>NC_137977.1:8002947-8712947 GCF_963924665.1 Micromys minutus
TTGGCACTCTTCCCTTGTTCTTGAATAAAAATTAACTGCTTTAATGTGTTCTCTCTCCATTTAATAGAATGATCATAGGTTTGATATATGTAATTTTCACTATGTTAATGGATCTTTATTTTCTACTTATTTTTCCTGAAGCTTTTCTAATGAAGGAATAAATATCAAACTTTATCAAAGATATTCATCAACTGAACTTATCATGAGATTTCTGTCCTTCAACATACTTATGTACTGTAATACATTTTACTTAAATATTTATATGTGTTGAACTAAGGATTCACATTTTACATTTATGAATACAATCAAAATGACTTCTTAAAAACTATTTATTATATACCACTAGTTGGCACAGGTGACAGAAAAATGATGCTAAATAGAAAGCCATACCTTCCTTTAATGTAGTTTCATTACTGACTGTACTTTTAATAAAGTACTTGCTAGGCTTTTGAGGAAGTAACATGAAATACCTAACAAAAGCACCAGTGTCTGTACCTTGAAGCTCACTGATATCTCCCTATCAGTCTTCAGCTGTACTGTAGGCATTATCATCTAATTATGTTTGTGCACGGTATCTGTAGGTGCTTTCTGGGGTCAGTTATCTTCTTCCAACTCAGGCCTACATCTCAAGTTCTTTTAGTCATTAAGCAATCGCTTTATCCCAGTGATCCTCAAAAGCTAATACAATACCTCCCAGGACACAAAAATGACTGGCAATACTCTTAATATAATATTAAATCAGGTAACATAAGTTAAGTGTATATGCATAGCCCAAACATACTAATGCCTATTTACTACTAGTTCAAAGCTAGAATGTAGCAAAATTTTGAAGCAGTTACTGGTGCAATAATATTGTACAGCATATCCTTCTATTTAAAAAAAGCTCTCTAATGTCATTTTCCTCAAATTAAAACTATTAAAAATATAAAATAAACAGAAAATTGTATAACAGAACCCTTGTAATTATCTAAAGTGGTAGTTAAAAGTATAAGACATTAAAGTTTGAAGTTAATTTATAATAAGGTAAGATGTGAGCATTTGTGAAATGAATATTTATCAGCTTATATCTATATATAATAAAGTGATAATAACCACAATGTTGTAAAAGAATGGTGAGCTAAGAAGCTAGTTTTTGCGATTTTTCTGCTAACAGATAAGTTTAAATAAAATTTCTCAGACTCTATTTTCTTATCTGTAAAACTGATGAATGTGAACTAAATTAACAGTTTTTAAGACCTCAAGATTTCTAACAGTCTATGGAAAATATGAAAGAACCTTTTTAAGTCTATGAAAAGCTGTTATTACTGACAGCTATTCATAATCACTTTTGCATGGTAAAATTAACTTCACTTGAAGTGAGCTTTATATCTGTAAACTTTTGTTCCTCGTTTTACGTTCAAAGTGTATTATGTGGATCACTGATAAATTAAAGAACAGAAAATTATAAAATGAATGTCATAAAAATAGTAGACTATATTATCCTCATATTAGAAGAAAATCTCATATGCTTTTATGAGACAGTACTGTTATGCTAAAAATGGGTATTTTTTCAATTAACGCTTTATTTTTAAAAAAGAAGGATACATTTACAGATTTTTAAAGGCATTTTGGTATAACATTATATGAATAATTTTGTCAGTACTTAATTCTCTTAGAGGTCTCATAGCATGCATAAAAATCCCACTAGTTATACTATATAGTTATATAAGCATGAAGTACATGTATTAGAGAACATAACAAGGAAAGAGTTTTCTTGTTGGGTATAGATTAAGCATAGTGATCTGTGAATACAAAAAATTGTCACAGGCTATATTATCTTAGCTCTTGGATTATTAATGATTTGATTCCTAGGTGTACCACAATAGGAGAGGGTGCTATACAATTATTTTTTTTCCCTGAGAAGGACTGAGGCTTTATTCTATTTTTTGTTTTTTGGCCTTTGTTTATCTTGAGCTTCATATAGTCTTTGAGTTGTTTCTGGGGTGTTCAGAGCTTTCTGGGGTTAGTATCCAATTATCAGTGACTGCATATTATGTCTGTTTTTTTGTGACTAGGTTACCTCACTCAAGATGATATTCTCTAGACGCATCCATTCTCTTAGGAATTTCATAAAGTCATTGTTTCTGATAGCTGAGTAGTATTTCATTGTGTAAATATACCACACTTTTTGTATCCATCTATCTACTGAAGGACATCTGAGTTCTTTCCAGCTACTGGCTATTATAAATAGGGTTGCTATGCACATTGTGGTGCATGTGTTTTTATTGTATGTTAGAGCATCCTTGGGGTATATGCCCAGACGTGGAATAACTGGGTCTTCAGGTAGTACTATGTCCAATTTTCTGAGGAACCGCCAGACTGATTTCCAGAGTGGTTGTACCAGTTTATGACCCCACCAACAGTAGAGAAGTGTTCCTCTTTCTCCACATCTTCACCAGCATCTCCTGTCTTCTGAATTTATTATCTTATCCGTTCTGACTGGTGTGAGGTGAAATCTCGGGGTTGTTTAGATTTGCATTTCGCTGATGAATAAAGATGTCCAGCACTTTCTTAGATGCATCTCAGCCATTTGATATTCCTCAATTGAGAACTTTTTGTTTAGCTCTGTACCCCATTTTTATTAGGACTGTTTGATTCTCTGGTGTCTAACTTTGTGAGTTCTTTGTATACCTTGGATATTAAGCCTCAATCAGATGTGGGGTTGGTAAAGATCTTTCCTTAATCTGTTGGCTGCCATTTTGTTTCCTTGACAGTGTCCTTAGTCTTCCAGAAACTTTGCAATCTCACTTACTCCCATTTGTTGATCTTTAACCTTAGAGTACACATCATTGGTGTTCTGTTCAGGAAATTTTGCCTGTGCCTATGTGTTCTAATGTTTTCCCTACTTTCTCTTCTAATAGTTTAAGTGTACCTGGTTTAATGTGGAGATCTTTGATCCACTTGCACTTGAGCTTTGTACAAGGAGATAAGAAAGTTTCAATTTTCATTCTTCTGCATGCTGAGTGCCAGTTGAACCAACATCATTTGTTTAAGAGGCTGACCATTTTCCATTTAATGTTTACAGCCCCTTTGTCAAAAATCAAGTGACCATATAGGTGAAGGTTCATTTCTGGATCTTCTACTCTATTCCATTGATCCACATGCCTATCTCTGTACCAGAACCATGCTGTTTTTAACACAATTGCCTTGTAATATAGCTTAAGGTCAGGGATGGTGATTTCCGCAGATGTTTACTTTTTGTTTTTTTTGAGGATGGATTTTGCTATTCTAGGTCTCCAGATAAAATTGCACATTGCTCTTTCCAACTTTATGAAGAATTGGGTTGGAATTTTTATGGGGATTGCATTGAATCTGTAGATTCTTTTGGTAAGATGGCCATTTTTACAAAGTTGACCCTTCCAATCCATGAGCATTGGAGAGATTTCCATTTTCTGAGATCTTCCTCGATTTCCTTCTTCAGAGATTTGAAGTTCTTGTCATACAGGTCCTTCACTTGCTTAGTTAGAGTCACTCCAAGGTATTTCATAGTTTTTTGTGACCATTGTGAAGGGTACCTTTTCCCTAATTTCTTTCTATGCATGTTCATCCTTTGAGTAGAGAAAGGCTACTGATTTGTTTGAGTTAATTTTATATCCAATCACTTTGCTGAAGTTGATTTTCAGCTGTAGAAGTTCTCTGGTGGAATTTTTGGGGTCATTTAAGTACACTATCATGTCATCTGCAAACACTGATTTTTTACTTTTTCCTTTCCAATTTTTATCCCTTTAATTTTCTTTTGCTGTTTAATTGCTCTGGCTAGGACTTCTTGTACTATGTTAAATAGGTAGGGGGAGACTGGGCAGCCTTGTTTAGTCAATTTAGAGAACTTATGTGCATTATTACATTCCTAAGTAAAATCCATAAATAAAATCCTCTGAGTAAAATTTCCCCAGTACATAGAAAGCTGGCATTGAACTATGACAGAGTGACAGACACATCTGAAGAGTCAGACATTTTCATTGTATTAGGGGAAGAGCCAAGGGTAACAGGCAGAGCTATGTCATTATACTATACATTGTAATTCATTCAAAAATTCTAAATACTCATTTCCAGTGACACTGAGTCCCGTCCCGAGTCCATAAAGCATTATTTAGATGGAAGTCCCATGGTAGCTTTAGTGAACTAGGGGCCTGTATGTGGATATGGCTCCATAAGCACACAGCATGCACTCACTGAATTCTGATGTGGTCAACAATTCAAAACTGAAGCATAAATTCCACTCAAATGCCTACATGGGTCACTTGTTGTGGTTCTCTGAAAAGAAATTGGAATGGAACATTTTTCAGTTAAGATTTTTGGAAGTCCAGGTTTCTTATGTCTGTTCCATAAATAATATTGTTACTATACAGAAAATCAGGAGGAAGATGGAGAAGTGGGGTAAAGTAGAGAGAGAACAGGATGGAGGAAAATGTGACCAAGGTCAAAAGTGTACTTACAGAAAACTTCAAAAAAGTAAAAGAAAAACTATTTTTCAAAATGTAGAATTCAGAAAGCAAGCTTAGTGATTTAGTTTATGGAGATAGCTAAAAGGTTATATAGCTTTAATTTTCAGGATTAATAATTGGATCATTGGAAATGTGGCCAATTTTAACATTTTTTTTTATAAAATAGAGTAAGAGAAAAAACAACATGGACCATAACATGTGAGAGCAGAATTAACATCACAGTTTCAATACTAAGCAAGTTTTAAAATGAAGTGTTTTCCCTTACCTTGAACAATATTCTGTAAGTCAAATCATATTGTGGCTTTATGGGATACATTGTGAAAGTTAGGGGTGAGAAATGAATACTAATACAATAATACTCAAGGCTGCATGTATCCTGGCCCTGAGTGGATTTATTGTAGGTGTTTTTTGCTTTTTTTTTTTTTTTTGTTGTTGTTGTTGTTTTTTGACATCTGTCTTGATATATCTTTAAGAAAACATATTCTTTCTATAGATAATTCTGACTTTGCCAGTTATGTCATACTGTCTTGACCCTCAGTTGCTAGGAAACTCAGTCAGGTTCCCTTAATTTTCCCCATTATTTTGCTCTGCCTCTAGGTCACTGGTTATTGCATATCCAAAATTTAGTGACTGATAACCAGTGAACCGGTAGGGCTCTGAAAGTGTCTGTATGTTGAGTATTAACTCCTACCTGGGGATCTATCCCACATGCAGACACCAAACCTAGACACTGTTGCTGATGACAAGAAGTGTTTGCTGACAGGAGTCTTATACAGCTGTCTCCTGAGAGGCTCTGCCAGATCCTGACCAATACAGATGCAGATGCTTGAAGCAAACTATCAGACTGATCACAGGGACCTCAGTGGAGGAATTTAGGAAAGGACTGAAGAAGCATCAATGGGAGGTGAAGCCCTTGGTCCCGTGAAGGCTTGATGCCAGAGTAGAGAAATGCTAGTACAGTAAGGGAGGAATGGGTGGGTGGGTGAGAGGGGTGCACCCTCAAAGAAGCAGGTTAAGAGAGGGTGGGATAGGGGATTGCAGAGGGGAAACCTAGAAAGGTGATAACATTTGAAATATAAATATATATAATATCCAATTTTTTAAAAAGAAGAATAATTCTGCTGAGTTTTCTAGCTCAAGATCCTTCAAAACTCGGCCAACCTGTCAGACAGATCCGAAGTCACTCCACTCAAAGTTTTGTCTAGAATTTGAGAATCGCTTTTGCAGGTAGCTCAGTCACATGCCTGATAAGTTGATGTTGGCTGGTAGCAAAAGTTACTCTGTGCTCTTAAAGCACATGGCAGCCTGATCATTATGGAATTATGAATGAGTTTCAAGGTAAAATTCTCAATGTCTAAGAAATCACATAGTTACTTTCACTGCGATGTAGTCGTTAAAGCAGCGTTCACACGTGTAGCCGGGTAATTCTGGCTCTTTGTCTGGAAGACAGGAATGTCAATGGATTTGTGGACATGTGTACACATTTTTTCTTATAGTTCTGAAGCTCAAACACAAGTGACCTACTGAGATATAGCCTTACCTTTTAGGTGCATTTTAAACTCTTTAAATGTGCATAGTGATTTAACTGATGAGCTGAAGTTCCCAGAGAAGACTGGCATTCTTAATTCCTCCACAAGTCTGACTGGGTGACTAGGACATCTGGTGGTACATTATAAATTGGGAGCCGAATTATATTTAGTTATCATTAGTCCCCTTAATGGTGATTTGTTGCCAAACTATGATGGCAATGAGAAAAAGTCCTTTAGAGTCTTAAGTAAGTCTTTTTGGAATGTGCATAGACTATTAGCATTTACATATCCAAAGAGTAAGAATCTCGTCATATCAAATCAGAGGTCTATAAAAGAGATTACCCTGTTTCTTTGTATCCTACCTAACTGATGTTTTCACCAATATAATTTTGAAATACTTTGATATTTTTTTGATTTTGTTCCTATTAAAATTGCAACTGCTACATGCTAGAACATGCTATATAAGAATATATGTGCTCCTGGGCTACAGTCATTCATATCTGGGTCTTGAATAGCTCTCTATAGTACCTTTAAAGCAGTGTTTCTCAAGTTTTGGGTCAGGACCCCTGTGAAGTTTATAGATCAGATATATTGCATATTAAATATTTAGCAAAATTACAATTATGGAGTAAAATAAGGTAGCCTGATGCTTGTTGGTTCATCACAACATAAAAAACTATTTGTAAAGATTCAAAGCATTAAGAAAGTTGGAAATTACTGCTTTAAAGGTTGAATTTTTGTTTGTTTGTTTGTTTGTTTGTTTTAATGAACAAATAACTCTGTATAGACCCAAGCCTCTAAAACAAGCATATTAGGAAAGTATAAATGAGGTTTTTGTTATCTAGGAATAAAACGGGTTACATAATTTTTGACAAAATATTTCTGCATATTAAGACTTTCTCCAAAATATATCTGCTTGTCATTCCTATTTTCCACTTCATTTCGTCTATGAATAGACATTATATGGGTAAGGGAACTATTACTAGTGGGCCATACTTGTATTGCAAGCACCTATGAATATTTTCATGGAAACCTTGTTTAAAATATATATTTTTGGGTTCTTCTTTATTTTAAGTAAGTTAGAATTTGTATATAGAATACTAGAATGTTCCATTTTTAACAACCTCCTGAAAATAGTCTAGTTCAAATGGTCCTATGGGCTCTGTGGCATGGCTTTTCCAAGAAATACAAGAATAAATATCTATTCACCTCAGATAGACAAAAAATAGGCCAAAAAGTAAATTCACCCAAGCCCAGCTTAGAGAAACCATGGTTATTATGGTCCAATGAAAATTGTCATCATAAGACATTGAATTTGTACACTTGATCCTCGGTCAGTTGTGATGTTTAGGAAGATATCGGGTCTTGTAGAATGTAGAGCCATACTGGATTATGGCCATTAAGAGTTTAGAGCCTCACTTCTCTTCCTATTCTCTCTCTTCTGCTTTTTATGTATCATTGAGATATAATCTCTTTGCTTCCCTCACTAGATGTGATGTTATTCCCACCATTAAGGATATCTAGCCTATGGAATTGTTAGTCAAAATAAATGTTCTTAAAGGAGTTTAATGGTCATGATATTTTATGACATGTGCAGAAAAGTAACTAATGTAATGGCTTTATTGGGATTACTTAAAGCAGTGTGGCTAACTCACACACAACTACATGCTTATCTAATGTTAGTCTAATCATCATGAGTGATGGACTCCTGAAAACTTCACTGTGTAGTAGAGAGTCCCCATTCAATTAATCATCCCTTTCTGCTTGCTTTAGTACCTCCCAGGATCAAACACCTGGAGGTAGAGCAAGAAGGAGAACTGGAAAGAATCCTGCATAAGAATCCTGTGAAAATATTCCTTCTACTGGGGTATGTTAATAGGCCAGATACTATTACCATAGATCTCTCTATAAGTTTGTCATTCTACTTATTTTTTGCCATAGCTATGGGGTCATGCATCCTAGAAATCACAATAAGAATCTGTGATATATTATCATCTAATCCCAACAGGCTCAAATAGAAGGAATGAATAAGACTAAATTTATATTTTAGTGGCTCATACCTAGAAAAAATATCTAGATGTAATTCCACATCATTAAGTACTGATTAATAGGATGCTGTGCTACAGTTCTCTATACCCAGACCCCACAGGGAGAGAACCAGACTCACAGGAGTGTTGACACATCTGAGAGCAGAGGTGAAGCCAACACCTCTGCTCAAAGTCCTGGCCCAAGAGAAAACTGCTCTGAGCCCTCAGGACACGGGAACCTAGAAGCACTGTGGGACAGGATTCTTCCCGTTTCTGTCTAAACTCTATGCTGACCCTATGCCACAGCTCTCTCTACCCAGACCTTGAGGAGAAAAAGCAAATCACTCAAGCCACTGTAAGAATCAACAAGACAGCTCATCCCAGAAATAAGCAGATGGCAAGAGGCAAATCAAAGAACCTAAGCAGCAGAAACTAGGGCCACATGGCATCATCAGAAAACAGTTCCCCTATGACAGCAAGTCTTGGATACAACACACTGGAAAAACAAGACTCTGATTTATAATCACAACTCATGATGGTGTTAGAGTACTTTAAGAAGCTCATAACTTCCTTAAAAAATGCAGGACAACACAAGTAAACAGGTAGAAGCCCTTAAAGGCGAAACACAAAAGTCAATAAAACAGGTAAAGGAATTGAACAAAAACAACCAGGTTCTAAATATGGAAAAAGAAACATTAAGGAAATCACAAAGGGAGACAACTCTGGAGATATAAAACCTAGGAAAGAGATCAGGAGTCATAGATACAAGCGTCACCAACAGAATACAAGAGATAGAAGCAAGAATTTCAGGGGCAGAAAATAACATAGAAAACATTGACACAACAGTAAAAAAATGCAAAATAAAAATGCTACTAACCCAAACGTTCAGGAAATCCAGGACACAATGAGAAGATCAAACCTGAGGATAATAGGTAAAGAAGAAAGCAAAGATTTCCAACTTAAATGCCCAGTAAATATCTTCAACAAAATTATAGAAGAAAATGTCCCTAACTTAACAAAAGAGATGCTCATAAATATACAAGAAGACTACAGAATTCCAAATAGGTTGGACCAGAAAAGAAATTTCTCTAATTACATAATAGTAAAAACACCAATCCATAAAACAAAGAAAGAGTATTAAAAACAGTAAAGGAATACAGGTCAAATAACCTATTAAGTCAGACCTATCAGAATCACACCAGACTTCTTAACAGAGACTATGAAAGCTAGAAGATCCTAGCCAGATGTCATACTGATCCAAAGAGCACACAAATGCCAACCCAAGATACTATATCCAGCAATACCCTAAATTAACATAGATGGAAAAACCAAGATATTCCATGCTGTACTTGCTTCATTGTCATGATGTTTTTGGCATTAATAGAAACCCTGACTAAGACAAATTGTTACAAACATAGTGGGATATTGCTGGGACAACCTGACCATGTTTTTGAAGAGGACTGTGGTAAGATTTTGGAACTTTAAGATAGAAGAGCCATTGGAATGTTAAGAGCTCTGTGGATGTTCTGTAGAAGTTTGGAAAATAATATTGAGAACAAGGTGCAAAAGGTGGATGCTTAAATTGTGAAATTTCAGTGAGAAAATTAAAGACTCTTAAGAGGGCTGTTGCTATCTTTTATTAAAACTTTATTTTTAAGAAATCAAAGATACATGTACAGATTTTTAAAAGCATTTTGGCACAAAACTATATGAATATATTGTTGTCAGTACTTAACTTTTTGAAAGGCTTGATATTATGCATTGAAATCTTACTAGTTACAGTGAGCATAAAGTACATGTAAAACAAAATGTAACATAGAAATAGTCAAAGTTTTCTTGGTGTAAAAAGATTAAACATGATGATTTTCAAATACCAAAAGTTGCCACAGGGCTATCTTCTCAACACTTGAGTTATTAATGATTTAAGGTCTAGGTGTAGCCCATTCTGAGAGGGTGCTATACATTCACTGTTTTTTTTCCCCTAAGGAGGACTGAGACTTCCACTTTTTGGCCTTTCTTTTTGGGGGCTTCATATGGTCGGTGAGTTGTTTCTTGAGTAGTCAGAGCTTTCTGGGGCTAGTATCCAATTATCAGTGACTGATTATTATGTCTGCTTTTTTGTGACTAGGTTACCTCACTCAGAATGATATTCTCTAGGTGCATCCATTTTCTTAAGAATTTCATAAAGTTATTGTTTCTGATAGCTGAGTAGTACTCCATTGTGTAAATACACCACATTTTTTGTATCAATTCATCTACTGAAAAACATTTGGGTTCTTTCCAGCTTCTAGCTATTTCAAATAAGGCTGCTATGAACATAGTGCAGCATGTGTCCTTATTGTATGTTGGAGCATTTATGGGGTATATGCCCAAAAGTGGATTAACTGGGTCTTCAGGTAGTGTATGCTCTCTCCATTTTTTTGGGAGGCACTCAGAGCTATGAGTTTTCCTCTTAGTACTGCTTTCATTGCTTCCTATTGGTTTGTGTGGGTTGTGTTTTAATTTTCATTAAATTCTAGAAATTTCTTTATTTTTTCATTATTTCTTCTTTGACAATAGTATCATTGTTCAGCTTCCAGGTTTATGGGGGCTTTTTGTTGTCTTTGTTGTAATTAAAGACCAACCTTAGTTCATGCTGATCTGATAGCTTGCGTGGGAGTATTTCAATCTTCTTACATTTATTGAAGCTTGTATTGTGACCAACTATATGGTCAATTTTGGAAAAAGTGCCTTGAGGTCCTGAGAAGGTACATTCTTTTGTTTTAGGATGAAATGTTCTATAGATGCCTGTTAATTACAATTAGTTCATAACCTCTACTAGTTTAACTGTGCCTCTGTTCATTTTCTGCTTCCATGATCTGTCCATTGATGAGAGTGAGGTGTTGAAGTCTCCCATTATTATTGTGTGTAGTGAAATGTATATTTTAAGCTTTAGTAGGAATTTTTTTATGAATATTGGTGCTCTTGTGTTTGGAGCAAATGTGTTCATATTGAGAATTCATCCTGCTAAATTTTTCCTGTAATGAGTAAAAAGTGTCCTTGCTTATCTTTTTTAATAATTTTGGTTGAAAATCTACTTTATTTAATATTAGAATGGCTACTCCAGCTTGTTTCTTGAGGATATTTTCTTCAAAGTTTTATTGCCAACCTTTTACTCTGAGATGGTTTCTGTCTTTGTCTCTGAGATGAGCTTTCTGTATGTAGCAAAATGCTGGATCCTGTTTGTGTATCCAGTCTGATAGTCTATGTCTCTTTATTGGAGAATTGAGTCTGCTTATGTTAACAGATATTACAGAATAGTGATTGTTGTTTCCTGCTATTTTTGTTGTTAGAGATAGAATTATGTCTGTTTGACTTTCTTCTTTTGGTTTTCTTGCTTAGGTATTGTCTTGCTTTTTCTACGGTGTAGTTTCCCTCCTTCTGTTGGGTTTTCCATCTATTATTCTTTGTAGAGATAGATTTGTGTTCAGATGTTGTGTAAATTTAGTTTTGTCCTGGAATATCTTGGTCTCTCCATCTATGGTAATTGAGAGTTTTTCTGGATATAGTAACCTGGGCTGACATGTGTGTTCTCTTGAAGTCTGCATTAGGTCAGCCCAGGATCTTCTAGCTTTCATAGTCTCTGTTGAGAAGTTGAGAAAAATTCTGATTGCTCTGCCTTTATATGTTACATGTTCTTTTTTCCTTATGATTTTAGTATTCTTTCTTTATTTTGAACACTTGATGTTTTGACTGTTATGTGTTGGGAAGAATTTCTTTTCTGGTCCAATCTATTTGGAGTTCTGTAGGCTTCTTTAATGCTCATGTTCATCTCAATTTTAAGGGTAGGGAAGTTTTCTTCTATGATTTTGTTAAAGGTATTTACTGTGCCTTTTAGTTGATATTCTTCACCTTCTTCTATTCCTATTATCCTTAGGTTTGATCTTCTCATTGTGTCCTGGATCTTGTGAACTCTTTTGGTTAGGAGCTTTTTGGTTTTTGCATCTTTTGTGACTGTTTTGTCTATGTTTTCTATGTTGTCTTCAGCCCCTGAGATTCTCTCTTCCATCTCTTGTAGTCTGTTGATGATGCTTCCACCTGTGACTCCTGATTTCTTTTCTTAGGTTCTCTGTCTCTAGGGTTGTCTCTTTTTGTGTTTTTTAAATTGTTTTTATATCCATTTTCAATTCCTTCACCTGTTTGGTTGTGTTTTCCTGTAGTTCTTTCAGTGATTTTTCTGTTTCATTTTTAAGAGCTTCTATTTGTTTATGTGTGTTCTTCTGCAATTGTTTAAGGGAGTTATTCATGTGATTCTCAAAGATCTTCATCATCAATGTGAAGTGTGATTTCAAGTCTGAGACTTGTTTCTCTGGCGTGTTTGGCAATCCACTATTTGCTGTGGTGGAAGAGCTGGGTTCTGATGTTGCCAGGTTGTCTTGGTTTATATTGCTTAAGTTCTTTCACTTTCCTCTTGCCATCTTGTTATCTGTGATTATATTTGGTCTTCTTGTCAATGACTGGTGCCTGTCTCTCCTGTAGATCTGAGGGTGTGTGAGCTCAGGAAGAAAATTGCTTCTGAGTGTTTGGCTCACCTCTGATTTAGGTGTATAAGTGCCTGTGAAGCTGATTTTCGAGCACCGCCTTTCCCAGACAGAACCCGGTTTCCTCTGACAGAGACCCAACCCTTACTGTAGGCCAGAAAAGAATCATTTCCACAAACAACACCAAGCACTCTCTGAACTCTGGGTACTCATGGTACAACCTCACCATGTCTGTGCCCCAAGTTCTCTGCTGGTCCAGGTGGGAAAGAGCCTGTGTGTCTAGTCTGCAAGCACAAACTTTCTGGGCAGATCCTGATTCCCTCTGACAGAGTCCTAACCCTTACTGTTGGCCAGAAAGGAACCTATTCTACCAGCAATGCCCGGCACCCTGTGCACTCTGGGTACTCACCAGCTGTTGCTATTTTGATTTTGAAGTTTTTGTGGTTTTTGGGTAGCTGAGTCTAAAGCATCAGTTGTGATTAGCAAGATATCAGAACTACTGAAGAGAAATCTTTGTATTACTGGGAATATTAATGCTGGTCAGCTGGAGCTAAGAAATTACTGGTGATTAAAAAAAGACCAGCATCATTGAAATAAAATCTTCTGGGAACTGTTTCTGAAAGCACAAAGAGGCTGTGTTCTAGAGATAGCTAAGGTTGTACCCCAAGGTGTGGCTGGAATTGATAATTTGTAAGACTCACTCAGGTGGTGACTGGTTTTCAAGGAATGAAGGTGTAATTAAGGATGGCACCATGAGAGGTCACGGTATGCCATTGGTGAAGATGTAGCTTCAATTGCAATTAATGCCCCAGGACCAAAGAGGTGATGCAAAGGAGTTGAGGCTTGGCACCATGAAAAGAGCCTATGAAAGTCTATTGGTAAAGGCTAGTTGCAGCAGAAGACAGCAGTGTTTTGGAGATACCAGTACCATAAGATGACCACCAAGAAGAGCAGCAGTAGTAGAGTACAGGCATCTGGACCCTAGAAGGCAAAGTGGGTGCTAAAAAGGGCAGAGCTGAAGAAGAGATCCAAGTCCTTGGAGGAGCCCATAAGATTGTAAGTGGATCTCAGACATTGCACTGTTAGAGTTTATGTTCACTTTTGATTGTGACTGTTGGCTGATAATTCCCCTGTAGAAGGATGGAAGAATTTTAGTAGAGCCCACAGTTAAAAGACTTTGAATTGTAAAAAGACTTTGAATTTTAAAAGAGATTGAATATTTTAAAGGAATTAAAATTTGAATTTGTAAGAATTAGTAAACTCTGTGGTATCTCAAGTTTTTAGGTCTTGGGGATAAATAAAAATAAGGGTTGAGGATTAATAGTGATGTGTTGTGTATCAAGTTGACAAGAGGTCAATTGTACTGACTGATTTTGTGTGTCAACTTGACACAAGCTGAAACTATTACTGACAATGGAGCCTCCCTTGAAGAAATGCCTCCAAGAAAGAAGGCCTCCTGTGGGTTGTTCCATCCCTTGGCTGGTAGTCTTGGGTTCTATAAGAAATCAAGCTAAGCGAGCCAGGGGAGGCAAAACAGTAAGTAACAACCATCCATGACCTCTACATAAGCTCCTGCTTCCCAACCATCTTGAATTCCAGTTTTGACATCCTTTGGTGATGAACAGCAATGTAGCAAGTGTAAGCTGAATAAACCCTTTCCTCTCCAACTTGTTTGTTAGTCATGATGTTTTGTGGAGGAAGTGAAACCCTGACTAAGACCAATGACAAAACCAAATTTACATAATATCTTTCCACTACTCCAGCCTTAAAAAGGATAATAAATGAAAAGCTCAAACACAAAGAAGGAAATTATGCACAATAAAAATCAAAGAAAGTAATCTTCTTACAACTAACCCAAAAGAAGACAGACACACAAACATAATTTTACCTCAAACAACAAAAATAACAAGAAACAAAAATTGTTGATACCTAGTATCTCTCAACATCAATGGATACAAGTCCCCAATAAGAAGACATAGAATGAATGGATATATAAGGAGGACCCAACATTTTGCTGCATACCGGAAACATTTCTCAGTGATAAAGACAGACACTACCTCAAGGTAAAAGGCTGGAAAACAATTTTACAAGCAAATGGTTTCAAGAAACAAGCTGGAGTAGCCATTCTAATATCAAATGAAATAAACTTTCAACCAAAACTTATCAAAAACAGAAAGGAAGGAATCTTATACTCATTAAGGAAAAAAATCCATCAAGATGAAATCTCAATTCTAAATGCTCCAAATGCAAGAGTACCTACATTCATAAAAGAAACCTTACTAAAACTCAAAGTACACATCTCACCACAAACAACAATAGTGGAAGACTTCCACACACTACTCTCACCAATGGTCACATAGATCATGAAAACAGAATCTAAACAGAGACACGGTGAAACTAGCAGAAGATATGAAGCAAATAGATTTAAGAGACATCTATAGAACATCTCATCCTAAAACAAAAGAATGTACCTGCTTCTCAGCACCACATGGTACTTTCTTCAAGATTGACCAAATAATCAGTCACAAAACAGGCAGATAAAAGAAGATTGGAATAATCTGGTGCATCTTATCACATCACCACAGACTGAGACTGGTCTTAAATATGACAAAATCATCAGAAAGCCCACGTACACATGAAAGCTGAATGACATTCTACTCAAAGATAACTTAGATAGGGAAGAAATGAAAGAAAATTGAAGACTTTTTAGGATTTAATGAAAGTGGAGGCACAACCTAGCCAAACTTACAGGACACAATGTAACGGGTGCTAAGGGGAAAACCCATAGGTCTGCATGCCTCCATAAAGAAACTGGAGAGAACATACACTAGCAGCTGATAGTACACCTGAAAGCTCTAGAACAAAAAGGATCAGATACAACCAAGAGTAGTAGATGGCAGGAAATAATCAAAATCAGAGCTGAAACCATCCAAGTAGAAACTATATGTACTATACAAAGAATCAACAAAACCATGAGCTGGTTCTTTGAGAAAATCAACAAAATAGATAAACGTTTAGCCAGACTAACTAGGGGGCACAAAGACAGTATTAAAATTAACAAAGTCAGAAATTATAAAGGAGACATAATAATTGAAACCAAGAAAATTCAAAAAAATCAGATCTTACTACAGAAGGCTATAATCAAAAATAAACTGAAAACTCTGGAGGAAATAGGCAATTTTCTAGACAGATACCTGATAACAAAGTTAAATCACGATCAGATAAACCATGTAAACAGTCCCATGAACCCTAAAGAAGTAGCCCAGGACCAGATAGGTTTACTGCAGATTTCTATCAGACCCTCATAAAAACTCTAATACCAATACTCTCTAAACTATTCCACAAAACAGAAGGAGAAGAAGCACTACCCAGTTCCTTCTATGAAGCCATAATTACGCTTATACCTAAACCACACAAAGCCCCAACCAAAAATGAAAACATCAGATCAATTTAACTTAGAGATATCAATGAAAAAAACCAAATAAAATTCTCACAAAATGAATCCAAGAACATATCAAAATCATGATCAAGATTTAGTAGGCTTCATTCCAGGGATACAGAGATGGTTCAATATTTGGAAATCTATCAATATACTCCACTATATAAACAACTCAAAGAAAGAATACATGTTTATCTCATTAGATCCTGAGAAAGCATTTGAAAAAATTCAACACCCCTTTATAGTAAAGGTCATAGAAAGATCAGGAATTCAAGGCCCATACCTAAACATAATAAAAACAATATACAGCAAACCAAGAATTTCAATTCTCTGAAGAAAATAAAAGAGATCTAAGAAGATGGAAAGATCTCCCATTCTCATGAATGGTTAGGATTAAAATAGTAAAAAAAGCCATCTTATCAAAAGCAATAAATAGATTCAATATAATCTCCATCAAAATTTCAACTCAATTCTTCATAGAGTTTGAACAAGCAATTCTCAAATTTATTTGGACAGTGAAAACTATTCTCAATGATAAAAGAACTTCTGGAAGAATAACTGTATAAGAACTGTATAGTATTGGTACAGAGACAGACAGGTAGATCAATAGACTAGAAGTGAAGATTCTGAAATGAACCCAACACCAATGGTCACTTGATCTTTGACAAAGAAGCTAAAAGCATCCAGTGAGGGTAAAAAAATCATTTTCAAAAAATGGTACTTGTACAACTGGCAGTCAGCATGTTGAAGAATGCAAATCGATTGATTCTTACCTCCCTGCACAAAGATCAAGTACAAGTGGATCAAGGACCTCCACATAAAACCAGTTACACTCAAACAAATAGAAGAGAACGTGGGGGAGAGCTTGGAACATACAGGTACAGGGGACATTATTCTAAAATGAACACCAATAACTTATGCTCTAAGATCAAGAATTGACAAATGGTACCTCATAAAATCTCAAAGCTTCTGTAAGGCAAAGACAATAGAACAAAATGGCAACCAACAAATTGGGAAAAGATCTTTAACTATCTTACATCTGATAGAGGGCTAATGTCCATTATATACAAAGAACTCAAGAGATTAGACTCCGGAGAATCAAATAATAATATTAAAATTGGGGTGCAGAGCTAAACAAGAATTCTCAACTGGGGAATATTGAATGGCTGCAAAGCACCTAAAGACATGTTCAACATCTTTAGTCATTGGGGAAATGCAAATTAAAACAATCTGAGATTCCACCTCATACCAGTCAAAAACTCAGGTGACAGCAGATTTTGGTGTGGATATGGAGAAAGAGGAACACTTCTTCATTGTTGTTGGGATTGCATGCTGGTAAAACCATTCTGGAAATCAGTCTGGTGGTTGAACATATTCTACCTGAGAACCCAGCTACACCACTCCTGGGCATATTAACAATAGATGCTATAACACATAACAAGGACACATGTTCTACTATGTTCATAGCAGCCTTATTTAGCCAGAAGCTGGAAAGGAACCAGATCCATTCTTAGAGGAATGGATACAGAAGATGTGGTCTTTTTTCACAATGCATTACTACACAGCTATTAAAAACAGTGACTTCCTGAAATTTGTAGGCAAATGGAGATATCTAGGAAATATCATCCTGAGTGAGGTTACCCAATCACAAAAAAACACCCATGGTATGTACTCACTTATAAGTAGATATTAGCCCAAAACCTTGGAATTCCCAAGCTACAGTTCACACACTACATGAAGCTCAAGCAGAAGTATGATCAAACTGCAGATGCTTTGGTCTTTCTTAAAATGGAGAAGAAAAATATTCTCAAAAGAAAATATGGAGTTAAAGTTTGGAGTATGGACTGAAGGTAAGACCACCCCAAGAGGACCCCACCTGGGGATCCAGCCCATATACAGCCACCAAACCAAGACAAAATTCTGATACCAAGAAGTGCATGCTGACAGGAGCCTGATAGAGATGTCTTCTGAGAGGCTCTTGCAGAGCATGACAAATACAGAGGAAAATGCTGCAGCCAACCAATGAACTGAGAACGGGGTCCTCAATGGAGGAGTTATAGAAAAAAAATTGAAGGAGTTGAAGGGGTTTGCAACTCCATAAGAACAACAATACTAATAAAAGAGAGCTCCCAGGGACTAAGCTACTATTCAAAGAGTACACATGGATGGACCCATGGCTCCAGCTGCACATGTAGGAGAGGATGGCCTTAGTAGGCATCAATGGAAGGAGAAGGAACGTTCTGCCAAGGCTCGATGTCCCAGTGTCAGGGAATGTCAGGATGGGGATGCAGAAGGGGGTAGGTGAGTGGGTGAACATCTTCATAGAAGTAGGGAAGAGGGAATGGAATAGGAGGTATCGAGGGAATAACATTTGAAATGTGAAAAAACTATATTCAGTCCAAAAAAAGCACTGGTTAATAAAGCTAAGCGAGAGTTTAGTTAGTAAAATTATATGTCATACAAGCATGGGGACCTGTGTTTGGTCTCTGAAATGCAAGTAAAGAAGTTGGGTACAGTGACATGTGCTTCTAATTCCAGCACAGGAGGGGCAGAGACAGGTGCATCTTTGCAGCTCATTGGCCAGTCTCCCTAACCTCATCTGCAGGTTACAAGTCATCTGAGTGAATAAGATAGATTGCATGTGATGAGTGGCACCTAATGCTGACCTATATGCTGTACAGGCATCGATACACACAAGCACATGTGCACTTGAATACAATCATGCATCTGTACACACATGAGCACACACAGACACATGCTAAAAATTAAAAGCTAATTAATGAAAACGTGATTATATATTTTTTAGCCTATAAACTGCAGAATCTAGTGGAAAGTCTGGAACAAAGGTAAGTCTGTTTTGCACGTGTCTGTTTCAGTCCCGTAGACTTGAAGAGGCAGTGGTGACAGGTTCTTCATGACATTAACTTGGAAAAGCTTCAAAGGAAAACAAAAATATAAGATCACTGAAGATTTGGCTTCTAAGTTACGAAGCAGCAAAGGAAAATAAATCATGTCACTTGGGCCCACTTAAAAGGATGTTATAGAAAACTGCTTTGTGACAAAGAAAGAGAGGGGGAAGTCCTGACTTTCACACTCCCTAAACAACAGGGAAACTTGTAATCATAATTCTAAAAGCCAACCAACATTTAACATTTATAAAACGCATGAGAATAATTAAGCAAACCCCCCAACTTTATTACAATTGTATTGAAATAATTTTCCTTTCGTGTGATCTAAAATTACTTTTTAACTAAATATGAAGCTTTGTGAAAGATGGCCTGTTCCTTTGCTTTTAAAAAAAATTATTTCATATTGCTGGAGAAATTCAGAGGGCAATATATGGTATGAAATCACAGTTTTGTTTGTTTTTTTTTTTCCCTAAGGGTCACTTTCTGAACACATATCTAGAAAATATAATCTTATTATTAGAGGCTTTAGTTAAAAAGCCTGGATTGGATCTGAAAATTTCAAAAAACAGAACCAAAAACTCATCCCTAATATGTGTTCATTAAAAAAGAAATAGATAATCATGGAAATCAGAACAAGATTAATTCAGTATTGTCATACTGTAAACGGGAACAAAGTCATCCAGTGGTACTGAGCCCATGAGTTCTAGGTTTATGTAGAGAACGAATTCAGACAAGAGTAGGGCAGATGATACGCATAATCAATCAGTCTTAATAGGTGGGTGAGGTACAGTGTGGTTAGCCATGGTCTCAGTTCTCATTCAAAGAAGCCCTTATTTATCCAAGGAGTGGTTACTGATGTCATTTTTAAGAGGCTCAATTACGCTCAGTGGGTGACCTCTTCTTCTCTAGGGAAGTGTCTGGCATCACAGATAATCTGCTCATATTGTGTGCAGGTTTCTGTAGCATGAGTCTCTGCTGTTCTAGGACCACCAGAGGGAAGACTCCAAAGAAAAGCTTAAGGACAATGATTGATCTCCATACCTGCTGCCTGTAACAGGTCAATGCTTTCTAGCAAAAGAAATTTCTGTCTGCTTCAACCTATTAAAGTAACAATTCTGCTACATTATAGATTTTCCACATTATTACACTATTACTTCCTACTCTCATTATTGTGATAAAATAACCTACCAAAAAGAAAGGTTTTCTCAGGTTAATGTTTGAAGGATACAGTCCTTCATGACAAGGAAAGTATAAAGACCAGTGTGTGAAGTTTCTGGTAAAGATTAAAAATGCATGATTAGTTGGGAAGCAAGGAGTCAAGAGTGCTGGGCTTAATTTGCTCTCCTCTTATTTATTTTATTATGAACCCCAGCCCATGTGGTACTCACCCCATTCAAGGTACCCCTTAAGTATGCCTTTCTATAAATGCTTTCAACATCATATACCCAGTGGTGTGTTTCTATGATTGAGAATCCAATCAAGTTGACAATGAAGATGCCCCATTGTATGTGCCATTCATATTTTTATTGATTACTTTCACGACAGTTTGTTTATCATGAAAAACAAAGAGAAAAACTCATACTATAATGGTATGTGGGAGGTTCAGATATATGTCCAAAAGAAAAGCTACTAATTAGGTGCCAGTTCCAGAATTTGAACTTACATCCTCTAAGCCACAATCTGTAAGATATTATGGGAAAACTGCTTCTGGGCTCAGCACAATATAAAGGACTCCCTTCATTGGTAGGGCTTCTCCTTTTCTGACCATCTCTGGGAAGCTCAAAAACCCTCACACCTCTACTTGCAGAAGACCACATAGCTTTAATTAGATTATAGGCTCAACTGCCTGTCTCTCCCAGTAAGAACCCATTCCTGAAATGCTTCCCCAAGTTAACAGGGCATTTCAGTTATCCTAAGCCTTCAGTCTATGACCTTTGCATATCCTGGATGTTCCTATTCCCAATTCCCCAAAATATGTGTCTAAATCTCACTAAGTAACGTTGATGTAACTCCCCAGAGAAGATGATCATTCACCATACAGACTCACAGGGTTTCCAAACCGACATTTGTCATCTCTGCTCAGTGCCTTCATGGAACAACATCAGCATATGATCCCTGAGGGCAGAGTCACAGGCTATATCCACTTCACCTTCCATTCAGTCTCTCATTTTACCCCAGTAGGTTTACCCATTAGAATCGTTATTCTTTATCCCTGCACATAAATTATTTCTCTTTTTCTTCTTTTGTAATTGGTATTTCCTTAGCAATAATTGGTGTGACTCTAACTAAGAAAATGAAAGATCTGTATGACAAGAACTACAAGTCTCTGAAGAAAGAAATCAAAAAAGAACCCAAAGGATGTAAAGATCTCTCATGCTCAAGAAGGGTTAGGATTGATATAGTTAAAATGGCCATCGTGTCAAAAGGAATCTACAGATTCAATGCAATCCCTATCAAAACTTCAACTCAAAAATTCATAGAGTTAGAAACAGCAGTATTCAAATTCATTTGGAATAACAACAAAAAAACCAGGATAGTACAAGCTATCCTCAACAATAAAAGAACTTCAGGGGAATCATCATTCCTGACCTCAAGTTGTATTAAAGATGAATTGTGATTAAAAAAAAAAAAAAAAACGCATGGTATTGATACAGAGACAGGCAAGTAGATCAATCAAATAGAACTGAAGACCCAGAAATAAACCCACATAACTATGTTCAGTTGATCTTTGACAGATGAGCTAAAACCATTCAATGAAAACAGGATAATATGTTCAACAATGGTGCTGGTTCAATACTCAGTCAGCTTGTAGAAGAATGCAAATTGATAAATTCTTATCTCTTTGTAAAAAACTCAAGTCCAAGTGTATCAAATGCCCCCACATAAATCCAGGTACAATGAAACTAATAGGAGAGAAAATAGAGAAGAGCCCTAAACATTTGGCACTGGGGAAATATTCCTGAACAGAACACCAGTGGCTTAGGCTGTAAGATAAAGAATTGAAAAGTGGAACCTCATAAAATTATGAAGTTTCTATAAGACAAAGGACACTCTCAATAGGACAAAATGGCAACCAACAGATTGGGGAAAGATATTTAGCTATCCTACATCTGATAGAGGTCTCTTATCCATTATATACAAAGAACTCAAGAAGTTAGACTCCAGATAACTTTCAACAGTATTGACTTAAAATAAACTCTCATTTTTATACTGTCAATGAACTTTTTTTAAACAACTTTATTTTACAAAACAAAGATAAATGTACAGATTTTAAACATTTTGCTTAAAATTATTCATTTTTGTCAGTACTGTTTTTCCAAATATTAAAATAATTTTTACATAAAACTATGTGAATATATTTTTTAGTCAGTACTTGATTTTTTCAAAGGCTTGACAAAATGCATTGAAAACCTAATAGTTACAATGAGCGTAAAGTACATGCAAAACAAAACGCAACATGGAAATAGTCAAAGTCTTCTTGTTTTGTAAATATTTTTTTTTGTTTTGTTTTCTTTATTTCTTGGACTTCATACAGTCTATGAGTTGTTCCTGGGGGAGTGCAAGACTCTGGGGTTAGCATCCCAATATCAGTGACTGCATATTATGTCTGTTCTTTTGTGACTGGGTTATCTCACTCAGGATGATATTCTCTAGATGCAGCCATTTTCTTAAGAATTTGGTTAAGTCATTGTTTCTGGTGGCTGAGTAGTATTCCATTGTGTAAATGTACCACAATTTTTATATTCATTCATCTTCTGAAGGACATCTGGGTTCTTTCCAGCTTCTGGCTATTATAAATAGAGCTGCTATGAACATTGTGGTGCATATATCTTTGTTGTATATAAAAGTGTCTCTGGGGTATATGCTCAGAAGTGGAATAGCTGGGTCTTCAGGTAATATTATGTCCAATTTTCTGAAGTATCGCCAGACTGATTTCCAGAGTGGTTGTATTAGTTTGCAACCCCACCAACAGTGGAGAAGTGTTCCTCTTTCTCTGCAGCCTTGCCAGCATCTGATGTCATCTGAGTTTTGGATCTTGGCCAATCTGACTGGTGTGAGGTGGAATCTCAGGGTTGTTTTGATTTGTATTTCCCTGATGGCTAAGGATGTTGAGCACTTCCTCAGATGTTTCTCGGCCATTTGGTGTTTCTCAACTGAGAACGTTTTGTTTAGCTATGTACCCCATTTTTAATAGGATTATTTGATTCTCTGGTGTCTAGCTTTTTGAGTTCCTTGTATACCTTGGATATTAGGCCTCTATCTGATGTGGTGTTGGTAAAGATCTTTTCCCATTCTGTTGGTTGCCGTTTTGTTTTCTTGACGATGTCCTTAGTCTTACAGAAACTTTGCAATCTCATTAAGTCCCATTTGTTAATCTTTGACCTTAGAGCTTGAGCCATTGGTGTTTTGTTCAGGAAATTTTCTCCTGTGCCTATGTGTTCTAAGGTTTTCCCTACTTTCTCATCTAATAGTTTCAGTGTATCTGGTTTAATGTGGAGATTTTTGATCCACTTACACTTGAGCTTTGTACAAGGAGATAAGAACGGGTCTATTTTCATTCTTTTGCATGCTGAGTGCCAGGTGGACCAGCACCATTTGTTGAATAGGCTGTCCTTTTTCCATTGAATGTTTACAGCTCCTTTGTCAAAAATCAGGTGACCATATACATGAGGGCTCATTTCTGGATCTTCTTTTCTATTCCATTGATCCACATGCCTATTTCTGTTCTAGTACCATGCAGTTTTCAACACAATTACCTTGTAATATAGCTGGAGGTCAGGGATAGTGATTCCCGCAGATTTTTTTTGTTGTTGAGGATGGATTTCGCTATTCTAGGTCTTTTGTTATTCCATATGAAATTGCACATTGATCTTTCCAATTCCATGGAGAACTGGGTTGGAATTTTGATGGGGATTGCATTGAATCTGTAGATTGCTTTTAAAAGGATGGCCATTTTTAAGATGTTAATCTTTCCAATCCATGAGCATGGGAAATTTTTCCATTTTATGAGATCCTCCTCAATTTCTTTCTTTAGAGATTTGAAGTTCTTGTCATAAATGTCCTTCACTTGCTTAGTAAGAGTCACACCAAGGTATTTCATAGTTTTTGTGATGATTGTTAAGGGTACGTTTTCCCTAATTTCTTTCTCCACATGTTTGTCCTTTGAGTACAGGAAGGCTACTGATTTATTTGAGTTAATTTTGTATCCAGCCATTTTGCTGAACTTGTTTATCAGCTGTAGGAGTTCTCTGGTGGAATTTTTGGGGTCACTCAAGTACACTATCATGTCATTGGCAAAGAGTGATATTTTTATCTCTTCCTTTCCGATTTGTATCCCCTTGATCTCCTTTTGCTGTCTAATTGCTCCAGCCAGGACTTCCAGTACTATGTTGAATATGTAGGGGAAGAGTGAGCAGTCTTGTCGAGTCCCTGATTTTAGTGGGATTGTTCAAGTTTCTCGCCATTAAGTTTGATGTTGTCTATTGGTTTGCTGTATATTGCTTTTATTATGTTTAGTTATGTACCTTGGATTCCTGTACTTTCCAAGACTTTTAACATGAAGGGGTGTTGGATTTTGTCAAATACTTTCTCAGCATCTAGTGAGATGACCATGTGATTTTGATCTTTGAGTTTGTTTATATGGTGGATTACATTGATGGATTTCCTTATATGAAACCATCCCTGCATCCCAGGGATGAAGCCTACTTGGTGATGATGAATGATCGTTTTGATGTGTTCTTGGATTCAGAATGCAAGGATTTTGTTGAGTATTTTTGCATCAATGTTCATAAGTGAGATTTGTCTGAAGTTCTCTTTCCTTGTAGGGTCTTTGTGTGGTTTAGGTACGAGGGTTATTGTAGCCTCAAAAAATGAGTTAGGTAGTATTCCATCTGATTCTAATTTTTGGAATGATTTGGAGTGTTGGTGTTATATCCCCAATAAATATCTGATAAAATTCTGCACTGAACCTGTCTGGACAGGTGGTTTTTTTTTTTTTTTTTTTTTTTTTGGTTGGGAGGCTTTTGATGACTTCTTCTATTTCCTTAGGTGTTAAAGGGTTATTTAGATGGTTTACTTGGTCCTGGTTTAACTTTAGGATCTTGTATCTATCTAGGAATTTGTCCATTTCCTCCAGATTTTCCAATTTTGTGGAGTATAAGTTTTTGTAGTAGGTTCTGATGATTTCTTGAATTTCCTCAGTTTCAGTTGTTATGTCCCCACTTTCCTTTCAGATTTTGTTAATTTGTATACTCTCTCTTTGCCCTCTTGTTAGTCTGGCTAGGGGTTTATCAATTTTGTTGATTTTTCAAAGAACCAACTCTTGGTTTTGTTGATTTTTTCAATGGTTCTTTTTGATTCTATTTGGTCTATTTCTGCCCTAATTTTGATTATTTCTTGCCGTCTACTCTTTTTGGGTATATATGCTTCCTTTTGTTCTAGGGCTTTTAGCGGTGCTCTCAGGTTGCTGATGTAAGCTCTCTACAGTTTCTTTTTGGAAGCAATTAGGGCTATGAGCTTTCCTCTCAGTACTGCTTTTATTGCATCCCATAGGTTTGGGTATATTGTGTTTTTGTTTTTGTTGAATTCTAGAAAATCCCTAATTCCTTTTTTTTATTTCTTCTTTGACCCTGCTATCCTTTACCAGAGCGTTGTTTAGTTTCCATGTGTATGTGGGCTTTTTGTTGTCTTTGTTGTTGTTAAAGACCAGCCGTACAACATGGTGATCTGAGAAGATGCATGGGAGTATTTCAATCTTCTTATATCGATTGACGCTTGCTGTGTGTCCAATTATGTGGTCAATTTTCGAGAAGGTGCCATGGGGGGGTGAGAAGAAGGTGTATTCTTTTACTTTAGGATAATATGTTCTGTATTTATTTATTAATTCTAGTTCATTCAAAGTCTCTGCTAGTTTTGCAGTGTCCTTGTTCAGTTTCTGTTTTCATGATCTGTCCAATGGTGAGAGTGGGGTATTAAAGTCTCTCACTATTGCATGGGGTGAAATGTATTTTTTGAACTTTATTAGGGTTTCTTTTATGAATGTGGGTGCTTTTTTATTTGGAGCATATATGTTAAGAATTGAGAGTTTCTCCTGACAGATTTCCCTGGTAATGAGTAAAAAGTGTCCTTCCTTATCTTTTTTGATAACTTTTGGTTGGAAATTTACTTTATTCGATATTAGAATAGCCACTCCAGCTTGCTTCTTGGAGCTGTTTGCTTGGAAGTTTTTTTCCCACCCTTTTACTCTGAGATAATGTCTGTCTTTGTCTTGAGATGAGTTTCCTGTATGCAGCAAAAGGCTGGATTTTGTTTATGTATCCAGTCTGATAGCCTATGTCTTTTTATTGGGGAGTTGAGTCCATTTATGTTAATAGATATCAAGAAATAGTTGTTTCTGTTTCCTGCCATTATGGTTTTTGTGGGTTGAGTAGTGTCTGTATCTTTTTCTTCTTTTAGTTTTCATGTTTAGGAGTTTTCTTTTTTTACTAGGCTGTATTTTCCCTCCTTGTATTGGGTTTTCCACCTATAATTTGTTGTAGTGCTGGGTTTGTGGTCAGATATTGTGTAAATTTTGATTTGTCTTGAAATATCTTCATTTCTCCATCGATGGTGATTGATAGTTTTGCTGGGTATAGCAGCTTAGGCTGGCACTTGTGCTCTCTTAGGGTGTGCATAATGTCTGTTCAGGCTCTTCTAGCTTTCATAGTCTCTTTTGAGAAATCGAGTGTAAGTCTGATTGGCCCGCCTTTATATGTTACCTGACCTTTTTCCCTTCCTGCTTTTAGTATTCTTTCTTTGCTTTGGGCACTTGATGTTTTTACTATTATGTGTCGGGAGGTATTTCTTTTCTGGTCCAACCTATTTGGAGTTCTGAAGGCTTCTTTTATGCTCGTGGTCATCTCATTCTTGAGGGTAGGGAAGTTTTCTTCTACGATTTTGTTGAAGATATTTACTGTGCCTCTTAGTTGATACTCTTCTCCCTCTTCTATTCCTATTATCCTTATGTTCAGTCTTCTCATTGTGTCCTGGATTTCCTGGACATTTTGGGTTAGGAACTTTTTGTTTTTTGCATCTTCTCTGGCTGTTTTGTCTATTTTTACAATGTTGTCTTCTGCCCCCGAGTTTCTCTCTTCCATCTCTTGTAATCTATTGAAAATGCTTGCTTCTGTGACTCCTGATTTCTTTTTTAGGTGTTCTACCTCTAGGGTTATCTCTTTTTGTGTTTTCTTTATTGTGTCAATTTCAGTTTTAAATTCCCTCTCCCATTCCTTCATCTCTTTGATTCTGTTTTCCTCTAGTTCTTTGAGTTCTTTGAGTGTTTTTCTTGTTTCCTCTTTAAAAGTTTCTGAATCTTTTTGCTTTTCCTCCCGTTCTTGTTTAAGTATCTCTATCAGCATCTTGAGGTATGATTTCAGGTCTGTGTCTTCCTTTTCTGGAGTCTTTGGAATTCCGATGTTTGCTGTTATGGGAGAGCTGGGCTCTGGTGTTGCCAGGTTGTGTTGGTTTCCTTGGGATATACTCTTTCGCTTTTCTCTTGCCATTTTGTTGTTAGTGATATGTATTTGCCTTTCCCTTTTATCTGGTCTGTGTCCCTGGTTCTCCACTGGACCAGGTGGCAGATGGGTCGAGCCCTGTTCTATGCCTCAGAGTCGTCGGGTGGGAACAGAAGTTCCAAAGTTCTGTTCCTGGTCACTGGATCAGGCAGGGCAGGACAGGGCAAGGCAGGGGGTGCACTTTCCATGTGTACTCCGCAGAGATCTCTCTGCTCCCTGGCAGCCCAGGTCTCCCACCCACCAGTTGCTCAGCCTCTACGAGCCGCCGTTCCGGGTGGCAGATGGGCCAGGCTCTGCTCTGCATCCTGAAGTCGCCTCTGGGTGGAAACAGAAGTTCCTAAGTTCTGTTCCCGGTCACTGGATTAGGCAGGACAGGTCAGGTCAAGGCAGGGGGTTCACTTTCCGTGTGCATTCCGCAGAGATCTTTCTGCTCCCCAGCAGCCTAGGTCTCCCACTCACCAGTTATAAGAGCTGCCGTTCCGGGTGGCAGATGGGCCAGGTTCTGCTCTGCGTCCTGAAGTTGCCGCCGGGTGGAAACAGAAGTTGTCAATGAACTTAATATAGACATTTCTTCCTTTCTTTGTACATAATAGATTTCTACTCTCACTCAGGGTCAGCTGAAGAAAGAAGTAGACAGCCTGTGTTTTTCATGTATTTGTTGAGCTGCTTATGATTATCATTTACAGAATAGCTGGTATATGTGAATGTAATTACCTCTACCCAAACCTTAGTCAAAGAAACACAAAACTCAGATTGAGGTCAGACAATGAGTATAGCCAAAGAAAACACTCATGAACAACGAGAAGACATCCAGAAAAGACAAGGTGTAAAGACCAGGAGTTTGCACCAAAATTCACTCTTCTTGCTCCAGAGAAATTATATGGCATGTACTCTGTGTGTGTGTTTGTGTGTGTGTGTGTGTGTGTGTGTGTGTGTGTGTTTGTGTGTGTGTGTGTGTGTGTGTGTGTGAATTAGTGAGAGAGATCTAGTACTCTCTTTGGAGGCACCCATTATTTATGTGCCACATTTAGAACAATAAATATTACCCTTGAATTTCAAAGGGGATAAGTAACCTGTTTATAGCCAAAATGACCGGGAGCTTGCCTTGGATGTTAGGTGCATCATTTCTCACCTATTGCTGTGCTGACTCCTCAGATAATGAACACAGTACCTTATTTCTAGGTTTTGTATCACATGTGATTTCTTTATTATATTTAATGACAAGGTACAGAAGCAAGGGCTTAAACTTGTGCATTTTCTATATTATTTTATGTTCTCATATAATCTTATTCTAAAGACAATCAATTTAAAAGTGTGGACATGTAGCCAATTTTATGGTTCAGCTCTTTATATTCCTTGTATGTAATCTATAAGAAAGGATTCTTTCATTTAAATGCTAATTGTGTTCACACATGTGGCTAAAAATATTAAACATGACAGAAAAATTTAATATCATGGCTCCTTGCTTGTCTCACTCTCCAGATGATTTGAAAAAAAGTAAACACAGCTTTAGGGATTTTAAAAAATTATTTATTTATTTAATGTATATGAGTGAACTGTCTTCACATACACCTGGAGGAGGGAATCAGATCCCATTATAGATGGTTATGAGGCACCATGTGGTTGCTGGGAATTAAAACTCAGGACCTCTAGAGAAACAGCCATCTCTCTACTCCATTTTATTAAAAACTGGTTTTGAAATTTTATTTATTATTTTTTTAAGTATAGAAGTACTTTATCTGCATATATACCTATACGACAGAAGAGAGAGCATTAGATTCCTATATAGATGGTCATGAGCCATCAGCTCATTGATGGCTACGCATTGAGCTCAGGACCCTAGAAGGCAGGCATCTTCTTAACCACTGAGCCATCTCACCAGCCAGTGTCAAATATTTTTAAGCATAGATATTTTACACTTACATCCTTAATATTAAATATTATTTTATATTAGTTTTGTTTTTTACTTAAAATTCTGAATTAAACTTTATTTACATTTATTTATTTATTTATTTATCTAATTATTATTTGTGTGCGTTTGTGGGTGTGTGTGTGTGTGTGTGTGTGAGTGTGTGTGTGTGTATGCTTGTGGCATTATAACACATATATTGATATCAGAGAATGGCTTTGTGGAGTCAGTTCTCTGATTCTACTATGTGGGTTTTAAGATCAACTCAAATCATTAGGATTGACAAAAGCACCTTTTTCCTCTGAACCATCTTGCAAACTCTGATTCTTAACATTAGGACTCATGCTACAGCAGAATCTGATTCTTGTTTTATGCACACATTACTAAGTCCCACAAAGAAGCTCATCAGGATACCTGTGTGCCTTCCTCCTCTTCTTCTTCCCATGCAATCCACCCTCCTTTTTCCTTTTTCTTCCATGTTTCCCTACTTCCATTTTTTCCTTCACTGAGGTTTTTGCTTCCCTCTATTTACTCTGCATCCTCTGGAGTCTACTTCTTGTTTATCCTTGTTTTGTTATCTGGATGCTGTTCAAATAGTGTCTGATGAGTACTCCATAGATATTCATCACAAAATGGGGAAATTTAGAATATTTAGTGTTCTTAGTCCACTTTTTATATTCTACACACATAGATATACATATTGGCATGTATAAAGTCACATCTGTGTCATGAATGTTTTCAGTTGAAGGGCTCGAGGAGTAGCTATGTGTGTCAAACACCTAGGACTAATGATGATCAAATGGCTAGAAATGCATGCCCATCTTAAATAATTGACTAAGCACACTACCAGCCTAGGTATTGCTTTTTGTTCTGATGGACAGGAAAATACATTTTTGATTTTATGACATAGGTGTGAAAGGATCTGGTTTCCAGTTGTGAATCTATATTGTTAGGATGCATTGCTGGGCTAGTGGTGTAGACTGAGTCAGAAATTGCAAAGTGATCAGTGTCTAGAGACAGAGGTCAAGTTTCTGATCCATTGTATTCAAAACCTGAAGGTTCCTCTGTTGTGTGAACAAGCCGTTTCTTATTAAGCAAGTCTGAGCTTAGGTTTCTGTTATGCTGACCAAAAGAGTTTTGTAATTTTGGCATATTTACACTGGCTGCAAACTCTTTGATATATCACCTACTGAAAGTTTGAAACAATGTCACCCTTTCCAGCTTAATTCCTAGAAGCACCTAATTGTTATGCCTTATTAAGAAATGGGGTGGGGGGCTAGAAAAGACATTGTTCTCTGTCTTTTTTAAATAATTTTTATTGGATATTCTCTGTATTTAAATTTCAAATGCTATCCTTTTTCTCCATTCTCCCATATACTCTCCACTTGCTTCCAGGAAGACCCTCCCACTCCCAACCACCCACTCCAAACTCAGTGCCTTGGCATTCCCCTACACTGGGAAAACAAGCCTTCACAGAACCAAAGGCTTCTCCTATTGATGCAGGAAAATGCTGTCCTCTGCTACATATGCAACTGGAGCCACTCTCCATGTGTACTCATTGGTTAGTAGTTTAATCTCTGGGAGCTCTGGGGAGGGGCAGGTGATGTTGTTGCTCTTCCCATGGGATTACAAACTGTTTTAGCTCCTTCAATCATTTTTCAGACTTCTCCATTGGGATCCCTGTGCTCTGTCAGATGATTAGCTGCAAGCATCTTCCTATGTATCAATATGGCTCTAGCATAGCCTCTGAGGAGGCATTCATATCAGGCTCCTGCCAGAAAGCACTTCTTGGCATCAGCAATAGTTACTGGGTTTGGTCACTGCATGTGAGGTGGATCCCAAGGTGAGGAAGCCTCTGAATGATCTTTTCTTCAATCTCTGCTCCTCTATTTGTTCCTGTATTTCCTCCAGTGAGTATTTGGTTCTCCCTTCTAAGAAGGACTGAGGCATCCACATTTTGGGCTTCTTTCTTTTTGGGCTTCATAAGTTCTGTGAATTATTTCATGGGTATTCAGAAATTTCTGGGGCTAGTATCCAGTTATTAGTGAGTGGATACCATGTGTGTTCTTTTGTAACTGGGTTACCTCATTCAGAATGATATTTTCTAATTCCATACATTTGCCTAAGAATGTGATGAAGTCATTGTTTTTAATAGCTGAGTAGTAAGTACTCTATTGTGTAAGCATACCACATTTATTGTATCGTATCCATTTTTCTGTTGAAGAACATCTGGGTTCTGTCCAGTTTCTGGCTCTTATAAATAAGGCTGCTATGAACATGGTTGAGCATGTGTCCTTGTTATATATTGGAGCATCTTTGAGGTATATGCCCAGAAGTGGTATAGCCGGATCCTCAGGTAGTACTATGTCTAATTTTCTGAGGAACCACCAGACTGATTTTCAGAATGGTTGTACCTGCTTGCAATCCCACAAACAACGGAGGAGTGTTCCTCTTTCTCTACATCCTTCCCAGCATCTGCTCTCACCTGAGATTTTAATCTTAGCCATTCTAACTGGTGTGAGATGGAATCTCAGTGTAGTTTTGATTTGCATTTCCCTGATGACTAAGCATCAGCTTCTTATACTTAGAAAGATATGTTTTCCTGAACCACTTAATAGGATTCCAGAAGAATTGCCTACCAGGTAAAACACTACCACCATACCCTACCAAGAACCAGAGAAGGCGAGAGAAAACAAAGAACAAAACACCAGATCAATCAAGAAAAGACCAGATATCAACACCTAGGACTACAATCCTCCCAAACCCAGAAGCTTAGACACCAGTATTAAAACACAATAACAGCCAGGGAAATACATCTCCACTGAAGCCCCACAATCATACCAGAGCAGACCCTGAATACTGGCCTGAAACATGGCCGAAGCACAAGAAAAAGACTTTGAAATAGACTTTACGAATATGACAGAAGCCTTTAAAGAGAATATAAATAAACACAAGTGAAGGGAAATGAATAAAATCATTTAAAACGTGGTAGTAGAAATGAAATCAATAAAGCAAACACAAACTAAGGGAAATCTAGAAGTAAAAGAATTAAGGGACTTAGAAACTGGAAACAACCCAGTCCCTCAAGAGAAGAATCAATACAGAAACAGCAATTAAAACAAGAACATCATGAATTTTGCAAGCAAATGGATGGAACTAGAAAATATCATACTGAGTGAGGTAACTCAGACCCAAAAAGACATGCATGTACTCACTGATAACTGGATATTAGCCCTAATGTTCAGAATACCCATGATACACCACATAGACTAAAGGAAATTAAATGAGAAGGAAGGCCCAAGCAAGGATGCTTGAATCACACTATAAAGTGGGAACAAAATATCATAGGGTGCAGAGAGAATGAGGGAGGAGGGAGGAAAATGGGTCAGAGAGGGAGAAAAATGGGGGGGGGGACAGGATCAGGTATGCAAAGAGACAGAGAGACAGAAGAATGAACCTAAATCTGCAGGTGCAGGGAGTGGGGGATGGGAGGGGACTGTACCAGAGGGGAATCTTTAGAAAGCCCCAGATACCTAAGATAGAGGAGGGTCCCAGCAATCAATGCTGGTGACCTTATACAAGATGCCTGATGGTGGGGACCTGGAACCTGAAGAGGCCACCTCCTGTAGCCAGACAAGACACCCAGTAGAGGAATAAAATTACCAGTCTACTCACAAAACTTTTTGACCCCAAAATTGTTCTTTTTAAATGAAATTAAGGGACAAAGATGGACCAGAGACTGAAGAAATGGCCAGCCAATAGCTGGACCAACTTGAAACCCATCCTATGGGTAAGCACAAATGCTTAAAATTATTAATAATACTCTGTTATGTTATGTTTGCAGACAAAAGCCTAACATAACTGTCCTCTTATAGCCCTGAAGGGGATGGAAACTCTGCAAAGGACCAACAAAGTCATCGAATCTGGACCTCTGGGAGCTCTCAGAGACTGAGCCACCAATCAAGGAACATTCACAGCTATAATGAGGCCCCCTGCACACATACAGCAGCCATGTAGTTTGATCTTCATGTGGGCCCGCAACTACTGTAGCAGCAGGTTTCTCCAAAACAGTAGCCTGACTAGGGTATCTGTTCCCAACAGGGCTGCCTTGTCTGGCCTTAGTGTGAGAGGATGCACATACCCTGACAGAGACTTGAAGCACCAGAGTGGGGGTGATACTCAGCAGGAGACCACCATCTCAGAGAAGTGGAGAGGGTATGAAAGAGGATCCCAGGGTGATACCTGGAGGGGGCCAGCATTTGATATAAATAAATTAATTTTAAAATTTTGAGACAAGCCTTACCTTTAGAAAACAGCATATGAGCAAGAGAATCTTGGGCACAGAAGACACACTAGAAGAAATCCATACCTCAGTCAAAGAAAATGTTAAATCCAGAAAACTCTGGAACAAAATGTCTAGAACACTATGAAAAGCCTTAATCTAAGAATCACAGGAATACAGGAAGGAGAAGAAACCCAGGTCAAAAGCACAGAACAAGCTTGCAACAAAACCATAAAAGAAATTTCCCTAACCTAAGTGAAGAAATGCCTATCAAGTTACAAGAAGCATACAGAACACCAAAGACTGGGCCAGAAACAACACTGCTCTCAGCACATGATAATCAAACCACTAAACAGACAGAACAAAGAAAGACTATTAAAAGCTGCTGGGATGGGGGAAGCCAAATATTGTACAGACTCATTAGAATAACAACTGGCTTCTCAATGGAGACTCTAAAAGCCTGAAAAGGCCTAGTCAGATGCCCTAAAGACAACAGATGCAAAGCCAGAATACTATACTCAGCAAGTTTACATCACAATAGATGAAGAAAATAAAACAAAATGTAAGCAAAGTCTAACATTCTAGCTCTACAGAATTCTCTACAACAAAAAATGCAGTCAAAGAGGTTAACCATGTCAAAGAAAACACAAGGAATAATTTAGATGTAGAAAAATCCCTTAACAAATTCTAGCACCCCTACATGATAAAAGTACTGGAGAGATTGGGAATGCAGGAAACATTCTTCAAGATAATGAGGCAGTGGGTATAAGCACATAGCCAATATCAACTTAAGTGGAGAGAAACTCAAAGCAATTCCACGAAAACCAGAAACAAGTCAAGGTTCTTCACTCTCTCCATATCTATTTAATATAATGCTTCAAGTTTTAGCTAGAGCAATGAGATAAAAAGGGAGATCAAAGGGTTACAAAATGGGAAGGAAACCGCCAAACTATCTGTAATTGTACATATGGTAGCAGGCATAAGGACCTTAAAATATCCACAGGACAATTCCTCCAACTGACATTTTATAAATGGACCTGGATATAAAATTAACTCACAGAAATAAGTAGCCCTCCAATATACAATGTTAAACATACTGAGAAACAAACCAGAATGCAACACATTTCACAATAGCCTCAACTAATAGAAATTATCTTAGGGTAACTCTACCAAAGTATATGAAAGATCTGTATGATAAATACTTTAAACCTTTGAAGCAAGATCTTGAAGAAGATAACAGAAAAAGATTTCCCATGCTCATAAGTCAGATTAATAGAGTAAAAATGGCTATCACACCAAAAGCAATCTAGAGATTTCATGCAATGTACATCAAAATTTCAATGATTCCTCAAATATCTTTGAAAGAATAATTTCAGTTTCATATAGGAACATAAAAAATGCAGGATAGCTGAAACAATGAACAAACTATAGTAAACATCATCCTTCCTAATGTCAAATTGTACCTCAGAGTGATACAGATAAAACAGCATGCTATTGGCTTAAAAACAGCTATGTTGATCAATGAAATCAAACTAAAGATACAGACATAAATCTCCACACTAATAGACTCATCAATTTCTTTTATAAAGAAGCTAGAAATGTAAATAAATAAAATAAATATTTTATAAATATTTTAAAATATAAATATTTTAAAAATAAAACTGAAAAAATAAATAAAAAGCAGCCTCTTCAAAACTATGTTGATGGATGGCTGCCAGTAGAAGAATGCAAACAGAGCCATACTCATCACAAGTCCATATAGATTAAGGACCGAGACATAACACCATATAGACTTAACAAGCAGGAAGTGGGGAATAACCGTGAATGCATTGGCTCAGGAGAAGACTTTATGAACAGAGTGAAATAGGCACAGACACTGAGAACAACAATTAATAAATGGGTCCTCATGAAACTGATAAGCGTCTATACAGGAAAAAATACCATCGTTCAGACAAAGTGGCAGCCTACAGAATGGGAGAAGATGTTTTACCAGTTGCATATCTAGTTGAAGAGTATATATAGAATATATAAAGAATTTAAGTGATCAGACATCAAGAAAACGAGCAACCCTATTTTAAAATGGGGCACATATCTAAACAGAACTCTCAAAAGAGAAAATGGAAATGGCTGGAAAAACTTAAAGACATATTCAACAACTTTAGCCATCAGGGAAATGCAAATCAAAACTATTTTAAGATTTTATCTTGTCTCCAATTGATAACCACGTTCAGTTTCCTCTGAGATTATAACTGGAGCAACAAACTATAGTAAACTTGGCTCCGTGCACAGCAGGGATTGGTGAACAGAAAACAAACTCAATAACATATTTGGAGGTTCCTTGCTTTGTAATGTCATAACATAGCTTTATTTTTATCTTGTGTTGTTATTTTATTTTTATTTTGTATTTTACTTTATAATACAGATCTTTTTCTTTTTGTTTCTTACAGGTCTTGTGTATATCATATCAGTATCTGTTTAGGGTTTTATAGGATGATTGAGTGTGATACAAGTCAGTGTCTGCATCTCTATCTCTTTCTTGTGCCTTTTCTTGGACTCTTTTCCTTCTGTTTGCTTTGCTTTGTCCTATTTTGATGTGTTAGTCTTTTATTTATTTTATTATATTTCTTTTGTTATTAGAAGGATGTTTATTTATCAGGGTCCAGCCTCAACATGAGTCAGGGGTCATCAAGGTCTAGGGATACCTGGTAGGCAAATAAGAAACTGACAGATTTGTTCTTTTCCATGAGAACTTCAGAAACTCAAGAGTCAGAATGTTCATATAGACTTTACTTAGCTCCAGTCTTTTATTGAAATCATACAAGGAAGTTGGGTTATAAAGTTCTTAGAAGGGTGGTTAAATGTTTCTCTATTTTCCTGTGCCAATGCCTTGTGATACAGAATAGTGCGGATTTAGAACAGAAAGAAAAGGAACTATAGCATCTCACACATAAGAGTTTTACAGTAAGTACAATTTTGGTATATCTCCTGATCACGAGCCTCCTGTGAGGTCGGGAACAGCAGGATTGCTACTACAAAGTCAATGTCTTTCAGGCATGTGTGAGACAGTATGGTATCATAAAAGTGCAAACATGAGGTCATACTGCTGATTCTGCAGTCTTTGGATCTCTAATCTGTTTCAAACATCCAGGACCCAATCTACAAAGACGTTTTCATTTTACCTGTATGGAGAATTCCTAGGGAGTTACCAACATTGCCCCTGAACCCAAGGAACACATTGGTAACTTTCTTGAAAATATCTGTATGTTATTCCATCCTCTGTTTTGTAGTAAAAATGTCTGGTTTTGAAAAAGAGAAACACTCTTCCACTGTTGGTGGGGTTGTAAGCTGGTACAACTGGAAATCAGTCTGGTGGTTCCTCAGAAAATTGGACATAGTACTAACTAAAAACCCAGCTATTCCATGCCTGGGTATATACCCCAAGATACTCCAACATATAACAAGAACACATACTCCACCATGATTATAGCAGCCTTATTTATAGTAGCCAGAAGCTGGAAAGAACCCAGATATTCTTCAACAGAGGAATGGATATAGAAAATGTGGTACATTTACACAATGGAGTACTACTCAGCTATTAGAAACAATTACTTCATGAAATTTCTAGGCAAATGGGTGGAACTAGACACTATCATCCTGAGTGAGGTAACACAGTCACAAAAAAGCACCTATAGTATGCACTCCCTGATAAATGGATACTAGCCCCAGAAAGCTCAGAATACCCAAGATATAATTCACCGACATAATGAAGCACAAAAGAAAAAAAAAAAGAAAAAAAAGAAAAGAAAAAGAATGCCAAAATGGAGGTGCCTCAGTCCTTCTTAGAAGGGAGAACAGAATACTCACTGGAGGAAATGCAAGGTCAAATAGAGGATCAGGGATTGAAGAAAAGATCGCTCAAAAGCTGCCTCACCTTGGGATCCACCACATATGCAGCCACCAAATCCAAGCACTATAGCTGATCCCAAGAAGTACTTACTAGAAGGAACCATATAGAGATGCCTCCTCAGAGACTATGCTAGAATCATATAGATACAGCTGAGCATGCTTGCAGCTTAACATCAGACTGAACATAGGGACACCAATGAGGGTGTTAAAGAAAGGATCTAAGGAGCTGCAAGGGACTGTAACCTCATGGGAAGAACAACATTATCAACTAACCCAACTCTCCAAATCTCCCATGGACTAAAACACCAACCTTTGAGCACACACTGAGAGACCTATTGATCCATCTGCATATGTAGCTGAAGACAGCAGTGTCTGGCATCAATGTGAGAAGAGGCTTTCAGCCCAGGAGGGCATGTTTTCCCAAAGTACGGGAATACCAAGGCAATGGGGTGGAGAGGGTGATTAGAAGGGAGTGCACCTTTGTTAAGACAAATGGAGGAGGAGGGGGATGAAAGCAAGGTGGGGGAATGCGATAACATCTCAAATGTAAATACAGAGTATCTAATAAAAATATATTTTAAAAAAAAAAAGAAAAAATGTCCTGTTTTTATTATACTGAATTGAGACTAAGATTGGGGAACAGCTACAGATTAACTTATCTCACCCATGGTTCTAGGTTACTTTCATTTCCACCTTGAGCGAATGACCATAACAGACATTTTGTTTGAGTTCATGAACAACTTTCACTTTAATAGCAAGTTTCTGGATATCAAGTGGACTCCTACTAGGTCTTGCCAGGTCACTAAATGCTGGTGTGATCAAGGAAAGAAAAGGAAAAGTAAGTAGATAAGGAGAATGACAAGTACTAATCAGAGTTGCAAAAAATGCTATCATGAGGTGATTGTGCCAAGAAGCAGGGTTTGGGACCTCTTAGGACTCATACTGGGGCCCACAAGAGCCATAGCCTCTTTTCTTCCTTGTTATCAGTATTCCCAGGCACCTCGAGCTTAATGTGGGATGTCTCCAACATTTAGTTTCTTTATATTTTACTTCCTATTGATTTTCTTTATGCACCCAACCCAACTCATCTTCCTGTCCTTCTATATTCACCTTCTGCCCTTGCAACCTCCCCCTCACAGAAAGAAAATAGAAAAAGAAAGGGACAAGGCTTTTCACTCTCTCCCCATCTCAATATAGCACTTGAAGTCCTAGCTAAGTCAGTAAGACAAGGAAAGAAAATCAAGGGGATACAAATTGGAAGAAAAAAAGTCAAAGAGTCGCCATTCAAAGATGATATAATAGTATACATAAATGACCACAACATTACCTACAGCTGATAAACACCTTTAGCAACACGGCTGAATACAATACTAACTTTAAAAAACTACTAGTCACCCTATATATAAACAATAAACAGGCTGAGAAAAAAAAGTAGAAAAACAACATCCTTTACAATAGCCACAAATCATATAAAAATCATGCTGTTACTGGAACCAAGAAAGCAAAAGAAGTATATGACAAGAACTTCAAGTCTGTAAAGAAAGAAATTAAGAGATATGAGAAATTAGAAAGATTGCCTATTCTCATGGATCAGTAGGATTAACATAGTAAAAAATGGCCGTATCACCAAAAGCAATTACAGATTCAATGCAATTCATATCAAAATTCCAAACCAATCCTTCACAGACCTTGAAAGAAAAAATTCTCAAATTCATATGGAAATACCAAAAACCTAGGATAGCAAAACAAATCCTGTACAATAAAAGAACTTCTGGAAGTATCACCATTCCTGACTTCAAGCTGTTCTACAAGCAATAGTAATAAAAAAAAATGTGCATGATGTTGGTATAGAAACAGAAAGGAAGATCAATGGAATTGGATCAAAGACCCAGAAATAAGCCAACAGAGCTATGGATACTTGGTTTTTGACAAAGAAGCCAAAGCTGTACAATGAAAGGAGGAACATCTTCAACAAATGGTACTGGTCTAACTGGGTGTCTGAGCATAGAAGAAGGCAAATATCCACATTTATCACCCTGAACAAATCTCAAATCCAAGTGGATCAAAAACCTCAATGTAAAACCAGATAGACTAAATCTAATAGAACAGAAAGTGGACAACAGCCATGAATTCATTGGTACAGGAGAAAACTTTATGAACAGAAAAACAATGGCTCAGGCTCTAAGATCAAAAATTAATAAATGGGACCTTATGAAAAGCTTCTGTAAGTCAAAGTATACAACCAGTAGAGCAAAGCAGTAACCTACAGATTGGGGGAAAAAATCTCCACTATTCCTACATCTGAGAGAGGGCTAATATCCGAAATATATAAAGAGCTCAAGAAGTTAGATACCAACATACAAATAACCCAATTAAAAATGAAACACAGAATGGAATACTACTCAGCCACCAGAAACAATGACTTTACCAAATTCTTAAGAAAATGGCTGCATCTAGAGAATATCATTCTGAGTGAGATAACCCAGTCACAAAAGAACAGACATAATATGCAGTCACTGATAATGGGATGCTAACCCCAGAGGCTTGCACTCCCCCAGAAACAACTCACAGACTGTGTGAATTCCAAGAAATAAAGAAAACAAAACAAAAAAATGTCTATACAACAAGAAAACTTTTACTATTTCCATGTTACATTTTGTTTTACATGTACTTTATGCTCATTGTAACTATTAAGTTTTCAATGCATACTATCAAACCTTTAAAAAAATCAAGTAATGACTAAAAAATATATTCATACAGTTTTATGTAAAAATTATTTTAAAATCTGAAAAAAAGTACTGACAAAAATGTATTGTATAATTTTATGCAAACAATGCTTAAAATCTGTACATTTATCTTTGTTTTGTAAAATAAAGTTGTTTAAAAAATGAAACACAGAGATAAATATTGAATTCTCAATAGAGGAATTTTGGATAGGTGAGAAGCACCCAAAGAAATGTTCAATGACCTTAGCCATCAAGGAAATGCAATTAAAATGACTCTGAGATTCCACTTACACTCATCTGAATAACAAAGACTGGGAAAAAAAAAGAACTCAAGGGGCAGAACACACTGGAGAGGATGTAGAGCAAAAGGAACACTAATTGCTAATGAGATCACATATTGTACAACTACTCTGGAAATCAATTTGGTGGTTTCTCAGAAAGTTGGGCATATTTCTATCTGAAGACCCATATATACCACTCCTGGGAATATAACTAAAAGATAGTCTACCACAGGGACACATGCTCCACTATGTTATAGCAGCTATATTCATAATAGGCAGAAACTGAAAGAAAACTAGATACCCTTCAATTGAAGAATGGATAAAAAATATGATTCATTTACACAATAGAAAATTACTCAGCTGTTCAAAACAAAGACATAAATTTTGCAGGCAAATGGATAGAACTAGAAAATACCCTGAGTGAGGTAACACAGGCCCAAAAGGACATGCGAGGTAGGTTTTCAATTATACAAGGGTATTAGCCATAAAGTACAGGATAACTGCAATAAAATCCACAACCCCAATGAAATAACTAAGACTGCCTGAGGGAAGATTATTGAATCTTCCTTTGAAGGGGAAATAAAATAGATATCAGAGGAGGATGGATGTAAGAACTTGGGAGGGAATGGGGAAGGGAGCCAAGTGAGAGAAAGGGTCATGTATAAGGAGAGACAACCAAGACTGGGGAGGGGCAATAGAGCTTCTCTAGGATATGAAAGAGAACTGTCTGGGGAGGAAGCCCAAGGGTGTCTATGGAGGTGATTCTAGCTGAAACTCTTAGCAGTGGAGGATATGGATTCTGAAGTAACATCCACCAGTAGCCAGGCAGGACTCCCAAGGAAGGGATAAGAACACCAACCCACCCACAAAACTATAAGATGTTCAGGAACATGCTCTTGACGATTTGGAGAAAGAGGAGCACCCCTCCACTGTTGGTGGGATTGTGAGCTGGTACAACCACTATGAAAGATCAGTCTGGCCATTTTCCAGAAAATTGGACATAGTACTACCTGAGGACACAGCTATACAACTCCTGGGTATATACCCCAAAGAAGCTCCAAACTCTAACAAGGACACATGTTCCATCATGTTTTTAGCAGCTTTATTTATAATAGTCAGAAGCTAGAAAGAACCCAGATGTCCTTCAACAGAGGAATGGATACAGAAGTTGTGGTACATTTATACAATGGAGTACTACTCATCCATTAGAAACAATGAATTCATGAAATTCCTAGGCAAATGGATGGAACTAGAAGTTATCATCCTGAGTGGAGTAACCCAGTCATCAAAGAACACTCAGGGTATGTACTCAATGAGCAGCGAATGCTATCCCAATAAAGCTAGGAATACCCAAGAAATAATTCACAGAACTTATGAAGCTCAAAGAGAAGCAACACCAGAAAGTGGGTGCCTCAGACTTCTTAAAATGAAGAACAAAACACTCATGGAAGGAAATAAAGAGATAAATAGAGGAACAGGGATTGGAAAAAAGATCATCCAGAGGCTGCCTCACGCGGGGATCCATCCCATATGCAGCCACCAAACCCACCCTCTATTACTGATGCCAAGTAGTGCTTACTGGCAGGAACCTGGTATGGATGCCTCCTCAGGGGCTCTGCCAGAGCCATACTGATACAGAGGAGGATGCTTGTAGCTAACCATCAGACTGAACACGAGGACCCCAATGAAGGAGCTAGAAAAAGGACTGAAAAATCTGAAAGTGTTTGCAACCCCATGGGAAGAACAAACTTATCAACTAACAAAACCTACCACAGCTCCCACAGACTAAAACACCAACCAATGAGTTTACATGGAGAGAGAGACCCATGGCTCCAGGTACATATGCAGCTAAGGATAATATTCTCTGATGTCAATGGGAGGAGAAGTCTTTGGTCCAGTGAAGTCTAGTTTTCCCAGTCTAGGGGAATGCCAATGTGCTGAGTGGGGAGAAGGTGGTTGCAACAGAGAGCATCTTCATGAAGGCAATGGGAGGGGAAGGGGGAGGGGACTGAGAGATGTGGATAACATCTGAAATGTAAATATAGGGAATATCCAATTTAAAAAAAAAAGATGTTCAAGGATAAATATAAAGCACAGAAGGAGGGAATGGCCAACTAATGACAGGCCCTAACTGACACCCATTCCATAGTCAAGGACCAATCCCTGACATTAATGATACTCTCTATAGGCTTGCAGACAGGGGCCTATCATAACTGTTCTCTGAGAGACTCCACTCAACAGCTGACTGAGAGAAAGATGCAGAGACCTAAAAGTAAACATTAGATGGAGTTAATGTTTACTTTTGGAAGAGTTGGGGGAAGAATTGAGGAGCCTCAAGAGGATAGAGATTTCACAGGAAGACCAATTCAGTCAACTAACCTGGACCCTTGGGGGCTTTCAGAGACTAAACTACCAAAGAGTGAGCATGTGCTGGACCTCGGCTCCCCTGCACATATATAGAAGATGTGCAGCTTGGTCTTCATGTGGATCCTTCAACAACTACAGCGGGACTGTCCCTCAGTCTGTTGCCTCCTTGTGGATCCCATTCCCCGAACAGGGCCTTCTCTGGCCCCAGTGAGAGGATATGCTGGTCTTGCAGTGACTTAATAGGCTGTGGGGAAGGTCACATCAGGGGAGGGTGATGGAGGGTCCACATTCTCAGAGGAAAAGGCTGATGTCAGGATGTAAAGTGAATAAAGAAATTAATGAAAAAATAAATAAAAATTAAGAAACGAAACAAATGAAAACCAGAGAAAACATCTCATCATAGAAGCTACAGCTTTGAATCTGCAGGACCAGACCAGTTCCAGCACTTCATAGATGAGGTAGATGTTAAGGTGGCTTCTCCTGCCCTCATATCCTGGAGGCCAGCTCACGTGCACCCAGGTCACCAGAGCCAGCTTTACTACACTGCCCAATCAAGGACCACGCCCACTCTTCCATGTTCTGCAGACATCAATGGGCAGGGCCATGATCTCCAGTGCCAGCGTTCTCAACAGCCAAAAGTGACAAGAGGTTGGGGGAGTCATCACCATGGCACCCACAAGACCTCTAAGCAGACAAGTGGCTGGGCCAGATCCCCCATGCTCTTGCCCTGGGACCAGCTCACCTGTGCCTCTGCCACTGGTACCAGCTCTACCGTGCTGCCCTGGAGAGGGGCAGGGCCCACTCTCCTGAGTGCTACAACCAATGAAGGCAGGGCTGCACGGCCCTTGGACATCAATGAGACCCCAGGAAGTAGCTCAAAACAGAGACACCTGCATGGTCTTTCACAGACACAGACACATGCTGCTGCATGGCCACAGACACAGACATGGTCCTCAGTGGCAGAGTGACTGGGATTTCATCATAGGCTCACGTAGCAAGGCTGGCTACCCACAACAGGCTATTCCTCTTCCCCCTCTTGTCTTTAGTTCCATGTTGCTTCATAATGCTTCAACTGTCCTGCTGCTCTTTGTCTCTCATCTGTCCACCACATACTTGCACATTGTATTTTAGCTGCAGGTGAGTCATGCTGCTGGTGGCCTTTTGGTTTTCTTCTGCCCCTATCAAGTGTCATGGAGACAGATGAGCCTCTAGGTATCTTCCTCTTCCCAGACACTCCTTTTTGTTTTCCTAATGAGAGACAGAAAGGGGGTGGATCTGGATGGGGAGAGGAGGTGGGGAGAAATTGGAATGAGTAGAGGGAAGGGAATCAGGATATATTAACTAATGGAAAAACATATCTTCAATAGAAAAAAAGTTTTGTTTGCTCTAAAACATGTAAGTATGTGTCTGTGTATGTGTATGGTGTGTGTTTGTGTGTGCATGTGTTTGTCGTGGAAATACAAAGTAAAAGATATACTTTAAGAGAAGCAGCATTATAATGCTTAAACATATACATTTTAAGAGTTCTACATTATAATTGTGCATACAATTATGTTAATGAATCATTTCAAATACCCACACTGACTATTAAAAAATACCGTAGGAATGAAAGTTAATGACTTTTAGGCCAGTACCTGTCCATTCAAGCTGCTGCTATAGCAAACATCCACTAATTGCATACTTTACCCAAAGCATGATTACCCAAAGCTCTGGTAGCCGGAAAGTCCAAAATCAAGGCTGTAACTGATATGTCTTTCCTGTTTCTTCCTTTCTGTTCACAGATGACACCTTCTACCTGTGTTATATATTTTGGGATTACAGATGTGGGCTTCCACATCAGGCTTTTATTCACGTGTGTCCTGGAGATTTGAACTCCAGTCCTCATACTTGCCTGCCAAACCTTTGCTGAACCATTTCTCTAAGCCCTCTTTTGTTCTGCCTTGTTATTATTTTCCTAATCTTGACACTGTGACCTCTTGTTCAGTAACACACATGAAGACTAAGACAAATTAGCTAGTCAGCAATGATGTCTTAAGACCTTGCAAGCTTCCTTCCTAATGAAGAAAAATAAATCTGGAATCTGGAAGCCAGCAGGCTCCTTGTTTTCTTAGGGGCTCCCATCTCAGCCTCAGAATGCACCGCAGCCTTCCATCACTGCCAGACTCACCCTACAAATCAGCATACATTTTATTTTTCTTTCCCTAGCATTAAAAATACATTGCAATGAATAATATAGCAGGGCTGTGTATAAAACGAAGCCTCCCACATCCTCTTTTAAACATTTGTTCTTCAGCAGTTTCCCTCTGAGGAAAACATATTGGAAGTATGAACAGTAATTTAATTTTTTATCGTGAGCATTAGTGGCAAATAAAGGACAAATGTACTTTGTCGTGCAAAAGCAAAAGGATGAGAAAGTCATCAAGGGAAAACGCTGCCTTCAGATCCAACACTGGGTCAGCCGTATTCCCTTCCCTTTCAAGTAGAGAAAAATCACATGATTAATATGCAGCTCTTGTAAGCATTGCATATATACATATATATATATGCAAATATCAATCATACTTGCTTTATTTTTCAGAGAAAAAATGAACAGCTTTTTAATTTTAAAATAAGAGGAGTACACAGCATTTCTATTATAATATGAATCTAAAAGCCTGAGCTTCACTGTTTACCAATGTATCCTGAATTATATTATCATTTCTAAAGCTAAAAGAAGAGAAAAAAAATCTATTCTCAAGTCATATTGTTAATTAGAAAAAAACTCAGTTTTGTCTTGTTCCCCAAATCATAACACTGCATGATACTTAATACATGAATCCTTTATTTTGGTGAGAGCTTAAGAAGTCCAACAGGTTAAGCCAGTGGGGGATTTCCTCCAATTATTTCTTTAGAGTTTTGAAATAGTGTTGAAGGCATTGTATTGTATATTTCTACAAGAAATTTAAAGATCATCATGCATTTGACTATTATGTTACTATATAGAATCTATATATTGACATATGAGTAATGAAAAAATATTTTATTGAGAGGGCTCTCTATACTGTGAGGAGATGAAAACCAGATGCATGTAGTAATAACCCCATTAAAACATCCAGTAATGAGATAGTTCATCTAGACTCAAATTGTAGTCTAGATTATCTGCTGTGCTGTTATACAGCCATGTTTAAGAATAGAACATAATACTGGTATTGGTGATCCTCAGAATTTTCTCATGCTATGCCCAGTTCTGGTTTGGAGGTTTTAATCTCATGCCAAGAGCCTCCAGTATCTTTGGTCTGTGTTTATTTTTAGTGCCTCAGTCATTTTGAACGGTGTTCCTAGACTAAGAAACTTGGAAATTTCACTTGTTATGATATGCTGTATCTACCAAATAGTTCCTACAACTTAGCAGGTGTTTGAAACTATAATACATATAAACTGAAAGAATAATGATACTTTAGTATTTTTAAATTATGTTTATTACCAGTGGGATGTGCATTTGTGTCAGATAGCACCACACAACTTCTTAGTCTGAGCACTTTCTTTTAAACTATATTTTTTAAACCAATTTTCACTAGCCCACACTAGCATGGAACTCATTAATGAGCTAGGAGTGACTGAGAATTCCTGTTCCTCTTGACTGAGATTGGGGGCGTCACCCAGCTTGGGGCTTACTTTTTATTATATTATTACTTCTTATCATTAACAAAGTAAAAACAAAACCAAAGAATGTTCAGGAGTTGGTAGACTTGAAGGGACTATAGTACTGTAGATTTAACTGATAGGAAACACAATTAAACTTAAGCTATTATCTCTCCCTGTAACCAACCATGTGATGGTTGTCAAATGGTGAATATTTCTTTAAAGGTCTTACATTTCATATACATCCTCTCACTAGTTTTATTTCCGCCACTGGGATAAAATGCTCTGACAAATAGTTACTAAGAGAGGGTTTTCTTAACCCACAATTCTAAGGTCCATCGCTATGGGGAAGTCAAGAGTGAGCACTGAAACATCAGGCACACGAGAGCAGAAATAAATGAACACAAGAGTGTCCAGCTGAGTGCAGTCTCCTCTCTACTCTAATAAAGTCGGTAATCCAAGCCCAGAGCATGGTACTGCTCAAAAATGGGTAGATCGTCCCATCTTAATTAAGACATTCTCCATAGACCATCCACAGATCAACCCAAAGTAGACACCCCTCATTAAGACTCTCTTCCCAGAAGCCCTTGATCCTGCCAAGCCTCCATTCCTGAGTGTAGGAGAATGCCAGGGCTGAAGAAGTGGGGGGAAGGGTATAGAAGATTTATGAAGGAGAAACTGAAATAACATTTGAAATATAAATAAAATATATTGAATTTTAAAAAGAAAACATTTTTAAAAAAAGACTTCTTTCCCAGGAGGGAAGATTCTCGATAATATCAAGTTGGCCATTAAAATTAGCCCTCACTCCTTCAAAACTCACTCAAGAATCAGTGAACCATAGATAAAGTTAGGGGTTCACATTCCCTGCGGAAATTCTACAAAGAAATCAGATTGCCTAGCCACATTAAAGTTCAAATAAAAATCTGTTCCTTCAAATTCAGTTCTCTCTTTCCCTATCTTCCTCTCCCTACCTCTGCCCTCCTCTTCCCTCCCTTTCTCTCTCCTTTTTTTTCCTTTTCTCTCCTAACCTTTCCCCCCACTTCTGTGTATTCTCTCCTCCTCTCTTCTCCTCTCCTCTCCTCTCCTCACCTCTCTTCTCCTAACCTCTTCTATCTTCTTCTTGCCTAGACTTTTACAGCCTATCATTCCATAGATGTCATTGAGGGTCTCAAAACTTCCTTTTAAGGAAGCATACTCCTCCATAACTATTTATTTCTAATGATTTAAGTATCATGACTTCTTCAGGGACCTAGTTGTTGTGTTTAGAGCTGTCTCTATAGTGACCACGGTCCTTGGCATGTGTGAGGAAGATGCACCATTTTCCTGGTATCTGAACTTACTTAATTACTCTGACACATGAGTAGTTATCGCAGGACAGCTTAGACTTTTACAAATTTCTATGTCTGTGAAACTTTAATATTCACACATAACAATGTTGCATTTGGTTTTTAAATGTCTTGTTTTCCTTTAACCAATGACTAATGAGCTTCAGTCATTTCAAATAGTATTGAGCCTCCCTACATAGAGGAAGACAACATGTATAAATGTTAAAAAATGTGTTTAGTGCACACTTTTCTAAATATTAGTAAAATAGAAATAACATGGGTGGATCATTCTTCACATCACGCTTTTAAAGCAGTGAAGTCACATTCCAGAATACGTTCCAGTTGGCTGTATTGTCTTTTCTTCTCTTTAGTAAAGAATGATTATAATGATAACAACCTGATCAGGAGTTTAATAGGAAAAAGAAAAGAAAAACAAAAACAACGGTGGGGCTTCATATGATTCCTGATCAACAGCACCACCTTCTGTTGGCCATTAGAAAGAAAAGCTCTCTGCCACATGCCATCCTAATTTAGGCAGGTGACATTAGTCTCATCTCTTGTCTTGTCTCGAATCAACAAAATCACTGTACCTTAAAACTGAAAACTGCATTTAAAGACAAAGAAAAACATTGAGCGAACGATTTCACATGATAAGGTCATGGCCAGAAAGCAGTTCCACTACATGCTCTTTGTCCATGGAAGTTCTTCAAGAAAGCATGTCAAATGTACATATGTAGGGGAAATGGGGAAAACCCTGGGTACTGCAGGAAGAATCTACAAACCTTGTGTCAACTCATGTCGCTGTCTCCAGTATGTTGCAGTAAATGGAGATGTAAATTGATTAGAGAAATAAATAAAATCACACAACAGCTTTTAAATGTGCATGCACATGAAACAGAGTCATTTCATTCTTCTCTCTGTTTCAGAAAACTTAAACAACTGAAGCCTTGAGCAATTAAAGCATTTATAAAGGAGAAGCTAATTTGAGAACAAACTCATAAAATGCATGAACTATTGCAATAAATTGCAACACACAGGGAGTGGAGGAGGTCAGAGTGTGAGTCAAAGTCTTACCTCACATATATAGGGAGTCTATAAAGTGCTTTTCTTAAATGTCTGCCCTTGAGAGGGCTCCGAGGAGTTCCCCTTGTAATGGGATGGACCCTGGCACTACGCCATGTCACCCTCAACGACACATGAAGATGATTCTGATGGCCCAACTTCACTCCTTATATCTGCCTCACAAATGACTCCTGTGAAGAGCAGGAAAGTCAGGGGAAATGAGGCATGACACTACAACTGTAGTGTGTTAGAACACCAGAATACACACCTCTCTAAGATTGGAGAGAGGGGGTAGGGAGGGAGAATGATCACCCTGCATTTAGTTTTGGTAGTGAGAGTGAAAAAAATCTAGCTGTAACCAAGGCCAGCTCTGACAGAGTCTACACAGAATTTAGAAAAGACATAGGTCATTGATAGTTACTTTTCCTGAAAGATCTTAAATTATTAAATCAATTGTTTCATTGCCTTTATATAGTTAAAGCATTGTAGGGTTATGAGAGAATTTAAGATGGATTCCTGGACAGAAATAATATTTCCCCTTTCAAAGAAACCTACATTAGTTCTAATGCCAAACAAAATTCACTAGATGGTTTCAACAATGCATTTAGTTTTATCTGAATAACTAGACCTTGATGTCATTAAAGGTGTAATTTTTTTTACTTGCCTGAAGACAGGAAACGTGGGAAAATGGTCTTTGGGCTTCTTGCTAGCTGAGATTCATTTGTTACATTGATTTGAATGTGCTAGATAAACAATCTCCAATTAGAGTCAGTAAGTTTTCTGGTAAATGAGTGGTGAGACCTTTCTCACTTCCTAAAGGCACTGACGCCACAGGCTTGTGGCACAGAGCCAACATGCCTATGAGTGTTAGAGCAACCCAAGCTGCTGCGCAAAGTGAAGAGAGTGCCTGTAAGGCCAGTATGCAGAACCAGGCCAAGAGAATGAAAAATTGTCATCAGTCAGCCTAAACTGAATCCTTTATAAAATATGCTTTCCCCCAACAACTCCCAATTGGCTGTATGTGGAGAAATCCACATGTTGTGAGAGAGGTTTGGAGGACAAACATATCTGTTGCCAAAGAAGAGAAACCTACAAGTGTTTCAACCATGCAATGCAAAAATATTTAAAAGTTGTTTAAATCAGAAACCGGAGGGTCATTGAAAAAAATAGCAATAACTATCAGGCAGAAATATTAGTGAAGTATTTATATTTCTCCTTACTCTTTACTGTCCTCATTTAAACCCCAATAAATGGGATCAGAGCCGAAGTTGATGATGCTTATTTTCCTCTTTTATTTGCCATGCCTTCCAGTCAAATTATTCTCGTTGTAAATGTCACTCTAAGAAGCCTGCTTCTCAGCGATGCAATAAAGGAGACCTATGAGCGTTGTTCTGAGGAAACATATCCTGAATGTTCCAAAAGAGATGACTACATTCAAGCTATCCATAGCATAGAATGTAACTTGGAGGATTTTGTATATTTACCTTCTATGTGAACAAGCACCATGAGGCACAGTTGGCTGAGTTACATCTTTCAACTGATTTAAGGAGTGTTTGCCAGGTTTCTGAGACAAGGTTGCTCTATACATTATATTTAAATCCTTTTCTGCATCCATGATTTATTAATCAGGCCACAGGACCACAGTTAGTCTTTGTGCATTTCCTTCCTCTGTTGCCTGTAGAGGCTCATTTTCATTGTCGGCTTAATAAGACTTGGAATCATCTAGAAGACACACCCCCAGGCATGTCTGAGGCTCTTCAGAGAGGTTTAAGTAAAGAGGAAAGATGTGCCACAAACGTATCCATCACCATCATCCCATGGCCGGGACTACCAGAATGTATAAAAAAGGAAGAAATAGGAAGTCCACAAGGCACCAGCATTTCAGGCTCTCTTCTTTGTAGTCTGTCCACATGCATGAACCTGCCATCTGAGCTCTCTCACCCGCTCCTTGCCCTTACTTCTTTAGCCTCTTGAACTATAAAGCCCAAATCACTCTCCCTTTCCTGTGTTCTGTTCACTATTTGGCCATAGTGATTAGAAAAGAGCCTAATACAGTGGGAAATCTAGTTTACATTGAGTTCAGCTTTTTATTTAAAGTTGCTCTTGTGAATTTTAGTTATATCCTTAATATAAAATTGCCATAGGAATAATTTATCCAATTCAGAAAAAAAAAAAAAACATTCACATCAGTATACTATGACTTTATTTGACTACTACAGGATGGAAAATAACTAACTATATGAATTTTTTTCTGCCTAGTGAAAGGGCCCTAATGTTTTAAAATACTTAAAATCTGTCCTGAATATTCTCTTGTGTCATGGAAGCAGGTGATAGAACCCAATTGTTTAGCATCTACCCCCTAAAACACAAGCTTCTACCCAGATTATACTCTGCTAGATAGACAAATATCCCTAACCCACTAAATTCTACTTCACAAGAAAAGAATCAATTGTCATCCCTGGGATATTGTGGTTTAGCTTATCTCATACAATAACCTAGTCTGTTGCTTCCATAAATGTCTTGATGTTCCAACAGGTATGGACATCTATTGCTCTTGCAAAAGACCTGAGTTAGGTTTCCAGAAACCATATGGCAGCACATACCTATCTGTCCAGTTCCAGATGATCTGATACCTTATTCCGGCTTCCTTGGACACCAGTCACACATCAGGCAAACATGCAGGCAAATATTCATATACATAAGAATAGATAAATCTTTATAATTTCCTCTATCAAAACTGGACAGAATCAAAAGTAGAGAAGCCCATATAAATATAACTTATGGCATGACTGTTCCATAAATACGATGGATTTTGCAGCTGAAAGGTCACATGTCAAGGGCGTTTTTATCACTTTCAAAATACATACAAGGAATGTCACAGTGTAGATTGAAACCCAGATCAGTGCTTATGAGTTTGGCAATTATTCAAGCAACTTCTCTTTTGTTATCTTTACTTAGTTCCTTTGTTTCTACTTGTTTGCTGGTTTGGAGATTCTCATTGCATAACCCAGGTTGACCACACACTCACTGTAATCTTCCTACCTCAGCCTGGAAAGTGCCCAATTAAAGGCACATATTACTGTGCCCAGCATCAAGTAACTCTCTTTTTTAATACACTATTAACAATTTTTACTTTTAATAAAGCACAACCTTATTGTAACTGGAGAATCACTCTGCCAGGTTTTATTCCCCTGTTGGCACTAATTTGAACTGCGAAGATATAATAGAACTGTTCCTAAGGTTGACATACATTTATTTAAGTACTAGTTATGAATGGGTAACCATCCATTCATTAAGAACAAAGCTTTTAAATGGAGCATGGTAAATGTAAGCTTTGGCCCAAAGAGAAACCTTCAGAACTTCATGATGTTCAAGAAATCAAAATTCAATTGTTTCTAAATTCTTAAAAGCTTCCATGCTAAACTTTTATGTATTATGTACAATCCTTCCTATTTTACCAACCTTCTGTCTAAGTAAATAATCATTAAATGCATTTCTCATGTTTCTTCTTCTAATCTTTACCAAGATATGTAATAAGCTCTTTGGAATAGGTTCCTGGCATCATAATGTCCAAAGAATTCAGTTTTTGTTCAGACCATCTGCTACAAAATTTTTTCTTCTCTGGCACAAAGAGGAATTTCAACCAAAACTCAGACATGAGTCATTTAGGAAGACAGAGGATTATCCATTTACAATTGGATTATAAAGAGAATCAAGTCAAAGTCATTGGATGTAAATGGGAGCCTTTTTTAATGCAGGGGAGCTAAGAGCCTGAAAAATCATTATAGCATATTTTACATTGGAGAATTGGGAGGTCAAGCCATTAACTTTGTGAATTTGCAGAGGTTTCCCAGAAGCTTGCTCAAATCCACTCTTAGGCCAATGTGAAACTTATTCTACTCATTAACATAATGGCATAAATGACCACTTGCAAAATGAAGAATGACAAGATTTCTAAACCCTGCTGCTGAAACCTCAGGGTCACATTGAAAAATGAAAAAAATGATAAACCAGCATCTACACAGCACAGATCCAGATGAGAAATAGATGGCTGCTTCTGTTCTCCTAAAAGACATGGCTCGTCTTTTCTCTCCATGTGAACTTGCCTTATGAAACATTTAATTATTGGAATTTGAACCTTACAGCTTGAATAAGTAACAAAATATATATGATCTAATAAATAAATACTATACTTGATTAAACATTCTAACCATAAAAGTTGGTTTTAGTTTGTTCTTTTCTTCCTTGGAAATTAACATAAACACTGAACAAATATATTTTATTTATTTGTTTGTTATTTCACTTGAGTTCTTTAAGGTAGAATTTCACCTAACTCAAGTCTCATCTCCTCATATAGCTAATAATGACCTTAAAGTACTGTTCTTCCTGCTTTACCCAAATGGGAAAATTTTAGATATATACAACCATTCTAGGTTCAGATTTTAAACAAAGCAGTGAGCTGCTTCTATGGAGCTAAGGCATAGTGGCATTCACATAAAAAATAAAATGAGAACATTCTGCTGTGACAACTATTGCAATTCATAAAATTGCCAAAACAAAGCTCAGATACTTTATAAGATATATCTTCTATATATAATTTTTACAGCCAAACATCCAATATGTGTTCAAAATTATATCACAAATGTCCAAAAAATGCCTAGAGAGAAATACACACAGAGATGTAATATTTATGCATAACTGTGTCAAACCACAGTATTTATGAGGACCACATTTCCATTTTAAAAGCAGGACCTTTATTCAAGACCTTCGATCAGAAATGATGGCAGACTCACATTTGTATTTTATGAATTATGCAGAGATATATTCCAATGGTCTAGATTCTGATATCAGCTGCATTACTTATCTCCTCTGACTGTAGTTGGGATTCAATTAAATACTATAGATATTTTTGGTTGTAAGCCTGGCCTTTAATGGCTGAGCCATCTCTCCAGCCCTTGAATGCTATAAATGAAGCATGCAAATCCCATTGCTGCAAATGGGCTGACATATTCTCCTCTACTTCTCATGACAATAGGGATTTAAAGACTCTTTTAGCCAATGTCCAAGATGGTACATGAAAGCCTTTTTTCTTAGAGGATGACAATGAAGATGGTCAGATAAAGTTGTGCCTAAATTATTTGAGGTGCATAAGATGTTTAGAAGATTACATTTATTAGTCAGGGAAACAACAGATGTATTCCTAGAAAATAAAACAGAGGGAAACTTAAAGTATTTAACCCCCCACCACCACTCTTTCAATACCAACCCCCTTTCTTGCTTCATTATTGCCTTTTAAACATTCATAAACTATCCTTTCTATCTCCCCTTCATTGGACGGCCCTTTTCATAGACCCATGGTAATTTTCTGACCTTTATGCTAATGGATAAGTAACACTAAAGATGATTATAGAGAGCAATCTGAAAACATACTACTATAGAAGCTTCCACATATATGAAGTTATTCTATAATAGGGCAATAGGGTCACTTCTAATCATCATTTCTAGAAGTATAACTTGAATTTGCTCCTAGGAATAAAACTTGGGCCTTGAGTGTCATCAAAACATTAAAAGAAATATACCCATACTCTGAATCCACCATATGAGAAGAAAGCTCAACCTCATAGACTAGAATCAAGTGTCGCACACTAAGTCATATCCTTAATGACATGTCACAGACATGCAAGAAGACAGGGGTTGAGTGAACGCAGCCTCTTGCTTTAAGTGGCTTTTAAATTTCAAATGTTTCTGTCCGATCTTAGATATTGTGATACAGAAACAAAGTGTAACTGCATGACCATCCAAATCCTGGTCCCCAGGTTTCATGGGTATAAGAAAAGGCTTGTTTGGAGCTGAGAATAATACCATATGCACTAGCTTCTGCAAAAAAAAAAAAAAAAAAAAATGCAAAAGGAATGATGGGAATGTTGACCCTCTCATGCTCATTCTTCCTTTAGTCCCCAGATTTGAAGGAAAAAGAAATAAGCTTCTGTCACATGCAGGACGGACAGAACAATACAGACTGTCCCTTCTCTTTCACCATTAGGTCATCCATCACATCACTGCAGTCATTTATTGCATGTAAATACTGTTTCACTTTACTGGAGGAAATACATAACTTTACACAGCCAGCCTTACTGTCCCTAAGGATTAAAGAGCCACATGTCTTCACATTTTCATTCTACTGCTCACTTCCCCCCCCCCGTCCGAGTCCGTCACAGCTTAACTAGGTAATACTGTCGTGTGTTGCTATAAATGAATGACATAGACTAACTTACAAAAGACAGAAATTTAATTTTCTTGCTTAAGAATGTAGCATTGGCTGTTGACAGCAGCCTTCTGACTACACCTCAGAATGCAGAGAGCACCACAGAGAAGGATACAGTTTCAGAGTTTGACTTTATAACAAGGTCACTCCTCTAATAGCTCACTAATTGATTAATCAATTAAGGAATTCATCCATTCTTGAGAACAGAGGTCATATTACCAAATCAAATCCTGGTGACCCCACTTCTCAAAACTGCTACATGTCTCAAAACATGCTAGCCCATGTTTGTGTTTCTTACACATAAACTTTAGCAAGACACATTCAGGCCATAGCATAGTTATTTAGAAGCTGTGTTTTCATTTGTAAAATCAGGACAGGAACTCCTAGGTCACAGAACCATTAGGAAAATTTTCAACTAAATTAAATATACCCAAGGCTAGAACTTCCTTGTGGCATAAGGCAGCCCCTCTCATTATCTCTAATTTACTTACAAGCCATGTCTTTCACTGTCATCTACTGGTTACATAGAGACATTTGCGTCCATGTTTCTGCTTATCCCTTACTATAAGGGACTGATGTTTACCTGGATCCACCATAATTAAAATTTAATCAGAATTTTCTATCCACTTAAACTCTTTATTGTGAAACAGTTTGATTTGTCATCTGTGCTGCTGTCATCTCCATTTTACCATCGCAAAGCATTGCCATGACCTTTTCATGTTATCTACGTACAGAAATAAACATAGGTGCATGTGGAGCAAGGGGCAGTGAAGGGATACTCTGATTCCCAGTCGAGATAAGTTGAAGCCCCAGGGACCCTAAGCAACAGCGGGCAGCTTCCTAGTCTCCCAGTAGATCAGGAGTTACAGCCTCCCACAGTTCCCTGTAGGGAGGTTTGAGTGGCATAGATCATGTCCCAAGTCCCTCTTCCAGGTAGGCTCAAGCCAGATCAGTCATGCCCCAAGACCCTTTACAGGTGAGGATGTGACCACATGTCTCATAGGCTCAAGAGAGGCAGCACCACATCCGAAATATATAGATGAGGTATTCCCAAGCTCTCAGGCCAAGTCAATAGGAAGTACCCATAATTGGACTCTAAACCATTCCAAAATTGTATATAAGAAGCCTGTTCTGGATTATAACTGTGCAGGAATCACTCTATTGTCTGAGAGCTTCTGTCATAAGAGTTGTAACACTGCTGCTTGGGAAGAGATCTGCTTTCCAAAATTGCCACCAGAAACTCCCCTGTTCCTCTCAGTGGATAGCCAGTTTCCCACTGACTCATCCTGGCCTGACATCCTGTGGCAGTGGTGGAGACAAAGGCAGGGTAGCACCAGCAGAGGTGGCAGTGGAACAGGTTTTTCCTCTCTACTCCAATACCCCTTCCTTCCCCTTGCCTGAACCCATGCACCTATGCAGACCAGAGATGGCCATGTGAGGTCTCTGGATTGTAGGCACACAGGTAAACATATCACACTTATCCATGTCAGACAATGATGAATTTTATAGAAGATTCTAATGAAGCTAAACATTACTGTTAGTAATATTTCAGGAGTTCAGCATACACAAATCAATGTATCACTAGTATCTGTGAAAAAGCTGACACATAAGCCATGATATACACAATTACATATAGCAACTCAATTTTGGGAATGTCAATAAATGACTCCATTAGTGGTGCACATGTTTGCCACACAATGTGCTTTATTACTATCTATTGTATGCCTATTTTTGTAAATTTACATTAACATTAAATGCCATGATATACAACTGGCAAACTCATAATTTCACATGTACATCAAGAATTGACATATAGTGTCTAGTTTGGGTAAGGTCATTCTATAAGTTCACAGCTTGATTGACTCTTCTAACATAACACATTCTTCTCCTGAAACCATAGGTGTATGACTACATATGTATGCCTATACACATAAAGAATGCTGATCTTAGGAACTAAAGACACAAATTCTGTTTCCTCTTGTAGTTCTGAGGAAATGTGATGTAATGTACTATTCATAGTAATTTATACTTAAAATGTTTGTTGAATTATATAGTTATAATAGGACTTATTATTCATAGGAACTAGTAATGCACAGGAGTTCTCACTATGCCTTTTAGAAATGCATAAGATTTCTCTTTCCTGTTACTATACCATCTTGAATGTGCCTAGTCTCATCTTTACTCAGAAGCTAAACAGAATGGATTCCAGGTACAAGATTCTTGATGGGGATATATGTCAGTTGTTAGGCCAGCATACAGAATCCCAGGGTTCTATAAACCAGATATGGTGGCACATGCCTATAATTTACTAAGATTGAAGCAGGAGGATCAGAATCTCAAAGTCACTCTTAGCTACATATTAAGTTCTGAGCCAGCCTGGGCTGCATGTTCTCCAGACTCAAAATGAAACATATAAGACACATAAAAGTATCAACACACTTGGAGTCCCAGTGACAATTCATAGAAAGGTGCCTTTCTGCCTAGCTTTCGCTTACTATATAGGCCCGCTATATGACCTTTATTTGCCATTACTAGAAAAGCCTGAGACAAAAAGATTCTTTGTTTTTCTCTCTGTCTCTGTGATCATCTGTGGTGCCTAGGGCTCTGAACAAATTGCACACTAGATAGAATTTATTAGATGTCACATTCACTTATCTAAAATATCTTATAGTTTCCCATACCTGACACCTGTAAAACCTTATAGGTTCCATAATGCCAACAATCTGCCATGGCGTGGGGAGGGAGACAATTACATTTTGCCAGTGGCCAAGTACTGTTGGGTATTGGGTCTGTCAAGTTTTCTTACAGGAAAACCTTTTGGTGGTATTAATGAAATCATATTAATTATGTTAATTCACTTAGATATGCTTGTCCAAACCAATTTTATTACTAATAGAGAAAATTGCTTATGAAGCCATAGAACAAATGCTTGCCTAAAATAGCCCAAGAACATTTAGCTGTATTATTCCTCACCTCCATAAACACTCATATTGCCATATTACTGGAGTGTAGTCCCACAATATACATACGATCAGTGCTTGTATTCCGTAACTGTCAACAGTCTGTAGTTCCCACTTTGGAATTTCATTCCTCATTCCATCCTGTATCTAACCATCATTGGGCAACAAATAAACAAAGGTTTCCTAGCTACTAAAAACTGAATTGAAAGCAAAATACAATGTTTGTTGTCCTATCAGGATCCTGGGGTAGAGCTCCCAAGGTGCAGAAGGAAGAAACTCAATTGTGTATATATTAAAACAAAGTCAGTCTAACACGGGTTTCGGCACTAGTTGAAATTTGATTTGCTTCTGGCAAAGGAAAGCAGCGCCTTATAATTAAAAAATTATAGTTGACATAAAAATGCAATAACTGCTTTAAAACATAATTTAGTTCTATATAATAGTCAATAGATTTGGAGAAAGAAAAAATGTAGAAACAAGAGATGCAAGGATTTTTAAGAATACAGAAATAGATAAAACTAAGTGAAGAAGAGAGATTTAAAATGCTATCATTGAATAGATTAATTCTAAATTAGAACTTCCTGCATTCATAAAAGTGCTATCCCCTCTCTATCACACACACACACACACACACACACACACACACACACACACTCATGCTCCCACACACACGCACATAAATTAGATTGCAATTCTGGACACATACTCAATTGGTAAGGGACAGTGAACCATGTGCAGAAATTGAATGTTGCAAAAGCAAGCTATCTTAGCATTTTTAATAGGGCTAATTGTATTTTTCAATCATACTGGCAAATGTTAACACTTGATTGGAGCAAGCAATAAGTTAATTATTGAGTTTATGGAAATATATCCATCAAGACTAGAACTAAAATGCAATTAGAGAAAGAGGATAGACTTGATTAGCAGTGAGTCAAGAGTTCCTAAAAATTAAAAGCAAACAAAATCCAATTAGAGGACTAGTAAAAGTTTTGTTATAATACTTACTCAGACACTGGAAGGTTTGACAAAAAAAAAAAAAAAGAGAGAACATAAGAAGAGAATGCACAGTAGGGCAGGAATCCTTAAGTATCTTCAGAGTTTTTAATCTCAGAAACAAAAAGATCTTAAATTTTGGAAAGAAATACCATGCTGTAGCTTGTAGTGATTGTGTATTCTACAACAAACCCATTCCCCTGAAATCACCATTGAACACAACCCTAAATTCTCCATGGGTCTCTGGGTAGTAGCTGCTGCCCTGGGAAGGTTCTTCAAAATCAACTGTAAATTAAGTCTCAAAGCTAAAGCTCTAAAATGGTTAAGTATAGGCACAGCCATTAGAAACATCACTAAAAAATAAAATAAAGAAGGGAAAGAAATTATGTAAGAATTTAAGGATAGGATGATCGGCCATGAAATGAAATATTTACTTTAGAATCCATGAAGCTACTACAGTTGTTAATTCACAACAACTATAATAACCCACACTGGACCTACTCAAGATGGTCTTTATCAACAATCACCTGAGGAAAAAGCAGGAATTCACGAGAACCTGAGGATTTGAAGGACTGAAGTTGGAAATGTGAGAGGTCGAGTTTGGTCAAAGCCCCGAGGACAGGTAACTTGTCAACCGGTAGGTGCTTTCTGAACTCCCAGTTGCAAATCCATTTTGCCTGGATGCACCACAATGGGGCAGATGTACAAGGCTCTAGGCAAACCCCTAACCCCACCTCCACAGGAGAGAGTGAGGTAGAGTCTAGTCAAATCAACAACTCCCTAAGTCCTGCCCCTGCACACACACACACACACACACACACACACACACACACACACGCACAGAATTAGAAAAACAACTATGGGCAATCTTAGAGGCAAACGTATGAGAATCCTGTGATTGGATCCCGGGCTGTTTAAAAAGAACAGAACAAAGGAGAGACGCGCGAGAAAATAAAGACACACGTTGAAACCTTCTCCTCGATCCTGGCTCCTTTGTGGTCCTGACTCTTCCGTCTTCCGTGAACGCTCGATTCCAGAGCCTTATGGCAGGCCTTGCACTTTTCTAACAGGCAGGCAGGGTTAATGGCCCTGACCAGCAGGGCTATAATCTCAGCACCCGGCTGGCTGAGCACTGACCTGCCAGAGTTCACAGGCCTGGCGGCACCCCACTGGGATTCATCCCCACGCCTCCCAACCTGAACTCACGTGGGCCAGGCAGAGCACACCAGAAGCAGCCTTCCCTGGGATCTGCATTGTGAGGAGCTACCTTCCCCCAGAGGAGCAGAGCAGAACACCCCCCCACACACACACACACAGACTGATAAGTACAACAAGAACCTGCCGTTTACTTGAGACTTATTGGCTAGTGGTGGGTTCTCCCAGAGGAAGAGTCATTTTCTTCAGCTGTGCATCTGCTGTTTAAATGATGACCTCACTGGACTCCATAAATAGCCCTAAACTTATGGCCACACCAAGGGTTAAGGTTAAGCTCAGTGGATCACAAAAAGGAAAAAAATAGATAGATGATAGATAGATAGGGGGAGGGAGAGAGAGAGAGAGAGAGAGAGAGAGAGAGAGAGAGAGAGAGAGAGAGAGAGAGAGAGAGTTTCTACTTTGTGATCCACTGAGATTTATTTAAATATTACTGCATCCTCTCAGCTGGACAAAATGGCTAATCTCCACAGCACGATCAAGCATTGGACAGGCTCCTTCCTTACTCCAGTGCCTGCTTAAAGGATTCATTGTAGAAAACTTCTGATGATAAGTCATTCTCTGCCTATAGTTATAAATCTTCTAGCTTTACAACTCAGAAATCCTTTCTCAAAGACCTAGGAACAATCTCTTTGAAATGTAATGATCAAAAGAGACATTGTTCCTATGTCTGTCACTGTGGAGCAAGTGACCATTAGTGACTATATATGACAAGAAACAAACATAGATGTCAAATTGCCCAAGTTTCTCCTAGTGTCTGCAGCCCTTTCTACTCATTGACACAGTGGAGTTGAGTTCAACTACTGTCCATATTAGCAGTATTTTGGAGAATTTTTTTCTTGCCTGATAAACTACACCAGTATGACATTTCTTTGGCAAATGATACCCAGTTTCAAGGTGTAGGAAGAATACATACATTTTAAACATTTGTTTTGTTTATGTGTGTGGGTGTATCACCTTTAAGTATGAGCATATGTCCACCATGTGTCTGCAGTGCCCAGAGTCCAGAAGAGGACATATTGGAACTTGAGTTCCAATATGAAACTCCATGCGGGTAGTAGGAATTTGACCCAGGTCCTCTGAAAGAGTGGTCTGTGCTCATAACCGCTCTCCAGTGATATTTTAAAGAGCTCAGGGTAATTTCTTAGTGACAATTTAATAATGATTGATAAAGTGAAGAAAAAATAAAAACAAAACTTTAATCCACAGAGTAGGTATTATATATGATCGCCCTCACAACTAGAGGTTTGTCTAACTTCAGCCATCATTTAATCAAGACCACTTAGGTATCTGAATGCTTCAGACCCTCTCCCTGCCCATGTATTTATCAATTCACATTCACAGTGTATACTGTACTTCACCTAAGACACTAAATGCCTTAACATATGCCACCATTTAATTTCTAAGTCAGAACATTTCAGAGAAATCATTTTTCTTAAGATGAAAATAACCTAAATGTTTAATAGGTTCATAGTTGCACTCTATTTTTTCCCAAAATGCAGTTATTTTTCTACTTAAGAAAGTATCTTCAGACCTTGGGGAAGGTGGCAGACTGAACACATGCATTATTTACCAACCAACTGCTCAATAAAATTTTCTCGACAAAATCTTATTGAAATTGAACTTAAAAGTTCCGTAAATTAATAAATAATGGCAGTGCAGGAAGACACAGGGAGCCATGCACGGGAGGAGTCGGCAGGCTCAGAGATTGCAAGAGGCTTTAGAAGCGCAAGTTGTACCAAGAAAAAAAAAACAGTCAGGCTGTAATTAAGAGTGATGCATATTGTTGACACTGAGCAGGATTTAGCAGTGCTGAACGCTTAGCCATCTTGTGCCGAAAGATGGAACTCTTCTGTCTCTTTCCGTAGGGGTTCTAAGTCCTAAAGGTAATGTGTACCAACAACAGGGAGAGGAACTGTAAGCATTCTTAAGTTGTTATGGACTAATCAGTCGAGTGGGAAATATACAGCAGACTCCCATCACCACAGATGAGCATAGTTCTCCAAGTGATGGACCCTTACCAAAACCTTAGAACTATAAGATATGCACCTTAAAATCTTAATTTGTTGATCCCAGGAGAAGACAGAACAAGAGACAATAAAAACCAAGCATCCATTTAAATAAATGTGTCCTGTCTTAAAAAAGAAAGAAAGAAAGAAAGAAAGAAAGAAAGAAAGAAAGAAAGAAAGAAAGAAAGAAAGAAAGAAAGAAAGAAAGAAAATGGTTATCATTTTGTCCTAAGCTCTGCCCCATGGTTACCTGGCAACAGGCAGGTATGCCTATCTCACTGGAAAAGGAGTTGCTTGCCCCTCCTCATTTTCTTGCTCTTTCTCTTCCTTTCCTGCTCTGGCTCTTTCCCCTTGCCCCCTCCTCTCTCTCTCTCCCCATTCTCCCCGACCCCTGCCTTATTCCATGTGCTCCTGGCTGGCCTCTACTCTCTCCATCTTTCTCTGCCTCTACTCTCCTCTCAACTTCCATCCCCATGCCCTGAATAAACTCTGTTCTCTACTATACCGTGGTGGGGCTGGTCCCTCAGTGGGGAGGGATGTGCCAGCATGCACCTGATGAGGCATCCTCATTCCCCCATACCTCACCACACCACCAGCAAAACACATTCTCATTCTCTTTATCTTTTTATAAAGATATCATCTTTTTATTCATCTTTTTATAAGCACATCAATAGGAAAAAAACATAAAATAATAAAATTTGTTATCTCCTAGTGGAGAGATTGGGGTTTTATTTACATGAAAGTAGCCTGGTGGTTGGCATGGCTGTTTTTATTGTTGCTGCTGCTGCTGATGTGGATGCTCTTTTGGAGACACTGGGGATCAAATACCAAGACACCTTCATGTTAAACAAGTGCAAACAATTATGCAGCAACTCATTTTTGCACATTTTAATAAGCATTAATAACAATAATGGCATCCTGCCATAAGCCAGTCAGCTAAGGGAAAACACAGCAAAGTTATTCATTAAACTGAAAGTTATTCGTGGAGACCACAGCATTAGACAAGAATATAAAACACAGCTGCAGACACATGAGTAGATGCTGACAGAGAATAGCTAAGGTATTTTCATATATTAATAAAAATAACATTCACAAGCTGTGCGAACAAATGATTTACAACTAAAATTTTGTGAGAAACCTTCAAAACAGATGACAAAAAAGATTCAATGTTTTACAATTCAGAAAAATGAATATTATTACACATATTTTCATGTTTAGATATTAGAATTAATTACTATATAATGTTAATTAATTACTATATAATGTTATTTAACAAATAAACAAGTACATTCATGAAACCAATCAAAAATAGTATTGACAAATAAAAAAGTTATTGGTATTTTTTTTAAGATTTATTTATTTTATGGACATGAGATATGAATACACTGTTGCTGTCTTCAGACACACCAGAAGAGGGCACTGGGTCTCACTACAGATGGTTAGGAGTCACCACATGGTTGCTGGGAATCGAACTCAGGACCTTTGGAAGAGCAGTCAGTGCTCTTAACCACTGAGCCATCTGTCCCACCCAGTTATGGGTATTTTTAAATCTAAAAATTCAAAAATGATTTTGTTAATCTCAATAAAACTTAATGACAAGATTATTCAAATACAAACTATATAATGTAAGATATATTGATTGATACAAAATTCTAGTAAAAGAAAATAAGTCTTCCACAATAGAAGGTCAGTGGTTGCCCAGTAAAAAGTGATTAGATTAAAAATGGTCTAAGTAATGAAATCAAGGTGGGGTGAATGTGGGCAAAAATATTAGTTCATAGACATACATATATGGGACAAGAAATTAGATAATTCCTTTGTGTGCCCTTTATTATCAATCTTATACCAAGTAGACTGTTTATTCATGAGTGGTGGTTTATCCTTTGTCTTTGATTTTAAAGTATTGTGCTGTTTTTGAACAGAAGGAAACTGCTTGAACTTGGCAAATCAAATGCCTTCTGCAAATAAGAACCTGCACTCTATCTCATGGCTAAGAGTGAAAAATAAATAAAAGAATGTTTTTCCTCTCAGCTCTGGGGAAAGCAACAGTGTGCTCTGCTGCTGTGTTTCACTGTGGCGGGGGAAGTCTGAGCTACGGAACAAGAAAAGCAACAAGATCAAAAGAAAAGAATGTATGCCAGAAATGAAGAGACCATTGTCCCCATTGCAGACAAGACTCCCTACATTGAAAATCACAGCTGACCAGAGTGGCTCATGTCTTTTAACTCAGCACTTGGGAGGTAGAGGTAGGTAGTGCTCTGAGTGTGACCACCGTGGTTTACAGAGGACAGCCAGAGATACACAGAAATACCTTATCTTGGAAAAATTAATTAATTAATTGATTGATTTTTTAAAAGGAAGGAAACAAAATTACAGTATCTATAAAGGACTACAAAGAAATATTAGGCTAAAGAGCAAAAGCACTCCCAATAAAATGAAAAATAAAGAAAAATGAGTCTTATCAAAATGTAGTTTTGTTATCTGAAAGTCCATGTGAATAAACCAAAATCATAGAGAAATTATTTGCAAACCACATCTGACAAAGCTCTAGCACACAGAAATAGTGAGAGCTTTAAAACTCAGTAAGAGTACAACAGCCTAAAGAAAACTCAGGCAACAGACAAATGAACAGTTCAGTTATTAGGATATGTAGGTGGTAAATTCAAGTTAAAAAAATGTTTTATATCTGGAGCTCAGAATTTAGAAGAACCAAAGATATGTTCTTCCAAAGGATCCAGGTTCAGGTCCCAGAATTCACATGGTGGTTTACAACTGTAACTCCACTTCTTAAAAATCTAATAACATGTTCTGGTCTCTGTGGGCAACAGGTATGAAAATGCGGTGCAGATGTACATGCAGGCGAAATGCCCATACACACTTATTAAAATGGAAAGTAGTGGTTCCAGTACCAGTGGATACATCTACAATGCAGCTTCCATACCTAAGGCTCAGGAAGCACTGAGAAAGCGGGGAAGGAAGATTATAAAAACCAAGGTATCAAGGAGTTTACTGTGACATTGTTTCCCAGAGATGACAAAAGCTACACCCATAAAGTCTTACTGTGACTGCCCAAACTAGACCTGAATGAGGATAACACCAATAAACTTGCCAAAGTGAATGTGGGATGAGCATGGGACCTCAACCCATCACAAAGAGTGTCAGGCAACAAGGAATGCTCAAAGTATGAGTAGTCTTCTTGCACAAGGATCACATCAATCAGTTTTCCAATACAGAAGTCAGCCTTGAACTGTATATAGAAATAATTTTCACAGACACAGCAAATCATATTTAGGAATATTTATAGATGGATAGATAGATAGATAGATAGATAGATAGATAGATAGATAGATAGATAGATAGATGATTGATAGAATGATATTGGATGGATGATAAATATGGGTATACATAGATATAGATATAAATAATAGATATGATAAAGACATATACATACATATATAATATAATAACATGATGTAATTTTTTAAAAGGCCATAAACTTTAAAGAGAGCAAGTAGAGATATATGGGAGACCTTGCTGAGAGGAAAGGGTATGGAGAAATATTGTAATTATATTATAACCTCAAAAACTAAAACTATTATATAAAATAAAATAACCTTTCCAGTGACCAAAAAGAAGACAGCCACTGACAAGCACCATCCTTGATGATATTTTAGAAAATCATGCTGTAATAATCATGTTTACTTGAAGCATCACTATAAGTTATCATTATTAAGTAACATGTATTTATGGATTTGATATGTAACTGGTTCTACTATGTTTGGTTTTGCAGTAGGTGATACATTAAAAAAGCACATAAAGAGGTTGAATGATACTGTGGCACACACATCAAATCAGAATTCTCTGTTCTTCCTGTAAATGCTAAGTTCAATTAAACTATCCAAAAATATTGTGTAATCTTATTAATCTCATTTTGTGCCTTACAAATTACCCCAAGAAAAAATGGTAGGTTTTTCAAATTTTGAAGACTTTTATCAAAAATATTTTTTATTTTCTTTAAATAAAGCATGTTTCTAAAATGAGACTCTACAATAAAACCACTCAACTGTTAATGCTAAAATCCTCTCTTCTTCCTACAGTACTAGGATGGGTTTCCAGCACCCACATGGCCGTTCAAAATTATCTGTAACTCCAGTTCCAAGGGATCCAACATCTTCTGTCCTTGTGGGCACGAGGCATGCAAGCGATACACCAACACACACACACACACACACACACACACACACACACACACACACACAGAATTCTCATGCACACAAATTTTTAACTATAAATAATCTTCGATAAAATAAAGATGTTAAACTCTTGCCATTCAAAGCAGAGCTATAGACCTTGACTGCATTTACAAAGAGAGAGGGGGAGAATGATAAAGGAATTAGTGAAAGAAAAGACGAGTACAGGTGAAAAGCGTAGGCCTGAGACAGCCTGAATGCCAGGGTTCTCGAGTCTCTGTTGTGTTCCGATGTCTCCTCTACTCACTATGCTTCAGGTGAGGACCTTTACTTTAACAGAGCCCCTCTTTTGATTCCTAAGTCACAGTCAGAATAATCTTTTCCTTGTAGCAAACTTTCAATTATTAATTTTCAGATCTGAAAATAAGTCTTCCTAAACAAAATTGTGATCTTGCCTGTTTTTGACAGTGCATTCGCTTATAAGCCCTTTATTTTAAAAGCTGCTCTTAGGGCTATAATATTGTACCCCACAGTGTTTCCTTAGCAACTTCCACAGTGCCCCCAGGCTGCAGATCTTAATTCCACCACATGCTGAACTTTTAAAAAGTCTAGCATGTCTAAACCTCAAGCTTTCATGTATACTAAAGGCAGCACATTCTTGGGTTTTCCAACGGGTGCCTATAATAGCTTCTGTTGGTAACTGCAAATAGAAGAAAAGCGAGCTTCTCACAAAAAGGCAATAACAGAGTAGTCTCACAAGAACAACTGAATTACCTTTCTTCCAAATTTAACATCTAAATCCTCTTTAAAACATCCACTATGTTAGATCCCCATTTAAAACTTGTCTTTGTACTCTGTCCAAATAAAGAATTGTTGTCATGTGAATAGCATTATCTATACCTCCCATAGATAACTCAGGGTATTACTTCCTTAGCCCCTTAATACCAAGCCATATGAACATTTTGTAGTTAAAATCTGACCAAATGCTTTTAAGCTTTTATATGTACCATTCCACAACAATGGTTCTGAACAATCTTGGTTAGATTCTTGAATTTGTTGCATTTCAAAAGTTGCAAAATTATAAGAAATATATTATATTAATTTATCAATAATGGTATAAGCATTATCAATTTTCTACAAAAATCAAAGCTACTTTATTATATTAGACCCTAAGATAAAACAGCTAATTCTAATTGCAATATGTGAATATTGGCTGCATTGGCCCTAATATGGGACCTGTTTCTCCTGTGCCCATAAAGGTTCTGTGTCTAGGGAGATAAGATGGAGAACTCACATTCTGATACATGTAGATTCAAATCCTCAGTGCTTAGCATATTCTGTAGCAAATGCATCTCTCTTTTACTATGTCGGTAGTATGACTGAGGAAGATAAATGTTCAAAGTACTAAGAGTATGAATGTAAGCTTTTGAGACTGGAGAGAGAGCTCATCAGTTAAGAGCATGTGCTGTTCTTTCAGAGAATCCACATGAGCACTCATAACCTCTGCTTACTGCAATTGCAGGGAATCTGAAGCCCTCTCTGGCCTCAGTAGACACTAGCCATGCATATGGTATACACACACACACACACACACACACACATGCACACACACACACACATAGGCAAAAATAGCCGCACAGATTAAAATATCAAAATAAATTAAGAAGTAGTATTGCCCACCTGCATCAAAGGACTATAAAGGTCTTTTTAAGCAAAGGCTTTTTTCTCCATTACAGATGGCTCTGAGCCACCCAGTAGTTGCTGGGAATTGAACTTAGGACCTCTAGCAGAGCAATCACTGCTCTTAACAGATGAGCCATCTCTCTAGCCCCAGTTGAAGACTTTTTAAAACGTTGTTTACTCAGAGGATGTGTTATTTCTTTGTTAACCAGATGTCTTATGCCAATCTATTCAAAAAAGGTTAGTTCAGAATGATAAACTCTCTACCCTTCACATAACAATAAACACCAGTACCATGATCATGTGATAATTAACAACAATATGCATGGTGTGTTAGAAGACGCAAAGGAGCATTTTTGACCTGGTTGATCCTAAGAACATTAAACTCAATGACATCAGCCAGGCACAGGAAGACAGATACGTACAATTTTATTCAATCAGAGAACTCAGTGATGCAGCCCTAAGAGTGGTCATCAGGATCAGAGCTGAGGGGCTGAGCAGAGCTGCACAGAGAGATGTAAATCATGGTGCTCAGCTTCAGTGAAACAAGAAGAATGGAAAATCACCAAGTGACTATATTTAGTTTCTTTACTGAAAAAAAGCACATATAATGACAGATATATCTATCAGTCAACTTGACTTAGCCATATATCAAAAGACCTCATTATATGTCATATGTGTGTGTGTGTTTGTGTGTGTGTGTGTGTGTGTGTGTGTATGTGTGTGTGTGGTTTCCACTGTCTTGAAAGTTCTATCTGAATTCTATCCCTGAAACATACTTGAAGGTGGAAAAAGAGAACTTACCTTCACAAAGATATCCTCTGACTTCTACATGGCACATCATGGCACATCACACACATACATGCAGAAACACACACACAAACATTTACATCACATGCACACACATATACACACATCACTCACATACACATGCACATGCATACACACACACACTAAAAATGATTTTAAAATTAAAAGGTAAGATGATAATACAGGCACTGTTTTCAAGAATTACAGCAATAGGACTCTGATGATCCCTCTTAATTGCCAAGTCGCAGCAAGACATAGGAGATAAAAGACTATTTGAAGAATTAAATAAGACAATATGATGTTTATGAGTGAAACTAGTTATAACATGCAATAAACACAAATAATATTGGTTATATTTTGCTCCATTAATTTTCAAGTAACATTGTTTTAAAAATAATATTGCACATATAAATGCTTTTTATATAAGGCTACATACTGCATGGGTATTTAGATTGGAAGATGTCTACTCCATAGGACCCCTAGCTGGAGATGATTTATGACCCATACCAAATTTTGCATTAGTCCCCTGAACAGCTTATAAACTGAATACTGTTGTTGTAACAATTCAATCTGCATATAATACAAAATTAGGAAATGTGAAACCAGCAGCTGACTTCAACTGTCTCATTCCAGGATCTTTCTTAATACGCGTAATATTAAGCAACAAAAAATGACAAGTGCTGGTTTTTAAATATGCTTCTTAAGAACTCATGAATGCATGCTGCTATGTAAACCACAATGTTCACTTGTGTGTTGACTTGAGGCAGGTTCTGACTATGTAGCCCTAGCTGACCTTAAACTCAGTATGTAGATCAGAATCCCTTTGCACTTGTGGTGATCCTAATTCTGCCTAAATCTCCCAAATACTGGAATTACAAGCATGCACATTCATACTCTGTTCAATATCCTTAAATTTATGTCAAAATTTCTCTTGCTTGTTATACAGCAATCATAATAATTCAGTTAATAATTTTAATGAGAACTATAAAATTTTATATTCAAATCCCAAGTCTTTTCATCACTGATATTTTTACTAAAATCTTTTTAGTATTATTTTTACAGATTTTCATCCAAAAACAAAATGATAGGATTACAGCGGATAGATGTAAAAAAAAAAAAAAAAAAAAATCTGCTTCAAATAAAACTCTTTGAACTAACAAAGTCCTAATTCAAATTCCACCCCCAAATAAAAGCACTATCATTTTTAAGAGCTGTGTACTGGCTTCTCAGGAAGATTAGGCATCTGTTTGGAAAGGAAGACTGCCTTAGAAGTCAACCCCAGACTATCTACCTCCATAGGAGATAAATGGAGAATCTCCTGGAGATGGAAGTAAAATATTGTCATGAATCGCTGCCTTCACAGCAGTGCTGAAGCTTTTAATTTTCAGCATTGCTGGTCTCCAGGTATGTGCAGTGATTAACAGTCAATGGAAATTTAACTCTACAGTACTTCATGTTAGTGCAGACCACTGTTTTAAATGACTAGTCTCTGCCCTTATCTTCTCTTCCATTTTCTACTCTCGTGTTTCTAGCTTTATTTTTCCCTTCAAAGAATATAGATGGGATGATGTTAGTGTGTCCTGAAGACAAAAGCAAAGATATGTTCACTCCAAGTTAGGGTAACAACAATAGAAATAAAGGAACGATTCCACCCAAGTAAGTCTTGGTGAACCTTTGATTTTAATTAGAGTGACATATATGAGCACAGATGAGAGGTTGCTCACAAATGCATGGCCAAGTTTTAAGAGGCTCAACCACCTCAAGAAAAAGCTATGTCCAGAAGAGGATCTTTGTATTCCTACCCCTCTCTGTAACACAGTCTTGCACCGCTCAGTCCAAACGAGGGCAATGGCCATGCCATGCCCAGAGCACGACATCACATAAACAAAGCCCTTTTTTGATTTCATGAGAATTAGAAACATCTCGGATAATCTAAGAAGTTAATATGCCTGGGGGTATTTAATTACGTTTAATTCTCAACATGAGAATGACTCAGAGCAGTGTGTGTTGATTCCCTGTCAAAACAGTCTCTTCTATCTTCTCCTTTTGGTGTAGGCTGATCCTGTCGAGTTTTTCTGTCAGATAGCCAGCCTTTATCCACTATTAACAGCATCAAAGGTTTGAAATGTTCAGGCTTTCTGAGACTGAAAAATCTTCCATGAAATTTAGTTGTTTTGGATATAGATAGCAAAAATATACTTATTTTGTCTAGCAGTTTTATTTGAACGCTGCAACCATATGGGTTCTTTAAAATGTTTCCCATTTTTCTATCATGTAATTTTGTTTTATTAACACATTAGCAACCATAAAGTATAAGAAAAATTATTTAGGCAATGATTAAAAATCATGTTCTAGAAAGTCACCATATTTCAATAATAATAAAAAATAAAATAATGCAAAATATTTATTTATTATTTTATTTGTTATTTATTATTTTGTAATGGTGATAAGCTTACTGGGACTTTAAATACCTAATGTTATTAAGTGTGTACAATGTGAAATGATAATGCTATTTAACAGATATTCCAGGGAGCAATTCAGAATGACCTGGCGAATCCTATGATCTTTTCTTAAGATAAATTATCAGTATTAAGTTGAAATTAGTCAGAGAAGTCACTGGTGATTACATTACATTGTGTTACATATATAATACATTATGTTACTCATGTATAACATATGTAATATATAGTAAATATTAATTTGCATACATGCCTGTTTGTGTGTCTTCGTGTGAATTGGCATACATGTTTGTATGCATGGATGTGGAGGTCCTTGGAGAACCTCAGAAATTGTTCTTCAGATATTATTATGTCTGTCACTTAAGACAGTGTCTTTCCTTTCCTGGTACTTACTTACTGGGCTAGGTTGGCTGGCCAGGGAGCCCCGGGATCCTATAATCTCCTCTTTTCCAGCACTGAGATTATAAGCAGACATAGTTGCTGGCTTTTAAACTTTTTGTGTGTAGTTCATAGGAAGAAAGCATGGGTCCTCCTGCTTACAAGGAGAACTCCTTACCTACTGACTTATCTTTCCAGAGACTTAATTTTTCATTTTTATTTGGATACCTCAGCTTTTAGATTCTGCTCATCCTGTCATAGAGGAAATTGTAAGACTGTCCCCTCTTATTTAGACAAAATGTCCATATTCTGAAGGAGAAATGCTACATGCGTGCAAAAAACGTCACAGCCATGCAAGTGAACACAGGCTATTCGCAGTCATGTCTGTTCAACAAAGTCTCTATAAACATCCCAGAAGAAACGTTTTGAAAGACTGGTACACAGCTGAAGTTTCTTGGAGTGCAATGTGTCTGGAGAGAGTGTGGAAATTTCATGTCCCATTCATCACATGTCACCAAAGACCTTCCTTCAACTGAATCTTTAATGTTTTTTTAAGAAACGGAGGCTGTATTTTAACTTACGGTTTCAGAAAAAGAATCCAAACTGGCAATAACATGGGGAAGGAAGAGGACATGACAGCAGAGAGATGGCATCTGTAACCATAAGCAGAGAGCGACCTGCAAGTCTGAAGCCCCTGGTGATGTACTTCCTGTATCGAGGGTCCACATCCTATAAATTTCTCTCCAGCAGTGCCATGAACTGGGAACCAAAAGCAGAGCTGATACAGGCCATTTCTCATCCAAACCCATGCAGTCCTTTGTTTCTGTCTCTTCCGAGCTACCTCCATTCCTTTTATAAGGATGCCTCTCCCCAAAGAAGCCTGCCTGCTGGCGCCTTCCTCTTCTCTGAGCCCTAGGGTTACCATCTCATTGTGAGTACTTCCAGTGTGGCCAGTGGCTAGGACCTCCAGAACCACCTGAGCCCTTTCAGCTGTCACTTCCTGGAGCAGCACCCTGGAGAGCTTTGTTTCTAACCATGATTAAAGACTATCATGAAGCCTGCCACCTTTCCACCATGACAGATGCTTACTGGAAATTCTCTTTGCCAGTTAGCATTAGCTCCATGGGCTTCTCTGATGCTCCTTGCACTTGCTAGCATCATCTCCACCCCAGGCCTTGCTCCTCTGATCTCTCTGCCTGACACATAGTTTTCATAGACGTTTATACATCTAATCCACCCTGTACAGACACTGGAACTAGTCTTTTCAATGAAAGCCATCCTTATGCAAAATCATGAATGTTTCTTGTAGTAGAAGCCAATTAATCCTACTCAAATCAATCCAGGCAGCCGAGTGTGCTCTTCATTACCCGCCCCAATAATCTGGGTTCCCAAATGAAACACATGAACACACACACACACACACACACACACACACACACACACACAAACACACACACACACAAACACAGGATTTAAAATTTTTTAATTAAACAAATGTATTTGAAAAATAGAGATAAATGTACAGATTTAAAAAGAATTATTACATAAAACTATACATATATTTTTAGTCAGTACTTGATTTTTTTTAAAGATTTGATAGTGTACAGTGAAAAATTGCTACTTACAATGAGCATAAAGTACATATAAAATAAAACATAACATGGAAATAGTCGAAGTTTGCTTGGTGTGGAAAGATTAAACATGATGATTTTTAATATGAAGGATTTCCACAAGACTGCATTCTTAGCTCTTGAATTTTTAATGACTTAAGTTCTAGGAAAACTGCACTCTGAGAGAGTGATATACACTTATTGTTTTTTTTTCAAAGAAGGACTGGGGCTTCCATATTTTGGCCTTCCTTCTTTTTGAGCTTCATATAGTTCAGAGCTTTCTGGAACTAGTATCCAATTACCAGTGACCACATATTGTGTGTGTTCTTTTGTAACTGGGTTACCTCACTCAGGATGATCTCTAGTTCCATCCATTTGCCTACAAATTTCATGAAGTCATTGTATCTAATACCTGAGTAGTACTCCATTGTGTAAATGTACCACAATTTATGTATCCATTCATCTACTGAAGAACATATGGGTTCTTTCCAGCTTCTGGCTATTATAAATAAGGCTGCTATGAACATGAAGGAGCATGTGTCCTTATTATATGTTGGAGCATCTTTGGGGTATATTCCCCGAAGTTAAATAACTGGGTCTTCAGTTAGTACTGTGTACAATTTTCTGAGGAAATGCCAGATTGTTTTCCAGAGTGTTTGTACCAGCTTACACCCCCCACCAACCATAGAGGAGATTTCCTCTTTCTCTGCATTCTCACCAGAGATTTGATTTGTATCTCTTTTACTTTTTTTTGTTGTTAATAGGTAAGGGGAGAATGGGCAGCCTTGTCTAATCCCTGATTTTAGTGAAATTGCTTCAAGCTTCTCACTGTTTAATTTGATATTGGCTATTGGTTTGCTGTATATTACTTTTACTATATTTAGTTATTGGCCTTGGATTCCTACTCTTTCCAAGACTTTTAACATGAAAGGGTGTTGAATATTTTTCGAATACTTTCTCAGCATCAAGTGAGAGGATCATTTTTCCCCTTGACTTTGTTTATATCGTGGATTATGTTGATAGATTTCTGTATATTGAACTATTCCCGCATCCCAGGGATGAAAACTACTTGATTGTCGTGAATGATCATTTTGATGTGTTCTTAGATTCAGTTTGCATGAAATTTATTGAGTATTTTTACATCAATGTTCATGAGAGAGATTGGTCTAAAGTTCTCTTTCGTTGTAGGATCTTTGTGTGGTTTAGCAATGAGAGTAATTGTGGCTTTGAAGAAGGAGTTCAGTAGTGTTCCCTCTGTCTCTATTTTGTGGAATAGTTTGGAGAGTATTGGTATTAGGTTGTCTATGAAGATCTGATAGAATTCTGCACTTTACCCATCTGGTCCTTTGCTCTTTTTGTTAGGGTGGTTTTTGATGACTGCTTCTATTTATTAGGAGTTATGTGATTATTTAGATGGTTTATCTCATTCTGATTTAACTTTGGTATCTGGTATCTGTCTATAAATTTGTCCATTTCTTCCAGATTTTCCAGATTTATTAAGTATAGGCTTTTGTAGTAGAATCTGATGATTTCTTGAATTTTCTCAGTTTCTGTTGTTATGTCTTCCCTTTCATTTCTGATTTTGTTAATTTGGATACTCTCTCTGTGCACTCTAGCTAGTCTGGCTAAGGGTTTATTAATCTTGTTGATTTTCTCAAAGAACCAGCTCCTAGTTTTGTTGATTCTTTGTATGGGTCTTTTTGTTTCTACTTGGTTGATTTCTGCTCTGAGTTTGTTTATTTCCTGCCATCTACTTCACTTGGGTATATCTACTTCTTTATCTTCTAGAGCTTTCAGTTGTGCTGTCAAGCTGTTAGACTATGCTCTCTCCAGTTTCTTTTTGGAGATACTCAGAGTTATGAGTTTTCCTGTTAGTACTGACTACATTGCATCCCATAGTGGGATGTTTGTGTATGTTGTGCTTTCATTTTCATTAAATTCTAAAAAAATCCTTAATTTCTTTCCTTATTTCTTCCTTGACCATGTTATCATTCAGTAGAGCATTCCTCAGGTTCTATATGTATGTAGGATTTTTGTTGTCTTTGTTGTAACAAGCCTTAGTCCATGGTGAACTGATAGGATGCATCGGAGTATTTCAATCTTAAATCTGTTGAGGCTTGTTTTGTGATGGACTATATGGTAATTTTAGAAAAGGTGTCAAGAGTTGCTGAGAAGAAGGTATATTCTTTTGTTTTAGAAAGAAATGTTTTTGTAGATGTCTGTTAATTTCAGTTTGTTCATAACCTCTACTAGTTTTGCTGTGTCTTTGTTCAGATTCTGTCTCTATGATCTGTCCATTGATGTGAGTGGGGTGTTGAAGTCTCCCACTATTAATGTATATGGTGCAATATATATTTTGAACTTTAATAGTGTTTCTTTTATAAATGTGGGTGCTCTTGTATTTGGAGCATAGATGTTCAGGATTGAGAATTCATCTTGATAGATTTTTCTGGTAATGAGTAAAAAGTGTTCTTCCTTATTTTTTTTTCCGATAACTTTTGGTTGAAAACCTATTTTATTTGATATTAGGATGGCTACTCCATCTCATATTTAATATTATAAATGCAAAAGTACGTAAGTCCTCTGAGATCTGTGAGCTAATTAAGAAAGTCATTTAATCCAAGATCCAGGATTGTAGGGAACTAATTCACTTACCAACAAACCAGAAGAAGCTCAAGCTAAATACCCTGGTGTTTGTACCTGGCAACTAAAGTTGTTGGGGGAAAGTCTTAAGGAATCTGAAGGAATCAGATTAGAAGACATTCCAACATGTCAATAAAGAACTTATAGATGTCTCTCCCCCATATGCACACAGATGGCAGATTCTCCCATATCGACTATGATCTAGGAGAAGAGGAATATGGTTTTTGGTGTACTCTCAACTTCATTAGACTGTTCCCAGCCACCTGAATATCATCCATCAAATAACCTACTCCAGCCTAAGCCTCCCATTTTAAAGTGAGCATCCTGTTTCTGCACTTTGCTGTGTGGGTAATCCTGGGTCTAGCTCTGTAACTGTGGCTGCTTTAGTAATTTTTTGTGTCTACTCCTCTATTTTCCCTCCAGATTTAGACAACTTCTATCTCTTTTTCTTCCATCTCTTAGGGTTAGTCTTGATCATTCCACACAAGTCAATTTTATCCCTGGTCCTCCTTAGCAGGATGACTTCCCTTCAGAAACTAATACAACCACCTTCAGTATGAATTCTTAAGTGACTGCAAGCACTAAAAACAAAGGTAATAATGAGAAAAGTTGGGAAAGAGATTTTTTTAAATATTATTCATCATTAATTTCTTTCTCTTTTTTTCCTTTTGTGAGATCTCAATTATATGCTTTTACAAGCCTAAACATTCTCTCTAATATTAATTTCCCAAGGAAGCAATTTGGAGTTAATTGCATGGCAAATGAATTTTCGCTTTTCAGACTTAAGAAACCTCAAGCCATTTTCTTTCTGGGATCAATAGATATTTGACATATAATAGCTGCATTTTGTAATCTAATTAAAGGATTATTTGACACACTTAACAGCTTTGGCATGTTGAGTCAAGACTTTCTGACAGGGTCTCTGATGCTGAATATTTTTTTAAAAGGAAATCCTTGCCTATTACAATGAGGACTAGCTTAATAACAAATGCCTCCTATATAGGATGAATAATTATGTAGATCATGAAGATATTAGTCATTGCTAGATTGCTTGATGTCATGCATGTGGTAGAGATTGTTTATATCATATAGAAAACCTAAAGGTCAGTCAATAATTCTGAGTAAATCTAAAGATTGGAAACCCTTTCTAGAAAAAGGGGGAAACAGACAATTTTTCTTAAAAATCTTAATTTGTTGTCTCTGGTTTAAGTAGATATTTAATGTTCTTATATCCAAATTTTATGCTCTATTTCGAACTTAGGTGAAATATATTTAATTAAATTGACCTTTCTCACTTAGAATCAAGATTACATTATTCCAGACAAATTAGGATGTTAATGTCTTAAATCTGCATGTTTTTTATAAAATATGAAAAGTATGTTGTAGAATATGCTGTCCCATTTTTACCAAGATTAAGACAACTTTCCAAAACTAATATATGCAAAAGACAGGAAGTAAGATTATGTCTTGCATAAAGGTATTTCTACCACCTCACACCCTCCTCTTATAAATCACTGGTTTTTTTTTTTTTTTTTTAGTTAAACAATTTTATTTTTAAAAACAGAGATAAATGTACAGGTTTTAAAAGCATTTTGCATAAAACTATATGAATATTATTTTCATCAGTACTTCATGTTTTTTAAAGGTTTGTTAGTATGCATTGAAAACTTGCTACTTAAAACGAGCATAAAGTACATAAAAAAAACAAAACATAACCAGGAAATAGTCAAAGTTTTCTTGGTGTGTAAAGATTAAACATAATGATTTTTAAATACCAAGAATTGCCACAAGGCTGCATTCTTTGCTCTTGAATTATAAGTGATTTAAGGTCTAGGTGTACCACACTCTGATAGGGTGCCAGACACTGATTATTTTTTTCTAAGAAGGACTGAGGCTTCCACATTTTAACCTTCCTTCTTTTTGAGCTTCATATGATCTGTGAGTTGTTTCTTGGGTATTCAGAGCTTTTTGAGGCTAGTATCCAATTACCAATGACTGCATATTATGTGTGTTCTTTTGTGATTGGATTACCTCTCAAAGGATGATAGTCTCTAGTTCAATCCATTTGCCTACAAATTTCATGAAATCATTGTTTCTAATACCTGAGTAGTAATCCATTGTGTATATGTACCACAATTTCTGTATCCATTCATCTACTGAAGGACATCTGGGTTCTTTCCAGCTTCTGGCTATTATAAATAAGGCGGCTGTAAACATGGTGGAGCATATGTCCCTATTGTATGTTGGAGCATCTTTGGGGTATATTCCCAGAAGTGGAATAACTGAGTCTTCAGGTAGTACAATGTCCAAATTTCTGAAGAAATGCCAGACTGATTTCTAGAGTGGTTGTACCAGCTTACACCCCTACCAACCTTGGAGGAGTTTTCCTCTTTCTCCACATCCTTGCCAGCATATACTGTCATCTGAGTTTTTGATCTTAGCCATTCTGACTGGTGTGAGGTGGAATGTCAGGGTTGTTTTGATTTGCATTTTCCTGATGACTAGAGATGTTGAGCACTTTTTAGGTGCTTCTCAGCCATTCGATATTCTTTAGTTGAGAATTCTTTGTTTAGCTCTGTATCCCGTCTTTTAATAGGATTGTTTGATTCTCTGGAGTCTAACTTCTTGATTTCTTTGTATATATTGGATATTTGATATTGTATATGTATGTACATATGTCTTTGTATTTGTTACATATGTGAAGGTTCACAAAGAGTTCAGAAGAAGGTGTTGGGTCTCCTGACACTGGATTTAAAGAAATTTGTGGAGCAACATGTGTGTCCTGGGAACTTAGCCCAGGTCCTCTACAAGAATAGCAAGTGCTCTTGACCTCTGAGCCATCACCTCAGTCTTTCAACTCAAGGACAACTGGTGGCAGTAAGGGGATGGGATAACTAGTAGACAAAAAGGATTATTCAGAGTTTTTGACAGTCTACTTCTCTAGCTGTGCTTTGACAACTGTTTGTAGCACCCTGGATAAACTTTGAAGGGTACTCTCAGAACTCACAGACAGATGGGAGCAGTTGCCAAGTTGCAAGTATCTTGTTTTTGAGAATAATCTTCTACATTGCAATGCTGTAATGCAGCCAACAAATTTCTTCACTGTATATTATGAATGAGCACAATGACAACAGCTACCATTTAATCTTTTTCCCTCACTAATTTTTTGACAAAGAATGACATTCATGGACAATTGACATGTGCCAGGTTCTCCTTCAAGTATTTGAGGCTCAGTTATGACAAAAATAGCCACGGTGCTAATTTTCGTTTAATTATCCCAATCCATCATGTGGCTACTATAATTTTAAGTATAAAAAAACAAAACCTAGGGCTATTATTCACTAAGTCGATATGCACAAATAGTACATATCCGTATTGGTGATATTTTAAAATATATATCATTTTTTATTTTCTTCTCTATATTATTACTGGAGGCTGTAATTTACTTCCACTGACACCAGACACATTTCTTCTTCTCACCTCACAGTATTCTTCCTGTATAAGTTTTTGATTGTCCAGTTAGCTTTCACCATCTTTCTACCCAAATCCACTTTACATACATATAATAGACATCTTAAAACATCCTTCTCTTCATTTTGCTTTTAAACCCACCTCACACTCTCTTCTCCAGCAGTTGAAAATACATGGCCAAATGTTTTCAGTGCTATAACTAGGCCACACACTTCAGATGAAGGTAATGTGACCTTCTTGTAGACATTTAGATAAATTATCATATTAGCAAGATGTCATGAATGCTACAGAGAAAACATGTTCAAAGTATAGTTGGTCTTCAGTTCTGAGTTAATGAGAAATTATACCATTTAAAAGAATTGTTGAGTATAGCTACTATTTCAATAGGTTAAATTAGCACTTATGAAAATCATAAACTAATGTTTAGATAGTATTTGTTTAAATATGCAGCACTAAGGAAGTATTAAAGTGGTACATTGAGAACTAGATTTTGGTCTCTAGGAGTTAAGAGTCTAATTATAGAAAACATAATTTTGATTGTACAGAATATAATCAATGGATTGACAGAAATTAGTTCTTAAGATTTTAGGTAAAGAACACTATTGGGTACTAACAGGATGAAAAAAATCAGAATAGATGCATTTCACCTGATGAATTTGGAAGTATGTTATACATGATTGAAAGTTAGAGGAAGAAGCTTCTCACCCAACCAGGTTCTTCCAGGCTGTATCAGAGACAAAAATGGTGGTCCCAGTTGATGCTAGCAACTTGGGAACATATTCTTATAGAAAGTAGATGATAAGACTTTACTTACAATAAGCAAAAAATGTGCAACAATTGTTAGAGTGAATGTTAGGTTCAGCGTGATTAGTATTAAAACCAATTAACTCACACTATTAGCAGCATAAATTCTTTACTATCTTGTATACTGCAAACAGTTTTTATTAATGTTTTTTCTAATTGCATACTTGACACATGGATTTCTATGAAAATCTGTTTTGAAAATGTACATCATTCAAAGAAACCACTGCAAAACTGGTTATATTTTAAAAGTTGCCTTGATCTAGTATTTTGAATTGTATTTTGTTTCCCGCTATTATGCCATCCAGTTCATCGGAGCAACACAGTCAGAATTAAATTATATAATGGAATTGTTCTAATAATGAAAGGAACTCAATACGAAAAGGGTAAGACAAACTATCATCAAAGATAAGTCTTCTGGGTTTGGGGAGGACAGGGTTTATTCAGCTTGCACTTCCACATCATAGTTCATCACTGGAGGTAGTCAGGACAGGAACTCAAGGAGGACAGGAACCTGGAAGCAGGAGTCTATGAGAGAGCATGGAGGGGCGATGTTTACTGGCTTGCTCCTCATGGCTTGGTCAGCTTGCTTTTTTATCCCACAGTTTCGCACGCGCCATTCCTTATCCTCCTTGTCTCTGAAAGGGTTCTCTCCTACCTGTCCCAGCCTGTGTATGATCTTTGTTGGTGGCTCAGTCTCTGGGAGCTCTCTGGGGTCTGGGTAAGTTGAGACTGCAGACCTTCCTATAGATTTGCTCTTGCCTTCAGCTTCTTCAATCCTTCCCTTAATTTAACCAAAGGAGTCTCCGACTTCTGTTCAATGGTTAGATAAAAGGTCTGCTTCTTCTCAGTCAGCTGCTGGTAGGGACTCTCAGAGGATCGTGCTATACTGTGCACCAGTCACATCATAGCATCAGTAATAATGTCAGGCTTTGATGCCCCTACATGAGATGGAACCCAAGTTGGGCTGGTCATTGAACCACCTTTCCTTCAATCTTTTCTCCATTTTGGCTCTGCTAAATACATCCTAAAATTATGCTCAGTGTGGGTGCTGGTAAGGTGACTCTGTGAATAGAAAAACTTGCTCCCAAACCTCACTACCTGAGATTGGTCCCTGGAACCCACTTGACAGGAGAGAACAGACTCTAGACTCCAGCAAGTGATCCTCTGACATCTACACACATCCCACATATCTTGGGGCACACACACACACACACACACACACACACACACACACACACAAATGAATAAATGCTATTTTTAAAAAGCTTAACATTGCATCTTTTATTTTTTGCTACTATAACAAAACATGATAGTATCTACATAGCTTAAAATTCAACATTAAAGGGCATGCAGATACTGTTGGCAAAAATAGATCAATCCCAACTGGTGCATAGGCTTTCAAAGAAGAAATTAGCCAATTGGAGAACAAGCTCAGTTCCAACGCTAACAAAATTAAACTGGCCTGGTCACATGAGCTGTAATAGAAAAAGCAGGCCTGCTATGATTGTGCCAGATCTGTGAAAGCAGCATGGTGTAAGGCTGATTTAAAACTTGCCTTAAGGTCTAGGGGGATTTGCTTGCATTTACTAGACATAAGTAAAACACAAGAAGCTTTAGTATTGCATATAAAATGCCATCAATCAAGTCGCTATCTAAAGTCAGCTGGCTTTCGGGGAGAGTTAAATGACAAGTATACCAAGAGATGCTGGCTGAACATCAGGGGAAACCGCAGCATGGTGCCAATGACCATATTTCATTTTTATTGAATCATTTACTGTAAATCATAGAATAATAGCAAAGATTAAGAAAAATGTCTGTTGTTAGAATTCATGGATTTATCTTTCTTCTTTCAATACAAAATATATCTAACATTCTGTGCACCAAAAAGAAAAAAAAAACAGTCATTTATTTTCCATTGTCTTAGGGGATGCACCTCTCACCTCGGTGTGCTTAGATAAATCACAACATCATAGAGGGTGAATGCAGACTGAGTCCCTCTTCAGATCTACACAACTACATAAGCAAAAAGTTTCAATTCCCAGTGTGTTAGATAAAAAGGGTTTGTGAAAATCTTTCGGCTAGTATTATCTTCTTTCTTAAAAACAATTTTGCTCTCTTGGGTCACTACTAACTTTATAATCGTCAGGCAAAGTCTGCCTCAGTTGCAAAAGTCTGCATCAGTCTCTAAGCTCCGTGTACTGTTTTTATCAGGTGCTTATCCTCCTTTCCCTCATGTGCTTCTCTTTCTCTACACCATAAAAAATGGACTAAGTCCACATCCTAGCACTGCCCTTCACACTCTCCTTTGAACCTGGTACTCCGGATGCTATAATTTTCATTAGGTGGGAATCACTCCTGAATCAAAGTCTCTGTTTAGTTGCTGCCACCCCCACCCCCATTATGATTTTGGGCCTTCTCCTTCACTACCTGCTGTCAATAGATGATCTACGCAGACTTCAAACAATCCAATTCCATTCCACAGCCTGGGGCTCTTCCCCTTCCCTGCTTCATTCAGTAAATGATTTGTGATGCCAACCCTGTGTTCTCACACTTGCAATCACAGAGCCAGAAAATTTTTTTCCAGTAAGATTAAACTAGGAAGTAGTTTAGGTTTTGGAGCCCTGATGGATAACGTGCAGGCTTCGGTTTTGTGCTTTGTTGCCTGTCGAGGCATCACAGTTTTCATCTCCTTCTCCTGAACCCCAGGGAGTTCCGTCATCAAGCCAGTTTATAGTGGAAAAAAATTTTCACACATAGAAAATCAGCTTCTTCACCAACTTCAAATGATATTCACAAACAAATAGACAAAACTTATTTATGCCTCAGAATTTCATTTTACGTCTCATTCTTTGCAATTTTCACTTTAGGAATTATCTTTCTTAATGTTTTTATAACTTAGTTGAAAAATAATATGCATAGTATAAATTACATGTGTTTAAGTTAAACAATTTGAGCACTTTAACCATATATTATTTTTGAGTACATTTTATGTAAAGATATAATTTGCATTTCATCTAAGCCACTCTTTTAAACATCCCAATTAGCTGAATTCAGAAAAAAAAATTATTACTCTAATATCTGTTCCTTCCAGCCATGCCTGTGCTTTCTGTCTCCAGAAATTTGAATCTTCAACTCATCACAGAAATGAATCATAGAATCTGTAGCCTTGGCTCTTGTACCATTTGAGGGATTTCTCAGCATTCTCTCCCACTGCAGCAGCTATCAGAGCTTTATTCTGTGCTGACTGGCATCTCACTGCATTGATTTACCACTTGTCACTGCAGGATTTAGCAGGTGATTGGCATTTGGCTTGATTTCACTCTCTGGCTCTTATGAGCAACTCACTTGTGAAGAGCCTATACTGGCTTTTCTGGGTCTGTGTTATCATGTGGGATTGTGCTAGTCTTGTGGTGACTTAAATTTAGCATGCAGAAGAAATGAAGCTCTATCCCCACGTTCTCAAATGCAGCTTTGAGAATCATTTTTTTCTCCACATCCCACATCTCACTTTTGTGTTTGCAGAATACTTTGTTGGATATTTTCTCCTTATTCTTAGGTTCTTACAGCCTCACCTCTTCCTTTCTCTGCCCTTAGGACTTCATCTGTGCTGATTCATACCAGCTTGGTTTAACTGAGCAGTATTCCACCAAACCCAGTAATTATTTCCAACCTAGGCAATGAACTGAAAAGAAGGAATCTCTAAAATCTCCAAAGCTTCAAAGCTTAAGTCTGCAAGGTTTATTCTAGGACATAAAGCCTAAAAGGGAAGTTAACTGGTATTGAGGTAGTGAGGAAGTCAGGTGTTCCCTTTATCACCTTTACCCACACTTAGGGTCTCTCTACACTGTGACCATGGGTGTGTGAAAATGGTAACACGACGTGACAGCATTTGAAAATGCCGTTCCTGCATCCTTCACTGCATCTCTTCTATCTACGCTTCTTGCAGAGGCAGTAACATCTTATCCAGATTCCTTAGCTCTCTTAAATACAGTTTTGTGCAAATAGATACTTCTATTACAGGGTTTCCTACTCAGCTTTAAGTATCAACTTGACACACTCTAGAGTCATCTGTGAATGGAGTCTCAGTTCATCACATTACCATGGAGATTGTCTACAGGAGATTGCTTGATTGCTAATTGATCAAGAGTATGCCATACTACTTTGGCCTATAGCATTCTTTATGAAGGTGCTCTTGGTTTGTATAAGAAATCTGTCTAAGCACGAGCCTAAAGAAGTCATCAAACATCATTCCTTCATTGTTTTTGCTGTACTTCCTTTATTGTGACTGAGTTTCCCATTCTGAAGTAACGTCCTTAGAATAACAAGGTGACCTGCCTTCAGATTCTTGCCTTGAGTGTCTCCTGAAGTCATCCCAACTTCCTTCAGTGATGAGCAATAGCCTGGGATTATACACCAGAGATACTGATTAATGTTTTTCAACCTGAAACAAAATGAAGTCACCTTGGAAGAGAGAAACTCAATGAGGAATTTCCTCCACCAGATTGGCATGAAGGCAAGTCTGTGGGGGTATTTTCTTGATTAATGACGGACATAGGAAAGCCCAGCCCACTACTGGGCAGCTGGCCTTTGATTGTACAAGAAAGAAGACTGAGTAAGCCAGAGAAAGCAAGCCAGTAAGCAGTGTTCCCAATTCTGTTTATGCCTACAGATTCCTTATTGAGCTTCTGCCTGGCTTTTCTCAGTGACCGAATGTTACTTGAAAATATAAACCAATATAAACTATTTTCTACCCAAATTGCTTTTCATTAGTCTTTTAACACAGCAATGGAAATGAAACTATAATGCAGGGTTTAGTATTTAGTACTGTCATCTTGACAGAATTACCAAGAAGACAGACAAAATACTGAGCATGACTATGAGAGATCACATAAATTAGTTTAGTTGCCAGTTGTAATTGAGGAGAGTTATCTTTCTTAGGTTAGTTGAACTGGGAAGACCCTCCCCCTACCATTAGCTATGGGTATTACCATTCTAAGGAATGCAGCCTTGGGCTGGCAATTAAAAAAACAGATCAGAAGTGTAAGATTTTTTATTCCCCCCTTCCAGATGTAGCAAGACCAAAGTGTCTCCAAATCCTGCTGCCTTTCTTGTCATGATGGACTGTATCTCCTAAAACTGTAAGCCAAAATAAATCCTCCCTTGATTTTCAGTACTCTTTTAGTTATAAGAAGAAAAATAATGCACATGAATAAAAGGCAGAGTCTTATTCTGCAGTCTGCTGATGTCTGACTCAAGTCAACCTCTCCTGGATCATTAGGCACTTTTTAATTTCTTCCTTTCTTTTTTTTTTTTTTTTTTTTTTGTTTGGGGCACTGAATTTTTTGAAAACAGGGTTGCTCTGTGTAGCCCTGACTAACCTAGAGTTCAGTCTGTATACCAGGATGGCTTTTTACTCAAAGATTCCCCTGCCTCTGCCTCTAGCATGCTTCAGTTAAAGATGTGCAGCACCACAATGTGGCTCATCAGGAACTGTTTATATCCCATCTCTTTAGTTCAGGTCATGCAGACTCACCTTCTTTGTTTAGGATGAATGGACTTTATATTCCTTTGGCCCTGACTGTTCATCTGGTTCATGTTCTCCCATCAGTTTTAATCTTTATTCTTTTAGAGAAGTCAAGACACCCATCATTATTTTATTTTTAGTCCATGGCTCAAACTGATATAAAACCTGAACTAGCTTAGCTCCTTTATTTCTGACTTTGAGATACAGAGATATTGGACATTTTCTTTCAAAATGCCTTCTCACCTAGAACAAAGGCTCTCACAGTAGAGTTTTGATCAAATATATACCTTGATATTGCTAAGGTCCCTCTGGCAATCTCTATATAAAAAAATAGCTAGAACGTAAGTTTCTTTTCTATCCTTAAAAGCATCTGACCCTTTTCAGAGCTAACCAGCAAGCACATCACTCTCCTTGAAGGGTATAGAAGACACACCTCATTTTCAGCATTGTGTGTGTCAGATAAGTATAGACAATTTGCAGTTTTATAAATTAAAGACTTTCTTTCTGTGGAGTATAATCTCAGAGAAGATGGAGTCCCACGAGAAGTAATTTCAAGCTAATGAAAGAAGACAAAATTCCATAAGAATGCCTTGGCTTTCTGCTTGCTAACTCCACAGCTGTAAATTGTTTCTACTTTCTTAACTAGGCAGTTGCTGCAGGCTCCCAGAAGACAGTATGCACGCTTGTTAAACTGTCCCACTCATCTATCCAGTGTGCAAGCACTACTTCCAACTGGCCCAGCTGGCCTCTTGGATAAGAGCAACTATCCCATTTTAATAGTCACTTAAACCAATATAGTCAAATAAATAAAACTTATAATTCCGAAATTTCCCTCTATAATGCTTAAATGCTGTCTTCCGAATATCAGTGGGGTGACTTATCTGCATTTGGTATTCTACAAGAGAGCGAATTAATTACTTATCAATTAAGCCATATGAAATGAAGACACCCTGGACAGAATACATACAGTATACTATTCCCTCAACTACTGAGAGATTGTAACTGTGCTTCCCACCTTGACTATCACATTTATACATATATCTGTGTGCAGGAAATGATAGTGCCTAAGTCCCTGAATTTCTTGTTGTAATTATTATGGTAGACCCAGAGCCCATATGTTTTTACAGCATCCAAAATATTTCTAAAGTACAACTATAGGTGGATGTAGTATGTTTTTACTTATCTCCAAAAGTTGCAATACACTTTTGAATGTGCATGTTAAAAATTGGTTCTAGCATCTCTTACTGGTTTGCAGGAAAAAAAAAATATATCGCCTTTCCATGTGGAAGAAGCTGATTTGCCCCATGCTAAAATAAATGAAGCCAAGTTCCATAAAGCAGAGCCCTGAATTGTGGTGCTGGAGGTTCCATTTGCTTGTTTCTCTCTGTGTTTCATCTGTGGGTCGGATAATTACAGTGGAGTCCCAGCAGCATATGGCAGTAGGCTGGGGAGAAGAAAACCAAATGAGGACACAAACACAAATACAGAAATAAACATAAGTCAGTCTGTGCTGCTGAGTAGCTTTCTTTCATCTTTCTGTGAGGTTAATTAACTACACAATATGTCTTTGCCACTCTGATGCATCTGCAGTGCATCCCAGAAGGCACCTTCGTTACTCTCTAAATTACAATGGTGCTGTGTGAAAACAGGGTTTCTAGTTTAACTAATGTTAAGCAAATTCTCTTAGGCAACAAGTGGACATTAGCTATTACCCACATTGTGAATAGAAGCCCTCTTGGGGATCTCATGGAGTCCAAGATTGTGTGGACACACCTCCAGCCCACTATGCACTCTTGACATGGAAGGCTCTATTCCATATCCCATTAAACGAATCAAAGACCTTCATGATCCCCATTCCGTTTGCTTTAGAGGTTTTGGCAAAAATAACTATAAACAAATTTTGGAATTATTTGCCATCTGCTATTATGGCCAAGTGAATAAAACAACCCACAAATTGTTTTCAAATAATGAACATGATGTTACACCTTTTGAAGATTTACTTACTTTTACTTTATGTGAATAAATGTTTTGCCTGCATCTGTGTATGTATACCACTTGCTGGTCTGGCATCCACAGAGGTCAGAAGAAGGTGCTGGATCACCAGAAACTGGAGTTACAGACAGTGGTGAGGCACAGGGGATGCTGGGAACTAATCCAGGTCTTTTGCAGGAACAGCAAGTGTTCTGAATTGTTGAGCCACCACTATAACCCTGACACATTATCTTCTATGGATACTAAGTTAGGCATCATTTGCTTTGATTCTTTAAATTCTGTCTTTCAGTTGGGCTCTTAAATGTTTTTTTAAAGTTTCAGATATTTTTATGTCATGTCCAGCACATGGTGAATAAATGAGATGCTACTTCTTCAAGTCTAGACTCCAGTGAAAAGCTGAATCAGCAAAGGAACAATGGCCATGAGGTCACGTATGATTATCGAACTCTGGGCACAACTCGCGCTACTACGCCCACTAGCAGTTAGGACACAGCAATCCACGGACATCTCTTCTTTCATCCCAGACATCTTCAATCAGAACATGCCCAGAGCCTTCCCTTTTCCCATTAAACAGCTTCTCACTTCTGTAACTTCCCATGAGCCCACTGCCAGTGACATGGAGAAAATAACCATTGCTCACTCTCACACAGAAGACATTACTTGTCTCTATACCTGCAAGGGAACAGCAAGACGGAGTTGGAGATAGAATGTCAGGTCTGCTGCCTCCTCTCAGTCACATTTGCTTTGGCAGTTCGAAAGGACATCACACACTTAACAAAGGATGGAGTCAATGACATATTGTAGACTCGGTAACCGTTTGATCCTACCTCATAAATGTGTCTTTAAATAATGAGTTTCTTTTCATAATGATCTTTAGAAGTGGAGTGGGTTTATATGGAAAATAATCCTTACATAAAAGTAAATATCACTTAAGGTTATTGAATTCAATGAGAATAAACATTATCAAGAAAGCTTGCTCTTAGTTATGCAACAGTTTTCACCTTTTGAGCAGGAAAATCTGTGGGATTACAATAATTCCTATAATGTGAATTGTATTGCTAAATATTAGTCATTGCACAAGTGAAAGTGTGAAGCAATGGGCCTCTTGTTTCCTTCCCTTGTTCCCTACTTCATGCCATTGTGTTTCCAACACCTTCTCACTAATTCCATCAGCATAGTGCATAAAGTTGAAATTTTTGAAAATTATCTTTTCTTCTCAGTTTTACAAAGACAGATGAGTGAGGAGAAAGCATAGATCTCACCTTCAGTTGCCCAAGGCTAATTAAATAGCAGACTTCTATTTGATCGCACAGATTTCCTCCCTGTGGACTAGGAAGATGGCAGTTCTGGGTCATTATAGCAGCCCTCATTGCTCTTAGTTGATGACTGATGTACTGTCTCCCAAACTCAAGAAAACATGAACTTGTGACTACAATGTGAGCATACAAGAGTGTTTTGAAGAGAGCTTTGTTCATTTCTGTGGTCTCTAAGTACCCTGGTCATATATAATTATATCACAGAAACATGCACATTCACACAAAAAAATACACAAACACGTGTGTGTGTGTGTGTGTGTGTGTGTGTGTAAAATTCAGAAATATAGCAAGATCTATACTTATAGTAACACTAATAATAAAATGATATGAAATGAAAAATTACAACTTAAATTTTCAGAGGTGTAAACTAAAAATTCTTATAAACTAAGAATGAGTTCCTTTCAAATATGAATTTAAATATGGATAGATTGACCCATGCCTTCAAATTAGAGGAGAGATTTGGAATCATATTCTCATAGGAGCCTAGAGCCATATATCTTAAATTCTTAAGTTAAAGCCACCCAGTGCTAATCAAATGACTGACTCTTGTGACTTAACTCAGAAGTAAAAATAGGGTCTTTGGGGAACTGAGGAGCTGGCTCAGTGGTTAAGGGAATGAGCTGCTCTAGCAGAGGACCTGAGTTTGATTCCCAGCACCTACATGGTGGAGCACACCATATACCCTCAGTATCCAGGTGATCACTTCCATGGATACCACACACACATAAGTGCACACAAAACATCCATACAAATAAATAAGGATAGTTTTAAATTTCTTTAAAATGTAACAGTTGCTTGATATGTACACACAATGTACAATTATTAAATCACAAAGGTTAGCATTTAATTCTATAAATGTCTCTTCTAGTTTGACCACTCATACACGTTTATGAGCTAGAGGGTGAGGTACTTCAAAGAGTATCTGTAAAATGTCCCAGTCAAGTCATAGTCATTTGCGTTTTCAAGCTCCTCTCTATTCATTGTTCTTGAATGTATCATGTACCACTGATAACTGTTGGCTATCTAGCATCCTTCTACCTGCATCCATCCTTCTTAACATGCAAATCAACTTGTTAAACATCCACAAATAAGGCAGAACTTACAGAATGTATTTTTTCTGCCACAGATTTTTTTTTTCACTTAGCAACATGTCCACCGGTTCCTTTCATTTTGTCATTCTTTCATGGCTGTATTATAGTACTTATAGTCCATGTGGTGTGCTTTTCTTACTCTTTAGGGGCTGATCGGCTTGTAGGTTAATTTCACATCTTTGTTGTTATTAACAGTGCATAATACAAATGGTTGCATATAGAATGCTGGCTGAATTTTATTCACATATATGACTGCATGTGGGATATCTGAACCATATTGTAGACATGGTTTTTAGGGGTCATTGTAGCCTACATACTGTTCCTTCACAGTGGATTATTAATTTACACTCTCATTGACAATGGGCAAGAGGACTCTGCTCACCACATATTCAACACCATGTGTTGGTCATCTGATAGTAGCCATTCTCAGTAGATTGGATGGTATCACATTGTGGTTTGAGTCAAGAGCTCTTAACACAATTATGTTATGGTTGTTAGCTCACAGAGTAGTATGTTTGTCATGTGGCCAGGTAAGATACAGTTTTCTCATATGGCTAATGTTCAAATGAAATTGTCTCCTTGGTAGCAGGAAAGGCTATCTTTGTTAGCACACTGAGCACAGAGAATTGTCTTTGAAACTGACATCCTTAAATAAACTTTCTTCTTTATTCCATTGATGGTAGGAGCTTGTGCTTAATATTTTTTCCTCACTTTGCAAGTAAACTAGGACCTTAAAGCCAAGAGGCTGTGGCGCAGCCTTCTTCAGAGCAGGGACTCTATAAAGAGGAACCGTTTCCAGCTAAAACCACTTTGAATTATTAAACCTTCCAGAGAGCAGGTGTTGAGTTCAGCAGGGTCCTAATGCCAGGAGCACATTTACATTCAAATTAAACTGCACATAATTAGAATTTACTTCCTGCATGTGGGGACACCTTCATGTAAAAAAAGAAAATAATCTAAGTCCCAACTTATGCAAACTGTGCATTCAGTTTTATATGTGAAACACCCATCCTGCCATGCTAATGAAGATATTGAATATTATTAGTTCAAAAATTTTCCATCAATTTTTCTGTTATTTTCCATGCATTCTATTGTGAAAATAAAAAGCCTAGACACATATGGAGAACAATGACTGTAAATAAAATTATTATGTAACCCAAAATCATTCTTTTTAGAGAGATTTTTAAAGAGAATGTGTCAAGCTCCTCTCCACTACATCCCTGCAGTGTGCTACTGATGCTCTTACCGAAGCATCTAACCTTTCTCAATGTGAAGTTTGTAATTTCTCACCCTTTGAGCCACACTGACACTGAGGCTATTGAAGAATTTTGTTGTCTTTCAGCTCTGAGATCAGCTTTCTGTCACTATAACAAAATATTCAATATCTTTACTGATAAGATAAAAGGTTTATTTTGGCATAGTTTTGAATGCTCAAGTCCAGGACTATTTAATTCCATTTCTTTGGACAATAAAGAGGCAGCATACATATCAGGTAGGAGCATGTGGCAGAGTAAAGCTATTCAGTTCATAACCAGGAAGCAAAGGAAACACAGAAAGCAACCAAGTTCCCACAATTGTACTCCATGACACACTCCCAATGACCTTGTCCTGGCTGGTTTTGTGAGTCAACTTGAAACATGCTAGAGTTGTCAGCTAGGAAAGAGCATCAGTTGAGGACATACCTCCATGCTGTAAGGCATTTTTTAAATTTGTAATTGATGGGGGAAGGTCCAGCCTAGCATGGGCTAGTGCTTCTGGATTCTTTAAGAAAGCAGACTGAGCCAGCCAGGAGAAGCAAGCCAATGAGGAGGACCCTTCCATGGCTTCTGCATCAGCTCCTGATTCCAGGTTCTAGCCTTGCTTGAGTACCTGTCCTGATTTCTTCTCATGATGAACTATGATCTGGAAGTGTAAACCAAATAAAGCCTTTTCTCCATTCTTCCCAGGCATCCCAGGGTGGTCGAGAAAGGTTGGCAACTGCAGTGGCAAAAGTTGGGCTTCCTAGGGCAAAAGTAGCTTGCTTTTAAAAGGTAAATCTTTTCTTTAACTTTGCACTATTTTCAGGCCACTGGCTTCTGGTGATTAACACCTGCTGTTTAACAGCCCTGGGCTAAATAATTTAGCTTATTTGAGGCCCAGAGTTTCATTAACACTTTGAAAGCCAGAGAAAAACAGAAAGAAAATTACTCACACAGAATATCTTTACACAAGCAATATACACATATATATACACATTCACAAACACACACACACACACACACACACTGGTTGGGTCTAACCTCTGTCTCATCAGCTCCACAAGTGTTTGTTGCATTCTTACATACATACACATATACCTACATACGTGACAAACAGACATGTAAGTATATATGTTTTGATGGATGGGTTAGAGCCTGCCAAGCCACACACATACATTTGGTGGGTGAATGGGACAGAGTGCCAGATTCTACCACCTTATCATTTCTCTTCTCTGGCCTTTTAATATTTTCTTATACAAAAGTTGTTTAGAAAATTTCCTCAGGATGAAGTGTTTGACAGAATGAGTTACAGAAAGCTTTGATATTTCAGTTTAAGGCGGAACTTTATTCTATAAACTTATTAAACATTCAAAGCAACCGTTTCACGTGGCCTTGCTTTACCAGAGTGCATATGTGTGACTTCATTTTTAGATCTAACCTAGAATGAATATTTTTCTTTGACCACAAATTTATTCCAAGCCTATTTTTCTCTTTACTATAAATTTAAAAGCTATGAGTCTTCCATAGTATGCAGCCTTTACTTACTATTCTGTGATGAGTGGGTACCTTCTATTCTTTATTCTGACTTTATTACATCTTTCTGGCAAAACAGCTAAAACATCTCCCCAAAACATTCTGTCTAAAATTATCAAATCAGGAATTCCATAAAGTAATTAATTCATCTAACTAACATTAATCCATGAAAGTTTATCTTCATATTGATCTGTAGGAAATTTTCCCAAGAGGGTGAGAAAGAAGCATTAAGCTATGTAATAGTGACAGGAAAGGCTCATCAGCAGTAAGGACCAATCCTGGGATGCAGTCTCTTAAATTCTTCCCTATGATAATTAACCCATAATAGGTAGTGGAAAGGCACTGTAGGCTACCTCAAGGAAAGTCACCTGCTAGCCCTACCCTCTCCAAGATGGTTCCTGACACCTCTACAATTTGTGTTTTGGCTATGGTGTTTCATCCCAACAATATAAACCCTAACTAGAGACCTCTCACAAGTTTACTGCTCTTAAAAGTTCCACTGCATTGATTAATATACTACCCAAAGAACCATTCATTACAGGAGTCTTTGGGAGGCATCCAAGCTCCAAGTGTATCAACCTATACTGCCTATACTGGCTGCTGCTTCTCATCTTACATGACTGTCATTTATAATTTGTACTCTTATCTTCTTTTTCCCATATCACTCATAAATTTAGTGGTTTCTTCAGTTATTTCTCAGCTGGAATCTTTATCCATCATACTGTACATTTTGGCACATTCTTTTCTGGTCCCTTCTAGTTCCCTGTCTTCCAGGACTCTCAGTTGTCTGCATGCTTCTCTCTAGAGCTACCATTTTAAAAAGGGAGATGAGCTATGCATGATTAACTCCTCTTACCATGGGGAATGTAATTTGGCATGAACAATGTACTCAAATTTTGTTTTATCAATAACATCTTTTTAGCATGCAATCCTGACTCATCTGCTTATTGCCTGTCAGACCTTCAACACTGCTTCTTCCTAAAACTGTGAATTTACACATCCATCTTTTTTTGTTCATGTTTTCTTAAGATCCCTGTGGTTTGCTTCCTTACCCAAATCTCTTCTGTGAGGGCCAATTCTGATCATGAACTTGATTACTCTAAGCAATGTCTAGAGCATTAGTGAGACACACCTATGGGTATGTTTGTGAGGATGTTTCTAGAATGGATTAATAGAGAAAGGAAGACACCCTGTGACATTGGTAGCACCATGTCACAGAATGGGTCTGCATTATATAAAGGATGAAAGTCAATTGAGTGTCAGCACTCCCTTTTGTCTGTTTTAATGCAGCCATAGTTGAGTTCACACTGCCATAACCACTCATTGCAATTTATTGGGCTGTGCCTTCCTTTCCATGATCAAGTGTGTCCTTTTAAACTAGTAGTCAAATGTGTCAGCCTTACTGCAAAGTTCTGCTGTCATGTATTTGTCACAACAATGAGACATGTGATCATGACCCTCCCTTCTTTCCACCATGTATGTGAAAGGCAGAATGATGTGTCCCATAAGATGCTCATGACCTAGTTCCTGACATTAGTAGATATGTTGCCTTTCTCTAAGAGAGTTTGAAGATGTTATTATCTGCAGAGTTGAGGATCTTGGGGTAATATGTTAATTCTGGATTTTTCTGGGAAAGTTGAGTCAAATTTTTGAATCCATAAAAGCAGAAATATTTCCTGACTATCATAAAAGGGAGATGTGGGCTAGCCACCGGGAACAGCAGAGATCCAGGGACACAGGTCTGGCGAGACTGCACTGTGAGTAGCCAGGGCACAGAGAGGGCTGGGCTTAAAGCATGGTAGGTGCGGCCCTCCAGTTGGTCTAGGGGAAGAGGAACTCTTCCATAGAGACATGGGTCCACTTGGAAGGCCCTTGCATGCAGACCAAACGCTCAAGCTATTTGCCACCTAAAACAGTGGAGATCCAGGGCACAGGCCAGGTGCATGGGAGATATGGGAACCAATCACTGACAACAAGATGGCAAGAGGAAAGCAAAAGAACTTACACAATGGAAACCAAGACTGCCTGGTAACATCAAAACCCAGCTCTTCCAGCACAGCCAGCAGTGGAATGCCAAACACTCCAGAAAAGAAGACACAGACCTGAAATCATCCTTCAAGATGATGATGGAGATCTTTGAGAAGAGCATGAATAACTCACTTAAACAAAAGCAGGAGAAAAACCATAAACAAATAGAAGCTTTAAAAGAGGAAACACGAAAAATAATCAAAGAAATCAAAGAACTAGAGGAAAACAGAACCAAAGAGATGAAGGAATTGAAGAAGGAATTTAAAATAGAAATGAAAACAATAAAGAAAACACTAAAAGAGGTGACCCTAGAGGTAGAAAACCTAAAAAAAGAAATCAGGAGTCACAGATGCAAGCATCTCAAACAGACTACAAGAGATGGAAGAGAGAATCTTTGGGGCTGAAAACAACATGGAAAACATAGACAAAACAGTCAGAGAAGATACAAAAGTCAAAAAGCTCCTAACCCAAAATATCCAGGAGATCCAGGACACAATAAGAAGACCAAACCTAAGGATAATAGGAATAAAAGAAGGTGAAGAATATCAACCAAGAGGCACAATAAATATCTTCAACAAAATTGTAGAAGAAAATTTCACTACCCTTAAGAATGAGATGACCATGAGCATAAAAGAAGCATACAGTACTCCAAATAGAGTGGACCAGGAAAGAAATTCCTCCCAACACATAATAGTCAAAGGCTAAGTGCCCAAAGCAAAGAAAGAATACTAAAAGCAGTAAGGGAGAAAGGTCATAATATACAAAGGCAGACCAATCAGAATCACACCTGACTTCTCAAAAGAGAATATGAAAGCTAGAAGATCCTGGACAGATATCATGCAGACCCTAAGAGAACACAAGTGTCAGCCCAGGCTGCTATACCCAGCAAAATTCTCAATCACCATAGATGGAGAGACCAAGATATTCCAGGACAAAAGTAAATTTACAAAACATCTGACCACAAATCCAGCACTACAACGAATTATAGGTGGAAAACCCAATACAACGAGGGGAACTACATCCTAGTAAAAACAAAAAAATACCTAAGCAAGAAAACCAAAAAAAGAAAGACACACAGGAGCAATTCTACCCCTAAAGGCAAAAGTAGCAGAAAACAGTGACCACTATTTCTTAATATCTCTTAACATAAATGGACTCAATTCCCCAATAAAAAGACATAAGCTATCAGACTTGATACATAAACAGAATCCAGCATTTTTCCACATACAGGAAACTCATCTCAGAGACAAAGACAGACACTATCTCAAGGTAAAAGGTTGGGGAAAAAAACCTTCCAAGCAAAAGGCCCTAAGAAAAAAGCTGGAGTAGCCATTCTAATATAAAATAAAGTAGATTTTCAACCAAAAGTTATCAAAAAAGATAAGGAAGGACACTTTTTATACATTACAGGAAAAATTTATCAGGAGGAACTCTCAATTCTTAACATATATGCTCCAAATACAAGAGCACCCATATTCATAAAAGAAACCCTACTAAAACTCAAAAATACATTGCACCACACACAAAAATAGTGGGAGACCTCAACACCCCACTTCCATCAAAGGATAGACCATGGAAGCAGAAATTGAACAAGGACACAGTGAAACTAGCAGAGGTTATGAACCAATTGGAATTAATAGGCATCTACAGAACATTTCATCCTAAACATCCTGAAACAAAAGAAGAAACCTGCTCCAAAATTGACCATATAATCGGTCACAAAATAAGCCTCAGTAGATATAGAAGATTGAAATACTGCCAGGCATCCTATCAGATCACCATGGACTAAGTCTGGTCTTTAGTAACAACAAAGACAACAAAAAGTCCTTATACACATGGAAACTAAATAATGCTCTATTAAAGGATAGCATAGTGAAAGAAAAAATAAAGAAAGAAATTAAAGATTTTCTAGAATTTAATGAAAATGAAAACACAACATACCCAAATCTATGAGATGCAATGAAAGTAGTACTGAGAGAAAAACTCATAGCTCTGAGTGCTTCAAAAAAAAAAAAAAAAAAAAAAAAAAACGGGAGAGAGCATACACTAGCAACTTGACAGCACAGTTGAAAGCTCTAGATCAAAAAGAAGCAAGTACACCCAAGAGGAGTAGACAGCAAGAAATAATCAAACTCAGAGCAGAAACTGACCAAATAGAAACAAAAAGAAGCATTCAAAGAATCAACAAAACCAAGAGCTGGTTCTTTGAGAAAATTAACAAGATTGATAAACCCTTAGCCACACTAACTAGAGGGCAAAGAGAGAGTATCCAAATTAACAAAATCAGAAAGGAAAGTGGAGACATAACAACTCAAACTGAAAAAATTCAAGAAATCATCAGATCCTACTACAAAGGCTCATACTCAACAAAGCTGGAAAATCTGGAAATGGATAAATTCCTAGACAGATACAAGATACTAAAGTTAATCCAGGATCAGGTAAACCATCTAAGTATCCCCATAACACCTAAAGAAATAGGAGCAGTCATCAAAAACCTCCCAACCAAAAAAAGCCCAGGTCCAGATGGGTTGAGAGCAGAATCCTATCAGACATTTATTGACAACCTAATACCAATACTCTCCAAAATATTCCACAGAATAGAATCAGATGGGACACTACCTAACTCATTTTTCAAGGCCACCATAACCCTCGTTCCTAAACCATACAAAGACCCTACAAGGAAAGAGAATTACAGACCAATCTCACTTATGAGCATGCAAAAATACTCAACAAAATCCTTGCAAACCAAATCCAAGAGCACATCAAAACGATCATTCACCATGATCAAGTAGGCTTCATCCCTGGGATACAGGGATGGTTTAATATAAGGAAATCCATCAACATAATTCACCATATGAACAAACTCAAAGAAAAAAACCGCATGGTCATCTCACTAGATGCTGAGAAAGCATTTGACAAAATTCAACACCCTTTCATGTTAAAAGACTTGGAAAGAACAGGAATACAAGGCCCATACCTAAACATAATAAAAGCAATATACAGTAATCCAATAGTCAATATCAAACTGAACGGTGAGAAACTTGAAGCAATCCCACTAAAATCAGGGACTAGACAAGGCTGATCACTCTCCCCCTATCTGTTCAACATAGTACTGGAAGTCCTGGCTGGAGAAATTAAACAGCAAAAAGAAATCAAAGAGATACAAATTAAAAAGTAAGAAGTAAAAACATTACTGTTTGCAGATTACATGATGGTGTATGTAAGTGACCCCAAAACTCCCTCCAGAGAATTTCTACAGCTGATAAACAAGTTCTGCAAAGTGACTGGACATAAAATTAACTCAAACAAATCAGTAACCTTCCTTTACTCAATGGACAAACATGTGGAGAAAGAAATTAGGGAAAAGATACCCATCACAATAGTCACAAAAATATGAAATACTTTGGTGTGACTCTAGCTAAGAAGGTGAGATAACCCAGTCACAAAGGAACAGACATAATATGCAGTCACTGATAATGGGATACTAACTCCAGAAAGCCCAGAAACAACTCACAGACTGTATGAAGCTTACGAAAAACAAAGGCCAAAAAAAAAAAAAAAAAAAAAGAAAGGAAGCCTCAGTCCTTCTTAGGGAAAAAAATGTATAGCACTCTCTCAGAGTGTGGTACACCTGGACCTCAAATCATTAATAATCCAAGAGTTAAGATAATAGTCTTGTGACAATTTTTTTATTCACAGATCATTATGCTTAATCTATACCCAACAAGAAATCTGTTTCCATGTCACATTCTGTCCTACATGTACTTCATGCTTATAATAACTAGTGGAATTTCTATGCATGCTATCAAACCTCTAAAAGAATTAAGTACTGACAAAATTATTCATATAATGTTATGCCAAAATGCCTTTAAAATCTGTAAATGTATCCCTCTGTTTTTAGATAAAGCTATAAGGAATAATAAAAAATTAAAATAAAAGTTAGGTCTTTCTGAGGAAAAAAAGGGGTGGGGATATGACTTAATAGGAAGAGTCAAAGAGAGGCAACCTCATTGTATGAAGATGGAAGCAGGAGCTATGAGCTAAAGAATGCAACTGGCCTCCAGAAGCAGGAGAATCAAAACATTATAATGACTACCATAAATCTGTAGCATGGGTAGATGGAACATCTTGGAACATAATACAAGTCTTATTTATTTAACTTTGAAGCACTTGGATAGAACTGCATGTAAACATTAGTCAGAATAAAAAAGGTGATGTTACACATACCACGGGGCTTCGAGGGAGTATAAAACCCATTCAAAGCCTTCACATGTGCTAGCTTGAAATATCTTGATAAGACAAAGAAAACTGACCAGGTATAGGTTTTATAAGTATGAAATAAGAACAGGGGGACAGATCCACATACAGATAAGAGATTGGCATGGTTTCACGTTTTCACAAGAACTAAAGAAGAGGTAACCAAGACTTTTATTTTCTTTTAAGCCACTGGCTGATACATGAACAAGATGAAATTTAAAAGTTATCAGTAGTCAAACACTAAAGGAAGTGGAACCAGAGTATTTCCTGTGTGCCAGGCATTTCATCTAATTACATACCATGCATGAGATCATAGTTGAAGCTATAGCTCTAACAATGCAAAAGAAAAACATAATTGTTTATTACAAAGGGCTTTGGGGATATGGGGGATGTTGCCATGTGTAAAGCTGAGACTACACATTACTACAGGGTTACTATGAAGACTCCATGCCTGAATCACTGCATGTACCACATCTAGGTTCACAGTTTTCACCCAAGGGTACAAAAGACCACAAACTAGTACCTATAAAACATTTCTATAACTCAACACTAGGTTTGGAGAACTTAAGTTCAAAGGGCACATTTTAAACATTGCCTGTGTGTGTACATATATGTGTACTTAACTACAGTACAGAAGGACATGTATGCATTCATCTGAGGCCAGTAGTCAACAACCGATATCATAAGTGTTAACAACATCTACTTTGTGTTTGTTTTATTTTTGTGGGTTCTTTTTTTTTTTTTTTTTTAGTTTAGGTCTTACATTCACCTATGACTAACCAAGCACATTAGTCTTCCTGGCAAATGAGGAAGCCAGTCTCTGCCTTCCAATACTGAGATTATAAATTGAGAACAACTCACCCACTGTACTGGCTGGTTTTGTGTCAACTTGACACAAGCTGGAGTTATCACAGAGAAAGGAGAGCCAGTCGACAAAATGCCTCCATGAGATCCAGCTGTAAGGCATTTTCTCAAATAGTGATCAAGGGTGGAGGGCCCAGTCCATTGTGGGTGGAGCCATCCCTGGGCTGGTAGACCTGGGTTCTATAATAAAGCAGGCTGAGAAAGCCAGGGGAAGCAAGTCAGTAAGTGACATCCTTCCATGGCCTCTGTATCAGCTCCTAATTTCTGACCTGCTTTGATGAGCAGCAATGTGGAAGTGTAAGATGAATAAACCCTTTCCTCCCCAACTTGCTTCTTCTTGCACAATGATACTTGTGCAGTAATAGTTACCCTGATTAAGACACACACCATTTTTATACAGTCTCTTGAAATCTAACAAAAGTTCTCACATATATACTGCAAGCACTTTACCAGGTGAACCATCTTCCCAGCCTGCTTGCTTTATCTCAGTGTACAAAAATACTATAAAGTTTGTATGGAAACCACAGCTATCACCTACTGCCTATAATCAAACAAACTAGTATCTATACAAGGAAATATAAAACACAAGCCACCAATCTTGCTTAGAGACATGCACAGCAAACCCATCTCTAAGACAGAGTAATATAGTAAAAATGATGGTATTCTTCAAGGTTTTGTTAGGCTGCTAACTTGGAAATATTCTGTGAGTCACAAACAGAAAAGCTTAACACAACAGAAATCCATACAGTTCTGGAAGCTGAAAGATTGAGGCAGAGCCACCTGTAGAAACAACACTTACTTGTCTCTTCTTAGCTTCTGGTACTTTCTGGAAATCTTTGGAACCCTTTGGCTTGGAACCCACTCACAGCACTGCCTCCCTTGTCATATAACATTGTCTTTGTAAGTGGATACCCACTTAAACCCATTTCTGTATAAAGAGACTAGCTAGTTGGTATCAGGATCCCAGGACTTTCCAGTAGAATCTCGCCCTCAAACATTTATACTTGCAGAGGCTCTAATTCCCAAATAAAGACATAGTATAATACATTTGAGGAAAAAGCCAATATATATAGGGAGTTACCACTCAATTCAAGGTAGGGTTTCTTTGTAAACTTAATCTGAGATATCAAAAGATAGGCTTTTAATTACTTAACATCTTGTAATCTCTTATAGAGATGGTACTGAAATTCTAGTCCTTGTTCTTCATTAATGTTCATCCTATTAATGAGACAAACTCAGAATCAAGTGAGCAATACAGACACGGTCCTTACAGAACTGCAGGCCTCATTTCAAGGAAGAATGAAATATGAAAGATGAAACAATTAGGAGAAAGGTTACCAGTCTAATGAAAGTTCAAGCAAACAAAATCGCCCTAAGTTCTGAAGCATTCAAAGCTCAAGTTCACAGCTTTCATTTCTCCTGAAAATAATTGTACTACTCATTTTCCCCGGAGAAAATGCAGCTAATGGCATAGGCAAATGACTCCACATCTTAGGAGGCAATCTAAGATGCTGGAAGCCAGAATCTAGCTGTTGGCCTCCACATTGCTGTGTCATAGGAAGGGGTCATGTTGTCAACCTTGAAAAAGAAAACATCACAAGAGTACTTCTGTGTTATACAACAGACCACATGATTCCTGACCCATAATTAAAGAAAACATCTATCTGCTCTTGGAAATACAACTCTGTTAATTTATTGCTTTTGTAGCTGCTTTAAGGTATAACATTACAAAACAAAGACAAGTAGTTTAATTTTCTATTAAGCAAAAGTGAAAGTATATATTTAAAAAAAATGTCACAATTGCTCCTGACGAGTACAGATGGCTTGGTTCTACAACATACTCAGGAAGTTCTGGTAATAGATTTGATCACATATTCTTAGATACAGAGTCTTTGCAGCTTCCCCCAGCCATACACCTGGTCAACCAGCCCACCTCTAGCTTTTCTCAAACCCTTCTCCCTAAGACCTGAAATTGTCCTTTTCTCTCTGTTTTCTCCCGCCCTTTCTAGTCAGTCTTCTCCTCAGCCTCAGAGCTCAAGAACCAACCAGTTCTTCCCAGCAACTGTCTAGTGTTCATTCTGTGAAAATGTTTTTTTTTTCATTGTTTCACACTACACTCAGTGAGAAAATACACAAACACACACACACACACACACACACACACACACACACACACACATTCTCTCTCTCCATGCAGCTAACCAGGAAAGTGCCTGGTGCCAGAAATGAGAACGAAAACTCTTTCACCCAATCACAGGGAGAGTGATGGGAAGCTTCTAATAATCTATTGTAGGTTGAAGTCTATATGCAGGTGAAGGCTGGCACTAGTTAAGTCAAGGAGTTATATGATTGAACACTAGAAATTGGGGTGGGGACAATGTTTTGGTAAGGCAGGAGAGAAGGAGAAAGAAGGGACCCAAGATGGAGGAGGATGAGTGTGAGGAAGATGGATTTAGGTAAAGGTGAACTAGATTGATTTATCTTGTCTAGGTGGGCAGTTTACATCTTTATTAATTGGCAGTGAATTTATTGTTTGGATGCATTGTGGACTGAGAATTTAACATATAAATCAGATTAATAATTGTGGATTGCTGAGTCATGATTTTCCCAGGCTGTGGAGGACAGAGTGTGAGAGCAATGACTAAGAGGAGCAAACAGAGCTGGCTATGTTGCCAGCATGAGGTGAGAACACACGGGCCCACAGAGCGAGATTTGTGTGTGTCAGGCATGGTAACTATCCACGTAGGGGGCAGATTGCAGACCATGTGGCAGAGTAGCAGCTGGGTCCACACGTGTCATGTGGCCCTAGTGGCTCCAGCACTAGCCTGGGGTAAAAGGTTACATTTTTTAATTTTTACAGCTACAATCTACAGAGGAAGTTAGTGTAATCTTAATATTAGACAAAGATATAAAGATATCCTAAATATGTGCTTTTTACACCATAACATGTCATGTCATAAAAGGGAAAGTTTGAAGAAGAGGGAGAAGATGAACGGAATGAAGGGAAAAATCAGAATGGAGGCAAGACAGCAAAACCAAGATATACCCTTAAAGGTATCATTTGTGAACTACATTATGATTCTGGATAGTGAAATATAGGACAGGAATATAGTCTCTAAAGTTAAAATATAGAACAGGAATATAGTCTCTAAAAATTGTGTTTTGAGGCATTCCACTCACAGAGAAGTTAATATGTCTTCCTTTATTTTATTTTATTTTATTTTTAGATTTATTTAATCAGACACACCAGAAGAGGGCATTGGATTTCATTCAGATGCTTGTAAGCCAACATGTGGTTGCTGGGAATTGAGCTCAGGACATCTGGAAGAGGAGACAGTGCTGTTAACTGCTAAGCCATCTCTCCAGCCCTAATATGTCTTTCAAAGGGTATACTATAATGACTGAATTAGATTTACATTTAGGTAATATAAACAAAACTTCCTCCAATTTATGGTTTGTATCAGTCTCATAAATACTTTCTAATACTTTAAATGTCATCTAAATATTGTAGATATATTTTAGTACATCAATAAATATAGATGCCATTTCAACCCTTTTTCACTTTCTCTCATATATATATGTGTGTGTGTGTGTGTGTGTGTGTGTGTGTGTGTGTGTGTGTGTGTGTGTGTGTATACTTGTGTATGTATGTGTGTGTGTGAAAGAGAGAAAGTATACATACATACATACATATATATATATATATATATATATATATATATATATATATATATATATTACTCTCTCAGCCATAAAATCTTTCTTGTCTTTTCTTCAATATATGTTTGCAAACGATTGTGATAAAGTAACAAGTGCACTGTTTTTATGTGGGAGGTATTTTGAATCATGTTTTCTAAGCAGCATGAGAGAATAATGACAAGACTCTGAAACTGTCCCTCATTCTAGTGATTGTTAACCAATTAAGATATGCTATATGGATGGTGTCTAGCAGAAGCCTTGAAGAGTGGAGATCTACTTCCCTACTGAACAAAGAACACAACCTGCAGCTTCTGAGTCATATGGTCATATGGTCATGTTTCCTCAAGCATTCATTGTTAAAAAGAATGCAGGCTAAATTATATCTTTCTGTAAATACAATGCATTTCTTCCTTATCTAGAGTTATCAGCTTTTACCCAAGATATATTCTGAGTACCCTATTTTACTACTTCTACATAAATGTGGTAGACAATATAATGACTAGACGGTTTACCACCAAAAATGCTGACCTTGCTTCTCAGAATGTGATTTTTTCATAGTTTCTTAGCTACTGTTCTATTGTATAAAGCGGCACTATGACCAAGACAACTTACAGTAGAGAGCATTTAATTGGGGGCTTGCTTACTATTCAGGGATTATTCCATTATTACCATGGCTGGGAGCATTGTGCTCCACAGGCAGGCATAGTACTAGAAATGAGCTGACAGGTTTACATCCTGATCAGTGGCAAGCAGAAGGTTGGTGAGAGAGAAACTGGCCCTGCCCTGGGCTTTCAAAAGCCCACCTCCAGTGGCCAACAAGGCCACACCTCCTCATCATTCCCAAACACTTCTACTATCTAGGGAATAAGCTTCTGAATATTTGAGCCTATGGCAGCGATTCTCATTCACACCAGTACATATGGTGAAAAGAACAATACAGATGTGACGAAATTACAAGACCTAAGACAAGGAGCTTCACAGAAATATCTGAGTAGATGCAATGTAATGAAAACAGACCTTGGGGGGAAAAAAGACATGGGATTAAATCAAAGAAAGAAAAGAAGCAACCTGGGGAGATGGCTCACTGGTTAAGAACATTGACTGCTCTTCCAGAGGTCCTGAGTTCAATTCCCCACATCCACATGGTTCACAACCATCTGTAATAAGTTCTGATGCCCTCTTCTGGTGTGTCTGAAGACAGCAAGTGTACTTACATTCAGAAAACAAATAAATTTATTTATTTATTTATTTATTTATTTAGAAAGAAAGAAAGAAAGAAAGAAAGAAAGAAAGAAAGAAAGAAAGAAAGAAAAGAAGCACATGACCACATGACTCTGACCACCTATAAAAACTGGTAAAGGCAAAAACAAACCAATATATCTATCTTTCTCCTGATGTCTTTTGAATGACTTTAGCCTAAGGCTTTTAGCAAGTAAGAACTAAGTCAGAATTCTGTTCTATAAAGCAATTAACCTGATATTTTCATTGGCTGTTTTTATAATTGTTCTAGTAGCAATAAGAAACATGTACAGTGGAGGCAATTCTACCTTGTATAAGAAAATCAGTGAAGTGCAGACAGGATTGTAAAGCATGGGCCCTGGACCGAACAGGAAAAGAATGCTAAGTCCTTATGAAACATGAGACTACATAACTGACAATTTTAGGCTTAAATGTTCATTACTTATAAATGCATATTTAAAAAATAGTTTTGTGAGGAGCTGGAGAGATGCTTAAGAGGTTAAAACGATATACTACTCTTACAGAGAACTTCAAATTCAAATTCTAGAACTCATGTTGGGTAGCTCACAACCACCTCCAGCTTTAGAAGGACCCATGGGCATCCTCACACATAGACACACACACACACACACACACACACACACACACACACACACACACACACACAGTATTGGTTTAATAGCACATCATTTTCCTAAAATTTAAAAGATGTTATTTTTACCATGGAAAGATAGAAAGCACTCTGTCTTTGGAAGCTGTTTTTATGCCTCCACTGCTGAAGGGAAATGAAGCTTCAAAAGTTGAGTAGAGCAAAGTTATCCAGTGACCCTTGGGATTTTCTGGCTGAATTTTAAACAGATAATGAAAGTGCTGAGTTTGAGAAACAGGTTCCATCTATAACCCTACAAAATGGAAAGAAAAACAGATTAGATTGTAACTTGGATCACATTTTCTCTGAATATTCTTTTCCAGAAACAAAAGTATAATCAGGCAATTTGTAATCAGCTCTCTATTTTCAATATCAAATCATCCTGTTGGAAAATTTGAAGATAATTGACTTTTTATTTATTTTTAAATACCTAGAACCATAACTTTAACCTGCCTTCTAAAAACAAATGTAGCTTTTTATTTTCGCATCAGGCTATTTTCCAAAGGTTAGTGTGAAGTAGCTATAAATATGCAGAGATTTCAAAAGCTAACACAAGCATCCCAGTAAATAACGTGATTGAAATGTGAATGTTTAGTGTTTGAAACCCAACGACTTTGTGGCTTAATTTGTATACTGCCTGACTGCTTTGCATATTCAGACAATTTGACAATGTAGACAGTATATGAAGAAGGAATCTTAAATGGAAGCTGGGAAGAAGAGAGTTTTTGGTTTTTTTTATAAAGTCTGAGTTGTGTTTATTTTTCAAAGCTACACCGAGTGAGATACAGCCAAAGCTGAAAAGCTTCAAGCAGCTGAGTGTATAAAAATCACAGGTACACAGATCCCGAGCACACATCTTCAGATAATTAGGTTTACTCTCTGGCTGAATCTTGGTACTCGTTGTTCACATAAAAATTAATAACACAGGACACAGCATCTTCACGTCTATAAAATACAGCTTTCTCTGTGGTGGCAAAGGAGTCAAGCCAATGAACCATTGTGGGAACTTTATGATTTCAGTCTCCTTATGGGTGGAGGTGGTGGGTGTTATCCTCAACCCAACTCAGTGAGGTTTTGTATTTCCACAGTTGTACATCCAGTGAAAATGAACTTTCAGAGATTCCTTATGAATCTGCTCAATGGAGAGAGCAAATGTGGACAGTGAAAGCTAATCAATTTGTTCTAGATTGCTACTTGTATCAGAACCCTTGGGGAAATTGAACACAAAACATAATAGACTCTCTCGTACTTAAGTTAGCTCTAAGATACTTGCAGATATAAAAACCAGTACCCATGTCCCTTTAATTAAATATCATAATGGCTGCAGAGCTCCTGTACACATTTCTCTAACTCTAATTTTTTCAAACCTTATTCTTAATGGTCGTTCTTAAATGCTTTAACCTCTTTTGTGGCCCACCACCTACCAGAGGTAGTGGAAAAGAAAGGATTCGGAGGATGTGGGCCTCTTTAGAAAGGTTCTTTGGAGCAAGTCCCATCTGTGTTGGCTGGAAGTCGGGAGTTCACTTCATAGATTAGGAGGCAGCAGCTCAATCCACTTGCAAACACCTCACGGATACACCAGCAGTCCAGTTCTGTAGCGTCTGGATACCAAACATGAATCAGCAGCTGGGGCACTACGTAGCAGAGATATCCAGGCTTCAGTGTTGTACATCTAGCTGTACCAGCAAGCCAACCTCTCTCTGTGTCACTCCCTGGAGTCCTATTTATACCCTCCAAACATCACATGCCCTCCAAGTGTCCTGCCTCATCACATGCATCCAGTCAGCTTAGTCTGTGGAAGTGGCAAGAAACTGCAGTATACAACTAGAAGCTTTTTGGTGTGCTTCTCTGTCTTGAGAATGCAGCTCAACTATGCAGTGTAATGCAGACCAATACATGCCTGTTGTTAGCAAAGAATCCCTCATCACACGTCCTTTCACATGTTTGCTTTAGCAGAATATCTCTCCTGTGTCTGCTTTAGCAAAACATTCCTTCACGGGTTTGCCCCATCCAACTGAGTTTCCCAAAAACCTCTAAATTTCCACTTCACATTTCTATTGTTTTTGACCATTTCTCACTAGTTTATAACCAACATTAAAATGTAAATGGTACATGTACTGTCTGCAGAATCATGACAACTAAAAAGAAATGTGTACAAAATACTCACACTCAATATAGAGTCAAAGTTTTTATGGACATCTTTGATCCATGGTGCTTTCAATCCATGGTTATAAGGCCTCCAGATATAGAGGGCTGGCTGTGTACAGCTCTTGTTGCTTATTGCTTGTTTATCTCTAAAACATCCAGAATACATGCAATTTATTTGAAGGAGTTGCTTCACAAATGTTGACGGAAGCCAGCAAATCCCAGTCTATGACTGACTTGGCAAGCTGGAAATACAGAAGAATGGATGGTTTAGTTCCACTATGGTGATCAGCAAGCCAAGCCCAACAGAGTTCACATCTAGGATTAAGTCTGAAGGCTATTGGGCAGGAAGAAGCTCTTCATTGGGAAGGGATCTGCTTCTATTTGGCCTTTCACAAACTGGAGGAGAGCCACCCAGCATTACAGAATGCCATCTGCTTCAGTCTGACAAATACATCCCAGTCCCACACAAACACACTGCACCAGGAATCATACTGAAACAAAATGTAGGTGCCTTGCAGCCACTGAAATGGACACATAAAAATTAACAAGCACAGTTTTCCTGCTGTCAGCTTGTCTCATTCCATCTCCAAACCTTCTGACCATCCCAACCCTAGCCTTCTAGTCCTCAACTGAGGACATCCCCATGTTTTTATAACCAATTGCCCCTTCCTCTCTTTCACTCTGATCCCAGAAAATAAATGTTCTCATTAAAACCATGATTCTTTCTTTTAAAGACCTACCAGTATCCTTTAAATCAGGTATGACACACTTTGAGTCTGGATGTTGTCTATTTCACCAGACTAAACTAGTGTGTATCAATATATAGAGTAGTTTTAAAGTGTAATCAACACAACCCTACAAATAACATAGGTTTCATTCTGTTTATCAAATTGTTTTCTAGTACTGCAGCAACACTATCAATTTCAGTCAAACCTGTGATAGTTGAGGTTTCTCCCTAAGGGTTTTAAGATCAGAAGCCTGGCCCTCGGGTTTTCAGAACTGAAATCAGGTGAGGAGTATTTAAGTTATTAGAACCATAACCTCTTTGAAAACTATTTAGGAATTAGTTCTTCTGAGTCTCTGAGGTAATTCTTTTAAGGCTGATTAGTTGTGTATGTAGCTCAGTTGGTATAATATTTGCTGGTAGATTTATACATCAAGTTGTGTTTTGGGGTGATGTGCTATTCCTCACTGACAGGGCGTAAGAATAACTGAAGAATGCTGAAGACTTGGGAAGAGACCATTAAACTAAGTCATTGCCTAGCAAATGTGAAAAACTGAGTTTGAACACTAGAACCCATGTAATAATCCAGACACACTGCTTTCTGCCTCTTATTGGAAAGAGATTGGACTATTAAAGCTCACGGATCAGCTAATGCGGATCATGTGCAAAGGGTCTAGACTAATGAGAGACCTTGTCACAAACAGGAGATGGTCGATGTTTGAGGAATGACACCACAGTCACACACACACACACACACACACACACACACACACACACACACACACACACACACACACGAAGAATAGCAGGATAAACAAAGAACCTAGCTCACAGGCTCATAGAATGTGACTTAAAAGACTGTGGTGAGGAGGGTCATGTATCTCTTTCTAAACTGAGCTTTAAGATATTCAAGGAAGAAAATCAACTTTATCAAAGTGCCACACTGAAGATTCTGATTTAATTCTAAACCCAAGGAATCCATCATTTTGAAGATTCCCCACAATGTTTTGGTATGCAACCGTCTCTGAAAACTATTCACCTCAGCCATGCCTACCCTTCAACCTGATGGACTACAGTAGTCCCCCTGTTCTGGCCTGAGTGACAATATTCCCCCACAGGTTCAGATATTTGAATACTTGGTCTCAGTTGGTGACACTCTCAGGTAGGATTGCTGGTGCAAGTGCAGCAGGGGGATGGGAGGGGGCTGTGGGGAGAAGTCTTCCATAGACTGGATTAGCGTCAGTTAAAAGTTGCTGTGTTTATGACTTTTTTTGGGGGGGGGAGGAAAGGGTTTATTCAGCTTACACTTCCACATTGCTGCTTATCACCGAAAGAAGTCAGGACTGGAACTCAAGCAGGTCAGGAAGCAGGAGCTGATGCAGAGGCCATGGAGGGATGTTGCTTATTGGCTTGCTCTCCCTGGCTTGCTCAGGTTGCTTTCTTATAGAACCTAAGACTACCAACCCAGGGATTGCATCACCCAAAATGGGCTGGGCCCTCCCCCCTTGATCACTAATTGAGAAAATGCCTTACAGCTGGGTCTCATGGAGGCATTTTCTGAACTGAGGCTCCTTTCTCTGTAATAACTCCAGCCTGTGTCAAAACTCCAGCTTGACACAAAACTAGCCAGTACAAATCCCTTTGCCTAAATAAGGGGATGATGTGTGGTTTGAATATGCCAATGGAATACTACTCAGCCACCAGAAACAATGACTTAACCAAATTCTTAAGAAAATGGCTGCATCTAGAGAATATCATCCTGAGTGAGATAACCCAGTCACAAAAGAACAGACATAATATGCAGTCACTGATAGGGGGATGCTAACCCCAGAGGCTCACACAGCCCCAGAAACAACTCACAGACTGTGTGAAGTCCAAGAAAAAAAGAAAAGAAAAGAAAAGAAAACAAAACAAAAAAAAAAAAAACAAAAAAACAAAAAAAAAAAAAAAAAAAAAAAAAAAAAAAAAAAACCGTCATGCTCAATCCTTACACACCAAGAACTCATTGACAAATTCCGGGTTACACCCTGTATTACATGTACTTTTTGCTCATTGTAAAAAAAAAAAAAAAAAGAAAAAGAAAAAAAAAAGCCAAGCACTGAAAAATAAATAAATAAATAAAATTGAGAAAAGGATAAAAAAAGAGGAAATGATTTCCACTATGATAAGATGTAATCTCTTATAAAATGTTTATGATGTTTTAACACAATAGAAAACTAAAAATATGAAAGAAATCAACAGTCTTGACCAGTTGTCAATTCTCGTTTTAGTAAAAGAATAATTTTTCACTCGTGTTTAGAGTTCGTCAGTGGTTATTGTTGACCCCTGTATCAAGCCCATACATAGAAACAAGATCCACACAGGTCATCATTTGTCTCCTGAGTCTTTTTCCAAAGCCACTTCTCACCACAATCCCTATTTCCCTGCATCCTTCTCCATCTCTGTCAAATAAATTATTTACACTTCATTAAATGGACAAGAATGTTTTGTGCCTTTGTCTTGGTTGATCACTTTAGCTCTGAAAAAGTTCCCCTGGTCCTCATGGTGAAGATTTACTCTTCTATGTATAGACAGAATACCAGTTCTGCAGCACCTTTCCCTAACCCACACAGGACAGTGGGCCATTCCAGCTTTCCATCTGCTGTATCTGTATGTTTCTCCACTGCAATGCACTTGCTTTATAATAATTTGCTTTTCCATCTGATTCTATCAATCTACAAACTGGGGTAAGAAACCATACCCATATCTCCAGAGCTTCTAGTGTAGTAAAGAACGTATTTACATTACAATATTACCCAGGAAGAAAATCTTTAAACCATACTTATTTATTTCAGGGGTTTTTCATGATTTTTATTGGATATTATCTGCATTTACATTTCAAATGTTATCCCCTTTTTCCCCACTCCTATCCCTCCTCCCCCTCCACTTCCTTCCTGAAGGTGCTCCCTCTTTCAGCCACGGTTTCACACCTCAGCTCCCTGGCATTCAGGTTTTAGAAGCTATTTTTATTTTGCATTTTTGTGCTGTGTGTTTATGTACATATGTACATACATGTGTCTTTCTAGACATGTACAAGCATGCCGGTTACCAGGGTGGTCAGAAGAAGGCATTAGATTTTTTTTTAAGATGGCATTGAGATTGTTAGTCACCGAATATAGGATCCGGGAACTAAATTCAAGTCCTCTACAAGAGCAAGTGTTCTCAGCCACTGAACCATCTTTCCAGTCTCACCTATTTCTCAAATGTGTTTAAAAAGAGATCCTATGAGTAACTTTTGGCCCTTTGGCACTTGCTAGGACATTGTCTAAATGTCTAACTATAAAAAATGGTCTGTTTCAAAAGACTAGGAGAATGTTTGTTTCAAGACAGTTTCCTGCCTAATGATGTCAGTGGGAAACTATTAAGGTACTACATGTGTGCTGCTCACTTCAGTGACATTCAGTCAGGACTTTTGTTTATGAGGTATGAGTCGAGGGCAGAGGTGAAAGTGGGTCTTTCAGAGCCACACAACACTTGATCCAAATTATACTTTTTATTTTGTTATTTCAGCAATTTTCATTGTCCTTATCTATAGAATAAAATGTTGATCCCATGGTAATAACAAAAAAAGTAAAAATTTCTGATTTTTGTTTTAAATTATGCTAATAAGAAGTATCTAGTTTTTTCATCCAAGGTTTTTCTGAATATTGCTTCTACTCCAAGCAGCCAATCTGGTGGAGAAGTCACACATATGCTGATGAATACTCTAAGAAACAAAAAGACTCGAAAATAAAATCTATATTAAAAGAAGAAGTGATATAATGTAAAGGCATTTGTAATACTTATTTAATAGTTATTTACCAAAAATTCCTATATATTAAGACTACAGATGGCAGAAAACCAGGCCCACATTATAATGCTAATATGTGGGAGACTTAAAACATATATGCCACATGATGCCCATTATTTATTTGATTTTCACTTATGTCTGATGATGTCTGTGTTACCTCTGTTAAATCTCACCTCAACTCCAGAATACAGACATGATCAACATCTTTAGAATGTGCAATTTACAACTTGAACACTGAGGTTTCATAACATGTCCAAAAGTACCTAGCTAACAGGAGAGAGAAATAAGATTTAGTTCAGAAAATGTCTAACTTCCAGGGGCCAACTCTGAAGTAGTACTCTCTACTAACTCTTTGCAAGGAAAAGAATGATAGCAAATTTCACCTGAGTGCCACTTCCCTTTGGTAACATCATCCTCCATCCTTACAGTCAGGCAGGAAACTAATTATCTTCATAAAAAGTCAGCCTTTGGATGCTTCAAATGTGGATGGTTGGACACATCTGGTTAATTCACAGAACTCATCTTATCCAGATGGCTTGTCATTCTAAATGTCATAACATAAGCAGAATTAAACTGGAACTGTTCAAGCTTTCGTCAATGAACCTCCAAGCATCCATTATTCCTTCAGATGTGTAGTGCTTTGATCCACGATCATCCTACGTTTGGTTTTCCATCATTAAAAATTAACGATGTGTCACTATAAGACTATAAACTTGGTGAGTAGAAAGTCACCATGAAAAGAAATGTTGAAGTGTGTTCCTGAAGAACAGAGACGAGAGAGAAATGTCACAGTCACAGCAGACCAAAGATCTAAATGCTGACTGAAAACACTTGCAGACAATGGGACACAAGAAATTCTATAGCACAGGCAGTAAATGCAAAACCAGATATGTGGGTTGATACAAAAGTAAGAAGCTTTGGCATATGTGTAAGCAAGATGGTTCAGTGAATGAAGGAGCTTTCTACCAAGCCTGGTGACCTTCAGAACCCATGTGGCGGTGTAAGCAAACTGACTTCCCACAAGTTGTCCCCCAACCTCTACATGAGCACCATGGTACATATACATACACACAATGAAAAATGCAATTTTAAAAATAAGAATACGGAGAAGATTTGGAGACAGTGAAAGAAATGATCAACAGAGTCAGGAGTCACTCTACAGAATACAAGAACATTTGTGCAAACTATAGAGTTCATATCCAGATGTGATGGCTTTGGGGCCTTTTAGCTAAGATCAAGATATCTAGATATGAAAAGAACTCAGCCACCATAATAGTAGCAAAGATCAAGTAACCTGATGAAATACTAAGCAAAATATCTGAACAATCATTTCTCCGAAGATGGACCAGGGGATGTATAGGGCAAAGCTCAGTGGCTACATACATAGAACACAGGTGGGTAGACTGGAGTGCAAGCTTCCGGAAGCCACATAAATGCCAATTTGGTGCAACAGTCTGCCTGAAATTCTGCCCTCAAAAGAAAAGAGTGGGAACTCCCAGAAAGAGAAACCAGCTAGCAAAACTAGCCATATTTGCAAGTTCTATGTTCAGTAGATTCTGCCTCTTTGAATAAGATAGAAGAGCAATTGAGGACGAGTACTGGCATTAACTCCTCCCCATCATTGTCAGGAAAAACATGAAATTTTAATGAGATTTCTCCCCACCAGTTCAAAAATGATGGTTATCAAGAAGAGAAAGAAATAGCCACCACAGCTGTAATGAAGATGCAGAGAAACCTCTCAAACTCTTTTACTTAGGAATGTACAGTAATTCAGTTGTGATGGAGAACCATACAGAGATTACACACAAAAACTGCACATAGAACTACCATATAATTCAACAACCCCACTATTACATTGATGATAGACCGATAGATAAATAAAAGAAATGAAGAAATTACATCAGACACCTAGACCCAAACCCATACAACCATATTTTCTGCAACAGTATGTCTAATAACCACAATATGGATTCAGCCAAATGTCCATTGGTGAGTGAAGGAACTTAAAAATATACACAATAGGATGCAGATGAGATATTTGAAAAAATAAAATCCTGCCCTTGGCACCAATACTGTGTATTGTACTAAATCAAATAAGTCAGAAATAAGCTTGTGTTATTTTTCACTTTCTCAGTAATGTGTGGACATGGTTTCTAGCCCTTCCGTCCTCAGACATTCTCAGTAACTATAACCACAGATTTTTTTGATGTTGGCATAGAAACTACTGCTTGTTTTCAGACTCATGAAGGTCTACAATAGCCATGGTTTTCTCTGCATTTTTCTCTCTTTGGGGAAAGAACTGGCACATGAGTTAGTGGTGATTAATTTTATATTGCTGAATGTTATGCTATCATCCTAATTAGATCAGATAATAGAGTTCTGCTCAAGGCACTGGTTGCCTACTTTAGAATGTCAGAGATGCTATAGTGAAGAGTGGATGCAGTGCTTGGCACAGCCACGGCTTCTCTGGCGCACATTCAGGTTGTGTTTTGCAGACAACCATCCCCATGGAGCTACTGAGCTCCAAAAGGACATTTGACTAGCAAATTGACTTGATTGATTCAAATTTCATTACATACTGGAAGCACATTTTGTTTGAGCTAAGCGCATTAATATATATCAGTTAGAAGAAAGGCCCGATTTCTTCTTTGTTATTCATTAATAAAACCTAATGATTTCAACAAAACATTAATGAAGGAAAATATTGGCTTGCATAATTCATTTGGAAAAATTAATTAATTGTTTTATTAAGGGCAGCCTGTTTCGCCAAGTAATTACCTAGCTTCTGATGGAGAATCTCTTTATGTTATTTATTTAGCAAGCTGTTGTTTACCTCTTTTATTTTCTATTGATCTGTTATACACACTACTCTTCTGCCTACAGAAGGAAACTGAGTATAATATGAAATAATCATTGTGACTATGTGCTTAAAATTGATAAAGGATGGCATATAGTGGGAGGTTTACTGAATTCAAGCTGCTTTGCAACAACAAAAGATTGGCTTAGCTGCAGTAATGTCTGGGAAATAATTTCTCACACAGGAAGTAAGTAGAAGACACAAGAGCTCGCCTAAGTTAGCCTTGTGGTGTTTCTTTTGGAATAGAGAAACTCATAGTTTTAAAGGTAAAGTGGCACAATAAATATTTAATAAGAAAAGACAATATTTTCTGAAATGCAATATGGAAGGTTGTTTGTTATGACTGAGTAGCTAAACATAATAGGACTGGATCGCAGCCAGGTGTGGTAGCACACACCTTTAGTCCCAGCACTTGAGAAACAGAAGTAGGCAGATCTCAGTGAGTTCACGATCTACATAGTTCTGGGAAGGTCAGCCAGGCTACAGAGTGAAACCCTGTCTCAAATGCTTACTGGCTTGAACAGATAGGGTTGCTCCTTCAGAGCTCTTCCAGAGTCGTACAGATACAGCTGGGCATGTTTGCAGCTAACCGTCAGACTGTACACAAGGACCCCAATGAAGGTGCTAAAGAAAGGGCTAAAGGAGCTAAAAGGGTTTGCAACCTCATGGGAATAACAACATTATCAACCAACCAAACCCTCCAAAACTCCCATGGACTAAAACACAAACTTTGTAGACACTTTGAGAGACCCGTGGTTCCAGTTGTGTATGTGGCTGAAGATAGCAGTGTCTGGCATCAGTGTGAAAAGAGGCCTTTGGTCCAGGGAGAAAACATTCTTCCAATGTAGGGGAATGCCAAGGCAAAGCTGTGGAGAGGGTGATTAGGAGCAAGGGAACCATGAAGACAAGTGGAGGGGGAGGGGAGATGAATAAAGGAAGGAAGAAAGAGAAGGAGGGAGGAAGGAATGGACAGAGGGAAAGAGAGATAAACAGAGAGAGGGAGAAAGAAAGGGCACTGGACCTTAATTTTCTTCTATGATATTTTTCTGTATCTTAAAGCTCATCATATCTTTTGACATGTAATAAAAATATTAACAGAATGTTTCCTAACAAGTACGTGCTGATTAATGATTTTATTTGACTTGACACTACAGTAGTAAACACCAACATTATTTATATTAATTCCTGACACCTTGAACAACTTTTTCATTAAGTACAACTATGCAAGAGCAAGAAGTTTGACATTAAAAGTGGTTGATTCAAAGTTCCCCTTCATTTAGTAGATAACTCAATATCTGCTGTGTGTTAGGAAAGTATTTTTATATTGCTTTGCCTAAAAGAGTCTTTCCTTCCACTGAAGGGCATATTATTCTGCAGTAACAGCAAGAATACTTGCATAATAGCAGCATGTTTCATTAAGATATAAAAGAAAGATAAAGCTTGAAGTAGTGACATTCTGAAATAAATCAGCCCAGCTCTTTCCCCATCAGCTCCAGCATCCTCATTACGACTCCTGGATGACAGATATTTTTCAAAGCCTAGTTTAGAAAGACTGTTCAGAAGGGAATGAGTTCTCCCGATCCAATGAGAATTAAGGTGGAAATAGATGCCCCACCCCAACAGAAATATTAAAGAATTAGAGACCATCCTTTCTCTGAATTTGTAAATCCTCTTGAGAATTTTCTCCTCCATGCATTGACCATTTTAAAATAGGCCTATATTTTTAAGAAGTGAAAGAGGGAGGGAGGGAGGGAGGGAGTGAATGCCACTTAAGGCCATTCTTCCTGCAGACAGAGGGTGCATGCCCAGCTCAGATGTTGTTGCATTACTCCACAAAGCAGAGAGCTCCAGCCATTTCTTCAGCACTGAATTCCTCCACTTTATTCATATCTCACATGTCCACAGGATGGCAGCAAAGAACAATAAATCAAACCTGATTGCTTAATTTAAAATCAACCTGCAGAAGTGATTACTCAGCCTTGAATCCCTTTCTGCCCAAGACGTGGTATCAGTATCAAGTGTAACCGTAAGGACATGGGTGTGCTGTTTAATGGCACCCGTATGTAGCTGCAGGAACAACTCCCCAAAAGATTTCTCTAGTCCAGTAAAAAATGTAGTAGCATCTGTCCTTTGTGCTCTTTCAGTTTATAATCCCACAAGCTTATTAATTTGCACAGAAACCTGTAGTAAAAATACTATTCCACAGATGCGAGAAAGATGTTCCTGTGACAGTCCTGGGCTTGTGCGTTGTTTGTTTGTATTAGCTAAGTTTGACTCATCGACATTGGCAGACTTCCTGTTACCCCTTGCAAACAAGCTTTTGTTTGAAGCCTCCAAGCTTCGTTGGTGATCTAACCAATGTTAAGTGATGTTAAAAATCCTTCTAGGATTGGAACACTAATGTTCAAGAGTTCATTGATTGTATCTTTTGGTTAAGTTTATTTTCTATTTTTATAGGTATCCACACTCACTCTACACAGTATTTCCCACCCGGGTGTCGTGTGACAAAAATTTTTCTAGGGAGACACAATCCACACATCTGCTCACTCCAATCCCACAGCACATCAAAGTATGGCTACCACCGAAGTCCAATTTAGTGGAGCAATGAGTTTTGCTTGAGTTACTTACAGGAATGTGAGTGAGGGTTACTTATAGGAGCAGAAATGACTCAAAGACCACTGAATCACCAAAACCCATCCTAGCATGGGTGACAGCTCATAAAAACTGGGAACCTGGAGAAACTGCACAGGCTGCAGGCAGCTCAGTGGGTTGAAGAGTGTCCTTTTCAAATAACTCCATTCAAAGCCTTCTCCAGGCAGCTGAACTAGCTCAGCTTCACTTCATGTGAGAGGGACTCTTGGCTCTTATGACTAACTCCGGCCGGGAGGAGCCTAATGAACGTCCAGTTTCAGGAATCTGACTCGCTTCCTGAAGTTAGTTTGAGTTTTTTACCTTCCTGTTTAATGATCTTCTGCAGGATACAATGTTTTAATGGAGAGAAGCTACTGTACAACACTGGCTTATAAATATTATCTGGCATGTTCTTTCCCTATGGAATACCCATAAAAATGCTGTACCATGAGGTCTCCATCTGCGAATCCCACCCACCCTCCCTTTTGGGGAAAAAAGAATCCTCATACTATTGGGGAGGACCATGCAAATACCCCTTGGGGGTTGTAGGGGTGGGATATTGCCTTTAATCAAACAAACCTCGTAAATGCTGCTAATAAAACATTTTCTACATATGACTGAGACCTAAAATTAATATTTTCTTGCAAGAACCATACCATTTCCCACACACAACACTGACAGTTTGGTGCTAGAAATACTGGCTATTTAGCTATAACCCAAAATGTAAACAGAGTAAAAATTCCAACAAATTACAAAAACAAAGCAAATTCAAAAATCTATTTCAATATTATTTGAAAAGTTTTTTTCATGTGCTTCAACTAATATGTCACTCAATTTGTTTTAAAATAGTTCAGTGCACTTGAGCAAGAAAAACTACAAAATTTATCGATACACAGTGCCCTCTAGTGGTCATATATTAGATCACACTTTGGACTCAAAATGGGCCTACATTGATTCTATCCAGAGCCAGAGAACTAGAGTGTGTCATCATTGAATATCAAATTAATATTGATAATGGAAGAACGTTCTTCCATTATCAATATTAATTTAAATTTTTGTTTACATGCTAGTATACTAGTACCAGGTAGCATCATACTAATGTGATAAAATGTATATTATCAATATGCAGAAATATGTCTGGAGTGCTGGTTTGTTGAATAGTCATTCACAAATTTGCATGTGAATATTCCCATGCAACTAAATTTTTAGTTTTTCCATCATATGAAGCATAAGTGTCATGCTGCCTTTCAGGAGAAACCATCTTCCCATCAGCTAACTGCAAATAACTCAAACCATTTGTTGTCAGTTCCGTAGTCCATAAAATACCCTACTTTAGCCCTACATAGGGTTGTATTGCATTTATTTAAATGCAAGTTATTGAATTTTGCCTTATTCTTATTCATAATAGTCAAAAACTGGAAGCAACCAGATGTCATTCAACCAAACAATGGATAGAGAAAATGTGGTGCATCTACATAATAGAATATATCCAGCTATTAAAAGTAAGGACATCATGAATTTTTTTTCAGGCAAATGGATGAAACTAGAATTTATCATCCTGAGTGAGGTAACTCAGACCCAAAAGGACATGCATAGTATGTACTCACTGATAAGTGGATATTATCCAAAATACAGAATACCCATGATGCAATTCACAGGCATTAAGAAGTTAAACAAGAAGTAAGGCCCAAGTAAGGATGCTTCAATCTCACTTAGAGGGGAAACAAAGTAATCGTGGGAGGGAGAAGGAGGAAGGGATTTGAGTGGGTGAAGGCAGCAGGAGGGGGAAGGGGGCAGGATCGGGTATGGAGGAGATAGAAGAGAAGCCCAGAAGAGCAGGAGAATGAATTGAAATCTGCAGCTGCCAGGGGCTGGGATGGGGGACCTCCAGAAAGTCCCAGAGACCTGAGATGGAGGATGTTCCCATGTCTCAATGTAGGTGACCTTAGCTGAAATGCCCAACAGTGAGACCAGATATGTGACCAGAAGAGACCACCTCCAGTAATTAAGCAGGGCCCCGGTAGAGGGATGGGGACGACACACTTTCAAAAGTCTGGCCTCAGTGGGAACGGATGCACCCAATCTTGTAGAGACTTGATGCTGCAGAGAAGGGAGTTGTTGGGGTCCTCTCAGAGGTGAAGGGGAAGGGGAATAGGGAAAAGAACTCTTAGAGGGGGGACCTAGAGGGAGGAACATTTGAGATCTAAATAAATAAAATAAATAATAGGAATAATAAATATTGGCTTAGAATGAGCATGGAGCTGCACATTTGGGCTTCCTACTACTTGGGAGGTAGATGCAAGAGGGTTAGAAATTTAAGGTTATACTTAGCTACATGGAGAGCTTGGGGAGTATGTACCCCTCTTTAATATTGACTTGGTACCTTGTTACATGCTAGTAACCACAGATGAATAATGTTGAGGGGTATTCTCCGGAGAACTCTAGAACATGGCTTTATACCAAAAGAATGTCTGTATTAGCCGGCGAGTGATAACTCAGGGTGTTGGGATCCCAGTGGAGTGTTGTGCCTTTCTCTGCAGGAAGCTTTTAAGCACCAAAAGGCATGTTCTGGGTTGACATACTTTAGTTAACAAGAACAGTTACCCAGACGTGGATTTATAGAGGCCAAAAGCAAGATTGGTACATTTAAAGACTTTCCCGGAACTGTGGATTTTGACAGACCAGGTCTGTGTTTTCACTTTGGCAGGTGAAGCTGTCTACATGCTGAGATTTGCAGTACTTCCACAATGGAGACAGTTGTGCTAAGCTCTGGGGGTTAAAGTCTGGGCCCTGCTATACTCCCCAATGGTCTTAGTGAATGAGTCAAATAATAGATTCACCTGTTCTGATGAGGTGCAGTTGGTCCTAAGGACAATTAATTTTACTGCATTCACACATAATTGGCCATATAGTTTAAGATGCAGGTGCCACAAGTAATTCCCCCAAAATTAAATGCTCAGTGTTGATAGAGTAGTTAGCCAGAAGGACTGAGACCTGCTTTCAATTTTGTTTTATTTATGTCTTTATCCCTTTCTCTTTTTAAGTTTTTTCCAACCATAACAAGATTTTTTTCTAATTATTCCTTATCAATTAGCATAGAAATAGCAGGTTGATCTCCAAACCATACATAAGTCTAAGCCTCTCTAATTTTGTAGGTTCATTTTGTTTGGAATCTAGCTGTTGTTTTAATTCAGAAACTGAAACTTATAATATCACCTGATTCACCAGTCCACTTAATTTTGAAAACATTGGAGAAGGCACGTGTAGTCAAACTGATAATACGTGCTCACCAAGCAGTCTCTAGGACTGAATAATGTTGCAGTTATCCAGATGAATTAACCCACAGGCAGAATAACAAACATCGGAATAAGTGCTTAGGTTGATGGTTTGGGATATTAGACAAGTTTCAGCTCTTTGTAAGTCCTCTGAATTTGATTTGGGCTATCCCCATTCAAAGTAACTTTTTTTCACTTAATAGTCTGACAGTCTAGTTAGTCAGTACAGGGTTGGGTGCCTCAGCATAACTAGTAATCCCGATCAATCTCTTGGAAGAATAATTAACTCCATCCCCAGGGTCCCATCCTATTTCATAGAGACTGATTCCACAGGTTTTCTGTTTATCAAAGGCCAGAATTTTTAAAAGAAAGAAAAGAAAAATAGAAATTTTCAAATATTTAATTTTATGGCCATTGGGTTACACTTTTCTCTTGCACATATAGCTTTCTTTCTATATACTCATCCACATGCTTTTAGAAAGCCTCTGTTTTATAATCCCAATTTTTGCAATGGAAAATAGCAAAATAGTAACCAGGGGTCCCAAGCACAGGATATGCATGGAGTTGTGAACTCTGTATTCCTATCTGAAAAGATGAATTCTCATGTTTCCTTTTCCCAAAACAAGCAGGCACTTACAGTGGCATGAAGATCAAGATAAACATAGGTTGCTGGTTTGGAGTCACTCCAGCCAATATTTTCCTTGTGTTTGTTGTTTTTATTTTTACCTGCACAGAATTCTGCAGTGCATATGCAAAATAAAGTTTTCAGTCTAAGTCTAAAGCTTTAGCTATTAATGGAGAGGCCTTGGCTATGAAAGGCAGGCCATTGCTGTACCCCATAGCTAGAGAGAGGAGAAATCAGGGACTAGTTTCTAGAGGAGATGTTTATTAAGTCTGGGTGGAGAATGCTTTTATTCACCTGGAAAAGATCTATAAAAACTAACAATGGTTTCCTTCCCTGACCATCTAGATCTTGGGGAAGTCGGTTTTCTTAGAGTTCACCAGGGTCTTGGTCCCTTATTTGGACCCTTTCCTGGGTAAGAGCTCTCTTTTCCGAATTACTTGAGTGTAAACCTGGCATCTGGATGAGACATCCCACTCTAGGATGTCTAGTCTAGGTATAACACACATGAGTCTGAGAAACTCAGAATGTTCTGTGACCACAGATGAGAAGCCTGGGAGAATGATTTTTCCTTCTGATCTCCTCCATTAACCTGTGGCTTAGAACCATCCATTCCTTCTTTTTGTATCTTCCATGTTTTCTTGAACCATGGAGTCTCAGACAGCACTGGGTCAGGGTACCAGAATATCAATACCCCCCCCCCATCTTAGAGCCATTTGTTGGATAGGCCAGATCAGCAGCCTGACAGTGAAGGACAGCAATTCACAGAGGTGGAGCACTAGCCACTAGAAAGGCCAAGACTTTTGTTTTCCTTGAGAACTCCTATTTTTCTATAGACAATATCATGTATATGCATAGTAGTAAGAGCATGACAATGTTACCTGAAAGGATTTGAGCCCAAGCCAGGTTCCTCAGCACAGAGAACAGAAGTGACTGTTGTGACACAGACTCACAGATAGGGAAAAGAAAACTTCACCGCCATAAACAACAACAAACCTTTCTTTTCCCCATCTGAGAGAATGTGGCCCAGGAGTAGAACATGGAAGGGTCACAGAGACATCAGACAGACATTCTGGGGATCCTCCTCCTCAACGCTATTGGGTGCTGTGAGCATAAGACTGGAACCCAGAGTTAGCTCGTTTGTCTTTTCCATTGGCTTAGCAGTAGCTGCTACATCTTAGGTAGGTAGGACATCCTGCACATGCAGGGTCCAGTTGTATGTTAAATAGCCCTAGAGGGGCTCCTGCTGTCCTTTAGCTTGTGGACAAACAGATGAAGGAGATTTGAGATATTTGGAAGCCCTAGGGTGGAAGCTGCCATCAAAGCTGTTTTTCTTTTGCTTAATCTCAGTTCAGATGAGGGGCTCAGTGTCCCACTTTGTGCTGATGTATCTTGGCACAAACTCTGGTATCCTCATGCAGCAATACCTAGCTGTACCTAGGAACTCTCAAACATGTCTCTTAGTCATCTGAAGGATGCTGACAGCAATCTTACTCTTAGCTGGGCTCCTTTTTGTGGCAGGACCTTGCCCTAGTGAATAAAGATTTCAGGGATCCAATCACTGGACGAGAAGTAGGTGGAAATTTTGAGTCGGAAAGGGGAAGAGGAGAGGCAGGAGAAGGTGACTTGATTTTGGATGGGGGAGCTTGGAGGACAAGAAGTAAGAAAAAGAAGCTCGGGTTTCGATGGCGGATTCTCCAGGATTCGCCACTGGAGGATTCGCCACTGGAGGATTTAACTTTAAAATAGCTTACAAATTAAGATGATAGTTGCTGTGCTTAGCAGTTGTGTTAACCTCTTGATTCTAAACTAAGATAATGTGTTTTCCTTCACACATGACTCTGCTGGGTTCCAGAGAGAAAGGTTAGGTGGCCAAGAGTGGGTTTGTGAGAAGTGCTCCCCAGCTAGCCCTGTGAATTTAGATGTGTGGGGCTGGGCTGGCAGCGACCGACCATGGAATTATAGCAAGTCGGGTGGAGAGACTTTGGAGCTCTAGGTCAGAGTCTGCCGAGACGAGAACGTGCTAAGGCACTTTACCATTGCACACAACACACTTGCTTCCACTCAGTTGGTAGCCAAGGTAGGTAGCATCAAATATACAAAGCTGGGCTTGCTTACCTGAAATTATTCTGTAGCCCAAGGTCAGAAAGTCTTGCAGCAATCACCCAGTGGCCTTTTTATAATCTATTTTCCCAGGGGACCTCTGATGGAAAGGCAAAAAAATCAGTATTTAAATCTTTAGGACAATTTTATCCGTAAAAGTCCCCTGGGTGTACCCATCTAAAAGCAAAGATGGGTTGGCTCACCATAACCAATGGAAGGCTGAGGAATGCACTTTCACCTGGAGATATTACATACCCATTTCTATGGAAGGATAGATTCATGGGACTCAGAGGTCCCCTGTTTCTTCATAGGTAGTGGAGGTATATCACAGGGTGACAGGCAGGGCACCCAGATGCTGATTTCTTGAAGCCAGGCAATGTGAACTGCAATATCCCCTTTCGTTTTCAGGATCATCTGGCGTTGTTCAATCTGGACAGTGGTAGTTCAACTGGTTAGTTGAACAATTATAGGAACTTGGTGCTGTACTGTTCTTATAGGGGTTAGTTTCTACCCATACTCCCGGAATCACTCTGAATCTGAGGCATAGTCCAACTGTGTGTTTTCACTGGAGGCAGAACTTTCAGCTAAAAGAGATTCTTCTGACAAAGAGTAAGACACAAAAATTTTGCTGGGTATCTATAAGTCTATATTATCAGAAGATATATTTCAGTTTATGCAAAAGGTCTTGTTCAAATCTGTTCTTTGTTGTTAAGCATCATTTGAAATAACATACAGCAATTGAGACCTATTTATACCTTTACATTTTTCTAACTTTTAGAACTATTTTTCTAATATCTGGGGCTGACTGTCTGACAAAGGAAAACTTTTTAGATGCTGTCTCTATTCCTGTGTGTGTGTGTGTGTGTGTGTGTGTGTGTGTGTGTGTGTGTGTGTTTTATATTGGATATTCTTTGTATTTACATTTTCGATGTTACCCTCTTCTTCCAATGCCATCCCTTCTCCCCCTCCCATTGCCTCCATGAAGGTGCTCCCTCTCCCAACCAACTTCTTCCACCTCACCACATTGGCATTCCCTTACATTGGGTACAAGAGCTTTCTCTGAACCAAAGGCCTCTCCTCCCATTGATGTCAGAAAATGCTATCCTCTGCTGCATATGCACCTGGAGCCATGGGTCTCTCCATACAAACTCACTGGCTGGGGTTTTAGTCCCTGGGAGTTGTGGTGGGTTTGGTTAGTTGATAATTTTGTTCTTCCCATGGGATTGCAGACCCTTTCAGCTCCCTCAGTCTTTTCTCTAGCTCCCTCATTTGGGTTCTTGTGTTCAGTCTGATGATTAGCTGCAAGTATTCTCCTCAGTATCAGTATGGTTCTGGCAGAGCTTCTGAGGAGGCATCCATATCATGTTCCTGCCAGTAAGAACTGCTTGACATCAGCAATAGTGCTTGGGTTTAGTGGCTTCATATGGGGTGGATCCCCAGGTGAGGCAGTCACTTATTGATCTTTTCTCCAATCCCTGTTCCTCTACTTGTTCCTTTATTTCCTCCCTTGAGCATTTTTTTCTCCCTTCTAAGAAGGACTGAGGCATCCACATTCTGGCCTTCCTTCTCTTTTAGCTCCAAAGTTGTGTGAATTATTTCTTTTGTGACTAAGGTTGATAGCTCACTCAGGATAGCTTCCAGTTCCATCCATTTGCCTAGGAATTGTATGAACTCATTGTTTTTAATAGCTGAGCTGTACTCCATTGTATATAAGTACCATAATTTCTGTATCCATTCCTTTGTTGAAGGACATCTGGGTTCTTTCCAGCTTCTGGCTATTATAAAGAAGGCTGCTATGAACATGGTGGAGCATGTGTCCTTGTTAGATATTGTAGCTTCTTTTGGGTATATACCCATCCTTTACAATAGGGCCTAGAAAATACTTGTTTAAATTTCATTGGTCAGTGTTGGATAGAAGAAAATTTTCCTTCTTTCTAGACTACATTGTTTTGAAAGTATATCCATCCTAGCCTAGGGTGTTTGAGGGATGGTTTGTTTGTTTACTTTTGCCAGAGAGTGGTTGGTTTTGAGTTTTCAAATTGTATAGATCATTAGTTTTAAAAGAGATGCAAATCATAAAAAAGAAAGGAATGGAGCTTCCCTTTTCTTTGGGCTCAGAAAAGGGGATCCTTTCCCTTTCTCTGGAGCTAATTACAGCAGGCGCAGGGTAAAGGATAGGCTCACTGGGGGAACTGTGAGAGGCTCAACCCTCACCTTCATTCAAAGACCAACCCTGACCATGAGTTGTAGTCAAGCAACATAATAAGTAAGCACTCCTTATTTCAGCGTTGGACACATGCTGGTTTATTTGTTTGCTTGCTTGTTTAGGTTTTCTGTGCAAAATGGTAGAGACAAAAGGGTTTGGGTCCTCAACAGAAGAAGATAAAAAGGTCTTAAGCCAGGGGATCTTCACACCAGAGAAAGCTATTGGTCAATACAGGGAAACAGAATTGACAAGAAAGGATATAAAAAGACATGGACACACAGAGAGAGGGAGGGAGAAAAGAAGGGAGGGAAGAAGGACAACCAGGGATTGTAGTAGGTTGTCCTGATGCTGCTTATATTCTAATTCTGGTCCTAGGCCCCCAAGACTGTTTGCCCAGAGATGAGAGAGTCCACACATAGACACTAAATAACTCTGATCCACTGAAGAGACATAGGTGGGGGCTTAGGTTTCAAGGGTTTGGGGTTGGAAGAGAGGAAGAAGGTGAAAAGGAAGAAGAAGATACTATGGGTCAGGTGAGACATAAAAACATGGCCCTGAGAACTGCTGTCTTGGAGTTAAGAGCAGCCACATACAGTAAATAGTAAGTAATAATTCAGGGTTGTGGATAGGAACGTAGATTGGATTAGATACTAACCCAGATCTTGTGCTGTTTATAATTTATTGTAAACATAAAGGCTTTGTATGTTTTGTCTGGAAACAAAAGAATCAAAGGCTGGGTAGAAACCCTGGGTCAGGACTAAATAATTTCAACAACAAGGGGTGGCCACCAAATATTCTTACACCTCATCAAACAAGAAAATTCATTGATGTCTCACATATTTCTCAAACACTGAATCAGTGGTTGCATTAAACCTCTTCTATATGTGCAATTGAAACAAACTCATAATTTTTAACATAACAAAAGATGAAACTTTACCCCATGTTCCTAAATCCCTGAAAAGTAATAAACATTGTTGTTCCATGAAACTTTCATGAACACTGAAAAACCAGTCAGGAACTGATTCCGTGCAATTATGTCAGGGTCTGTATTCACAAGTTTGAGCTTTGGCTTAGCTCACCTCCAACCCACAGGACAGTTTTGGTGGACAAGATCCCTGAACACTCATGGGGCAAGTTTTTATAGAAAGCAGAAAGAGGGGTGAGTGTTTCTAGCCTGGCAAGCACACTCATAAATGGTGTGTTACTGTGACCTTTAGCATTATTGGCTGGTGCTGTGAACCAAATCATAAACTTAACTTTAAATTTCGTCCTAATTGGTGGGTGTTAGGGAGGAGTAGGATTGTAACCTGGATAGAGTGTAACCTGGAGACCCAGGTCTTATTGTTGTTAGTCTAGAAACTAGAGCTAGGCTCAGGTTTTGTAAAGGGGTAACATGGGAACTAAAGCAAGGTACGGACCTTGAGTTCACACGTAGTTCAGATTCTCTGAGATGCAGTCTCAATCTAAAATTTGGTCTCCCACAATCAGGACTAGAAAGGTAGCTCAGCAGTTTAAAATCATCTGCTGGTCTTATAGAGAAGCCAACTTGGTTTCCCAGTACGCATAGTGGGCAGCTCACAACTGGCTGTAAGTCCAGCTCCACGGAGATCTGACGGCTCTGGCTTCCAATTGCACTTTTACCCATATAGACGTGTCAGCACTCGAGTGCGTGCACATACACACACACACACACACACACACACACACACACTTTAAAGCAAAGGAAAAAAAATCTACTCTAAGTAGAAAACTAATAAATAACCATAGCAAAGAATCAAAAGATTTATAGATTTATGTGTAGCACAAATTTTGACCCCTATCCTATCTAAAGAGAGATCGCCACTGAGCATAGAATAAAGTTTTCTTTAAAGTGCTGAGCAGTCTTACTAATAGCTTTCAATTCAGAAAGCAGATGACATGTGTTGTGTTTATAAACAGATAAAAAGAGAAGGAATGTGTTTGGCAGATGAGTGGTGAGGGTGAGGTAAAGGTGCTTCCACAGGCCCATTTGAGGCATCTTTTCCCCTGAGGGACCATCCACACCATGGTATAGTACAGAACAGAGTTTATTCAGGGCATGGGGAGGGGAGTTGAGAGGGTAGTAGAGGCAGAGAAGGGCAGAGAGAGAGAGGAGTAGAGAAGTAGAGGTCTGTCGTGAGCATGTGGAGAGAGAAAAGGAGGAGAGGAATGGAGAGAGAAGGGGAAGGGGTGAGAGGACAGAGCAGAAGCAGGAAGGCAAGAGCAAGATGTAGTGGAGGGGGCAAGCAGCCCCTTTAATAATGAGTCAGGCACACCTGGCTGATGTCAGGTAACTGTGGGGTGGAACTTAGACAAAATGCTAACAACATGTGTGCAAGGGGTTGTGTAAGGGGAAAATTCTGAGGATAATAATAATATAAAAACATTGAGAGCTCTAGGTCCCAGGTTTTAGCTTGAGGATGTTGAGGACACACAGCCTTTGACCTTCCCCAGCACTAAGCTAATCACAGAATCTGCAAACACAACAATGAAAAAAACCTCTGCTCCTTACTCTAGAGAATGCCGTGCATCTTTACATTATACTTTTCTTTACATTATATACTTAACAGTAAGCAGGTATTTTATTATAATGATATTTAAATATAAAATCATAACTATAAATATTGTTAAGCAGATATTGATTCACATGGATATTGACATTCTGGTACATTCTTCTAGTCAGTTAACATCAGAAGTTTATTTGTCACTAATGGCTAACCTTGTTTCACTATTTTTAAAAATCCTGTAAGTGTGAGGTTGACATTCTCTCAAAATGACTCTTTTCTTCTCAGCAATCCTATTACTACAATTTTTTTTATCCATGAAGCACTACTTAGTTAATTAAAAAGGTAACTGAAAGCAAAACCCAACCTTTAAAACTGATTTCCAAGGATGTTTTATAATTACAGCATTAATTGAGTTGATTAAATCAACATGATTTTGAAAATTACCTTCATAAAGACAGCTTCAATGTCCACACATTGCAGTATCTCAGAAGAAAAGATGTCATTTCTTTCTAATGTAAAATGTAAGAAATTCCTAAAATTAGTTTTGTTAATAAAGACGAATTATTTTATATTATGTGTCAGAAACAGAAAAGGAGTATCATGTGCTAAATTGAAAGCAAGTAACTTTTAACTTGAAGGAAGTAGAGCGACAAATCAGATATTAGTAGAGCTTTAGAAGGACAAGGCATTAACAGAGTCTACAGGGAAATTGAGTCTAGTCTCATAAGAGTTTCTGTAGAAACTAAGCAAGAAGCACTGTATAAATAATTTCTAAAAGCAATGCTACCACTGACCCTGAATCTTAAGGATTTAATCTTACCTATGACTCAAAGAAATGATAATAGACTTTCGGATTAAACATGCAAACCTTTGATGTGTTTTATTTCCCAACATATCTTTTCTAACATTAAATGCCAGAAGATGGGTAGAAACTTGAAAAATTAATTGTCTTGATGAGTTAAGAACTCTGTGGAATCCACCAGAAAAGCGATAAACTACAGAGCTACAAATGGTCCCTCCTTCAAAAATACTGAGGAGGCAGATGCTTCTAAACAGTTTACTGGGAGCTTCAAAATCAGAGTTTCAGGACTCAAGCAATCCCCAAATGAAGAAGGAACCATCTGCAAAATGACAGCAGTGTAGGTAGTATTTAACTTGCCTCAAACCTTCCCACATCTAGTTACCTTCTTGGTTTTCAACAATACCAGCCCAGTTCTCTTCATCCTGGGAGTCAATGGAACAAAACACACTGTTATAATAACTTAAACATAAATGGTTCTTTGAAAGCTCTTGTGTTGGCCTTGTGGCCTCCAAGCTGCTGGTGCTATTTTGAGAAAGTTGGTGCAGATGTCAACCATGGGACTTATCTGGAAGAACTAAATTACTGCAACTATGCCCTGGAAGGTTGCCCCTCAGCCCTGTGCCTTCTCTTTTGACATCTCATTCTTTCACATGGGCTGTGAGGTAAATAACTTCTCCATATGGCTTCAATGTAATGAGGCTCCATCAGGGGCAGGGCCAAGCCACCATGAACTGAGTCTTCTGAAATCACATAAGCCAATTAAATTGTTCTGTTGGTATTTGTTCATGGTAATAAGAAAACTTGATGAATACAAATACTTCATTTGAAGGAATTGTGTGTGTGTGTGTGTGTGTGTGTGTGTGTGTGTGTGTGTGCGTGCGTGTGTGTGTGTGTGCATGAGCGCGCTTCTGTCTGTCTGTCTGAATTCAGGCCATCCAGAAAAATCTCTGTCCAAGCAGTTGATGAATGTGTGCTACTGTTTTGGTTTGAGTATAAAAGGCCCCCATATACTCTTGTATTTAAATATTCAGTCCCCAACTGTGGGTGATGTTTGAAGAGATGACAGAGAAAGCTCAAAGACTTTGATATCTTATAACCTGGTCTCACTTGCTGTTTGCTCTCTGCCTCTATTGTGAAGGTACAATGTAAAGTTTCTTTATGAACAAGGGTGCCCTTGCATTTGAACCATTGATGTTTAAGATTGATAGATTTTTTTTGGAATAGTAAAAAAGTGTTCTTTATTACCTTTTTGATAACTTTTGGTTAAAAGTCTATTTTATTTGATATTAGAATGGTTAGTCCAACTTGTTTCTTGGGATTATTTGCTTGTAAAACTTTTTCCCAGCTTTTTACTCTGTGGTAGTGTCTGTCTTTGTTACTCAGATGAGTTACCTGTATGCAGTAAAATGCTTGGTCCTGTTTCTGTATCCAGTCTGTTAATCTATGCCTTTTTATTAGAGAATTTAATCCATTGATGTTAAGGGGTATTAAGGAATAGTGATTATTGATTTCTGTTATTTTTCTTGTTATAGGTAAAAATATGTTTGTGTGGCTATCTTTTGGATTTGTTGCAAGAAGATTACTTTTATGTTTTTCCTGGGGCATAGTTTCTCTCCTTGTATTGGACTTTTCCATCTATTATCCTTTGTAGGGGTGGATTTATGAAAAGATATTGTGTAGATTTAGTTTTGTCATGGAATATCTTGGTTTCTCCATTTATAATAATTGAGATTTTTGCTGGATATAACAACCTGAGATAGCCTTTGTGTTCTCTTGGTGTCTGTCTATATGACATTTGTCCAAGATCTTCTAGCTTTCATAGTTTCTGTTAAGAAGTCTGATATAAATCTGATAAGTCTGCCTCTGTGTGTTACTTGGCCCTTTTTCCTTACTGCTTTGATATTCTTTCTTTGTTCTGAACATTTGGTATTTTGACTGTGATGTGGCTGGAGGAATTTTTTCTCTGGTCCTATCTATTTGGAGTCTTCTTGTATGTTTGGACATCTCTTTCTTTAGATTAAGGAAGTTTTCTCCTATAATTTTGTTGAAGATATTTACTGGCCCTTTACGTTGAGAATCTTCACTCTCTTCTATACCTATTATCCTTAGGTTTGATCTCCTCATTTTGTCCTGGATTTCCTGGTTGTTTTGGGTTAGGAGCTTCTTTCTCTTTGCATTTTTTTTACTATTGTGTCAATATTTTCTGTGATATCTTCTGCACCTGAGATTTTCTCTTTTATCTCTTGTGTTCTGTTGTTGAAGCTTGCATCTGTGACTCCTGATCTCTTTCCAAGGTATTCTATCTCCAGGGTTGTGTCTTTTTGTGATTATTTTATGGCTTCTATTTCAATTTTTAGATCCTGAATGGTTTTGTTCAATTCATTCATCTTTTTGGTTATGTTATCCTGTAGATCTTTAAGTGACTTTTTGTGTTTTCTCTTTAAGAGCTTCTACTTGTCTACCCGAGTTCTCCTGCATTTCTTTAAGGGAGTTATTCATGTGCTTCTCGAATTCCTCTATCATAATCATGAGGTTTTATTTTAAGTTCAAATCGTGTTTTTCTGATGTGTTGCGATATCCACTACTTGCTGTGGTGAAATAACTGGGTTCTGATGTTGCCAGGTTGTCTTGGCTTCTGTTGCTTAGGTTCTTTTGCCTGCCTCTTGCTATCTTGTTTTCTATGATGCTAGTTGTTCTTGTTGTCTCTGACTGGAGCTTGTTCTTTTTTTGGGCCTGTGGGCCTAGGAGTGAGAGCACTCCTGGGTGTTAATCTCTCTTCGGGTTGGTTATGGGTCCTGATGGCAGTGGGGTGGCCTTAGCTCTGGGTTCAGATGAAGAACAGTAGGGTCTGGTTCCAAGCAGCCCTGTAATTCCTGTGCCCTGTGAGTTCCTGGTGGGTCTCTCTTTGGAAAATCAGTAGAGAGAAAGTGGGGTCTCATCTGTGGGCTTAGGAGTAAAGGCACTTCTGAGTCCTCAGCTCTCTGAGGGAAGATGGTGTGTCTGAATGTTTATAATTTAACCACATGTTCTGTGCAAGAGATGGCTGTGATAAAAGGAAAGAAGGGTACCACACAAACATTCAGCAAAGGAAATCTGGTGTTATCAAACAAATAAGAATTTAATATAAAAACATTCTACACAAAGAGATATCATGAAAAGAAAATTTTCAAATGAAAGCAAAGATAAGAAAATTCCAAATTTGTTTGAAATTTACAAAATTTGAGATGGCAAATTTATAATCAGTATGGAGTTTTTCTTTTCTTTTCTTTTTCTTTTTTTCTCATTCATTTCTGGTACCTCAGCACAGGAACATAATTAGCAGCAACAAAACGAAGCTGCTAAGCACTTCTGCTCCTCTCTACCAGCCATCTTGATGTGCTGTGAGGAATGGAGGGGCTGAAAACATCTCAGCATGGACTATAGTAACCAACAGCCAACAGCCAACAGCCAACTGTGTTTGCAAAGCAGGAACTGAAGGTGATTCCTCCCAAACTTCTGGTTGACCTTCTTTCTGCTAACTTGCCCTCCCAAGTCCTTGGAAACCAGCGTCTTTTCTTCCACAAGTTTGATTTCTTGGGTTTTATAATTCTGTGAGATCAGCCTGGCCTTTTTCACTTAATACAGCAATATCTAATTCTATCAGCAGATGGCAGAATTTTGTGCTATTGTGGCTTTTCTTGTGAGAACAAATATCCCATTTTCTTTCTCTTTACCTGTGTGTGATAGAGGAAGCAAAATATTTAGTAAGAAAGCCTAATGTTTGAACAACTTAATTGGCCAAATTAAATGTAGGGGTCTGTGTAAAACTACTTCCTAGAGCAACTTCAGAAAATACCATTATAATAGTGACTATTAACCTCGCTGACTTGCAGGCTTTATATACCCATTGTTTATTGATGAATGGTAACTTCCTCATTGAACAGAAGTATTATAGTGAAAATTGAAGAAATTTGCTAGGGAGGTAGATTGAGGTCTAGTATAGGATTTCTTCTGCCCACCCTCACTCAGTGCCCACTCCTTACCTCTAAGCAGCCAAATTTTAATCTAAAAAATAAACACATATACAATATACGGGAGAAGTCAATAATTAACTATCCAACATGTACCCAATAATGCTGGATTTCCATCTGCCTTTCATGTTCCAAGCAACTAGACTCCATTTTTGTGTGGTCTCCCTTAGATAAAGAACATGAACATGATAAAAATTATAATTATAGATGTATTATATAGCTGAAGCAAACAGTAACTGTCTCAGTAAATTACTCAAGTTTCTATGATAGATCTTATATACAAAAGGTCAGAATTTTTCTCTCCTTTTCTGCCTTAAGAACTTTAAAATAAATAAACTGAGCAAGCAGGGGCAGGGCATGTAGCTTAGTGGAGGAACACTCGTGTGTTAGCACATGATTCAGCTGAGCACAAGGAGAACCAAGCTGCTAACGCTGCCTGTTCTTTGAAACAGAGGGAGATGCTGTGATGACTGTAGTGGTGAGTTTTTGCTACACCGCTTTGTACTCCCAGCAGTCTCCTGCTTACAGCCACCCGTTCACGAACTCTTTGGATCCACAAATGAAACACACACACACATACACACACACTAGCTTATTTTTCCAATGCTTTGGCTACTCAAAGGCTGGGCAGTTCTAAGCCTCTGTCCCATACTCTAGGCCCAATCTGGGAAATGGCTACTTTCACATGGCTGATTGCTTTACCTACTGTAGCTCCTCCATTTTACCTCCTGTAGCTCCTCCAGGTGAGAGCGCAGTGCAGTTGAGTCTTGCATGGCAGCTTCCTGGTATCCCTGACAAAGGAGCAGCTGCACTTTTTAAAAATAGAATCCTGATTATAAACCTGGGCTTCTTAAATCCATAAAGTTCCTTTGTCATTTGTAAGACATCAAGAGAAAAGGATTCCTAGAGGATTCCTCCTCAGATAATACAATTTACACAAAGATATGTAACAGAAATGACGAAATAACAAGAGATACTTTAAGTCACTAGAGCTGATGGGAGACCTCAGAGTGTGACAACACAAAGATTTTCCTTCAGTGAAAGCCTACGTCTGCTATGTAGAACTTAAGGAGTTCATGTGTGAAGGGTCATTTATCACACACAGATCACACTGAGATTTCCTGGCATGTGAGCAAGGCCCTTGGTTAAATAAAGAAGGGTTAACTATATTAACTGTGAACTAAGGAGCAGCCAACGTAATCAACAAATAAACTGACCTAATAATCTCATAATATTCTGGCCACCTTCTCTGATTAGAAAACAATGAACACACAACATCATCATCATCACTCTTTGTAATAAATGTCACCCATACAAGCATGAGGAATTTTAACTAGAGAACAGTCTCATAAGCTGCAAGCTTCTGCCTTCTTGGACTCCTATGGTTAACGAATGTGACTGGAAAATTACTGCAAACACAAGTACTTTTATCTCTTATGTTTTTTTACCACAGACAAGACTGTAGAGCTATGGATTCAGAGGTGCACCGAGTTCTAGAACATAAAATGAGAATAAACAGGTGGTCTTTGCTTCCAGAGAGGGGCTCCAAGTGTTAAGTAAGACATTGGCTCAGGGCAGAGACAAAACACTGAAAGGTAACGTAGGCCAGCTGGATGGTAGAGGGCTCTACAGATCCAGGCTGTAGAGTCATATTGAAGACAAGCTAGAGCCCTGTGGTTGGAAGAACAGCAAGATGCCAAATGTTGGTACTGGCAGTGAGGTTCTCTAACACACTTGCAGGCACATGCCTTCCGGTGTAGTTGGTTCCAAAGGAGGGTCCCTGTGACATGCACATAAAGACCTTTGTCACTCATCAAAGCCCAGCTGCAAGCTCAGCTCTAGCTCAAGAAAGTAGAGAACATAAGACAAGAGAAGGAGCAGAAAGAACACTAGAAGAAATGCATTAGGTCACGGAACTAAAGAAAAAACTGAGAAGATCGGGAGGCAGGAGGAAGAAAAGAAAGAATGGAGGGAGAGAATACAAGAAACCAGGCACCTCTTACTTAACCAAAGCAAGATCCCAGACACTGTGTGGCCACAGGACACAAGCCCAGACATCCCAGTAGAAACCCCCACCCATTCCAGCTCACATATGCTGCCTTTGGTTAGAAATAGGGACATAGCAAGCAAAGCATTGCCAGTCCCTTCCAGAAATGCATCTTAAAATCTAAAACTGGCTTTAGCTACATCTTTATCACTTAAAACTATCCTTAGCATGTGGTAACTGACTAGGAATTACCATACCCAAATAAATTAATTAATTAATAACCGTGTTTTAAACAAGAGACTGCATAGATAGATCTGGTACTTATATAGGTTACCTGACAAGTTATAAAATGTTTTCACACATGGAGACAAAAAATCTAAACACTATTTGCACTTAAACTTGAATCTTGCTTTTGGTTTGGTCTAAGTGTGCACACACACACACATACACATACATGCACACACATACACACACACACTACGCATGTGTCAATGTTTATTTTTTATTTGTGTTTTTATATATACATACAAATGCTGTGCAGCACACAAGAATACATAAAACACTGGTTCTGAAGCAATAGGCTATTATGAGGTACCCACTAGGGGGTTGGCAAACTAAATTCAGGTCCTTTATAAAAGCACAAAGTGTTCTTAACCACTCTGTCTTTTCTCCAGCCCCTTACAGGTATATCTGTGTGTCTGTGTTTTGTCCCTCTCTCTGGGTCTTTGTTCTTATGCTGCCTTAAAGTCTTCTATAGACAGTGGCTTTAACCTGTTCTTACGTGATTACTATGCATGTTTGTATAAAGATTGAAAATTAATTCAATCAGCAGTTAGAAATAAAAAATTGGTTTAATTGTGTTTTTAAAAATATGAATAGAAGTTGATTGCAGATTCAACTTTTAAGCATTTGTAAAATGAGTAAAAATTTGAAAAAGTTACTTTTCTTTGCCTGGTGTAATTGTCATTTTGGAGGCTTCCTGCTGAATAAGCTCACTCTTTCTAGTTCTTTCTGAACTCTGGCTGGCTGGTTCAACTCAGCTGTTCTGGCTCAAACTCTTCTCCAAGCTGACTGATTCAATGTAGCCTGTCACTGAACTATTCTGCTTGGCCTCAAACTAACTCAGGTCATCTGTTCTAATTGGCTCCGTCTTATTCTCTGGCTTCACCTGCCTCTGCTGACCTGCACTGAACCACATGAGCTCAGGAACAAACTCCACTGCACTGTACTCACCGCACTGACTCACAGCGGACTCGACCCCAACACTCCTCTCAACCTTGGCTGCTCTCCAGAAGCCTCTCTTTCAAAACTGTTCCCATGAGAGGTGGATGCGTCTTATCTCTGAGTCATGTGACTTGTCACTTTGTCTGCCCCTCAATCAATCACCACTATCAAACACTGCTCCTTCTGCAAAGTCAACTTACCTCCATTGTTTCACATTAAAGGTGTGTACTAAAGGCATATCTGTATGCATTCCGCCCAGAGAGGTTAGAAATTCCTCTATAGAAACAAAACCAGTTAAAGTATTGGATGGATAGTGGCAGAAGTAAAAGTTAATCTGATTGTGTGGAAGTGTGCACTCTCAAAAATATAAGTCCACCAATTTACTGTGATGGGATTATGCTCCTATTTCATTTTTGCCCAAGTATTTTTGAGTATAGGGACAAAGTAAGTTCATGAGGAAACTGAAGGCGTGTTTGACATCATGGCTTGTCACTGGGGACATGACTTGAAGCCCGGGTTAGCCTATGAGATCTCAGTCCTGAGGCTGGAGAGAGTGCTCCGTAAGTATTCTCTGCTCTCCCAGAGGACCCTGGCTCTGTTCTCAGCACCCACACAGGGGCTCATAACCATCTACAACTCCAGTTCCCAGGGATCTGGTGCCCTCTCCTGGTTCCTGTAGACTCCTGCATGCATGTGGCACACAGAAAATACACTCAGGCTCAAATACAGATAAGAGAAAATAAAATAATTTTAAGATAAATAAAATAAAACCCAGATATTTGGCATAACAAAACTTTGCAGGTTTGACAAGGCCAAACAGACAAGGTTCTCTTTTGGAGAGGAAACATGGCATTTGACCATCTGAACTTAAGCATACTCACATTCAACTCCCCAGACACGGTTCTGGCTTTGCCTCAGATGCATTGTGCACTTCACTAAGTTACAATCACAAGGCAGAAATTTTACTGAAACAGGAAAAAAATGTATCATTGTTTTAGTGTCTGTGCTCTCTCTTCCTTGGGCCTTTTATGCTTGGCATTTCCTCAAGCAAACTTCCATTATTATATGTCTGTTTTAACTTGTCTATGATGATCCATTTAAAAAAGAAACAAATCCAGTAGAATGGGAGCAGCCTGTAAGACTGTCTTCAGCTTCCAGCACATCGAATCATATCAGAAAGTCTGCATGATTCACCAGCAGAATTTTAGCTATAACATAGCTCTCTAACCAGTGATTCAGCATCACCAGTGAGTTATAGACTGCAAACACAAAGGTCTCTGAATCATTAAGGGTGAAATTGAAATCTATCTTTTAACAAAATTAATGTGCATGTCCTTATATCACACAGCACATTTAGCATAAAGCACTATGAAAGAAAAGTAGTAACACATCTACACAAAAAGCATCAGAATCTAAAAACAAAATGTTCCCTGTGGAACACTGGCTAGTGAAAATACTGCCTAAGAGAACTGAAAGATGCTTTCTTCTAGGTCTAGAGAGATGGCTCAGTAGATGAGAGTGTTTGCAGTTCTTACAGAGGACCAGAGTTCAGTTCCCAGTATCCATGTTGGGTGGCTCATGACCACTTCACTACTCACTCCAGCTCCAGGGATAGGATGTTCCCCTCTGAAAGCATCCATATTTAGGTGAGTGTACACACCACACACACACACACACACACACACACACACACACACACACAGTAAATCATACATGGAAATGCTTTCTCCCCACAAGGGTTGTGTTTCTCACAGGAGACGAGGATTTTTAAATGAGAAAAAAAAATGAAGGTTTTTCTGCTGTAGTTCAACATTTGGGGTCCCAAAGTAGAGGTATGCGCTACTACTTGGGGAGGTTTGTGTAAACCACACCAGTGTGTGAGTGACTCAATGTGCTCATCCTGTCTGGTTCTTGAAACTAGGAGAGGTCTGAATCATTGAAAGGTGTGTCCCACACTCCCTTGCAGATACTTGTAAAGAAGCTGTGGGAAAGAGGGAGCCAAGTAAAGACAGCACAGCAGCCTCTCTTGACTGAAGAATGCAAGAGGAACTTGGCTCATCTGAAAGCAAACCAGAAAAGACACAGGGAAGCAGCTTACCGCTCACATTCCTAATGGTTTCTTTGTGTGGAGTAGGAAGAATACGAGTGCATTTGATGTACCAAAAATGCAGCCCCTTTCTTTTCCTATTAGTAAATTCCTACAACAGAGATAAAGGGGGCTGGAGCTATGGCTCAGCCATTAAGAACAATCGCTCATCAACAAGTTCAGGTATTTTATCAGTCATCACTGCAATCAGACCACATTATGAGTTTTTCTAGGCTGTCCTCATCTGGACAGCTTGCCTTACAAATTCCTGGTCCCAGTATATACTGATAGCATTGACAATTGTCCAGGGACCGTTCTATAGCATAGTCACCTTTGTACAACAAAGGCACTGTGGATTATTTCAGTCTCTGAGCTAGCCTGGAATTCAGTGTTTCAAGTCTGTAGAGTTCTCACCTCTGATCCTTTTCTTTCCACTCAGCAAGGACTTAGCAACTCAGCACCGATGTGTCACACTCCTCACCAAGAAAGGCTGCTTCACACACTCACTGTCTGTTTATCTTTATTTGACAAGTTTCAAAAACAATTTAATTGTCAAATGAAAGTTGTTTATAACAGTAAAAAGCAAACTCCAGTTGTTCTTTAGACAGTTAACTGCTTCCTTATAAATGCAAGAAAAAGATGGTCTGTACATTTATATAAAAACCAAGGGGAGGGAAGAAAAGTGTTTAAAAAAAAAAAAGAAGAGTTGTTTTTCTTATACACTAAAATAGCACTCTTTTTCACCTATATATGTGAGAAGAGATTAATGTTAAATGATGCTGTGAACTAAAAAGAAAAAAAAAATGACAATTTGAAAAAAGTCTATCAAGAAACTATGCCTCAGGATAAAATAAAAACAGGAAAAAATTAAAAATTGAATCAGAATCTTAGATACACATGTAGTTTGTCTAGTACAATAGTTCTGACCCATCCAAAGACTCACCACATGTTACCTAAACTGGGGCTACAAACATGTTGCCACAATGCCTGTTTTATGCAGAACTTTCTTTTTGTCTATTCCAGGCTAAATGTCATTTCCTATTGCAACCCCCTCTCTTGATTTCCTATTCCAAATAAGAAGTCTGAAAAATGTCTTGCTTTCATAGATCCAAAATCTCTATCTCTTCTGTCATGATAAATCCCAGCTAACAAAGAAAACTGATAGAAATGAAAATAAAGTCACACTGAAGGACAATTGAGTTTCTGGAAGGCTTGCCAGCTCAGTGAATCTGTTGCAGGGCTTTCGGGCAGCTTTGGCAGCCGAGAAAAGGGGGGCTGGATTTCCAGGCCACCAGAGCTATTTTCTCATAAAGTGTGAGAGGGTTCTGGAGACACAGTACAATTCTGAGTCAAAGCAACATTTTCCCCACTATCTCCCAGCACCACGAAGGATCCAAACTTAAAGTACAAGACTACTTCAGAAGCAAGAACGGTGGCATCTGTCTATGCGTCTTATACCTAGACTGCAATGGAAGATGCTGTGTATGCAGAGGTAATCCAATCCCCCAAAATAAAATAAAAGAAATGGGAAAGGGGAAGAAGAGAAAAAAAAACAGTAGGAGAAAAAAGCAATTGATCAGTAATTTCAGTGGCTGTCAACATGAGGTCACAAGAAAACCACATCCTTTCTGTAGACTGCAGGCCAGGAAGTTGTAGACCCCGGCAGTGTAGCAGGTAGAGTTCACTTCTAGTGTTTAGATGTACAAATCTTTACATATCCTGCAAAGTGAATCTACTCTTCCATGTGCCTGTCTCTTTCTTCCTCCACAAAAACTACAAAATACGTTTCTAAATCTAAACAAATTACTCAAGCTGACATGTGTAGCTTTTACCAGACCTACAGTAACCTGCTCCTTTAAGATCCTGATTTCCTGCTGCAAAATGAGCCATGCTCAGTCTTATTTGCAATCCTTGTCATATCCCTCTTTGTTTCCATCTCATTTTAAAGGTCACTCTGATGTGTAAATTGGTTACAAATAAACACTTCAGACAGAAAATTGCTACACATTAGGCTAGCTTGCAAAATTTTGTTCCCAAAGCCCAATAGAGTGTTTGATACTGAAATCAGAAGGAGGCATGTCCTAGATCTTCGGCTTTGCCAAAGTTTTAATATAACTTATCATAAGTTTGTTCTGTTCTGAAACGTTCTTTCTTAGTGTTTTCCTGTTTCTTAAACCATCCTTAGGAGGATGTGATGTTGGTACAACTTAACTAAGAGTTTCCACCAGTCAGTTGTTAGGAAAGTATCTTCAAGGCAGGGAGCATCCTTTACAGACCTCAGTTGACTCCAGTACTACACTTTGAGCTCTTCTGGTCCTCTCTTTTAACACTGAACTCTTTGAAAAGTGGTCAGCAACAAATTGTTTTAACAATGCAAGTTGGTAGGGGGAAGGCTGCAAAAGGGAGAAAAGTTTGTTATATGTGCACTAGTTCCTGGACACACAATGTGGGTGTACCTCAGCAGCACTGAAGGATACATGCCTTGCACACTGCAAGTGTCACGACCCTGTGACAGACTAGGAACTGAAACACCGTGCTCCTGCCCCGCTTTGCAGGACAGTTACACGTAGCACACCATCCCCGGAAAAGATCAGAGTTTCACAAATGGTTTCCCCTAATTCTGTGACAATTTCACACGAGACTGCAGTCAGAATATCACATGTCAAGCCAGCATAACACAAGGGCATTTTTGTGCAAATTGTGAGTCTGTTTTACAGCGTCGTTGTTTCTAACTGCTGGATCGTCTCTTAAGGCCGTGTCTGATGGCAACCTGGTGGCATTATCTCTTTGTGCATGTTTCTGCCAATGTAAGAAATTTGGGCTCCAAGTTGTTTAAAAAATCGAGTCCCTCTTCTTCCTGCTTTTCACTGCAGCAACCCACAGAGCCGGCGGGAGATCCCCTGCCTTCGTAGTTATAGGTGAGGATATAGTCTTGGGATGGGATGTGGTCTTCGTTCTGATTACACACATGCAATTTCTGTAAAGTCCAAAAAAGAGGATTGTATTATTTTTTTAAAACAACTTCAACATATGAACAGAAAATTTATTTTATTTACCTTTTATGTTTAATTTTTAACCAGTGTGTCCTCTAATGGAGTCCTACACACAAAAAATGCACATGATTGGTCTATATTACAGCCATATCATAAATCAATATAGTTTGCATTTTTAATAATTCATCAAAATAAAATAAGTCTATAAATGTTATATTGAAGTACATTTAAGTCATCATTAAATATTTATTCCCAAATGTTTTGTCTATAGTTGAGGTCAGTTCACAAAATGAAGACAATATGCCAAGTGGTTGGAATTTGTAGGCAGATACCAAATGGTCCTGGTTCAAAGTTACTTTAGGTCACTAACTTGTGGTACTTTAAGTCAACTTCTCCTCCAATATTACTTTATTTCGGGAAACTGATGATGGGAAGAGCAATGTGTGAAAGTATACTTCTTATGACCATTATTCGTAAGGGGATATTGTCCATGAATTAAACCTCTATTGTGTGCATCTATGAAGTACATAAAAAATACTGCATTCCAACGTAGCCAAAAGCTGGAGATACAGCTCCCAAGAAATCAATAAAATTAAAATTATCCATTTAATTCACAATGCTGAAACTATACCTGTGCTCTGAAGCCTCTTCTGCCTTTCGCCCAGTGCTATGTCCTGCTGTCATGTCTTCCTTACCCTCAGTACGATGTCTCACTGGTCTGTCTTCCAGTCTTCAAGGTTCCCTATGCCAAGCTGCACAGTCTTTTCCTAACCCTCAGCTCACGGCCACATGCTACCAGCTGTTTGAACTGTGACCTTGCTAATTTCTCCTCCCATTACCAGCTATGACACTGAAGGGCATTCCTAGGTGAGTGTCCAGAGCACCAGTAATTCTCATAATGTCACACGAATGCCATCTTCAACATAAAACAGGTAAACACTTGAGTGTCGCGATATATAAAAAAACAATAAGACTATGAGCACGCAGTGACTAAGAGCCTCTTCTAGACTATTACCCATGTTCTGCCCATAACGGAACTAACCTTGCCTGGTCCAAGATTTGCTAGAAGCACATCAGTTCCCTCTGATTCACACATGAATCACTGAGCAAGAATGTTTAAACAGGACCCCTACCTTGCCTAATATGCAAATCCCAAGTGAGATTTTGTTCACACACACACACACACACACACACACACACACACACACACATCAGTGGAATTAGAGACTTCTAGAATGAAACAAAGGCATTTGTATTTTAAAACTTTCCAAAACTGTTGATTTAGACTAATGCCCGCTTACTTAACCCTTCCTTCCATAGCGTTGCCTCTCTCTAGTTGAGATCCTTTATGTCTGTGTAGAGTATTGAAAACAATTTATATGATGGTGTGTTGTATATTTCAAAATTACTAAGAATAAATTTCAAATGTCCTCGTGAACTGGGTCATTTTGTTATTCTACGTTGCATACACAGGCGATCCCTCATCACACCCTATAAATATGTGAAAAACAACTCATCCCCTTAAAGGAGAAAGCAGGAAATTAAACTAAGTAAACAAATGAATGTATGGCTTAAGTAAAGCTGCATTCAGTAAAGTGTGCCAGGGTTTAACCTAGAGCTACATTCAGAGATTTATGTTTTCATAGCATCATATAAATTTGATTTTGGAAATGCATATTTGTGAGGAACTATAGACTTTTTTTCACATTCTTTTCTTATCAAAGGAGTTTATATGAGAGAGACACACACCTAACAATGGCCATTCAGGGGCAGATGTTAGAAACCTCTGGATCTTGTAAGGGTCTAGAAACTGAACTAATGTGACAGAGGAATCGAATGACTTAAAAATTAAAGATGTAACCAAGCCAAAGCATCTTTTAAATGACTTCCAAGAGAAGACACATAAAACACTGTGGTAGAGCAGCTTCTGGAATGTACTTTAATATCAGTGTCTGATTGTCCTCTCCTTCAGAGTTAAAGACCTAAGGAAGCCAACTTACTTCACCGAGCCGGGGCTTCGTGAAACTGTGCCACTCCGAGTATGCGTATCTGCAGTTGTCGGTCTCGATGTGTCCTCCCCTGCAGGAGTCCAGGGTGTGCTGATGCCCGGTCACACGGCAGGAGTCCAGGGTCTGGTGGCCTTTCATCATCTCGATGGTCTCCTGGCCACCATTCCTCATTCCCGACCCCATGGTGCCACAGAAGCCTTGGCTGGAGTTGTTGGCAGTGTGGGTGGTGAATCCGTTGGCAGAGCACTGCATTAAAACAAAATAAGACATCGGTCGGGGTCAAAGAATCTCACACACTGCAGAAAGCAATCAGACTGATTAGTGCTGCAAAAAAAAATTTACAGCAAAAGACTAAGATTGAATTAATGCTACCAAAAATGCAGAAACATTAGACCCGAAAAGTGAATTTGTTTTAGGAAGTCGGTAAGTGCTCTGGAACACTGGCCGACTGAAGACTTGCAATTTATAAGATTCCAACCCTTTAAGATATAAATTAGCTTCTCATAACTTCATAGGGATAAATTTTTAAACTATAGAGATAATAATCTACCAAAAAAATGACTTACCACTCTGTCATCCCCAGGTGCTTCGGTATTTGATATAATTAAGTTTTGCTGTGCTAAATCTTCAGGAAAATGTTTTCCTTTCCGGGAAGTAACAACCCCACATACTAAAGTTAGCAGTACCGCTAAATAAGAATAACAACAAGAAGAAATACACTGTAAAAAGATCATACTTCATTTACCAAACATACAATAAACCGATTCGTTATTACTTATTCCTTAGGCCAAAGAAGGAAAATAAGAACCTTAACTGTGGCTACCCTTGGATTATCCTGGTTTGAAAACTCACAGGCACAAATTGAAATGTGCCGTAATCACAGTGTATTTTGACAATATTTCTAATAGAAGAACTAAACACTTCATGTGAAAGTGTTTATTATCACAAGTTCAATTGTAGGTCTTAAAAATCACTAGTATTTATTTAAGTCAAATATTAATAGTATTTACTGATCTCCAAAGATCAGTTTGCCAACTGGAAAATAAAAAATAAGTAAATTTTTAAAAGCCCCTTTTTTCTTAGATCAGATTGCTTTCGATAAAGAAAAAAAATTAAGCAGATTTTGTATCTTATCTAGATTTCCATCCTACATCATAATAGAAGATTTAAGATAATACAATCACTCAACCAATAGTAATCAAAGCTATTTACAGTGGCCCAGACAAACCCCATGGTTACAATTCCAGCCCACCACATGTTTTTGTATGGAATGACCTAAGATTTCTAAGCCCTTGCATTGTTAAAAAAGAAAATAATTATTAATAATTCATGATATGAAAATTACAGCTTGGTCCTGGTCTACACAGCAAATTCTAGAACAGCCAGAGACAGTGTGACTTTGTCTCAAAAAAACAAAGCAACAACCAAACCAAACAAACAATCAGAAAAACAAGAATAAAGAATGCCCGGCATTCAGCATTTAGCCTGCAGATATGACAAGCTGAGACAATGCCGCTATGCCTCTCATTCAGAATTGCTCAGTGATGGCCCTGTTACAGATGTCTCAGACTTCAGACCTTCCAAAAGGCTCTGACAGACACACTGCCTGTCCTCTGAAGGACCGCGGTGCTTCCCCTCCCCTCACCTTCTGGCTTCATTTTTTGACCCTTCTCCCTTCAATCATTTCTGTCAAGACAGAGGTGTCTGAACACCATTGTTTGGCTTCCTCAGACCTAGTCTTATCATACAGTTTTGAAAACACATCTCCTTGGGTATGCCACGTGGCTGACTCCCAAATCATGTTGTGTAGAAATAACTTAGTGATCGAGCCATGTGTTGAAATGTGTGGCCAATGCTGATCACATGCACAGCAACATTGTCACTCTACTTTCTCCTCCCATCAAAAAAAAAAAAAAAAGCATTTTGGTGACTGTTGACTTTCTTTGAGTTGTTGTTGAGTGTCTTGATGTTTGTTTCAATGGGTTTTTGTTTATAATCTCTGTATTTTATTCTACAATGAATCCTACCTGGCACTGTTTTCTGAACTTCAGTAGGTGTTAAAGATATATGTGTTTTGTGGGGTTGGTGAAGAATGAGAAGAGTGTTAGAAACTTAGAATGTACTAGTCTAAGAATTTCACACAATTATGTCAGCTGTACCCCAAAAGACTAAGCTGTCTCTGTAAATAGAAAAAAGAAAGAAAGCAGAAGTAAGTAAATTAGAGACTTTTGAAACAATTCTGTCCAAGCATGCAACCTGTCTCAGAGAGGATTATGTTCTCTCATACAGCAACTATTCACGTAGAACTCAGCTGCCACAGAATACAGCGGTGACCTGCAAAAGTCTCTCACTGCTGATGGGTGCTTGTCTGTGTTCACTTCCCAAGATCCTTGTTGATACTCTGTCTATTTCTCACTGTATCTTCAAGTGAATGACAGTACTTACAAAACAGCAGGGCGATGCCCAGCAAGATGGCAAGGATGGCCCACTTCCCCAGGGTGACCCCCGCGCTCCTGGATCTGAGCAGACACTGGCTGGGATGAGTACAATCGCATAGGTTAACTTTCAGGATTTTGGTTGCAGATTGACCGGCTCTATCTTCTACAGTAACAGGAATGTTGTATACTTGAACATCCGCAGTTTTCTGATAGGACAGGCGGGCAGCAGTATCTTTGAAGAAAATAAAAAGGTTTTATTTTGATGGATTGATTTTTGTGTGGATATGTGTACACATACGTGTGCTTAAATATGGAGATTCCATAAGAACCTCAGATATCATTCCCCAGGAACTGACCACCTTAAGTTTTGGATCTCTCATTGCCTAGCACCTGAAGATTAAGCTAGCTGGCCACACCAGGCAATCCACCCAGCGATCCACCCGACTCCTGCCCGCCACCAGTACTAGAATGACAACAGGTCCTGCACTATCCTGAGGTTTTCATGTGGGTTTTAGGACTGTTCAGGTCTTCATGCTTCCACAGACAGCACTTTACCGACTGAGCTCTCCCTAGTCCATAATGCTATTTATAATGCCTGGTTATTATTACTTCTTCTGAGGCTATTCCGAGACTCTTGCTAGGAAAAGCAAGCAAGCAAACAAACAAACAAACAAAACGACCGAATTCAAAAACTGCAAAGGGGGGGGGGGGGAGTTGCCTTTGATGCCTTTAACCCTTTCCAGAAAGTCACATTTCTTTAGACATGGTTCCCCTTGTAATTCTCTGAAAGAAAGTCTTAAAAAATAAATTTGAATCCAGGTAAGGAACGTACACCTGAGATCCTAGTACTTGAGACTAAGGGGAAGCTGTAGAACAGTGAATTTGGAGCTAGCCTGAGCTACTTAATGAGACCTTATTTCAAAAGGCCAAAATAATAATAATAGTAATAAACAGTACTAATCTGGTATTGAAATGACCTAGTATCATTCTAACAATATTTTATTTCCCGTGATCTATAACAGAATAAGAATTAGCTCTTAATGTCAAGGCCATTTTTTTCTATAATTCCAGCTCATATGCTGTTAAAGAATCAATACTTGCAGACACACAGAGAATGTTACCAGTTTTTATGCTCTATGGTGTAGGGCGAATTGCCCTAATTGCTTCCCGAATTGTTGATTGGCTAAATAAAGATGGCAAAAGCTAATTCCTGGGTGAAAGAGAAGGTGGGATTTCTGGGCATGACAGGAAGAGAAAGAAGGAGAGAACTGGGAGTCAGACCAAGCAGCAGGTGGATGAGAGACAGCAAACATGTAGGTTTCTCATAGCACTGACAGACTGTGCCCTCCGCAGTTCTGCCTGGAGATGCCAAGAAGGATGGGGCAAGATATTCTTTGCCCAGCCTTTGAGTTATCTGGTGAGTTTTAAAATATAAAAGTTTCCAGTGTTTTTGGTTCTCAGGGGTAAAGGGAGTCGGATGAAACCATTAGGACAGGGGCAACCAGCAAATGGAGATCAGCCATGGGGGTGGATGGCCAGTGTAATACAAGTGTGCGTTCTCAGGAGGAGCAGATGGAAGTGGGGCCAGCGGCAGTGTGATCTTGGAGCTAAGTCGTGAGGGACTGCGGCACTAGACAAGGAAACCAGACAAGGGGATGCGTGCTTTTTAAAGATACATGCAGCACTATGCCATTTACTTTTTACTTTAACCCTCTGCAAAAGACAATGTTTCAGAAAGCATAGTACTTCCTGTATGAGGAATGCCTTGCATGTAGACATAATCTACATACAATATCTACATGTAGACATAATCTGCATGTAGAACTAATGATACTACTTCTCAATACACAAAAAAATGACCATTTACATCAGAAAACTTTGGTTTTTTTAATCAGCTATGATAATCAACTGTCTACAATTGTCTTGGTAGCTTATTTGAATGATGTTAATATCAATTAATCAAAGTTCTACAGACTTCCTTGGGTTTTAATACTAGAACTAATAAGATGTCATGGCACCATAGAATACAGCCCAAAAAGGTCCTGGAAGTCTGTTAGAACTGTTGGGGTTTGGCTAGACCTTGCACCTGAAAGCTTGCTAGAAAATTATGCATGGTTCTTGGATTATACTGGAGCACTTAGCAACACCAGTATCTAAGAAAAGATTATGCAAATCACTGACCTTTTTCAAGACAACTGAACAAGCTAAAGCCATGCCATATCCTTGTAATAGTTCAACAAGCTTGGATTTTCCTTATTATTCAGCCTGGCCCTCTCCCAGTTATCTTCTGACACTACTGTCATCTATATAAGACATACATCCAGATGCAACATGGCCTCCTTTCCACAGTCCCAGTGCATACATCACTGTCACCTACAGTACAGACATCAGTCTCCTCAGCTTAGGACATAGTCCTCACCACCTAACTTCACCCTTCCTTATACCCAAGTACTCAGCACTCCTAAGAAAACCTTCAAACTCTGATGATACCCAATCACTGTGGGCCTACTGTGATCTTTTCACTTAATAAATATTCTTTCATCAAAGCATTGATGATGAAATAACTTTTTAAGTAGTTATTGTGTGCCATGTACTGGGTTCAGTGCTGACAGTGAAAGGACAGCTAGAAAACCTCAGTCAGACAAGGTGTGAGGCTAAGCATCTGGGCTGAGGTGCTGCCTGTCTGTCTCATCCCTATGCAGATATCCAGGGTGTGCAGCTTTGACCAGTTGTAAACAACACATATATTTCATGTTAGCACGAAACTAAGACACAGTGGAGGTAATTTTTTTTGGCAGAAAGGACAGCATTCATAAAATTTTGTAGAATGAAAGAACATGGTATTAAGAGCTGGGGAGATAGCTCTGTTGTTGAAAACATTGTTCTTCCTGAGGACCAGGGTTCAGTTCCCAACACCCATATTTGACAATTCATAACTGCCTTTAATTTCAGTTCTGGGGAATATGACACCCTCTACTAGCATCTATGAACATGCACATACACATACACACAGGCAAACAGACATTTACAGAGAGATGCATAAACATGCACATACACTTACACACACATACACACAAATGCATGCATTTGAAAATAGCTAATTTAACATCCTAAACTTTTGCATCATACTTTGTGGAAATTAATATGTAAACCCTCCAATGGTTTTGCTGTTTAGATCACATAAATCGTTATCTTGCTGGAATACCATTAACTTGGCTGAGGGTCCAGATTCTGTTGACTTCTGGAGAAGGGCTTGCCAAGGTGAAGTGAAAGGGAGGGCCATGAACAGGTTCATCAGGATCCACAGCTGAAATGTCTGTATACCCCATCTTTGGCTTGCAGATGACAATATATTCTTGACTTATCTCTGGTGCGTTGTCATTCACATCCTCAATGTTCACTGCAAGTGTCCCTGTGCATGATTTACCCTCTGAGAAGGGAAAGACACAAGGCTCAGTGCTGGTCTCAGATTCTTGTTTTAGAGTCTCCCCAAAGCAAAAAAGTCTTAATCTCTATTTCTATATACACATAACTACATAATTTTAAATCTAGATCCTACACATGAAAGAAAGTATGTGGTATTTGTCTTTCTGAATCTAGCTTTTATCTCTCAATGTAATTAACTCCATTTGTGCACATTTCCTGCAAATGTCACTATTTATTTTTCTTTACAGAGACATGAAATCCCATTATGTATAGGTAGCATGGTTTCTTTATCCATGATGGCCACCTAAGCTAGTTCCTTTTCCCAGCTTTTGTGACTACAGCAGCATGTCACATGGAGGTACAGGTTGCTGAGTGGTACAGATAGAATCAATATTTCCTGAAAATCAATATTTCCTGATCTTTGGTTATTAGATGAATGGGAAATAAGAATATAAATGAGTAAAAGCTAAAGGTTGTCTAAGATGGTTGCTGTTAATGATAATATCAGATACAAGTTTCAATAAGCCCTTTGCTAGAATTACTATAAATTGTAGAAATAAATGCTAAATTTAATGTTCTCTTTCCTTGTGCTAATGGATGTTAATGAGTCATAATGAAGTGGTTATAGAAATATTCTACCCCAAAATTGGATTCAAACCCATAGGGAGGTTTTAACATATTACATAAATGCTTCAAAACCAAAGATTCTAATTCAATGAGTATAAGGTTATATAATACATTGAGATTATTGTAACTTAAAATAAAGACTGGGGAAAGAAAATTTACTTTAAAAACTAGAATTCAAGTTCAGAAGGATTTGATAATCAGCTCAATGAGTAAAAAAAAGATGGGGATACTAACCTACTCACAAAACCTCCCACCTAAAACTTTTCCTGCCTACAAGATGGGCAGGAATAAAAGTGAAGCAGAAATTGAGGGAACGACCAACCAATGACGGACCCAGCTTGAGACTCATCCCATGAGATAGAGTCAACCCTTGACACTATTTGGTATTCTGATTTACTTGCAGACAGGAGCCTAACATAACTGTCCTCTGACAGGATTTACTCAGCAGCTGATAAAGACAGATGCAGAGACCACAGCCAAATATTAGGCAGAACTCTGGGAAGAGAAGGAGACAATACTGAAGGAGCCAGAGGTGTCAAAGACACCACAAGAAAGTCACTGAAATGAACTGCCCTGGGCTCACAGAAGCTCACCGAAGCTGAACAACCAACCAAAGAGCATTTATGGAACAGATCTAGTCCCTCTACATATATGTTACAGATGTGCAGCTTGGTCTTGATGTGGGACACCTAACAATTCTTATCTGCCTTTGGGTCCTTTTCCCCTAAGTGTGCTGCAGTGTTTTGCCTAGTTCCACTGCAACTTGATATACCAAGACAGGTTTATATCCTGGGGAAGCCACCCCTTCTCTGAGGAAAGGAGAAATGATGGGGTGGAGGGGAAGTCAGAGGTAGGGACAAGGAGGAGATGAGGGAGGGGAAGCTGTGATCACCATGTAAGGTAAAATAAGTAAAAATTAATTAAGTAAAAGTTAATTAATTAATATAAATTAATTTCATGGTTGAAAATTCATTAATGGGGGGAGCCGCCACATAAAGGACACAAAGATTTATGAAGAGTATGAGGAGAACAGTGCATCTAGTCTCGTGGTTAAGTTTGATCATTGTCCTGTACCACAAAGCTATGCATGAACTAAGTTTCTGTAGATAGAATATAAAGATAAAAAGGAGATGTGCTATTTAGCTGGACATGAAGGCTCACACTTATAAACCCAACACAGGGAAAGCTAAGACAGGAGAATTGCCACAACTTGAAGACCAGCCTGAGTTATAGAGTGGGCTTGAGTCATCTTGGGCTGCAGAATAACACTCTGTATCAACAACAAAAACCCTGTAGCACTCAGTATGCTGAGGCAGTGGGGTCAGGAATGATAAAGTTCATCCTTAGCTATATAGTAAATGTAAAAGCAGCTTTAGCTTTACAAACAAAACAAAGCAATAAGACAAAACAAACAAAACCAGAAATAATTGGTATCTTCTCACCAAAATCATCTCCTCAGACAACAAAAGAGATACTAATCTTGAGATCATTTTCAAGAATTGTGTATATTTACCATAATACGAATTTGCCATAAAAATAATTACAATTTATTCTTCCATTCTATTATAACATACAAAATTAATACTTTATACTAATTACCTTGGTCAATTGCCATGACTGTAATATTGTATAAGTCATTTCTTGGAGCCATGATTTCTCTGTCTAGGGTTTTTGAGATGGTGAGTAACCCCGAAATTTCATCAATGCTGACCCAGTCTTTAGGATCCTGCAATTTTTTGTACCTATTAATAAAATGAAAATTTATAAGTCTTCGGTGTCATAACACACCTCAAATCAAGTTACCTGCTTCAATCATGACAACCGCACTAGCACATGACTGCAGAGATTTGTGTACCTTAAACCATTGCTATTCTTGGTTTCAGGGTCAAAGGCCTTGTAGCCGTTGATCTTAGACCCAACTGCCGAGTTCTCTTTGATCCGCACATACTGCTCAGGGGGCTTGCATTCTGGCCCCTCATTCTGATCCCTCACATGGACTGTAACCATGGCCCGATTCATGGTGGGTATTCGGCTTGCAACATCTCTAATGAATGGAGCTTCATTGTTCACCCCAATCTCTAGGGTCACTTGACGATTTTCTTCATAGTCCAGTGGCTTTAAAATAGAGAACATACATGTCAGCTCATGACACAGTACATTTCTCAGTTCAAGTAACCAGTCCCATGAATCAGTATGAACAGGACTGCATAATAAATTCACACTCACACTTCATTAACAATGACTTCCCTCCCTTGCTGGAGCTGAGATCCTGTGCAAACCAACTTTGGCCAGGGCTCACCTCCAAAATCTCCAAAGATAGCTTTACATAGCTGTGGCAAAGAAATCTCTTAACTAGTTTTTGGTTTGTTCAGTTTCATCCTTTTAAGGAAAATTATTCTGAATTTGGGAATATTATAGAATTATGTCAGTGTCTAATAGACTGGGTTTAAGGGTCTAACTCTGGTATTTGAGAAATGTTGTAAAGTTGGATGTTTCTAGAAGGTGAAAAGATTTTATTTACTTTCAGACTCGTGGGTATTGTAAATGTCTGTTTGTTGTGTTTGTGGGGCTTTGAGAATCTGCTTGGTTTGGTTTTTGTTGCAGTCATTTGTGTATTTTCATATTTGTGCAATTAAAACTGATTCTTACTGTGCAAAACTCACTGTATCATCCAAGTTGGCTTAAATCTAGGATGATCCTCCTTTCTCAGCCTTGCGAGTGTTGGGATTACTGGAGTGTACTTACTCGGCTCCCAAATATCTGTTTTACGTATCCTTTTATGAGACATCTAAGTGAGCCATCTATAGTCTGTGTTTCCTCTAAACAAAATCTACCAAGGATCTCATTTCTCCTTAGGAATCCATTTTGTTTTTTGATGATTCCTTCCTGAATTATGTAATGCTGCCTTCTGTTACACAAAGTATATTCTTGGCAATTTAAAAATGGCACTTTGGCATTGTCTGTCATTTACCACATGGACTTCTCACAACTGAAATCCAGAAGACTATCAACTTGATGAACTCCATGGTGGTCACTGCTGACATACAACACTGCTTTAAGCAGTGAGTATAAATTCACTAGATCCACACACCCATATGCACAGCAATGCCTATTCTTACCTCATTCTACGCAAGCAGCAGTGCAGAAAAGAGAAAGAGAAAGTCTCTAAAGTCAAAAGGTTTCATTTGGGCAAGAGTTTGAAGATAGATATCATGGCCTCAAACCATTTCTTTAATGGGCACATTTTAATCTCTACACATCATTAAATCAATTAATTTGGCTCATAAGCTTCCAGAAACATTTAAATGCCATAGTTATAAGTAATTTTTTTAAACAAAACAATCTAGAAAAATCCATAAAGCATTATTTTCTGCTCTACTGTGAAGGTAATCACAGGATGTTTTCTCTGGTCATATTTATACATATCAAAACAGTCACTGGCTGAATTTTGAACAAAATCCAAAAAGATATATGAGGGATTAGAGAGATGTCTCAGGGGTAAGCAGTGCTTGCTTCTGTCCCAGAGGATCAGAATTTTGCTCCTAGAATCCTTGTTAGTCAGTTCACATATAGCTGCCTATAACTGTAGAGGGGATTTGACAGCCTCTTCTAGCTTCCAAGGGCACTGCATACATTAAAATATACATACATACATACATACATACATACATACCTGTATAATTTATACATGTAATTTAAAAATAAGTGATAAATAAAAATATTTTATACTGTCCTCACACCCAAATATTAATGGGTTAATTACCTCTAAAAAGTAAAAATGTTGGCTAAATCTTAAAACCTATGGCACTCATATGAAGCTATTCTTATTACTATTCCAGAATTAGGAAGCAAGGAGCAAGAATATGAAGATCCGTTTGTTAGATGCTACTGAGGACCATCTCACGAAGCAGCCACACAGAGACTCAGACAATACTGAACAATGAGGAGGTCAGGAGTGCTTCCAGATAACTCTGAAGGCTCTCACTGAGTTCAGCTGCATGATCCAGGGCAGCTTCCTAAAACCTCATAGCATCTTCCTACCAGTTCTCTAGGCACAGTCAATGTTGCAAAGAATGCAAGTTCTCTCTATACTAAGTTATAAATTTCTTTCATTAATTTAAAAAATTAGCCAATATATCTCACATCTGCATGGAAGTTTTAACAATTTTCATAAAAATCCTAGAGAGAGACTCTAGGTCCTTCTATGTAAAAATGGCAAAGAGCTGTACTTTTTCCATTAGCACCAAGACAAATTGGCAAGTTCTAGACATCTAAGAGAAATAGACCCAAGTAATTTTTGACTCAGTCTGGAGATTATTCAATTCTTCCATGCATAAAGGAAGAACTAAAAGACACTCTTCTCTAGGACATAGTCCTGACTAACAATGAAGAACCAAGCTATTAGAAATGAAGGATTCCGTTAGAGTAATCAAACTCACCTACCTCGTTCTACTTTTTTATTTTGAGTAGGAGTAAATACATATGTGTATGTGTGCTTAATATGTACCTAATACACAGTAATCTTTGATCACACAATAGATTATAATCACTGTTTTCCATTCCCTAATTCCCCCCAGATCCTCCCTACCTCCCCACCTGTATGACTCCATGTCTTTTTTCTTTAGAAAATGAACATCCAAACAAACATATCAGAATCAAACAAAGAAACAAACAAAAACTCAACATCTTTAACTTTTAATAAAGGCTACTCTTGTGAGACATTGTCTAGGTGAATTTCAAATGCTATGCTTAGTGCATTTAATTTATGAAAGAAAGACCACTTATTATGAGTTTAAAAGGTACCTAAGAATAGAGATACACAAGATGAATTCTTTCCTAGAAAGATTCACCTTTCAGGATGAGTGTCAACTGTTGTAAGAATGCGTGATAGATTTAATTTTCTAAGATTTTGTGAATATATATCCTATATTCATATATATATATATATGATAGAATGCAACATGGCAGATACAAATTACATTGATTAAAAAATGTTAGAATAAATGTTAATTAAAAAACAAGCTGCTTTAGAATGTGAATCCAGAAAAGTAGAACCTAATAAAAATTCCAGTAAGAAAAGAACTTTTCATGTCAATGAAAATATACTTTATCAAGCCAGATACGTCAATTTTAAAAGAACATGGCCATATGCCATGACACTGGAAGAGCAGTGTGTGATAGGAAAGGCATTGCATCAGTGGTAAGCACTCTGGCTGAAAGGCCGGGGCTTCCTGTCCTGGGAAGGAAGGATAGACATTCAGCTGCAGCTCCATCCTAGCACAAGCAACAGCATGTTACTTCTCTTTGAGTTGCTCTTCTTATTTAAAAAAACTGGAAGTGAAGTTAGAAGTAACCATCTGGATTTCCAAGACAGATAATTGCTTTTGGCCCTTCAGGAACTGATTTTTCTCGATCACCATTAATCTGCTTATTACTATCATAATTTATTATGATCACTATAAGTTAGGGGTTATTAATACTTTATCCTAAAGGAAAGAAGCATCTCAGGTTAAGTTATATACAATCTCTTCCATTGCCTGCCATATACAATATGCACAGCTCATAACTACTGATTAATTTTAAATAATAAATGTACTCACTATCTGTATGAATATAGATATGTTATGTATGTGTATATAACAGTTCATACCTAATGATTATTTTAAATACTAAATGTATATACTATATGTGGGAATATAAAATATGTTAAATGCAAAACTATTAATTTGCATGCATAATTAAAACATAAGTGAAATTGACATGTTATAGACAATGGAAATAAATATGTTTCAAGGTATGCTGGGGAGAAGATTGTATTAGTCTATGTATCTGAAATTCAGTGAAAGTGAGCCAGTGAAGCAGGAACATGCTGAAAAAGGTGTCTGGGACTGAGATTGCACATCTGACTACCCACATTTGGACAGAACTTTCTAGGCCTTGACATCCAGTCTCTTAGAGCTCTCACATAAGAAAGCAACTAAAACCGGTAAGGGTTACTACTATATTCTCATTAATAGGTAAGTGGCTCTTACTCAGTGAGGAGACATACGACCTGCCCATAAGACACTATTATCTTTTTATTCTAGGATGGAAATATAAAAGCAAATGTTCTTATCAAGTGAAGACCTCCCTGCCCTTAACACTTGAGACCAAGAATATAGCATACAGTCAAATAGCCATATGAACAACAAAAATATCTCTATTCAGAGATATCTTATACAATGCTGTATCCACCCTAGGTACTGTCTGTTAGGGATAAAATTCAAACAGGTATGTCACCAACAGAGAACAAGAAACATTTACATTGGGAAAAGCCCCTGGAGAAGTTAAGTCTCAAATGGACACAGCAGCATTAAAATATGTATCTCTTGTAAGCATAGACCCCGGCTCAGGAATGTAGGCTGCAAAGACAGTTACTTGTGCAGAATCATACTAAGAATTTAAATAGAGTTCACTAAGTTTGGGAGGGACATCACTGGAGATACAGAGATCATCATGGCTTACCGGTATTCTGTCGTACACTAGGAGACAAGAAAGACAGCAGCCATGCGCCTGTTCTCTTTCTTACTGGCTACTATAGAATTCCGAAGAAGCTATCAAGCTGATGAAGCCACTATGTGGCATGTAGTTCTCACTCATTATTCATTTACCTTTGCGACACACAGAACACCCTCATTTGTTGCTGGGTCTGTTGTGATTTTGAACCACCCATTTTCATTTCCTTTTAAGATGGTGAAATTCGCCTTCCAGTTGACACTGTTAATCATGTCCTTATCATCTACGGGTATACGCAAGATTTCGACATTATATGTGTTTTCCTCCACAGATGTTTCATACTGGAAGAAAAAGAAAGTCACTTAAAAATTCAACTTAAAAAAACGTAATAGAAACCTTTTCACAAAGTAAAATGTTTCTTAATTTCCAAAAGAGCCTGTTTTCATAGGTTTTACATACATTACCTAAAGGCATGATCACAGATAGTCTTTTTTCATGAGAATTTAAGATAAAAAATATTTTCTATAAATGTAGACTAATGTTATTACCCTTCAACAAGAGGTAAATCACATAAATACTAAAATCAGGAAACAAAGTCTATGTGTAGGTGTGTATACTATATATTTGAACTGCAGTCTTATTCATAAATGAGTATATGCCTCAAAGTATACCAAAACATTTGGAAGCCCAAATTAATAAGTAGAAATATCCAAAACAAAGATAGATTTGGGTTTTCTATACTTACAGAGTTTTGTCTGAATGTGGGTGCATTGTCATTGGAGTCCTGCACTGTTATCATACAAGTTGATGTACTGATTAGTCCAAAAAACTGGCCATTCATGTCCTGGACCTTCACTATCAGCTTGTACTTGTCTACAACCTGAAAGTAAAACAATGATTTAATTTACTCAGACACTTGTTTAGATTCATAAATGAAACCTGGTTTTTACATTCCTTTTCTTGTATTGATTTGATTTATATATTCAGGTATGCTCTTAAAATTTTGTAGGGAATGGTAATTTGGAGAAGAAATACTGAGAATGTAGACATGTCTTAACAGAAAACAGGAAAGGCAGAGATGGACTACAAAGTAATGACATTTAAGTTTTATAATACTCTTGACGAAATGGAAGCATTGTCTAGATTAGTGGTTCTCAACCTTCTTAAGGTTGTGACTCTTTAATATGGCTCATCATGTTGTGGTGACTCCCAAAAATTAAATTATTTTCATTGCTACTTCATAACTGTAATTTTGCTACTGTTATAAGTTGTTATATAAATAATTTTGGAGATCGAGGTATGTCAATGGGGTTACAACCCACAGGTTGAGAACCACTGGTCAAGAATAAGCAAAGCTGGCATCATGGTTAACAGGTTGTGAGCCCCTACACTAGACAAGTGATTCAAGCCTAAGGAGCAGAAACAAAAGAAAGAGAAATGGAGATGAAATGTACTTGGGAATGAGAGTAGGGTAGGACTTGATAACCAACTATCCACTTAAGAAAGTAAGATATGGTTGAATATGATATGCAGGGACAATTTACAGGCAGGTAGACCAGGCTATCATAGGAAGTCCAGAATGAGACAGCTCTCTAATGGCAGCAATGTTACAGAGGAAGGCAAGAAAGACTGAGAGACTGAGTTTTGTTCTGCACACAATAGAATTGTATTTGCCTAATGAAAGTCTAATAAACAAGAACGTGCAGCACCACAGGTGGTTAGAATCATGCAGAAGATGGCATGATGAGCCGACCTGAGACATAATGTGTGACATCCTTTTCCAGCCTAGGGGAAAGAAGACAGCTAAACAGAGAGGATTTTAAAAGGAAACTGAAGAAGCATGATGAGAATCATAAATCCAATGTAAAAAAAAAAAGTCTTTAATATATGCCAGGCATACAGACAAGATGGGTACTGATGTTGGCCAAGGTAATAGTGGCCAGAGGGCGAAGAAATCAATCCAATGTGCACTATCATTATTGTTCCCTTTCTTTTGTTTTACTCTTCTTAAACTGCCCCTGCTGTTGGTTATTGTCATTTCTGGAGTCTTCCTCTCATTCTTCATTCTTCTGTTCACATGTGCTCCCTTTTGCACTGGTATCACCATCCTCACTCCAACGGGCTCCTGCTTAGTCAAGACCCTGGCACCCTGTACTCTCTGTCTGACTTCAATAGTTCACCATTTCCTCTACTCACTCCTGTCTTTACTCCTTCTGCTGCTCTGCACAGAGTATCTGTTCACACCAAGTCCCATTCCATGTTTGTTTTCAGCCTGAAGTCAGATAAGGTGTGAACCTTTAAAAGTGTAATAATCTCTGGGTGGTCATGGCACAAGCCTTTAATCCCAGCACTCAGGAGTAAGAGGCAGGCAGATTTCTGAGTTCAAGACAGCCTGGGTCTACAGAGTGAGTTCCAGAACAGCCAGGTTTCACACAGAAACACTTGTCTTACAAAACAACAAAATCAAAAGAAATGTAAAAACAAAAAAAAAAAAAAAAAAAGGAAAAGAAGGGAGGGAGGAAGGGAAAAAAGGAGGGAGGGAAGAAGGTAGGAAGGAAGGAAGGAAGGAAGGAAGGAAGGAAGGAAGGAAGGAAGGAAGGAAGGAAGGAAAGAAGGAAGGAAGGGAAAAATCACATCTAGTAATCCTTAATTATTTCACATTTGTTAGCATCATCTATTTTAATCTGCATAATGGAGGAGAACCTTGTTTTCAATTAATTACTATATTTTATATACTAGAAAGATATAAAAATATCCATATTATGTCTTTCACTTTGCAATTTGTGGCTGTGATGATTAATCTCCATTGTCAAACTGAAGGGACTTAGAGTCACCATGGAAACAGACGTTCAGGTGGGTCGGTGTGTGAGGGATCTTACTATAACTGAGATGAAAAGACTGAACCTAAGTGTGGGCAGCACAGCTCTACGGGCCAGGTTCTGGGATTTACAACAAGGAGATAAACTGAGCAGGTAAAATCTTCCTCTCTTCCTGCAGAGAGCATAGCTGTGACCATCTGCCTGTGGGCCTGCCACCATATTGTCCCTGTCTTGACGGACTACACCCTTGAATACACTCTTCATTACTTACCCTGGTTTTATCAGGTATTTTGTTACAAGAATAGAAAAGCAACTAATGCTGTTACTATTGTCCATGTTTTACCAATGCTCAAAAAAAATTTAATAATAGTAACTAAAACTTCTCTACTAGTTTGTAGTCCTTTCTGTAGATTCCCACATTCTTTTCTCTTCTCTTTGGAGTCACACTCCACTAATCGGTTTCCCATAGCATTTGTCCTTGTCATAGCAATTATTCTTAGTACATTTTTTCTAGCTGTAGTGGGGGCAGTGAAAGTGTCCCAATAAAGTTACTTTTTACATGGGGATCATCTTCTCCAGTTAATAACACTTGACCCTGAGTTAAATAGGCTGACAAAACAAACAAAAAATTAATAACAAAAAACCATACACTTCTTAAAATAAATTGACCTGGGCCAGTCAATACATTTCTCTAACCATCATACTTCTCACATACAGATTGGAAATGTATTAAACCTTCCTAACCAATGGAGGAAATAACTTTAAACACTGAGTAATATTCACATAAAGAAACTGAATACAATAACCACACACATAACGATATACTATTACTAATTAATTTAATTTTATCCCAACTAACTGCACACTAGACTAACTGAATAGGTATAAGAAAGAACAAAAGGTTAAACATTGTCCTGAATGATTGAGCCTTTACTACCCTGTAACCAACTAGCCTTACACACTAAAGGATATGAATGAATACACAGTCATTTTCCTAAGAAATACATTGAACCCTTCCTTACAAGCACCAATTAAACCATATTCCTATTCTGTAGGGTTTCTTCCATCCAAAATAGAAATGTTTGAAAACCAAGAAACACCCCATGAATTCTCATTCAAGTAAAATAAGAGAAAAGCAAATGATAGTAAGTGGGAAAGGGGGTTAACCCACAGCAGAATGACTTTCTCCAGTATGAACACTACCTCTCTGTCCATGTAGTGAGAGACGGTGGTGATAACTCCGGTGTCGGGGTGCACAGAGAAGAGCCCAGGAGATGGTGGTATCTGCTCCAAGATGCTGTACTTGAGGCGTGTGTGCATCGTGTCAGGCTCATCCTTATCCGTGGCACAAACCGTTCCCACTACAGTACCTATGTGTTTAAAAAGCAAAACAGCATAATGTATTCGGTATATATAATTTTCAACTTGCCACATGACATTCAGAACCTAATTTAAAATGTGATTCTTGCCAAATAAATCACAACTTTTGACTGGACTCAGGAAGACTTCTATGGAGAATCTGAACATTCTGGCATTGAGAGTCACATATTAAAATATTTGATAGTAAATTATAAAAATACTAAATGTCAATCAATAGTAATTTCAGAAGAGCATGTGAGCTGAGCTTGTATTCCCAACACTAGAAAGATTGAGGCAGGAGGACTAAGTATTTAGATCAACTTAGGCTATACAGCAAGACCCACCTAAAAAACAAACAAAGTTAGAATAGATAGATAGATAGATAGATAGATAGATAGATAGATAGATATAGATATAGATAGATATATATTAGAATATCTTAGAATATTAGAATATATATCTATCTATATATAGAGAGAAAGAGTATAATATGCGTACATATATGTATTCTTATATATGGCAATAATAAACCAACCAGAGGCATAAACTATGACTCTTAAACTAATCAATTTTTATTAGATGTTTAATTACTATATACTCAATATAGTTATGTAACTGACCAAGTTGATTTTTAAATTTTGGCTTATTCATTTATTTATGGACATGTCAAGGAACATATGTAGAAGCTAGGGGATGGTTTTTAGGAATCAGATCTGTTCCTCTACCACATGGATCCTGGAAATCAACTCAGGTTATCAGGCTTAGTGGCAAGCTCCTTCAGCTACTGAGCTTTATCTTATGCCCTCAAGATGATATTTTTTTAGTTCCCTCTTCTTTTTGTCTCTTTCCTGAGTACTTTCTTGCCATGTCTACTCTGATTTCACCCATTTTGATTTATTTTCCTTTAAGAGTCTCACAACATTAATAGATATGAACCCAATTGTAAGGTGTGCTTCAAATAACCGAGGTTAATGAAAATCTGAGTGTTTCCTCTTGATTCTCAAGGGAAAGCTCAAACCCATGACCCCTCCTAGAAACCAGAAAACAGTAATGGGGCCATACAATCATGAAGCTGAGAACCAAATGGTTCCTCTGACAAGCTATTGACAAGTGAGAGAACACGAAGCGAGTGGCACTGCCCTTCTCAGAGCCCTCGTAAGGAAGGTAGTGTGTGGGAATGCAGGGACAGTGCACCAGGGATATAAGCAATGACCAGGAATCTTAGCAGAAAAATAAATTAGCTATGCTTTATGCCAGAACCCCATCTACCCCCTCGGTGTGTGTGTGTATATATATATATGTGTGTGTGTGTGTGTGTGTGTGTGTGTGTGTGTGTGTGTGTGTGTGTGTGTTTATTCTTTATAATGCAATTCTCAGAACCAATAAATAAATAAATAAATGATTTGCTTTCCACAATAAGGGGGGTGCTTATGATGGAGCCTGTGTGATCTGTCACTCAAATTATTGTAATGTTTATGCTAAATTGTATGTAGTGAAGTAGTTCAAGAAAACAAATTTGAAATAACTTAAAAGCTGTATCTTTAGTTTGCGTCACGTAACAATTCTCCACAGCCCATTGAAATACCTAAACCACATTTGTTTTTAGTGAGTATTTGTGCCTGTGAGTTGTCTCTAGAGAGACATGATATGGTAAAGCCATACAATGAGAAAAGAAAATAAAATGCATATTACAAACAGAGTACAAATCCTGAATAATAGCTACATCCCATGATGAATGATTGGTGTCATACTAAACATGGCAGAAATTCATATAGTCCCTTGTAAGAGGATTGTTGATTCCAATTGATGGGAGTAGATTAGTGTCTTCTCATAAGCAAATCCTAGATCTGTGTTACCCCATAATTGATTGGCCATGAACATAAAATACCCAACTAGGGAGATAGGTTTGTTAAAAAAGAGTCTTGAGACTTGAAGATGGCATTGGACATTGTGCTCAAGTCTACACACATACTTGCATGTGAACACACACACACACACATGAATACCAACAAAAATCAATAAAAATTCAATTCCAGTGTCTCCAAATTATTCACAAACATGTTTCACATAGAAGCAATCTTACCAAGTCTACTGCTTTCTGGGACTTCAAAATTATAAACTGTTTCTGTAAAAAGAGGGTAGTTGTCATTTTCATCCTCTATTTTGATGGGCAGTGGGAGAGGTAAATCTGCTGAATAGCCATCTGCAGTAGATGCATAGGCGATCAACTGTGGGAGAGAGAAAAGCAACATCAGCAGCCAGTCAACAGCACAGCATAGGGGAGATGGGATGCCCCGTAACCTTCCCTGCGAGTTCTTCCAGCAGTAAGCTACCTCATCACTGCTCCACCTTGAGATACTTACAGCACCTGGTAATCAGTATGGGGAAAAAGAGCTCTATGAACAGGTCAAAATGTGGAGAAGTTGGAGATGAAGTTTTATATGCATTATTGGGGGTCATTGGTTGTTCTTGGGACTCAGATTACAGTCTGCAGTATCTCTGACATCAGTAAGTTTCATGGGGAAGATGAATGGTCATCTCAAGGCCATAGGCAAAAATCCTTCTATATAATATATAAAGTAAAACCTCCCAGTCTTGATGAGTTCTTTTGGATTCTTAGTGCATGCTTCCTAGATTGTGCATTTAAATAGTTCTTATTACCAAACACACTTACTAATACCCTCCTTCCTCATTAATCCATGAAAGTGTAACCTCAAATAGAGTTTATTTCTGTTCAGTATATAGTTATACAAAGTTGAACAATTTTTAACCAAAGGCACAGAGGCCAGGCCACATGAGGACACCACTCAGGTTGGATCTTCAGCACCTCTTTCGTCTTCTAGAAGCAGACTCCTCCTTTCCAGTGAAGAGTCTCCTGGCCGAGCCTCAAAGTTGGCTCATGACAGTGAGCTCACGCTCTTCTATAATGAGAACCATCTAAGCCTGCCCCCACCGACTGTGCACTCATTCCTATCAGAAAGCTGACCTGTTAACTTTTATGTGGACTTGGTTTTCCACGATTATTGACTTATCTAGTTATCAGACACGATCAGAGAATGACATGTTTGGAAAAAAGACAAAAAAGGCTAACTGAGGAGCAGAAGATCAGCTATGGACCCGTCCTGAAGAACTGTAAGTGTGTGGTGGCCAGAGAAAGTGTCTGGCAAGTTAACCAAACTCCTAAACCTACACTGTGTTTTATGTTCAAATACAACCAAACCTCTTTGCCTCATTTCAGGATTGCCTACCCGAAGGTGACCTTGTCAAGCATTCCAACACACAGTGCATGCTATTCTCCTTAGACTTTAAGATGCCCACTAAGAACAGAATGCAGGAAGAAAACGGGAGGCAGAAGACAGACATCTCATGAACATAGAGCCATATTTATCAACAAAACGCCTACATCAAAAACATCATATTCTTCACGATCCACAGGCCGAGTACAATAAAGATTTCCAGTGTCTCTCTCAATGAAAAACAAATTTAGTGGTTCTTGGTCAACTCCACGCCCACTTATTGAGTAGAAGATAGTGTAGTTCTGAGCTGCATCAGACTGAACCTGAAGAAAAACACACAGAGGTATACATTTAATGTTATATATATACATACATACATACATACATATGTATATGTATGTATGTATGTATCATGTACGTACGTGTGTGCATGGATGGATGGATGCATGTATGTTTGTATGTATTTTACATATGTTTCATCTTAACAATATTTCAGTAGAAATGAAAAATTTAACTTAAAGTTGGTAAGAGTAAGGCCATGGAACACATATGGAAGCTAGGTTATAACATACAGAAGTTGTTTTATTCCTTTTACAATGTGAGTCCCGGGATAGGACTCAAGCATCAGGCTTTGTTTGTGCTTAGCACCTTTACCACTGATCCATCTTACAGACCCTATCCTGCCATTTTTTTTTTTTATGGCTGAGCTCACAAATGCTGGGAAGAAGGGTGCAGATGTGTCTTACTTGCAGCTAGGTATGGCTACATAAGGTCCAGTCAATGGGATATACACAAAAATAATATGAACAATATATTATAATATAATAATCAAATATATATAATATGTAATCAAAATAATATAATAATCAAATATACTAGTATAGTAATAGCATAAATAATTATGTTGTAATACATTATGTAAACAAAATAATCAATATCCATGAAGATGTAGACTGTGCTCTAGAAGCTGAAGCACACATTCACACTTTGAACATAGAAATACGCCATTATCACTATACAAAGGTGGTCAAGCTAAGCCAGTAGTGCAAACATATGTCAAACTCAGGGAGGAGGATCATGTGATTGAGGCCAGCCTGGGCTACATATTGAGACCTCATAACCCTTGAGCTCTTGGTGCTGTCTTCCCACACTAGACCTGCTTTTCTAGAGTATGCTTTTATAGACCAAGACTCAGCATCTCCCTTGCTAAAGCTGGTACTTTCTAGAATTTCAGTAAATTGTAGCCGTACCTCGAAACAGGACTGGATTTCTTCTATCTGCATATGGCACTGTGTACCTCACCATGTGTAGATGACATAGATATCCAGTGACCATCTCCCAGATAAATGATGGATGGATGTAAAGCCAGGAGTTGTCTTACACCATTAGCACTCAGTCATTGTCTTTCTATTTTATTTGCTTATATTTCATGAATAACCTTAGTCATTTTTATTTTTTTAATGCTTAAATATTTACTAAACCTGAATAAAACAGACTCTCCACTCAGAAGAACCACAATCACATGGGAAAAAAAACTTACCTGTTGAAGAAACAATGGGAAGGGTCCCAAGGAATTTTCTTGCATTGAACATGGAATGGGTGCCCATCTTCTCTTGGCTCTCCTGAGAACAGTTTCCTTAGTGTTTCTTTTCTTAAGTACCTGAATTTAAAGGAGAAAATAAATATCAGAAACAATGCAGTCATGTGAACCACAGAAGAAAATGCACATCCCTCGCTGTTCCAAGTTCATGCTCTGTCCTATACAGTAGCCACTGCCTGCCACCAGGCATATGATCTTTTATGTTAACTAAAATTAATTTAAATAGAAACATCTATCCTTATATTGCACTCATTATGTGCTAAACATCAGTAGCCATTAATATTGCATTTGTGTACCAGAGATTACAGAACATTCTAGAACATTTCTATTACTGCACAAAGTTCCACCAGATGTTCTAGAAGTGATTATTTTACTTCATGTTGTAGCAAACAGAAACACTTATTTTCATGGCCATTATTAATGAATAATTATTTTATTAAATATTAAATAAAGTGCCAAGAAGTCATTTGCATAGATTAGGTGTAGGCCAATTGAAATCTCCCACCATTTTGTGACGACATTCACAGTGCTGTTTCTCATGAGTATGTGTTTACACCAATAAGACATTCTAAAGGCTGTAATAAATAGGTTCCATACAGGAACGCAACTGTCATTCCCTACAAACCAGAGCAGACAAAAGTTCCACAGACAGGGGCGATCATTCACATTTAACACCAGAGAAACCAAAGTTAGCTTCTGAGTGCTATTGAGAAGATTGAGAAATGAAAAGACAAAATGAAGCAAGAAAATTGAGGGAGAAGGAGAGGAAAATAAAAGGAACAAGACAAGACAAGAGAGAAGAAAAGGAAAGGAGGGGAGGTGAGGCAAGGGGACTGAGGGGAGGGGAGGAGAGAGAGGGAAGAGATCCTACTTCAGTATTGTTCCACTTTGCTATTCTTTAGAAAACAATTTTACTGGAAAGACTCCCCATGCTTGAGCATATCCAGGGTGCTTTACATACCTTCTTATGGTGCTCCAGGATTACAGTGATCTCTTTCTGTGTCTGCATCTTTGAATCAGAAAGCTGAATAGTAAACGATCTTTTCTTATCAGACAACACAACAGCTCTGGTGGGGTAAACTGACCCGTCATCTAGAACTCTGAAATCAGGATCACTTGGCATGATGTGATCAGCCGAGCTGAGACACTCTTTCAAACTAACTGCCAGCAGAAATTTCCCAGTTGCAAGGTGGAGATATATGAATAAAGAAATACAGATGTATTATTTAAAAACCAAGTACTTGTGGAATGTCTTAATAGTCTGCTTTTATTCTTAAAAAAATAGTAATTTTATTTTAATTAAAATTGTTCTTGACTGTATATTTCTATTGAACAAGTTGTTTTAAGAATTAGCTTGCTTATTGTAGGCTTATATAATTGACCTTCTACTAAAGAGGTGGACTCGTGACTCTCAGGACAAAGGTGAGACACACGCCCTCACATGCACCTGAACAAACACAGTGAAATTTCCCTCAACAATACACTGAGAATGTCTCAAGATGCACCTGCCTTCAGTCAGAAGATACACAAAGGAGCACACAAGATGAGAGTCAAGTAAGAAAAACCTGCCTCCAAATTTTTCCCATAGAACTTTTTTAACATTCCATCCCCACAAACACAACTTCTGTAGCCCTCTACAGGAGCATCATAGGGCATCTTCCCTATCTGGGAATTATGCCTTTTAATAAAAGGAAATGCTATTTAAGTATCAAAACTCAACTGTTTCTCATCCCAGTCGCCATTTGTTTCTATGGAAACCAAACTGATGCTGACCAAACAATGACCTCACCTAAGGGCTCCTTTGCTTTCAGCATACCTTTGCTTTAGCCCAAATCTGTTATAGGTGGACTTAACAAAATGATTAAGGTTTTACCAAATGGCAGTGAACATTTTAAGAACTCTAACAATGTATTTCTCTCCTTTTTATATTTTTAGCTAAATTTTTAGCTAATTCCTTCTGGCTTATCTTTCCAGGAACACCATATCTTTCCTTATCTCTTTATTTTCTTATTTCCCACAGTAGGAAAGGTGAAATTAATTTGATGAAATCAGCTAAGACAGTTTTGTCAGAAATTTCACATATTATTGAAAAGGCAATTTTATATATTTTGGACAAGTATTTCTCTTTTTTAAAAAAAGTTATTGTAGTTTTCTACAATTTCTCTACAACACACACACACACACACATACACACAAACACACACACACATACACACAAACACACACACACACACATACACACACACACACACACACACACACACACACACACACACACACACAGGAAAAAGCTATCCAGCTGCTGGAAGAAAGTAAAATTGAGTCATGTCCTCAGGTTTCCATTTTAAAATGGCTGACTATATCAAGTTCTAAGAAGGCATTGCTTTGCTTCTCAATAATGGTGGAATACTTTCTCAGGGCAGTCAAGATGGCTTAGTAAATGAAGATGCTTTCAGCCAAGCCTGACATCATGAATTTGATCCCTGGTGCTCACTGAGTAAAATGAAATAACAAAATCCTACATGTTGTCTTCTAATTTACATGCATGCACACACACACAAACTCACACACACCACAGCACATGTGTGCAAACACACAAACACAAACTCAATCTAGGTATAAAATATAAGAACATTAATGTGTATTTCTTTAATACACATCTATACTTTTGCAATACCCAAACTCCAGAGTATTAAAGATATGATATTTTAAGCCACTGAAAGATTAATGATAGTTTAAAATGATAGTCAAAATGATAGTTTTAAAATGCACAGTAGAATTAACCACCTATTTCAACAGCTACAAAGCAAAAATGCATATTTGAAATAATACTGAATTGTCTCTATTTCTAGGTCAATATAGACCAGCTCCAGAATGCACAGACACCACACACTCCAGGCAGACCAAAAACATTATAAGTCTGTTTCAAAGAGGCTGTTCAGAAAGCTCTCACCTCTTCCAATGATCTTGTCTGCCTCTAGCGTTGCAGGCACATGAAATGTTACCTTTTTACAGGCTTCACCGACAAAACTGAAGACCTAAAAAATTTTAAACGTCCAATTAATTCATTTCAGAATAAGAAAGAAATTACATAACCATTTCAGTAAATGAAAAACATGCAATTGACAAGCTTTATCTGCAGTTTATAAAAACGGCCTCAACAGTTTGGGGACAGATTAGCATGTGCTTAACAAAGAGTGTCTGTGTTCATCTGACAACTAAGTTCATCTTAAATGAGAAAGACTGAATGTCCTTTTCCGTTATTGGAAGTGAAACAATCATACCTGCCCCTGCCACTATGTGAGACATTATATTACAGCTTCCAACCTGGGCACTTACACAAGAAAATTCATGGATGTAGATATACAAATTGATTGTAAAGAAGAAACAAACTGTATCCAGAGATACTACACAAAAGCAAGGATTCCACATTTTTTGCATTACCAACAAAACAAATAAAAGAGTTTAGAAAGAATGTAGAAAATAAAATGTACATGCAAAAGTGGGTTGTTTGGGCCACCAAGACAGCTCAGTGGGTCCATGAGCCACTAGCATGCATGCCACCAAGGCTGATGGCCTAAATTCAATATCCACAACAACTTGGGGAGATTCGAGAACTGACACCCATCAATAGTTCCTTTAACCTTCACAAACATACCATGGTACACACACACACACACACACACACACACACCAAATAAATATTGTAAATAGGTTGCGTTCCTATAAACTAACAATAAGAAAGAAAGAAAGAAAGAAATGAAGGAAGGAAGGAAGGAAGGAAGGAAGGAAGGAAGGAAGGAAGGAAGATCCTAAAACACGTTGGAATACATTTTTCAAAGAAGTACAAGATCAGACTCCTTTGGAGGGTTGAATGACCCTTTCACAGAGGTCACATAAAACCATAAGAAAACACAGATATTTACATTACAATTAGTAGCAGTAACAAAATTACTGTTATGAAGTAACAAGAATAATGATTTTATGGCTGGTGTCACCACAACATGAAGAACTGTATTAAAAAGTCACAGCATTGGGAAGGTTGATGACCACAGGTCTGGTTGGAAGGAATCTAGCCAAGCTCATTTGCCAGTGTAGATTATCCTGTAGCTTGTATTTTGATGTTAATTTTACTTCTCCAAGAAGGACTGCCTAGTCACATACCTTCCCATTTTAATTAGTAGAATAAAGGCGAGAGTGGGTGATTGGTAAGGGCAGGGTAAGGGAGGTGGAGGAAGGGTCAGAGGTCAGAGGACAGGGAAGGACCTGCAGAGAAGCTCCAAGATGGAGGTCAAGAATGGTGAATTTGATCTAGGTGGGCTTAATTGGTGTTAGGTAGCTATGAACATTTAAGGATTTTATAGGTTTAATATCTCATATAGAAGGGCAGTTTGTATCCTTGTCTATTTGATATAATCTTGTGTAGAGGGTTTGTGGACTGACAATTTCATATATAAACCTGTATGAAAAGCTAATTGGGTCTTAGAGTTGTGTTTGTATTGGGATTTGGGGTAAAGAAGCACCCCGGGAGGCAGTGAGGCAGGCAGAGTAAACCACCAGGGAATGGAGTCCTGCAAATGGAGTAAGACCGCAAGGCTGATAAAGAGATAAGCTATTCTGTTTTTAGTATTTACTGCAACAACCATCATATCTACTACTGTTAATTTTTATGGTGCCTTGGTAATGTTAAAAGAGGATTTGATCAACAAGGTCCCCAGGTTCCTACTATTAAACTCTTTGCAGGAAAAAAAAAAAAAAAAGGTACAAGGTCATGCTCTGAAAACAATAAAACAGTGTGAGAGAGGTTTTAAAAGACCCAAGTCATTCCAAATTTCCCTCTCTCCTTGGATCTAAGGACAAAGTCTACAAACTCAATTTCTAGAATCTCAGATTTTTTTTTTAAAGAAATTTGGCCAGATGTGACAATGCATACCTTAAATCCCAACACTATGGAGGAAGAGTTAAACTAATCTCTTGTTCAAGGACAGCCAGGGCTACATAGTGATTTCCAGGACAGCCAGGAGTACACAAAGAAACCCTGTCTCAAACAACAAACAAACAAGAAAATAAAAGAAGAAAAGAAAAAGAGGCACTAATCCTTAAGGAATTGTAAGAGCCATCCCCTTCCCCCTCCCAACCACCCCACATGAACACCACCAAAAGAAAGATATTGTAAGTCTGACATTACCCAGTTTTGAATAGGGTTGCTCAAGGCTACCCTAATGAAAGAAAAATGTCCCAACAACAGAATAGAAATCACAGCCTAGAAATAAGGTTCACTTCTGGATCTCCTCTGAAGAGTTTAAGGGACAGAAATTTCCTTACTAAATGGTGCTGAGATGTCTAAAATTTGCTTCTGCACAAAAGTGGAAATGAATCCTAAGTAACGCCACACGCAGAAACTACCTCAGAGCAGACTCCAGCCCTAAGGATAAGGATGAGATCTATTGAAAAGAAAATGTCTCAATCATGTTGGACAATGATTCTTAGCTACACAATCTAATCGCGAGCAATAAGGAACAGGGATGGGCAGGACCAGTTTGATATTTAAAACCTCTGTGCTTCAACCGCCATAATAGAGGAAGAAAAGCGAGAGGCACAGGATGGGAGATGTTACTTTCAAATGAGAGAACAATTAGTGGCTTATCCATAATAATATACATTTTAGCTGCACAAAATATTAAATAATACAAAATTTAGCTTCATAACAGGATGGTAAGTAATAAAAAAAATCAGTAAAGCATTTCCATAGAGGGTATTCAAAGATGCAGCAATGATGGTTAAGAAGATGAAACAATGCCCAACAGTATGGCGCACCAGAGAAATGTGCATCTGATCCATGACATGCCAGCAACAAGAGCTAAAATAAACAGAACAGAAAATGAGAAGCTGCTGTTGAGAATGCCAGCAAACTAGAACCCTTTGGTGTTGTCCGTGGGAAAAGGTTTTACTGTCACATAGATATAGTTGCAGTTTCTAAGAGAACTGTGTATCGAACACGTTCTGTGCTGTTCTCAAAGCTGTTTCCACAGCACCGTTTTCGGGTATAGTCGTAATACAGTCCTGATAAGGACAAAGAAGTTTTTACACATCCACATGCTTGCGAACAGATCAACAAAATGTCATAAAGACTTGCAGTAAGTGAGGTTTCACTGAAAGTTTGTGTAACATGCTGTGCTGATCACAGAGATTCTTCACCTCTGCTATTTAAACACAGACTAGATCTGACTTAAAACACAGATAAACCCTTCAGATACAGTAGAAACTGTTTATATATGATTTCATTCTCACCAGTATTCCCTACAGGAAACAGTGTAGAGACAGAAGAGGGTGCTGATTGCCTACACTGAGGGAAGAGCGAGGAAGTGACTAGCAATGAGATCGAGGCTTCTTGGCAAAGCTGTGGAAATGATCCAAAGTTAGAGCCTGGTCATCACTGTAAACTCTAAATTTCCAGAAACTCACCAAATTGTGAGCTTCAGAGAACATAATTTTGTTTTAGACAAGACCACCATGGCAAGTCTGCTAGAAATAAAATAAGGTATATCCTGAACAAGAACATGATTCCTAACATCTTTCTACACATCCATCTCTACCTCTTTCAGATCTACAAACTCATATATATAATCTCAAGAAAATACTGTAATAACCATGAAGAAGGATTTCAGCCCTGATCTACTCTCGTGTGTCATGTACACAGATTTTAACAGTTAACTCGTGGTAATGTAACAGTGTATGCAAACATAAAGATCAAGAGCCTTATTCTAACATTGACAATTTTATATAGTTTTATCATTCCTCTGTATTCATGGGTCTTTATAGTGTTTTAATTCCATTCTAAGATAAGAAATTGAGCATCCATTAAAGGAGTGAGGGATTAAAACATGTAACATGAACCTGCCATACAAAGGGATATGCTCTTAGAACACTCTTACATCTTACTGGCCACTGCTAAATTCTTTCCAGGTCTTAGTGTCTGTGCAGCTGGAACACTGACTTATACCTCTCAGACTCTCTTACAATCGTTTTGGTTCCTTTATAACGTATTAATCCGACGACTGTCTCATTTGCACTTTACTTTAGACAGCATAGTTTTCACCTAGGGTGCCATTTGCCTTCTATTGTAGCACTCAGTCCTCCTCCTCAACAGTGCTCACTGCATTTACTCTGTAGCCCTGGAAGTCACTATGGTGATGAGGTTCTCTTCACACTCGCAGAGATGGACCTACCTCTGCTTCCATAATGCTGGCACTAAAGTCATGTGATAATACACTCAGCTTGGTTTAGTATTTTTTAATTGTGGGGTTTCTCAGTTGCAAGGGTACTATTTTACACAATTTGTGGCATTTTTTATATAAATGATTACAGTTTTAAAGTAAACAATGTTGCTATTTCTTTTGCATGTGTAAACAATTGCATTAATAATTCCTTCTGGTTTAGGTTTAATATGACCTAATAGCTCCTAATCTGTCATAAGCCTATATACCATATTTTCCTCTAATATTGTAAACACCACTTCTAACTTATGAGCCTCTGTCTATGTGGAGTATGTTTTTATCTCCTGCTGCAAAGACCAGTGCAGATGGTGCTTCTACAATAATTCTCTCCATCTTAGCTCATAGTCTTACAGGACAATAAGCCAACTATGAACTAACCCACATGTAGACCCTTCTAGGCATTCTGCAGGGTTGTATTCACATACAACCATCTCTCCTCCAATGCCCTACCATTTTACTCAATACAGCTTCATACCAAGCCTTGGTGTCTATGAGGATAGCCCCGGTACCTATATCACCTTGCTTTAAAGAAAGAATTATTAGCCTCCAAATCTATCAAGGAATCTTTAGGATCAGCAGACCATGTTACGTAAACTCTAAATGAAACTTCACTTTTATTTTTAAAAAACTTTTCCATGGTAAAACTCCTAACCACAGTGAACAATGTTCTCACGAGTCTGTGAGTTATACTACATCATTTGAAGAAACATTCTGAGTTTGCTGATTTGAGTTTTCAGGATTTGTAGTCTTTTTTTACTTACTGCCTTTTGCCCTTTGAAATGTAGTTTCTTGTTGCTCCAGTTAGCCTTGAATCCACTTTATAGCCAAGAATAATCTTCCCTCTCTATACTCTGTGTCCTGGGACTGCAGGTGGGTACCACCACCTTAGCTAACTCAGATAATTTTAAATACATCAATGATACTACCACCAAAAATAAGATTCTTCTTCGTCTGCATTATCTGTCTGTTGACAGCCTAAAGGAATAATTTTTAAATTATTTTAAGCTGACCTTATATGAAAGGAACTTGCTGACTTTAGTTTAGTTATAGTAGTGTGGTTGCCTGATCTTCCACAAAGCTGGTCACAGTATCTGTGACAATGTCCCTTGGAATTATTCCCTTTTCCTTCCCATCCCCTTTCTACAATTTGTATATGTCTAATGTATATTTGGGTTTCCAGTAAAACATGCAAAAGAAACAACTCCATTAATCAAATATCTTTGTTTCTGAGCCTAGAGAGAATGTTCATCATTTTACTGTAATTAATATGACTTTTTACTTTTATTCACTACTGTTAGTCATTCGTTATTTTTTTTGAAATTTTTAGAAATTGATTATATAAGTGTGTGTGTGTGTGTGTGTGTGTGTGTGTGTGTGTGTGTGTGTGTTTGTTAGTGCACGTGTGTATGAGTGGACATTCCTATAGAGTCCAGAAGAGGTCATCAGATCTTCTAGAATTAGACAGTAACTGTAAACCAGCAAAAATGGTCACTAGAAGCCACATTTGGAAGGATTCTCTGCAACAGCAGTGTATGCTCTTAACCACTGAGCTAGCTCTCCTACACCAGTTCATTTTTCTTAAGTATAATTTCATTACAAAAGCCAATTCTCATGTAATGAAATTGTTAAGAATTCCTTTAAACAATAAGTTTGCATTGGCTGCTTATTTTGAAAGGACTGCAGTTTTATTCTGCTAACAACATATCATTACCCTGGTTAAAGAGCAATGATCGATTTTCCCTTTCCTGAGGCAATTCCCTTTTTTTTTTTTTTAAGAAAAATAAAGTTTATGAAGAGAAGACTTCTTCTAAATGAGCATGCATCTTATACTTGTATAACCACAGAACGGTCATCTCTTGGGAAAAAAAAAACCACAGATGTCTGAGTTAAATGGCATAACCTTAAACGAACCTAACAGACATCCATAGAACATCCTATCCAAGCACTTCAGAATGCCCATTCTTCTTAGCAGAACATACATGGAACATCCATGAAACATACACAGATTTATGGAGACTGGACCACATACTACTGACCAATGAATTATCTATCTTAGGAATTAGGAAGGAAAATTTCAAATCTCTAAGATGAAACGAAAATAAAAATACAACTTGCTATATCTTTTGTATACAATAAAAGCAATAATAGGAAAGAAATCAATAGCTGTAAGTACCTATATTAAAAACAGTCAGAAAGATCTCAAATAACTTAAGGATGCCTTCTAGGGTGAGGCAACCCTTCTTAAGACATAGCTTTAAGATACACTGTGGGTTTTGCTGGTTGCTCTGTATTTCATCATTCCCCATACATGATGTCCATGATGATATCAGACTATGTTCTCACTTCACAGGGTCCCCGTTAGCAGTGTTAAGAGTCCATTTATTTCTGTCCTCACAATTCTGTTCTGCGTCTATTCTGTATAATTATGAGAGAACTCGATCCTCATTAGTCTGCTAAAAGTAACAGAGAACAGAATGTTTAGGCTTCCCTCCAAGCTGGACTACTTGAATTCAGACTCCAGAGCACGTGCGGTGGAAGGGCACTCCAGATCTCTACATACAGATCTAGGTTCTAACCCTGGTGGAAAGAGAGAACATGCCTACAACACGTGCTCTACCCTCTCCACATCGACCATAATATGCACAGTGTCAGAGAAAGGGGGGAGGAGGGAGGGATGGAGGGAGGGAGGGAGGGAAGGAAGGAAGGAAGGAAGGAAGGAAGGAAAAAAGGAAGGAAGGAAGGAAGGAAAAAAGGAAGGAAGGAAGGAAGGAGGGAAATAAGGAAGGAAGCAAAAAAGAAAGAAAGGAAGGAATAAAGGAAAGAAAAGGGAAGGAAAGGGAAGAAAGGAAGGAAGGAAGGAAAAAGGAAGGAAGGAAGAAAGGAAAAAAGGAAGGAAGCAAAAAAGAAAGGAAGAAAGGAAAGAATGAAGGAAAGAGAAGGGAAGGAAAGGGAAAAAGGAAGGAAGAAAGGGAGGAAAAGAAGAAAGATAATACATTTTAAAAATCAATATACCAAAAAAAGCTATTTTTACAAAATCAATGATCGATTGACAACTTGAATTTAAAGAAAAACCTTTAAAAGAAGAACTCTCAAGAGTAACTTCAAATATGTGATTTGGAGGAACAAAGTTTAAATAGCCTTAAAACAAAACAAATTTGTTTTCTTTTAAACAATGCTATATAAATTTTACTAGTGATGTGATTGCTCAGCTTTCAGGAATACCATTACATTCTGATTTAAAGATGTAATGTCAAATGGAGAGCGAGAAATTAAAGAAGATATCTGTAATTGTTTCAGTTTTGTGAGTTCAACACAGGAAATAGACTTACTTCCTCAATACACCTTTGTCCACCAAAGGCAAAGCCAGCTACTAAATGGGAGGGTGTGGCTCAGCTGTAGAACTTATGTTCCAGCACAGGCAGAGCCCTTGGCTCACCAGCCAGAGACACAGAAGGAAAGGGGCCTTGCCTGATTGACACAAAGTGATTGACACAAAAATGTAAACCTTTCCTTTCTCCTGTGGACATGATCCCTACAGAATAGAGACATTAGCATTCAGTTCTTACTGCCTCAACACTGGGGTCCACCACCCTACACTCACAGTAGCTCAACGATTCTGAGACAGTTTCTTCTAACCAAACTCATCTTAGGAAGGGAATTCAGCTTCAGTGGGAAGTGTGACTCCCACAGGTCTCCAGAGATGCCTTAAATGGAAGACACTGGGCATGAGGACATTGACAGGGTCAGGAAATGTACATAGCCTTGTATCTATCTGACTATGAATCCGACTATGTAGGCTGACTGGCCTAAAGTTTGCTGTGTAGACCAGGCTAAGTAGACTTATCAATCTTCTCAAGTCTGCCTAGAGGGTGCTGTCATTAAAGGCACATGCTACCATGTCTAGCATACCTCTGGCTTTCGTATAATGAGGCTTTAAAAGAAATCTGCTTTTCTTTACTTATTTTATGTGCTTCGATCATCTTTCATTCATAAGTCAATATTACAATCTAAAAAAGATGGTATGCATGTTTATCAACATCCATTGCAAGTAAATTTCTACACACCAGGGAGGGAAAGTAGAGAATCGGAGGGGAGTGTTAAAAAAGGAAACTTTTTAGGAAAATGGTGGACTATGTTCACACGCATACCCATATCAATTACAAAAGCTAATGAGGCTTCAAGCACAGACTCAAAGTGGAGAACAGCACTAAGTGTGAATGTTAATGTTCCCATTACCTGAGACATGTAGAGATTGGTTCATCTGATGTTGTTTCCTGATGAGCTGCTGTCACATTAGAAAGGGAAGAGACTCTAAAAGTAATGCTGAAGAACCTTTATTAATAATGACATGTTTGTTTTCTCTTAATTTTGTTTCCCTAATTTGCCTGCTCCTCCCCCGGCTGTGCTAGGTGGTGATTCAGAATCAGGGTGGGAAAGAGAGGACACATAAGCCTGCCAGTTGGAAGGATCCCCCCGATTGCCAGCAGCCAGGGGGACAGACTGTTGATGTGCAGAGTCTTTGACTTGTGCTAGATTTGATTTCAAAAGTCTCCTCCTTGCAGGGCACACTGTTATTAAGTTTCCATGATTACCCTTTACAGAATTAAAGATGTTTCTAAAATTCTTCTGGTAACATTGTGCTCAAAGGCCTCTGAGTCAAAAGTAATCAAACAAAACAAAACAGAACAGAATAAAGGTGCAGTCATGAAACTTAACAGTTGTGTAAGCTGGAAGGTACTGTTGAGACGAACGACCAATCTGTGTACAGGTTCTGATTTCAGAGTTGGAGTTGAAACTCTGGGCAATTCCTTTGTTAGTTTGTTTCTTTGTTTCTTTCCTTTCCTATATTACAACGTGAACACAGTTTCCCCTTCCTCTTCTCCTCTCAGTCCCGGTGCCCCACCTCACTTCTTTCTTAAATTCACTCCTGTTTCTTTTCAGAAAAGAGCAGGCTCCTACAGTCCGCAACCAAACACAGCACGAGTTACAGTAAGACTAGACATATGACTCAAATCAAGGCTGAAGGAGGCACCCCAGTAAGAAGACAGGAGTTCCCAAAGCAGGCAGTGTCTGTGACACCCCCTTGCCCCCTGAGATTCCGTTTTAATAAACCCGAGAGAACACGCCATGGAGAGGAGTTTATTCGCTTGTTTAGACTTGCAAGCACCTTCCAACCTGTATACAGCCGACCCTGATCCACAGTTCCCTGGCTTATAGTGCCTTGCCTTCTTTGACCTCCCATCTAATAACCTAATTCCCGAGAACAAAACACACAGTCTCTTCTCGGTTCCTAACTCCTTACTCAATGACAATGTAAAATATCAATGTCATTTTTTTTTAGACGAAAATGTTGGAAATTCATTTGAACACATCTATTCCAGAAGAATACAGCATTTAAGGGGGTCATATTTACAGTCACTCAAAACCCTAATTCTTAGTGCTCTGGGGGCAGATTAATGGCATGTTTATAATATCTCTGCCTCACAAATGTCTTCCAGATCATAAATATCAATCTGATGTCTGTAACTTTCTGATTTAAGGAGGGAAGAAACTTGAGATCATCTACCAGAATTAGCCAAGAGCCAGTTAAGTTGGTCCCTGTCTGTAAAGTCAGCACAAAGAAGGTAAAGGCCAGAGGATCAGGAGGTCAAAGCTATTCTTAGCTACATAGTTACTTCAAAGTCAGTCTAACCTACTCTCAAACAAAGTTCTGAATGGTGCAGAGGACCAACTCCCTAGTCAGATGCGGTCCTCTGGCTCCTTGAACCTCTTCTGTCTCTGGAGCACTGGAGTTGTAACGTCCTCAGTCACTTTGTGTGTGTCATTCGTGCTAACTTGAACAGGTTTGAACTTTTACAGGTTACCATGTGGTCAGAATTCCTGATTTTCCACATCTAGTCTTCCTATGATATGTTCTATACAGGAGCAGTGCCTCCACCGGGCCCGACTAAAAACACCAATCACATCTCGCCCTCAGCCTATCAGTTCTGAGAGTCTAGGCCCATTGTCTCCCCACAGACGTCCAGTTTTTCAACCCTTCAGTACCTTCCCACACCAAGATCCCTGGCCCACAGGGCACAGGTGAGCAAGCAGGCATGGGGATAGCAGCGTGGCCAGCCCTTTGAGTAATCTTCTAAGGGAGGCATAGCTGAGAACACCTTTTCTCAGAGACAACCCTGGACAACATCCAGGGACAGCTTTGTGCCTGCGCAAAGGTCGCCGGGCTCAATACACATCCAGCGAAAAGAATCACTGGCGTTTCATCACGTCTACCCTGTTCTAAGTTGAGAATCCTAAATACACTCCCCCCAAAACACACACACACACACACACACACAGAGAGAGAGAGGGGGGGGGGGGCTACTTTGCTTTTAACTCACAGAACCTAAAGGACGACTCCTAATTCAGAAATCGCCTCAAATAACTTTTCGCCCATCCTTACTCTATATCGAACTTGAACCACGTAAGAAATGAAAAGAGACACTCAATCCATTGCTCGTCGCCTATTGAGCACCCCCACCCCACAGAGACCAGGGAAGATCCATCTTTTTCCTTTCCCCATTTCGGTCCCAGGCTCACCCAGAGGGTCAGTAGGAGCTTCCTGCATAGTGCCCTGCACTGCGGGCTCCAGAGCTCAGGGACCGCCATCACCCGGTGCAGCCTCAGGAGGACTCAAATGGGCACCAAGTAAGAGCCAGGGCGCAGGAGGTTTTCCGCAGCAGCTTGTCTAGAAGTTGTTCTGGCCTCTCTCAAGCTTCTTTGCCCAGGAGCGTGTTCTCGCCTGAAACTGGATTGGACTAAGGAGACGCTGAGTGGCCCCTCCTAGTTATTTCTCAAGTTTTATCACCTCCGGGGCCGCCTTGGAGCTGCCTGAGCCTGCCCTGAGCTCCCCACGGCCGCCAGGGAGCTCACTCCCCGGGAAAGCGGTCCGGGTCCACCCTTTGCCAGCTCTCCCACACCCCTTTTCAACCCCGCGGGGTTACCGCCCAGCCCTACCCGCGTCCCTTTCGCTGACACTGTGCTGAACATCTCCACTACCAAACCCAGAGCCGCCTGCTCTGACTATCCTCTGGGTGCCAGAAACACACACCTGATCTGATCATAGGATCCTCCCATCCGTTCCACTGCTGTGCAAAATCTGGGCAACCTCTGCACACGTCGAAACAAAACCCAGGTAGTCGCTCCAAACCTCATTAACATTGTAAAATAAACCACTGAAGGAAAATTGTCCTGGATGCCATGAATTATCTGTGCCAGATATTAAAATCAGAGAAAAGAAGTGCTTAGCTGAACATTTATCCACACCCAAACCACACACAAAGCAAAAACTTTTGTGCTTTAATTACTAATAGTATTTGTGGCCTTGAGAGAGAGAAAGAGAAGAGGAGAGGGAGGGAGGAAGTGAGGGAGGGAGGGACAGAGGGAGGGAGGGACAGAGGGAAAGAGGGAAAAGAGGGAAGAGAGAGGGGGGTGGGGAGAAACTTGTTTTTTTTTTCATGTTCACTTATTGGTCAATTGGATTTTTCTTTTTCTTTTTTTCTTTTTCCTTTTTTTTCTTTTCAATGTGATTGTACTAAGATAAAAATTCTCAAGTATGGTCACAGAAAAATCTCCCAAAGTGTGCTATAAAAATGGGGTTTGCAGTTTCACTGTCATTCAACTGACATTTATGAGGTCCAAAGTAATCAGTACTAAGGGCTAGAGAAAGGATTCACACAGACCCAATTTTTTTCCCAAAGTGATTCGAAGTTTAGGTGGGAAGACCCTTGGCTACTGGCTTGTCACAATAAGGACTCTTGGAGCTCTGCTAGCAGAATTCAGGAAGGAATTAATGTCAGATGTGTTCCTGATCTTCAAAACCCATTCAAAATCCTTGGTCAGAACCCTGGGTCGGTGCACAGTAATGTGGAAAGCACGTGACTGTTTTTATTCACCCTCCCCTGATTAGATCTGAGAGCATCCTTGTCTAAGCCACATGCCCCACCAAAGTGTGAGGCTTCCCTGAGCTCTCAAGACTCAGACATACCTAAATTTAACTCCTTGATCTCCTTTCTGACCTGTGTAAGACACCAGGAGCTCAAGTCTGTGTGGAAGATTCTTCTGATCTCAGAAACAGCACTTTCAGTCTCTCCGTTCTGGAGATTTACAGCTCCTGTTCTCAAATCTCCTTTAGTTGGGAAAACCTCAGGGAAAGCTTTGCTGTTTTCCCCAAACTCAATCACTTGGGGATCCAGAATGGAACTGTCTTTTCTTCTGTACAAGGAGGGGCAAAGACAGCCCAGCTCAGGGTGTCCCATTCAGGATTTTTCATCTGGCTGAAGGGATGACTAGTTAAGAAAGTTTAGAGCCGGGCTCTCCGTTCTATGAGGAAGCAAAGATGCTTGAGATAAGAACAGAGAAAGGTGGAGGGTTAGGAGTGTTCCAGTCAGAGACTTAGCTAGGTTCTTCCGTATGGAGGCAGGATGGGGCTATTGGCTCCGGACAGCTGGGTGGGAAAGCCTGTGGCTGAGAATCTGGCTAGGATAACTGTCTCATGACAAGCCATTTGGAGGTGTGTCCTCGAGAAATGACAATTCACTCAATTTCAGCAAATAGGAAAGGGACTACTAAAGGGCTTATAAAGAGCTTTTGGGTCCATTATCCACGAAACTATTCCTTTATATGATTCTCCCTTAATCATATGGGATATGCATAAAAAACACATAGGTAGGTATTTTTATGCACTCTATTGTAAATGTTCCTATATTTTTAATGACCCCAACTAGATCTTAGATTAACTCGAGTCTTTCCTGCTATGGCTAGCTCCCAAATGGCTAAAACTTCAGCAAGGTTGTACCGTTGGCTGTTGGGTTGTCTAATGAGCCTACTGATAGGACAAATGCTTTTAGTTTTTTCCTTAAAAAATAGCACTGGTTCAAGTCTATTTCATAAATGTTAAGAAAGTGTGTGAGCAATATATTCAACCTGCGTTATAAAAGTTTATGTGCACCTTATTAAGTACATTCTGATGGTAGAACATAGCGGGAGTAGTTGACTTGGCAATCCTCATTCTGTGCATACATTACTCTTACTTCCTACCCAAAGGCAATGTGCATCTGTAATTTAGGGAAACATCCTTCCATCACTTATAATGGCAACATAGAGCACTCTGGAGATACATTCAACTGTGTATATTTTTACATAAATTTTATTTTAAAACAATTGGAATGTCTGCTTAAAATATAAGTTTTGGCTTGAATGTAGTTAGAATTGGGTATTATCTGTAATAAAAATCAACTTTAAATTATCATGAGGCATGAGGAAGCAGGAAGCACTGTTCTAATGTGTCTCTTAGTATTCTGACCTGCACAATAGGAAGTCACTTAGAAATTACTACTAAATGCATAATGAGCAAGCTGAAAAATGAATTACTACCCCCCCATTCTGGTATGAGTTTTAAATATAAGGAAAATAACAAAAAAAATCAATAATGGGAAAAGGTTAGTGTTGAGCATGTAAAGTTATAGTAGTCCAGATGGATTAGAGTACAGTCCACAGAAAGCAAACCTGAAGAATCTGAGAAATCTCTAAACTGAACGCTGTGATTTACACCCAGATTCTCAGCACGTAGGCATGGTAACAGGAATACTGATTGTGGCGTTGAGACTTCCATGGGTTGTGTGGTAAGTTCCTGCTCCAAACAGACTACTTAGCAAAAGCCTAGCATCTCAAGCTAAAAGCAGAGAGAGGAAGAGGGTGAAGAATGAGAAAGAGTTGGTAACATGCCTGGGCCTTGAAAGAATCTCTGGCAATGGCAGGTGATAACTAATCTTAGGAGGAAGAGGCTGACCCCATCTACTTATCCAGCCAGTCTAGCACACCCACTCAATCTCTGTGTCTGTGGTCAGGGATGTAGCAAATGTGGGTCACCTCAAACACTTCTGTGATATTGTACCAGAGCAGTATTATGTCTGAAAGAAACCTGCCAACAAGAAATGGAAACACTGTTTTTGGTGAAGAGTAGGCGGATGATGGCCTTGAATGATCATTCCAGTGATACAAAGTAAATTAATTCTGCTGTGGGATTTTACCTTACAGCCACTTTTTGGGATAGCAAGCTGCAACATCACTAGAGGACATCTGCAAATCTCCAGGATAACATACAAATAACAAGCTTGACTTGGGGGAGGGGGGTCCATCAAAAGGCTGTTAGAAGCTGGTACCAAACGGAACTCTATTCAAGAATGTCTGTCCAGTGTAAGAGCCATCCACAGATCCATTTCTGCTGCCTTTCCTAATTTTCCAGATTTTATTCTGTCCCACAGAAGGGTTCCAGTCAGCCCAGGGAACCTCAGATCTAGACCCAAATGGCCATATTTCCTATGAATAGAGGTGATTCTCCTTTTCTCAGATCTGCTATGGATACCTTCAAGTGACACTTTTTATCCTAGGATTCCTTTCTTCCCCGAGTGGTTATTAGTATCATCCACTGCTGTCCACAGAAAACTCATCTGTGAAGGGTACTGGCCGTCCACTGTAGGGTTAGCAACCATCACACAGAAGTCTGGCAGTCTCAGGAATAATGACAGTAAGTCCAATTCATGAATTCATGTAGGGTGTGCCAAGCTTGGAACTCTGTCAGCCTCCCTTTACTAACATGTGAGTCAAGAACTCGTACAAGGGCTTTCTTTCCTTCCTCTGGAGTCTATAGACTCTCCACAATTAGTCTCTTCAGCAAACAATCCTTTTAAGGAGTCAGACCAGTGGCCCTAGTGACTTCCCACTAGTCTGATAGGAAGAATAATTTCCACTAAGAAAACAAAAGCCCATTGTGTCAACGATGATGTCTTACAGCCTTGAGCAAAAGCTTGTATTCAGAGGAACTGACTATGGTTCGTGTGTGTGTGTGTGTGTGTGTGTGTGTGTGTGTATGTGTGTGTGTGTGTGTGTGTGTTGTAGTGTGTGGTGTATATACATGTATTTACTGCTGTGAATGACGAAGATGAAGAGGAGATAGATGTTGGATGTCCTACTCTATCAAATTCTCTTCCTTATTCCCTACAGACAGAATCTCTCACCAAACCTGGACCTGAAGTTGGACCACCCCACCATCATCCCAAACACACACACACACACACACACACACACACACACAGAGAGAGAGAGAGAGAGAGAGAGAGAGAGAGAGAGAGAGAGAGAGAGAGAGAGAGAGAGAGAGAGAGAGAGGCATGAAAAGGATTTTTATATAAGTATGGAGAATTGAACTCACGTCCCCATGTTTTCACAGCAAGTGTTTTTGCTTGCTGAAACATCTTTCCAGCTCATGTAATGAATATAAAAATCTCATTTGAATTGCCATATAAGTCTCCAGCTATATTTCTTTCAGGGGGAAGAATCCCGTTACTGGCTAACACTCCAGTTTTGTTTTTTTCTGGTTCTTCCAGTGTCCTTCAGAGCTCACAGCCTGTACATAGGGTATTGCCCAAGCATGAACATTAAGGTGTGAGTAGGCTGACTTCCAGGTCTCATGTGTCATTATCCTGGCGTCATGCTTGAATCATTGCCCCATCAGCCTTGAAGTTTCCCAGAACCTGAGAACCATCCCTCAACATACCTAGGCCAGCAGCACAGTCCCCAGCTCAGAGGCTTGTCACCTAGGTCTGGAGTAAAAAAGAAGCTTCCCAAAAGTTCCCTATGTGAAGTCTATGCTTTTGTTTAACATCCATCTCTTCATTTTTTTTTTTTTTTTTGCTTTAGTAATAATTTGAATAAGATTTATCTAAAAATAAATTGTGCATAACTTTATTTTTAAAATGTGTGTTGGTTTATTTTTAAAATACATTACTTTTAAATCCTTTCTGTTTGTTCTTATTTCTGCTGCGCTATTTGTTCTGGGTTTTTTAACCTTTGTTTTCTTCAGAGGCAGAGTCTTACTAGGCAGCCCAGGCTGACCTGGGACTCATTGTGTGTCTCATGACTGAACTCATACAGATTCTCTTCCCTTAGCCTTCCAAATACGAGAATTTCAGGCGTATACCACCAAGACTGGTTGAGATTTAAAATACTTTAGGGTAGTCTGACAATTTCATAGATGTGTGTTTAGGTCTGCATCCCACTCTTCCTCTCCGATTCTCCAGAAACCCTCCCTACGCTCTGCTCCCAACCTCATATGTGTGATAATACACAGAGTCCCAGTCACTCATCAATTCCAACTCAGTGGTCCTATATGAACATTTAAAGAGGGGAGGCACTGCAGAGATGGCTCGGTGGTTAAATTTATTTACTCTTCTTGAAGAGGATAGGGATTTGGTTCTCAGCATCCACAAATGACTATAACTTAAGATGAAGATTCAACTCTCTCTTCTGGCTTCTGTGGGTATCAAGTACAAACTTGGTGACCATGACAACCCCTCATATACATAAAGGAACCACATAAATAATGGTTTTCAAAATACGGGAAATGAGCCAAAAATCTTTTATAGTAGTTGTGTAGGAATTAATCAGAAAAGATATTTATTCATCCTTTCCAGTAAGAATTCAGTGCCCTTGATATATTCAGCAGAATTGAATGTTTCTCACTATTTTCAACTTCTCTGTGGATGCTAATCAGAAAAAAAAGACTCATACTCAATTATGTTTCACTTTTAAATTAAGAGTCTCTAATCAGGAAGTAGTATTAGTTTACTAATTTATGCTCTCCATTGTTCCAATAGTAATTTACTATTCTCTCAATAAATGATCCCAAACTCAGAAGCTGATATCACTCAGAGCTGCCTTTCTGTCAGCTCTGGACAGAGCTCTGCTCTTATTAGATGGTGTCTGGACAGAGTCTCAGTCCTCTGGGGATGGATGCCTCACTTCCGTGCTGTGCTCTGCCTGCATCTACCCTACTCCTCAGTGCTAGAATGGTGGACAATGCGGGGACCGAAGCTCAGTGTGAAAGTGCTCTCTTATTCTCATGGCTTCAGTCACCTGTGCGAGCCACCTTCACATGAACTGAGTGCTCTGGCTACGGCCATCCCTCTTTTATCCTTTGTGATGACCTACCTTTCTACTACATCTGAGGATAACAGACACCAGTGCCATGCAGTCTCAGCTCCTGCTACCTCGTCTTTTCTTACTTGGGCTTTCTCTCTTTCCTGAAGGATTTTTGAAAGGGCTAAGACATCGTGGCAAGCTAAATGTACTTTTCCCCCTCCACATTCCCTTCTTATAATGTAAACAAATTCCTGGACTGTCATCCTATGACAGCAACTGACCCACTAGCAGCTTCTCAAACACTTCTATCACAAGAGGAAGAATTGTGTTAAGGCAGTTAGCCAGATGGGCACCAGGATCCTCTGGCCTATTCCTCCCCTAGATGACTTCTAATTTTGAGAAAATGGGGACAACATTCTAAAGTTCTCAGTACCTTTGTGTATTTAATCATTGTTGGAACAGAACTAAAGGTGCTGTTTTAGCAGTCACAGAGTACTAAAAATGAAATGCTTCTCCAGTACCATGCATCTTAGGTATCTGGACTGTGAGGCTTTCCAAGCCCTATCTGCTTATCTACTTTAATGACGTTTTAAATCATCAGTTGACTCATTTGGCACAGTTGCCTTAAGCTAGACTTTATTTATTTATTTATTTATTTATTTATTTATTTATTTATTTATTTTTGTTCAATTCCCTAGCTGCTTCATTTTATAAGAACAAGGAATTCTGGAAAAGATTTTTTTCTTTGCTATTTGATGCAATTATTGTCATCAATACATCCAAATTAGTTTCAAAGTTATCTCAATCAGTTGATCTTTCTCCTGGTCATTGATTTTTTTTATGAGTTATAATGAATATAACAAAATTCAGACACTAAATATAGGATTCAGTCAATTTTGACAAATCTATGACCTTGGGTCACCACTCACATGATAAATGTGATAGTTTCTTTCTTCTTACCAACACCAACTCTATCCTGAGGTAACGATCTTCTTTCTTCACCTAAAGCCATTATGCATTCCCTAGAGTTTGTCATAAAGGGAACCCTACTCCACAGCTGTGATCTATTAATGCTTCTGTTTTTATTTGTTGGAAATCACTTCTAAATTGGTTAGTGCCTTTAACAAGGGCTTCTCATCCCATAAATCCTAGGAAACCAGTGCATGGCTTAAGAATCTGTCTCTGCATAGGGACCACCACCAAGGATTTAGTCAGTGTTTAGCTAGAGCCACTATTATTTCAAGGTTCAATGTAATCCTGGCTTGAAACTAAATAGTGTAAAACTTGTAGGCCTCGGGTTCCTAATGATCACCAGTTGCAGATTTAGTGGACTTAGTGTGTGTTTCTTTGTTTGAGACAAAGTCTTCATAAGTAGATGAAGCTGGTGTAAAATTCATTTTCCTAATTCTGCCTCCTGAGTTCTGGGATTAGAGGCGTCATCAGCATGAATGGCTCATGGAGAGCCTTTCTGAGGCAGTAATCAGAACATCTACAAGGCTTCATTCTGAAAAAGCAAGGAAGAAAAGACACACAACAGGATCCTTCTGTTCTCTATCTGCACCCCAGAGTTAACCCTATGGCATAGCTCTCATGACCCAAATTCTACCTGGAGAGCACTGGTCTCCCAGGAGTGCTGACACATATAGGATCACAGACTCACAGGTTCACAGAAGGAACAGGCTCCAGTCAGAAACAGCAAAACCAACTAACACCATAGATAACCAGTTGGCAAGAAGAAACTGCAAGAATATAAGCAACAGAAACCAAGGCTACTTGGCATCATCAGAACCCAGCTCTCCCACTACACCAAGTCCTGGATATCCCAACACATCAGAAAACCAGATCCAGATTTAAAAATCACATTTTCTGATGATGATAGAGGACTTTAAGGAAAACATAAATAACCACCCTCAAGAAGTACAAGAGAACACAAGAAGGAAACACAAGAATCTCTTAAAGAATTACAGAAAAACACAAACAAACAGGTGAAGAAATTTAACAGAGCTATTTAGGATCTAAAAATGGAAATAGAAGTAATGAAGAAATGCACAAGGGAGACAACTCTAGAGATAGGAAACCTAGGAAAGTGATAAGAAGTCATACAGACAAGCATCACCAACAGAATACAAGAGATAGAAAAGAAAATCTCAGGGGCAGAAGATACATAAAATCATTGATACAACAGTCAAAGAAATTGCAAAAGGCAAAAAGCTCCTATCCCAAAACATCAAGGAAATCCAGGACACAAAGAAAATATTAAACCTCAAGATAATAATAGGTATAGAAAACAGTGAAGATTCCCAACTTAAAGGGCCAGTAAATATCTTCATAAAAATTATAGAAAAAAACCTTTCTAACTTAAAGAAAGAGATGCCCATGAACATACAAGAAGCCTACAGAACTCCAAATAGACTGGACCAAAAAAGAAATTCCTCCCTTCATATAATAATCAAAACACCAAATGCAAAAAACAAAGAAAGAATAGTAAAAGCTATAAGGGAAAACAGTCAAGTAACCTATAAAGGCAGACCTACCAGAATTACACCAGACTTCTAACCAGATACTCTAAAAGCAACAGAAGGTCTTGGGCAGATGTCATACAGATCCTAAAAGAACACAAATGCCAGTCAGAAATCTCAATTAACATAGATAGAGAAACAAAGATATTCCAGGGAAAAACCAAATTTACACAGTATCTTTTCACAAATCCAACCCTACAAAGGATAATAGATAGAAAACTCCAACACATGGAAGGAAACTATACCCTGGAAAAAGCACAAATGTAATCAATCTTCTTTCAACAAACCCAAAATAAGATACCCACACAAACATAATTCTACCTCTAACAATAAAAGTATCAGGAATCAACAATCACTTTTTGTAATATCTTTTAACATCAATGGACTCGATCCTCCAATTAAAAGATATAGATTAAATGACTGGAAACATAAAAAAAAAAAAAAAACAGCATTTTTCTGCATACAGGAAATGTACATGAGTGACAAAGACAGACACTATCTCAGAGTAATAGGCTGGAAAAAATATTTTCCAATTAAATAGTCTCAAGAAACAAGCTGGAGTAGCCATTCTAGTATCTAATACAATCAACTTTCAACTAGAAGTTACAAAATAATATGAGGAAGAAAACTTCGCACTCATCAAAGAAAAAAAATCTACCAACATAAACTCTCAATTCTGAACATCTATGCTCCAAATGAAAGGGAACCCATTTTTATAAAAGAAACTGTATTAAAGATCAAAGCACACATTGCACCTCAAACAATAATAGTGGGAGAATATACAGCACACCACTCTCATCAGAGAAACAGAAACTGAACAGTGACACAGTGAAACTAACAGAAGTTATGAATCAAATGGAATTTAACATAACTCTACAGAACATTTTATTCTAAAACCTTCTTGAGAATAAACCTTCTCAACACCTTGTGGCACCTTCTCCAAAACTGACCAGATAGTCACAAAACAGGCCTCAAAGATAAAAGAACATCGAAATTTTCCCATGCATTCTATCAAATCACCACAAAATAAGGCTGGTCTTCAATAAAACAAAACAAACAAACAAAAAAAAAAAACATCCCACATACACATGAAAGCTGAACAATACTCTAGTCAATGATAACTTGGTCAACGAAGAAAAAAGAAATTAGAGGCATTTTAGGATTTAATGAAAATAAAGGCACAACATACTCAAACTTTGGCTAAGACCAAAAACTCAGGTAACAGCAGATGCTGGCAAGGATGTGGAGACAGAGGAACACTCCTCCGTTGTTGGTGGAATTGTAAGCTGGAACAACCGCTCTGGAAATCAGTCTCATGGTTCCTCAGAAAATTGGACTTAGTAATAACTGAGGACCCAGCTATACCATTCCTGGGCATATACCCAAAAAATGCTCTAACATACAACAAAGACACATGCTCCACTATTTTCATAGCAGCCTGGTTTATAATATCCAGAAGCTGTAAAGAACCCAGATGTCTTTCAAGAGAGGAATGGATACAGTAAATGTGGTACATATACACAATGGAATACTACTCAGCTATTGAAAACAATGACTTCATAAAATTCTTAGGCAAATGAATGGATCTAGAAAATACCATCCAGAATAAGGTGTTAATTGCAAAAAACACCCGTTGTATGCATTCACTGGTAAGTAGATATTAGCCCAAAAGCTCAGAATACCAGAGATACAATTCATAGACCACATGAAGCTGAAGAAGGATGACCAAAGAGTAATTGCTTCAGTCCTTCTTAGAAGGGGGAACGGAAATATTCTCAGGAGAAAATACAGAGACAAAGTTTGGAGCAGAGACTGAAGGAAAAACTTTCAATAGACTGCCCCACCTGAGAACCCAACCCCTTTACAGCCACAAATCCCAGACAATATTGTTGATGCCAAAACTTGCATGCTGACAGGAGCCAGACCTAGCTGTATCCTGAGAAGCTCTGCCAGCGCATGACAAATACAGAGGCTGATGCTCACAGAAAACCATTGAACTGAGAATGGGGACCCCAATGAAGGAGTTAAAGAAAGAATTGAAGTAGCTGAAGGGATTTGCAACCCCATAAGAACAACAATACCAACCAACCAGAGCTCCCAGAAACTAAACCACTATTTAAAGAGTACACATGGACCGACCCATGGCCCCAGCTGCATATGTAGCAGAAAATTGCCTTGTTGGGCATCAATGGGAGGAGAAACCCTTGGTCCTTCCAAGGCTGGATGTCTTGTGTAGGGGAATGTCAGGGTGGGGAGGAAGGAGGGTGTGGGTTGAAGGGTGAACACCCTCATAGAAGTAGGGAGAGGGAGAGGAGATAGGAATATGGAGGGGGAAACAGATAACATTTGAAATACAAATAAAAGATAACTTATAAAATGTTTAAAAAATATTAATATAGAAAAAATGAAATGTACACAGGAGACAGAATTTTGGTGAACTGAAAAGTAAAATCATGCCTCAGGCTATAAAACTTCAAGTCAGTATTGAGTCTGGCAGATAGAAGACAATCAGAGCAGTATCATGTCATTCAAGGGAAATGTTCACAGCAGAGAACAAAGCACATCAAAAACAACACACTGCATTTTATCCAGTGCACACTGACAAAGGTTGTCTCCATCCCATTTGGAGTTTTGACTTCATGCAACAATTAAAGATTCAATATCATCCTCAGCAGAACAGAAAGTGAGAACAGAAGTGAACCTGTTAGGCCTGGTTGCAAAGGACCAAAGTGCAGCAAACACAATGGTCCCTTGAATGCAAGAGCATGATAATGTGGTTGATTTATCAACCACAAAATTATTCTTAAAACTTGAAAGGTCAAATGAATGAGGTCCAGTGACCTGAAAGTAGCCACACAGAATCTCACCAGAAAGCTCCAGGTCCCCTAAGTCCTCTAAAGTCAGGCTTCTGGATTTAGTGGGGCAGCAAGAGAGCAGCTTCTAGCTGTATATTGTTGTTGCCCTGGTCCTATTACAGTAAATGAGGAACTCTCCCCACACTTAGCTTTCAGGTTGGTCAAAAGAACCCTAAAATATTATCAGCTCTCATTGTTTTAAACTCTGAATTAAAATGAGTTATTGGCAGACATGGGCCTCAATCCTCTGATCTTACCAACAAGGAAGTTAAGGGAAGTCAAGGTCATCTGGGGTTACACAGCAAATTCCGAGACAGCCTGGGCTACATGAGACCCAGGAAAAAAGACAAGAAGGAGATGGAGGAGAGGGAAAGGAAGAGAGGGAAGGGGGAAAGAGAGAATGAAGCTAGAAAATTTAATATGTTGGTTCTAGTTTAGGCAAAAAAAAAAATTTAGAACCAATCTTTATTATTTGTAGCAGCTTAGAATCAGCTACATAATAACAAAAAAAATCCTAGAAGTTTATGTCTGTTATTGGCAGAAGTCTACTAACTTACTTAATAGCATGTGTGAAGCTCCACAAAGCTACCAAGGGAGCTTTTATTTTCTGTGTGTCTGTCTGTCTTTCTGTCTGTCTGTCTTTCTGTCTCTCTGTCTATATATGTGTGTATATATATATATATTATATGTCATCCATATATCTATTTGTATATCTACATTTATCCACCTGTCCATCTGTTTCTACTCCTCTTAATGTTTGTTTGTTTGTTTGTTTAGAAAAAGCATCTCTTTTTGCAGCCCAGACTTGTCTCTAACTAATACCCCTTCTGCCTCCGGACTGCTGGAATCAAAGGCATGCACACTCATTCTTGCTTTTATCTTTCTCAGTCCTTAGTTCTGCTACTCTCATGGCACAGCCTCTTATCTGATGTTCACAAATGGTTGTTTGGGTGCCAGTCATCTTGTCACATATCAAATAGAATAAGAAAGGAAGAAAAATGTTTTTTTTATTTGCATCAGTTCTCTTTAGACTCTTACCCAGAAGTCTCAAGCATGGTCTTTTCACTTCTCATTGGTCAGAACTTAGGACAATATGACATTTAGTTTAGGAGGTTGGTAAATTATGGTGTCGTAGTGAGGCACATATCTACTCCATACGGTTAGACTCAGAAATAAATATTAGGAGATAGATGGGCAATTCTTTGCCAAAAGCACCAAGATATATGCTGATTTGTGGCATGTATCTTCTTAATGTTCAACTCTAAATATAATTACATCAAACCACAAATCTTAAATTTTACATCTACTACTAATAATTACATTATATTTTAATAATTTCTTTATATATTATGTTTATGTTATGCACACATTTCAAACAGTATTACTTTTCTTAATATTACATTGAACAAATATGTTTTATGCATGAACACGTGTATAAGAACATCATTGAACATCACTGAAAAACAACATGATGAGTTATTCTTTTCTTCAGCCATGTGGCCCCAAGGAAGAAAAACCAAAGTGAGGATGCTTCAGTTTTTCTTAAAAGAGTGTACAAAATACTCAAGAGAGAAAATACAGAGACAAAGTGTAGAACAGAGACTAAACAAAAGGCTATTCAGACACTGCCCCACCTGGGAATCCATCCCATGTGGAGACACCAAATCCAGACACTATTGTAGATGCCAAGAAGTACATGCTGACAGAGCCTGAAATAGCTGTCTCTTGAGAGGCTCTGCCAGAACCTAACAAATACAGAGGTAGATGCTTGCAGACAACCATTGGACTGAGTTCAGGGGTCCCCAGTAGAGAAATTGAAAAGGGTACTGACAGGGTTCATAACCTATGGGAGCAACAGCAATGTCAATGAATCAGATCCCCTTGGAGATCCCAGGAACTAAAACACCAACCAAAGAGTATTTGGAGAGACCCATGTCTCTAGTTGCATGGGTAGCAGTGGAAGGTCTTGCTGGACATCAATGGGCAGAGAGGCCCTTGTTCCTGTGAATGCTCAATGCCCCAGTGTAGGGGCATGCCAGCCGGATGTGTGTGTGTGTGTGTGTGTGTGTGTGTGTGTGTGTGTGTGTGTGTAAGTGGCTGGGAGGGTCGGGGAGCACCCTCCTGGAAGCAGAGGAAGGGAGGATGGGATGGGAGGTTTCTAGAGGGGAATCCGGGAAGAGTAACAACATATGAAATGTGTTAGTATCAGAAGTGATTGTCATTTCTATGACTTTTACTAACTAGTAATAATTAGGCAATTCTTCATCCAGTAAAGCATGTAAGCACCACAGTTACACAAGCCTGTAAATGCCAAGAGGCAAGAACCACCCAACACCATTGTAGAGGCCAGCCTCCCGCCACATGGCACAGGTGATCATGTCTTCTCTTGTTCAGACATGTGTTTGAGACCCACTGCTATAATGACTAGCAGTGTTGAGCAATATTTCATGTGCTTCTTTATCAGTTGTAAGTTCAATAGACTTGCATTTCAGTATGGTAATGTTTTATAAAGTTTCTATTTGGCAAATGTTACATGACATGAAATTATGAACAACATAATAATTGTTATGGGAAGGATGAAGAGAGTGGGGGGCATATGGCCCATGGAGGTGCGGCAAGGCCTAGGGGCAAGGGAGATGCCTCTGAGGGGTCCATGTTGGGAATCCCTTCCCCCTGAGGGACCAGCCACACAACAGTATAGTACAGAATAGAGTTTATTCAGGTCATGGAAGAGTTAAGAGGGCAGTAGAGGCAGAGAGAGAGAGAGAGAGAGAGAGAGAGAGAGAGAGAGAGAGAGGAGAGAGGGAGAGAGGGAGAGAGGAGTGGGGGAAGTAGAGAAGTAGAGGCCGGCCATGAGCACATGGGAGAGTGGGGGGAAGGGAAAGGGAAGAGGAGGGGTAGGAGTGGGAGAGCAAGGCTGCAAGAGCACAAGAGCAAGAGAAAGAGGAGGGGTAAAGCAGCTCCTTTTATAGTGTCAGGTCACTGGGGCAGAGCATAACTGGCTACTGCTGGGTAATTGAGGGGTGGGGTATACCTGGCTGTTGCTAGGTAACTGAGAGGTGGGGTTTACAGAATCCCAACAATAATGACACCAAATATGTTAGTGTTTAGTTACAAATTTAAAATTGTGTACATCTTTAACTAGACTTCTTGTTTATTTGTTGTAAACCTAACCCAGTTCTTTCTTTCCATAGGAACTGCTTTTGTTGTTGTTGTTGTTGTTGTTGTTGTTGTTGTTGTTGTTGTTGTTGTTGTTGTATAGTTAAGTTTATGGTAGGAAGACAGACACAAAAACACCTTTGGACTAAAGGATCATCTTAATGTTTCTTTTTAGATGGAGGTTGGGGTTATATCCCACTTGGCTTGCTGTGAAAGCATGAAGACCAGAGTTGATAAGAGAAAAAAAAAAAAGAATCCCGAGTTGAGTTTCTGTTATGTTTGCTTGAAATGCAGTGATTTGTGATGAACTTAAAGGACTTGTAGAACATCCTCTGGCCATTGAACAATGTGAAGCAAAAATGCAAAACATGTCACAGGACTTATAAGAAAACGGTTAGACTAACGCATATGCTAGTTGCTGATGACATATGGAGATAGTTTGGAGGAGGCATTAAAGTCCTGCCAGAAGAGGAGGCTGGACAGAAGGAGATGATCCCAGGATGATAAAAACATGTATGCTTCAGAATAACTCAGCAAAAAATGAAAATAAAAATGTTTAAGATTTATTTATTTTATTTATATAAGTACACTGTAGGTGTCTTCAGACACACCAGAAGAGGGCATCAGATCCCGTTATAGATGGTTGTGAGCCATCATGTAATTGCTGAGAATTGAACTCAGGACCTCTGTAAGAGCGGTCAGTGCTCTTAACCACTGAGCCATCTCTCCAGCCCTGCAAATAAAAATTCCAGCCAGGCAAATAAAAATTTTAAAACTTTTTATCCACCTAGATAAAATGTATTATCACAAAGGGATTTAGGTCGGAATATGACTAGAACATGTGGGAATTTGGGCTGCAGCTGAGCCAACGCAAAAGTCTGCTTCTCCCACAAATAAAGCTATAAGTTTAGGGAACATCACCAAGAAATGTAGTTCTGAGTACAGACTGTTTACATATCTCTTGGGGGATTGTAATAAACACCAGCACCCAGCTCCACCTAGAACCCTACCTCAGTCCAATTACATGAACATCTTGGAGAAACAATTGAATTTTGTATTGTTTTTTGTTATTTGTCAAGATTCCCAAGAATGTTCTACTGTGCAGCTGGAGGATGTGATTCTTCTTTTAGATACACAGTCCTCAAACTATGGCTCCTTACTCAGTAATATCCATAGAAAGCTGATACCTCCTTGCTTACCTAGAAACAGGGAGATAGAGATACCAAATTCAGAAAGTGATTGGCCATGTTTGGAAGGGTTTACTGATTTTACTTCCCCGATGAACTATATGGAATTGTATAAATTGGTTCTTAAACAGCTTTTTTTGTAAAATGAGTTTTACTTTGAATTTAAAGTAGTGTCACCATTATTCAAGCCTTGGCACTCTTCACAGAACCTTTATTATTCATCTAATATGTGTTTTTATTTTAAAAATCTAAATATGTTTTGTGAAGTACCAGGTCCTTTCCCGGTGAATGGGACTGAGCATGCTATTATTTCTGCCCTTCTTTTACCTGTCCTCTCTTACTTTCAAGATCTCCTCTTTGATTTGGGCAAACTCCAGTACACATATGTATTAAGGAAGGATTTCTCTCTCATCATCATTCGAATCCAGATGTTTTTTATTCTCAGAGAAATGCCCACCAGGGGTTCTATTTTCTATACCCAGGGGGAAAATATCTGTTCTAATTCTCAGTGCTCACTGTATTGTATGATTCCTTTTAATATTCCTTCTACTAACAATACACATGATGCTTACAGTTCTCTTTGATGTCTGAAGCTGCTGAAAAGAGTTCCCACATTATACCAGCGTTCTATTCCTTTTTGGCTAGCTAGAGCCTCAATAATGCTTTTAGCATCTGGAGATAAGTAAATACGGGACAAAGACATATGGTTCCACTGTCTCATACTAACTACTGAAGTACAGTACTTTACTAATCAAGGGCTTAGGACAGTTCTAAAAGCAAATCCTGCTTCTTTTTGAAAGAACTCTTTCATCTCCACTTGGGAAGCATGAGTTTTGTTGTAATCTCTCCATTTATCTTTCTTTTTTCTACCTTTCATCTCACTCTTCAACTTTCAACTGAAATGGTAAGAGCTCTAGGTGACAGACGTCTGACAGTAATGACTGCATGACTCTGGAAACCACAACTTTCCTGCTATATCTTTTAGCACTGGTTTAAATAGAACAAAAGGGTGGCATTTTAGAGAGGTCTCCCATAAAGGACTGACATGTGAACTTTAGCTCAATACTCAGATTCAAGAAGTGACTAGTGATTGGGAAGGAAAGCATTTCAGCTTGAGAGAGCTGTGGATGTTGAAGTCCTGAGTCAGGACAAGCTATATTTGCTCAGAGCATGGAGATATAGTAGTAACAAGAGGTGAAAGACTTGGAGATTTAAAAAAAAAAAAAAAAAGACTTACCAAGAGTCTCACAGCACATGTCAAAGGGGGTAGGCTTTAATTCCACCCACAAAAACCTACTGAAGACTCTTACTGTAATATATGAGACATGATTAGATTTAGATTTTTTCATTAATTAATTTATTTATTCACTTTACATGCTGATTGAAGCCTCCCCATTTTCTTCTAGCCCTCATAAGTTTCCTCCCTCCATTCCCCTCTCCTTCTCCTCTAAGAAGAGAGAGATCCTCCTAGGTACAAAACCACCCTGGCACCTCAAGTCATTGTAGGACTAGATACATCCTCTTACACTGAGGCCAGACAAGACAACCCAGTTAGGGGAGCAGAATCACAGGCAGGCAACAAAGTCTGAATAAACCCCTGATCCCGTTGTTGGGGAATCCCCGTGAAGACCAAGCTGTACATCAGCTACGTATGTGCAGGAGGTCTAGGTCCAGCCCTCGTGTACTCTTTGGTTGTTGGCCCACTCTCTGGGAGCCCGCAGGGGTCCAGGTTAGTTGGTTATGTTGGTCTTCTGAAGTACTTGTCCTTTCCAGGTCCCTCAATTCTTCCCCTATTTCTTCCCCAAGACTTACTGAGCTATGTGTAATGTTTGGTTGTGTGTCTTTACATCTGTTTCAGTCAGCTGCTTGGTGAAGCCTCTCAGAGGACAGTTATGCTAGGATCCTATTTGCAAGCATAACAGAGTATCATTGCCCATGGAATGGCTCTTAAATTGGGCCAGTCATGGGTTGGACATTCCCTCAGGCCCTGTGACATCTTTGGCCCTGCATTTCTTGTAGTCAGGACAAATTTAGGTAGAGGGTTTTGTGGGTGGGTTGGTGTCCTTCTCCCTCCACTGGGAGTTCTGTCTGGCTGTAGAAGGAGGCCACTTCTGGCTCTATATCCCCTACTGATAGTCTCAGCCGGAGTCATGCTTGTAGACTCCCTGGAGCCTACTCCAAATCCAGCCCTAGAGAAGGCAAACACCTTCGGAGTGTGCCTCTTGCTTCAACTAATCCTCTCTAGAAATGCACTTAGAGACACACCCAATGGCATGCTTCATCAATTATCCCTCATTAGATGTTCTTTCTTACAATGAAGTTGGCCACCAAAACTAACCTTTGAGGAGCAACCATAGCCGCTGAGGTTAATCCCACTGCACTGATCACCTCAGGAACACACCCTCTGTTAACATTTACATTTTCTCTTTCTCTTCCTCTGCCTAAGGCTCTTCAGACCAGTTTCACTCACATCCGTGTTTCTGCTTCATCTTTCTGAAGAACTAATGGGAAGCAGTGACCTGAGAAAAAAAATATCTGTCTCTATTCCCTTGTTTCCTCTTTGGGTCTGTCTTTGATACACTACTGTTATGTTTTTACCATTACCAGCCCCAATGAATCTGACTTTCTCATCACCAATTACTACTTATGTCCAAATCACACTTGATTTTTTGATCCGTAATCTTACTTGACTTCTCCAACGCCATTCTAATAGTTAATTGCTTCCTTCTGCTTCACAATCTAGCTTCCCTAACTTATGGACCACACATTCATAGGTGGTTTCACTTAGGTCTTAGTCTAGAACAAGCCATTGCTGCTCCTGAATCTGGGAGGATTCTCTTTTGCTCTCAAAGTTTTAAATGACACAGCTTTTCTTGTACATATGATAGACACCCCAAATTTCATAGTCTTTTAGATGTTCTTAATATTTTGATTGAAACCACTTTCTTTCCCTGACTTGACCATTTCTGCATTCTTCCCAAACTCTTGCTTAGTCCAAAGCCCATTGTGAGCATCCTTGTGACTTCTCTTTCATACCCTGTCTCTAATCCATAAATGACTATCTCTGAGGTCTAGCTTTAAATTATCACATTTCTAAATTATTACCTTTATTACGTTTTGAATTGCTGCAATCTTTAAAAAATTATTTTTTAAAGTAAGTCTTCTCTAGGTCTGGTGTCCAGAGTCCCCTTTATCTGTCTCATCTGCCTAAATTAGACCATCAGATTTACCCCGTTGTTACCCTGATAAACTGGACTCCCAAATTGTGAGTCAAAGTTCACCTTGACTTCCTTAAATTGCTTTTTCTCAAGTACTGGGTCATAGTAATGAGGAAAGTAACTAACAAATCCTCTGAGAGACACATGAAGTGTGAAGTGTAGACCTTCTGTTCTTCCCATAAACTGCACACAAATAATTCTCAAGTTTAGGAAAATATCAGTGTGTCCCCCTCAAAACCTCTTCCTCTCCCCTGTCTTTTGCTCAGTGGCACCTTTGCATGAATGTCCTACCCTGAATGCAAATTATCTGAGTATTGATCTGTTTTATGTAAAATAGAATTTCATAGACATGTGTTACAATTCCAGATGTTGCTTTTCATCTGTTGATATTGACACAATAGAGACGTATAGATAAACAATTAAAAGGCATGCTAAATGAGATCATAAAAACTGATATAGCAATCAACCAGGAAAACAGAAAAATTGATTAATGGTAACTGTTCCTAGATATTTGGATAAAAGAACTTACTTTTAGTTTTAGAATTGTGTATGTCTCCTTGTTTGAGAAATTTGAGCATGCACATTTATCTACACTGTCAAATATAATCCTAGCATGTGTAGACCAATAGAGTTCCAGGATGAATGTGTGTTTCAAATCTTCAAAACCTCTATAGGACTGTTGAAACATTACTTTGTAATACTGAATATCTTTATATTCAGATGCCTAAATGTCTGGCTCTTGTCCCATGTCAATACTATGAGTTTTAATATGGAACTGCTCCTCTTTAGGAAAGCTTATTTTATCTTCATTTCTCTTAGTTTCTCTTAATCTTTCTAAGAAAAATGAGTAAATATTCTATTAAAATTTATAGCAATTTAAAATTTACAATAATAATAAAATGTACAATATTATTTTTATTCTAGTCTCTTAAAGGATTCCTAAAACATAAATTAATCCTTCAACCAAAACTAAAGTGAAAATATTGTTTGCTTCATTTGTACTTTAGAAAGGTCTTGGCAAAGTTTAAATTACTAATGTCATTCTTGGGAGAAACAGGATACCAAATTATAATAGTATAAAATGAAGCAATACTTGCAAGTCAAATCTGGCTCTTGTCTTTAGGAAATTATCCAGCTTTTTTTATTGTCCTTATAATCTGTTATTTTGGAGGCTTATGAGAAATCACTGAGCCACACAAAGAGTTTAGCAATATTTGTATTACACAGATGCATCAGAATTGTGATCTCTGGCCCCACAAAGTTTGTGTACAGTGTGTTATGCAACAAGGAGCTTAAAGATAAGATATCAATAGAGTTAGAAATGATTGCTCAGCCAAACAAGCATGATGGTACAAGCCTGTCATCCCTGCATCCAGGCACCTAGAGTGTGAAGATCATTTCAAGGCCGGCCTTGGCCATACAATGAGACTTTCTCAGAAATAATGTCATAGTTCATACTCTTTTACTAGGAAAAGAAGAGTGTAGGCAGAAAAATGAGAAATGTGGTTATAGTAAGAAATAACCAGCATTATCTTCCTTATAAAATAACATTTACCATTTGTGGTTTGAGTACCTACCAACCCTTTGGACTCTGGGTGTGGCTCTAATCCACTCTCTACCTGCAAAAGCAGGATTTCCTTCTGTTGCTAGGGTGCAGATTCATCACCAGGAGGCTTTGCAGTGAAATCTTCATACTCTCAATGCACCGCTAGAGATGTCTGAAATCCAATGGCTACATCATGTTCACAGGACTTTTGTGGTTTTTTTTTCTACTTTAATTTCTGTTAGTGTGATCAAAATACTCTGACAAAAGCAACTTAGGAGAGAAAGAGGTTTGTTTCAGCTCATAATACACAGTGCGTCACTGTGAGAAAGTCAAGACACACTTTAAACTGCCAGTCACAACATGAAAGAAAGGAGCAGAAAGAAAATATACAGATAACCACTTGTTTTCTTGCACTTAACTTAGTTTCTCTGTTCTTACAAACTTCAGGATGCCCTGCCTAGGGACTGGTGCTGTCCACACTGGGTTCTTCCCACATCAATTAAATTAATTCAGGCTTCTCTCAATAAGAAAACACAATGTAGATAATGCCTTACCAAGACCCTGTTTCAGGTGATTCCAGGTCATCAATTAAAGAAAAACATCATGAATTTAGATTTATAAGTTTTTTTTGTTTGTTTTTTGTTTTTGTTGTTGTTGTTTTGGTTTTTTGTTTTTGTTTTTGTTTTTTTTTCCAGATTGTCACCAAATTTAGGTTGGCCCTTGAGCTGGCTTGGGTTCCACTAAAGGACTTGGTGTCTCATTAAAGTTATATCAGCAACCCTGAAATCACTAACTACACTCTGGAGATGCCTTTTGCAGAAAGGGAAAATAATAGCTTGGAAAACGACCAGCCAGTTCCATGCCCTTTGGGATCCCTGCTGTGGTGAACAGAATAGTGATGCCCAAGAGAAAAGACCCAAAAGAACCCTGCCCAGGTGCCCATTCATGTTAATTCTTCTATGACTGTCACTGAATGAAATGAACTGAGTGCTACCTGTCATGTGAAAGAAGACTGCAGTGCCTCCCAAACTACCTGGGTATTCTAGAAAGTTCTTAGTAGCTTATTGAGTCATGTTTTGCTTTCTCTGAATCATCTGGTTTAGCTAATATATTTACCTGGAGTGCTGGGCTCTTTCCTGTCTCTATCTTCCCAAATGAGAAATGCCACCTCTGTTTCCTGGTTTCTACGGGAAGTCCCATGAGCACAGAGGTTTTAATGAGTTACACGTTTATTTGAGTTTGAGTACATAGAAAAAAAAAGTTTTTCCACACCAAGCCCTTCTAAGTGTTGGATACAGTCATACATTAGAACAATTAAAGGAAACTGTTGTGGATTTGGTTTATGGCTTATGTTATGCTAATCGGTTTCCCAAGTTACACAGGAATTCACACTCCTGCATGTAAGATGCCACGGGTTCCTGCCCCCAGTTGACTCGAATTGGTTTAAAAAAAAAAAAAAAAAAGTTGCTGGTTGACAATGGCTGAGCAGGAAGACAGAGCAGAGCTTTACATTTCCATCGCAAGAGAACCCAGGAAACAGGAAGGATTTAGAACCGCCATCTCAGGGAAGCAGAAAGATTATCTGAGACTTGAAGGACAGAAAGACGGCCAAACTGTAAGAGTCAAAGATTGTGGTCCTAGAGGACCACAGGCCTGGGTCTGAGGAAGATGGCAGTTAAGAGCGTTGACGGTTCTTCCAGAAGTCCAGAGTTCAAACCCAGCACCACTTAGTGGCTCACAGCCATCTGTAATGGGGGATCCGATGTCCTCTTCTGATGTGTCCGAAGACAGTGACTGTGTTCTCACATACATAAGATAAATTTATAAGTCTTTAAAATAAAAGGGAAAGAAAGAAGAATGGGATTTAGTAACAAATAATTCAGCAACACAGTACAGGAGAGTGTGTTATCCGCAGGGAAACTAAGAAGTGTGCAGCCGTTGCGCTGTTTAAGGTGTATTAAAATACTAGGCTTGGTGTGTGCGCGCCTTTCATTTGAGAATCCAGAGCATTTGGGCAGATAGCTAGGAGCGTGAACTGCTGCAGAGAGTAGAGCAGAATTAAAAAATACTACAACAGGTAACCACTAAAGTAAAATCTACTTCAAATGTTCTAAGAAGTGTCTAAAGGATGTGCGGCATCCAAACACATACAGCAAGTGCCTATCTCATTGCACACCACATTACTATGTGTAAAGAAGCACACTTTGATGTGCTTTCCTTTGGCACATTCACAGTTAAATATTCAGAGGCTCTTCATGCCTCTGGCTATGGAGGTGATTCAGAAAAGTATTGTTTTGTAAAGAAAATCGTACCTATCTACAGCAACGAACAGCGGATACAGTACAGGCTTTTCCATCACCATCTCCCTCCCTGAACCTTTCATTTCTGCCCACATAGGAATTTCAACCATTTGGCTTTGGAAGACATTGGAGGTGGCATAACAAGAAAATAACCCTTGCTAGCTCTCCATGTCTGTGTTCCAGCCTTATGTTTGGTTTCTAGACTGCAACCTCCCTTTCTGACCGGAAGCCCAGCTCCCTCCATGGAGAGCCCAGTGGCCACCCCTGCCGAGTCTCAGACTTTTATACCTGATGTCTCATACACATTGAATGTTCTCCATCCTGGAATCTGTCTATTGTAACTTGATTTTGTTGACTAAAATTATCAAACATTCAAAGAGAAAAAGTCAGTTTAGCATTTACCAACTAATGTAGAGTTTCAATGTCCAACATAATAGTTTAAAATTGTAAAACAAGAAAGCTCTTTTTGTAACTCTTTCTCTAAAAATATAGAAAAATCTCACAATACACCAGTCTGTTTCTAAACTGGGAGAAAGCTACAGCTGAATCCAAGTCTCATACTGTATGTAAAGGTATGCACAGGCCCCTTGGTTCTCCTTCCCACCCTCTTACACACATACACACATGCACACACTCTCTCTCACACACATACACACACACACAGACACACACACACACCTCAAATGTAAGAACATTCTATTATAAATGTTTCTATGTCGCCGATTAACAGTCCACACACATCTTGAGTTCGAACGTTCTTATCTTTTTGATAATGGATCCTGAGTACATTTTAAAGTCTCATGCTCAGGAATTTGTTTAAAATCGTTTTGCGTGGATCACTCATTCCTTACACTTTCTATGAGGAGAAAATATTGATTTCAAATGAAAATACTGAATGGCCAGCCCCACCCCCCAGGGAGATTACATTTTCATGGCTTGTATTCTGTATCATATCTGATATTCTAGAGTTGGACCCCAAGGGAGGTCAAATTACAGATAGTGATAAACTAACACAAACTAGAGGAGACATAGTATTCAGTAGGCAATCATCAAGTTGCTCCACAATGGCCAACTGAAATGGTTTAGAATTGCATTCATTAAGCAAATACTGTGAGGTAATTTCATGTGACTGAAAGTCTAATAGATTACTTACTAAATAAATACTAAGTACATGAAAATTTACAAATATCATCTACTATATATATTAAAATATATGTTAAAATAAAAATATGTGAATGTGCTTTATTATAAAGTTGAAGGATGAATTTTTCCCTCAATGTCAGTTTGGTCATTCAGTATAATAATCAACAGACATTTTACAAATGAAGATAAAATGTCTGCCTTCCAAGTAAAACTTGAAAACTTTTTCCTTCTCTCCTTTCTCTCTCTCTCTCTCTCTCTCTCTCTCTCTCTCTCTCTCTCTCTCTATCTATCTATCTATCTATCTCTCTCTCTCTCATCTGTGTTGTATGTATTTATGTACTGTGTTTGGAGAGAGGTGGAAATGCATAGAATGTCTTCAGGTATATGTGCACATTTGTTTATGTACAAGCCTGAGGCTGCTTATCTGCAGTCTTCTTATATCACCCTCGACAATAAACATGGAGGCAGCATATCCCAGTTGAACCTAGAGCTGTCTGACATGGCTAGTCTGGGTAGCCAGTACGTTCTGGAGATCCTGTCTCTGCTCTCACACACTGTAGTTATTGGTGGCTCTCCACACCCTACCATGTGGGAATATAAATTGTGGGCTTTATGTTTTCTTGTGTGGAAAATGCCTTAACAATTGATCCATCTTCTCGGTCCCAAACTTGAATACTCTTAAAGCCCATGACCTTTTATTATTCTATGTTTCACTTAAAATAGCCTCCTTCTCTCAAGTAGAATTATATTAATATGGAAATCTCTCTCTCTCTATCTCTCTCTCTCTCTCTCTCTCTCTCTCTCTCTCTCTCTCTCTCTCTCTCTCTCTCTCTCTCTCTCTCTCTCTCTCTCTTCAGCTGGTGCTAGTGATTGGGTCCAGAGCATTGTCCATGCACTCTGTTGCTTTGCTACAGCCTTAGAACTCTCTTCTTCCTACTGGTAATGTTTACAAACTTTTCCATTGATTTCTCTTCAAATTGAAACCATCACACGACTCTCTATCACCAACATTATTCCAATAGTAAAAGCCAACATTTCTCAATGCACTGGGGACTAAAAGCTAAGATAGACCTTTAAGTGGATCCTTATGTGTTGCTATTTTATCTTCACTTTTCTTTTTTTTAACAACATTATTTTACAAAACAAAGATAAATGTACAAATTTTAAGCATTTTTTGCAGAAAATTATACGATACATTTTTGTCAGTATGTTTTTTTTCTGATTTTAAAATAATTTTTACATAAAACTGTATGAATATATTTGTTAGTCAGTACTTGATTTTTTTTAAAGGTTTGATAGTATGCACTGAAAACTTAATAGTTACAATGAGCATAAAGTACATGTAAACCAAAATGTAACATGGAAATAGTCAAAGTTTTCTTGCTGTATAAAGATTTTTTTGTTTTGTTTTGTTTTATTTTCTTTATTTCTTGGACTTCATACAGTCTGTGAGTTGTTTCTGGGGCAGTGCGAGCCTCTGGGGTTAGCATCCCATTATCAGTGACTGCATATTATATCTGTTCTTTTCTGACTGGGTTATCTCACTCAGAATGATATTCTCTAGATGCAGCCATGTTCTTAAGAATTTGGTCAAGTCATTGTTTCTGGTGGCTGAGTAGTATTCCATTGTGTAAATGTGCCACAATTTTTGTATCCATTCATCTTCTGAAGGACATCTGGGTTCTTTCCAGCTTCTGGCTATTATAAATAGAGCTGCTATGAACATTGTGGTGCATATATCTTTGTTGTGTACTAAGGTGTCTCTGGGGTATATGCCCAGAAGTGGAATAGCTGGGTCTTCAGGTAGTATTATGTCCAATTTTCTGAGGTATCGCCAGACTGATTTCCAGAGTGGTTGTATTAGTTTGCAACCCCACCAACAGTGGAGAAGGGTACCTCTTTCTCCGCAACCTCGCCACCATCTGTTGTCATCTGAGTTTTGGATCTTGGCTAATCTGACTGGTGTGAGGTGGAATCTCAGGGTTGTTTTGATTTGAATTTCCCTGATGGCTAAGGATGTCCAGCACTTCCTCAGATATTTCTCAGCCATTCTATATTCCTCAACTGAGAACGTTTTGTATAGCTCTGTATCCCATTTATTAAAAGGGTTATTTGATTCTCTGGTGTCTACCTTTTTGAGTTCTTTGTATACCTTAGATATTAGGCCTCTATCTGATGTGGAGTTGGTAAAAATCTTTTCTCATTCTGTTGGCTGCCGCTTTGTTTTCTTGACAATGTCCTTAGCCTTACAGAAACTTTGCAATCTCATTAAGTCCCATTTGTTAATCTTTGACCTTAGAGCTTGAGCCATTGGTGTTTTGTTCAGAAAATCTTCTCCTGTGCCTATATGTTCTAAAGTTTTCCCTACTTTCTCATCTAATAGTTTCAGTATATCTGGTTTAATGTGGAGATCTTTGATCCACTTACACTTGAGCTTTGTACAAGGAGATAAGAAAGGGTCTATTTTCATTCTTTTGCATGTTGAGTGCCAGTTGGACCAGCACCATTTGTTGAATAGGCTGTCCTTTTTCCATTGAATGTTTACGGCTCCTTTGTCAAAAATCAGGTGACCACATATGTGAGGGCTCATTTCTGGATTTTCTATTCTATTCCATTGATCCACATGCCTATTTCTGTACCAGTACCATGCAGTTTTCAGCACAATTGCCTTGTAATATAGCTTGAGGTCAGGGATAGTGATTCCCGCAGATGTTTTCTTGTTGTTGAGGATGGATTTCGCTATTCTAGGTCTTTTGTTGTTCCATATGAAATTGCACATTGATCTTTCCAATTCCATGAAGAACTGTGTTGGAATTTTGATGGGGATTGCGTTGAATCTGTAGATTGCTTTTGGTAGGATGGCCATTTTTAAAATGTTGATCTTTCCAATCCATGAGCATGGGAGGTCTTTCCATTTTCTGAGATCCTCCTCAATTTCCTTCTTTAGAGGTTTGAAGTTCTTGTCATACAGGTCCTTCACTTGCTTAGAGTCACACCAAGGTATTTCATAGTTTTTGTGACAATTGTGCAGGGTACCTTTTCCCTAATTTCTTTCTCCACATGTTTGTCCTTTGAGTATAGGAAGGCTACTGATTTGTTTGAGTTGATTTTGTATCCAGCCACTTTGCTGAACTTGTTTATCAGATGTAGGAGTTCTCTGGTGGAGTTTTTGGGGTCACCTAATTACACTATCATGTCATCGGCAAAGAGTGATGTTTTTATCTCTTCCTTTCCGATTTGTATCCCCTTGATCTCCTTTTGCTGTCTAATTGCTCCTGCCAGGACTTCCAGTACTATGTTGAATAGGTAGGGGGAGAGTGGGCAGCCTTGTGGAGTCCCTGATTTTAGTGGGATTGCTTCAAGTTTCCCACTGTTAAGTTTGATGTTGGCTGTTGGTTTGCTGTATATTGCTTTTATTATGTTTATTATTTTCTTACTTCTTTATGTAAGTCTTCTGACCTATGCAGACTTCCCATTTGGGATCAAAACTAGGTATTGACTGATTCATATCCCCTCAGCGTTGGCTTGCTTAGTTTCTCTTTCTCTAAAGGTTTGCTTCTAAGGTTCATGGAGATTTATAATTTACCCCCTTTTTATAAGGACTTATACATTACAAAGTTGTTGCTTTGCCCACGCCTCCTTTCATTTTCCCTGAACCCTTGTGCAGGACTGAGACAACATGATCATCTAATAAGGATTATCCGTCACCTTCCCAACACAACATAATAGCACATTTCAATTGCTTTTAAATAGTTGCCACTTCCTGGGCAGTCATCCCTTCCACCAGGTGTTACTTATACCCGAAGAGCTGGCACCCAATTTGTCTTTGGGATGCCTTCAGCTCAATGTGTGCACATCCTACTGCCTAGCAGCAAACAGGAGATAATCACTTCTTTTTGTTGAGTGCTCACTATGACTCTTGTCAGTGTTCCTTCCAATCGTACTACTGTACCACCAGTACTACTGTACCACCAGTACACATTTGTGCACTGTGTAGGAACCATAAAAAATGAGCTTATCTTCTAAGGTATTTAATGTACTTAAACTAGAGCAGTTTTTCTGACAACTGTGCTTTGATTTTTGTATTACTAGAAATTTCCTTAAGGTACCTTATAAAAATAAGACTCTTGAAAATTTTATTCACTTATTTTATTCATTTATGTATTTACTTGAATAATCCTCTGTCTTAACTATGTAAGTAATGGGAATACAATGTCTGTACTTTGCAAATTACTTGTTTCATAAACCTCAAGTAATAGCTACATCACAATCACGAATATTTAAACTTTCAAGCATCTCCACAATCCAAGAGGAGACTGGAAAGATGGGTTAGCAGTCAAATGTTTACATCTGTGACCCCAGCACTGAAATAGGTAAAGATAAGAGAACCCAAGTTGATAGTAGAACCAACTGGGTTCAGAAAGATTAGTCTGGCTCCAAAGAAATAGATAGAGAATAACAGTCACATAAATACCTGCATGTATATACATATACCCATATTTATGCATTGTAGGCTTAGATTTTTCAAAACCCATTTTAAGTATGGTAGAGGAAAAGAAAGAGTAATAGGAAATGGGGGTTGTAGACATCTTCTTTGGGGAGATTTCAATCTTAATTGTCAGCAGTCCAGTCCACAAGCCAAACACAAACACAAATCAGTAGAAGAACCTTGATCCAGAAGAAACCACAAGGAAGTTGAATTCCTTCAGTTAAAAAAAAACAATCACTATCTTTTGGCTAATATGTACTTATAAGTTAGTCCCTATTTCCTGAAGAGAAAGGGAGGCGGAGGGAAGGCCTAGGAGGAGGAGAGGGAGGGAATAATGCAGTTGGGATGTAAAGTAATTAAGTAATTAATATAAAAAATAAAAGAATAAAAGAAACAGGATAATCTCCAGAAAAAAAATTACTACCATGTTGGAATGTGTGACAATAAAGAAATGGTCTGGGATGTAATTTTTATGTTGGTAAATGGGTTTCACGGTAAGGAAGATAGAGTTAAATAATCACAGTCCAGTCTGGCGAGGTATCTAGTTTACCCTATAGTCTAATCCTACACTAATCCTTTCCTTCATCAACAGTGTCTAATGTTTAAAACCTAGAGTACAGTGAGGAATATGGAAAAGAGTCCTGTGGGTCACAAAATTCCTGATGGTGGTGATAGGAGTGAAGTGACGATGACCAAAAGCCACACACTGAGAGTCATGGCTTAGAACTTCTGCTCTTAGCCACCTACACCACACAGCACAGAAGCATACAGGAATCAAGGACCCCAGTGATTCTCTTTCCTGGGTTGAATGATAAATACAAGTATTCAGTGTTCTAATTATTTAATGTCCCCATGTAAGAGAATTCAGGGCAGAGTAGGGCATGCTTTATGTCTGTGTAAGAAAATCTATGCCAAGAGAAAGCAGTGATCAAACCAAACCTCTAATGTGTAATTTTAATGTGTTTGCTGTTTTTAACATAAGTGATACATTTGACCTCATTAAAATGTGCTCACAGCAGCACCCTGAGGACATAAGAACATACAAATGTACAAACTAGTCTGTTCTTCATGAATTTCTCACGAAAAGAAGTACATACACATATGTATATGCAAACCTCTGAGTGAATTTTATATATATATATATATATATATATATATATATATATATATATATATGCCATGTGTAAATGTCTTCCCTTTTGAGGGAGATGCTATTTGAACTACATCAAAGAGTTCTATTTTATATGAAGGAAACAAAGGACAGTGAACCATGAGCAGTGGTGTTTGCACATAATGATCTAGAGCTGCTCAACACCGCCCACCTGGAATAATTACACAAGTGTACTTGCAACCATATGCACATGTAAAGTACAGAGATCAGTAGCAACATGGGATTGTATGTCTCAGATGCGTGGAAAGTCAGTTTATCCATGGGAGAAATTCCATGTTCCCTGCTCTTCAGTGGCAGTTGGACAAAGGCTAGAGAGGTAAAAGGCACACATTGACTTGTTGACGGTTTGAATGAGCGGGTATTAGTGAAAAGACTGTTTGGGGTGGCGGTGGAGAGACAGCTCAGCAGCTAAGAGTAAACATTGCTCTTGAGGAGGACCACAGTTCAGATTTTAGGATCATTATATTGAAGTGTTTGTTTGCCCAAAACTACAAAGCCTGGTATTCTGAAGCCGTACCCCTGCCCGGCCTTCAAAGACTCCTGTGCTCAATACTTTTCACACCCATATGCACACACACGATGACACACACTATAGGGATCTGTGATAGGAAACGTTCCCAACTACATACTGAAAGAGATAAAATTTCAAGTTGGCCCCACTGACCCTGCTTTGAGGACAAGTATGCTTCAAGGCTAAAAACAAAATAAATTGTTTAAAGAACTGGCCCAAACCTAGACCGGCCTGACTCGATAAGGTCTGGGCTAGCCTTGTAGTCCTGAGAAAAACCAGTATGAAGGTCAGTGTGCCCCAAAACAGAGTGGTCTAGAGTTGAATCATATCCAAGAGCAGATAGAGTGCCAATTTGAATAAACCAATGAAGCTGTTATGTGCTTGTTGCTAACTGCTTATGTAATTTTTCCTATAAATATGTCCCCCTAATTGAGTTCAGGGTCGATGCCTCTGTCTCCTGTGTGAGATATGTATCGGCCTGGAGCTCTGTCATTAAACTACCTCGTGCTTTTGCAGCAAGAAGGTCTCTTGCGTTTCATTGGGTAACCCCGTGTCCTGAGACTCGAGTGGGGGTCCCCAAAAGGGTGTCCTACAATACCACCTATTTGTTTACACTGTTTGGAGTTGATTCATATACGCTGAGTGTTTACCATATTCCAGGCATCAAATGCATTTTATAGGCTTTAGCTAGTGAATATGTTATCCACACCCTGCATGTCCCGACCCACAGGAGAAGACGTGGGAGGCTTGAGGAGCTGATTCACCCTGTGCTTTCTCATGGGCTGCTGTCCTTGTGTGCACATTTTAGAACCATGGGTGACTGCACAAGGAAGGTGTAAAATGGCTGCTAGATAATAGTTTCATAAATAAGGCTGTTTTAAAAATTCTCAGGAAGTCTGAGAGTGTTCTGGGAGGGAGACTGTGGCATCGAAGACTTTTGACTTCAAGCCGATGTGACTGGAAAGACACCAGGAAATAAAGGCTTGGGAGGACCCCACCTGATGGGGTAGTAAAACGCTACTCTTCTTAAACAACGAAGAGTATTAGAGTCGTCGGGGATTTCTCAGAACTGAGCACAACCTATAAGGTCCATAGAAATCAAGTCTTCTCTTAGTGCTTTGTTGGTGAAGGGGTTTTAAAGGGCACAGAAGGAAAAGCATTTTATTCTAGGATTCGACAAGAGTGGCTGGTCAGAAAGAAATCAGGTGCCAAAATAGCAGCTCGTAGATCAGTGGTGTGCACTTGCCTTATATGCGTCCTAAGTTCAAGACCCCACAATAGAAAAGGAAAAAAAAAAGGACTTTTTAAAGTCTGGGGACAAAAACAAAAAGGTGGTAGAAGCAGAGTCTTAAGAGGAAGGGTTTGGTTAGACTCAGATTTCATATGAGAGGATCAGGACCCAAGATTAAACACTTCTGTCAAATCTTGGAGTAACTGGGAAAATCAGGAAAGTAAAAAGGAACTGTTGCTGGGGTAGGGGTCAGGAGTAAGAGAGAAAAGGGAATAGCAGGACACAAATGATCTGATCAAGGAATGAGGGTGGAAGGGAGGTCTCTAACTAGGGACGGGTGGGAGACAAATACCAAGGGAGGGAGGAGGGCAATGTAACAGTAAAGGTATCTGAAAAAGTCATAAGGAATCATACTATTAACTATTTACCTTAAAAAAACAATACATCAAATTCTGAGTATAAATATACATATAGTTTAAATAAAAATTTCTCTTCTGCACTAACAGTGCTCCCTCCAAGAGCCAATGACAATCTAAAAAAAAACCCAACACCAGGAATAAGGAGCCCTCTTTTGAGTTGCTTGCCAGGGCTCGCCAAGAGACTCCCACATCATTACAAGCTATTGCTATTGTCCTTGGGTGTAGCCTAGAAAAGGAGGGTAAGCCCTTACAGCTGAACACACTACACAATTAAGAAATAGGGCCGGGAGTCAGTCACATGACCTACATGTGGACTAACCGTCATTGTATCAGAAGCTCTCACACAGTCTTACAAAGGAGGACAGTAGCCAACAGTTCTACCTAGCCGTGATACCTATAAATCACATCAGAGACCAGGATGGCCCCTTAATTCTAAGGGTTCCTTCAGTAGAGGCACGCATACCTTACGTATACATAGTGGTAACCAAGTGCTATCCAGTTAGACTTAAGACCCACTCAACCAGAAAGAAAATATTCCTGGGACTGGAAACCTAGCTGACTATGAAGAGCTAGCAAAGCTATGGATCTTGGAGAACCTATAACCATCACTCTACTGAACCAGCATAATCCCGGCCAACAGGCTAAATGTTGTGTTCTACCCACAGATAAATATAATCCTCACTTCTTATCAATAAAACATCTCCTTGAAACAGAAAATCAGAACCAATCAAAAGATAGAGTTACAGAGCCATCTCAAGTGGATCCATCTACAAAACAACCCCTGCACCAAAGGCTCAGATGAAAGGAACATCATAAAAGAGGTTAAAAAGATTATAAAAGCCAGAGGATCAGGGAGTTTACTGTGAGACCATGTCTCTCAGTACTGTCAGAAGTTACGCCCATAAACACTTACCATCATGACTTCTTGAATATGAGCTGAACAGCAGAATATACATGCTAAAGCAGGTGGGTGGGGAGGGGTCCTGAAGGCCTCAGACCTACACAAAGAACTACAGGCAACTACTGAGCATGAGAGAAACTCTTCCTCATGGAAGAGTGCACCAATTGGTCAGCCCTTCAAAACTACATACAAATAACCTTATACATTATATAGACTGAGTAAGCTATATTAGGGGTATATATGTATGTGCAAATATTGTATGTATATACCCAATAACAATTAATTTTTGAAAAGACTATGACTTTGAAAGAGAACAAGGGGGGCTACATGGAAGAGTTAGGTGGGGGGAAAGAAAGAGAAAATAATTTAATTATATTGTAAAATCACAAAATTTTTTTAAAAATGTAAAAAAAGCTCATGTCAAAAAATAAAGAAATAAATAAATAAACCTGAGGAATTTGAACAGGAAAACCACAGGAATAGAACATGGTCACAGACAAAACCCAGATAAAACCTCACTGAACCTCCCGAGAAGGCTGAGACAGAAGAACCATGAGTTTGAGGCTTGCCTGACCCTATAATAAGACCCTGTCTTAAAAGAAGAAGAGACATAATTGAGCTCCCTGATAACAGACGGCCTTGCCTTTGTCCTAGTGAAGATGCTGGCATGCCCATGCCCTGAGAAAATGCCTACTTTCTGCCTCCTGAAACAAGGATGGCGGACTGGGAAGCTTCCCGTCCTTTTCAGGTACCTCGAGACTTATCACGCTAATATCCGGACAGTGGCTGAGTACAACCGAGCCTTTGCAACTCTAAGAATGAGACGTAAAAACTGTGGGGGGCCACAAAGTTCCAAAGGCCATGCAGGTAAAGTGCTGCTTAGGCTTGTGGGATAGATGGGCAGGGGCAGGGGGCAGACACAGCAGAATGGAGACAGCAAACTCTGCAAACCATCCTAGTGAATTAACTCATGATTGTCAGCAGCCCTATGGGGCAGTCTTCTCCCCTCTCTGTACAAGGTAGGGAACTAAGCCTAGAACATTTACATGGCATCTCAACACCCGCACATAGTAAGGGTAGCATAGCAATGGGATGTGCATCAGGGAATCCACTCTGGAGTCTATAAGTTATGGACTGGGTTAACCAGAAGGAACTACAACCCTGCAGCAATCCATTGCTAATGCCTGACAGGGCACAGGTAAAAGAAAAGCAGAGAGACTTCTGGGTACAGATGTAAATTGAGGGCTTCAGAATAGTCATCTATATAAAAAGGGATCTTCTACATTCCTAACCTGGTCTGCCCATGCACAACAAACTCGGCAGTCCTGTGCAGATGTTTCCCTGACCTTTGTGAAATGCATGAACAGCTGCACATATTAGATTCGTTATCAGCCGACCATCAGGAAGAGACACAGTCTCAAATGGCAAAAGGCAACTCAAAATGGCCTCCACTGTACCATTTTCTTAGTTGATTATTACTGACATTAAATAGGCTGAATGTATGTATTTAAAATCATTTATTATTATTAGGGGTAACTTTAGGTAGATCGTTTTGTTCAATTTTGGCCCCGCCTCTCTTCTTAGAAACTCATCTTTGGAAATCAGATAAACTGTTTTGTTTCCAAGTTATTTTTGATCATGGTGCTTCATCACAGTAAGAGTGATCCTTAGACACAACCACACACATTACTGTTTTAATTCAAGTCTTTTAAACATACAGGGTTTAAATATTCTAAAGGTATCTTCTATCTTAAGATTATTAAAAATAAATAGAGAATATGCAAGATTGCCAATGGCCACAACACAGAAATAACACCCAGTGTGCTGATAATAATGCTGCAGGCCTGTCTGTGCATCCAAATGATCCACAATCCCAGGACCAGAAGCTGGGAAGAGGAAGCTGGTTCTCTCTGTGCAAATCACTCTCACACACGTGAGACTCAAGTAACCAACCCACACCAGTTGCTTAAAGTGGCTTAGTTCACATCATCATCACCATCAGTACATGATCATTTTGTACATAATTTATTAAAAATAACTCTGAGAAGTATTTTTGACTGAACCATGATGACCCCACTGCATACATAGCTTGTGTTCAAATTTTTTCCCAATATTGTTCTGGAAACAATTTTTATAAGCCAACTTGGTGAATTCATGACAGACACACAGTGAACAATCACACGCATCAGAATTGTACCTAGAATATCCTTCCTAGAATATCCATCCACCTAGTGTTTAAGTGCTGAGCTCACTGACTGAAGAAAGTGTGACCTGTGATCTAGAACTTGGCTGGCTATGAAGTTTACTAGTCTGTAAATTCTTTTTAAAGAATGAAATTGTTTGGCCCATTTCTAAATTTGATAAAATAACTATAATTACAAACTGATTTAAAAATAAATTTACAGTCATGTAATTATGACTAGCCATATCATCTAAAAAGTTAGGGAAGTCATTATCCTAGAAATTGTTTGAGATTATTATGCAGAGAGGCTAACTTCAAACCCTATCACTACTTCCCACCTGCAGTGTCCTTGAATTCAGGATAGAAATTGTACCTATGCTATTCTACATGTTACTGCCACCACCTACTTCTAACTATAAGAATGCTTCTGTTACATAGAATGTTGCTTTTAAAAGATCGTGAAAGAGCCTTACAGTCTCATTGGAAAAATCAAAAGTTCTTCACTAAGGACAAAGATGAAGTAATTACCAAAAAAAAAAAAAAAAAAAATCCCAAACAATAATGTTGCTATTACATTGAGCTTAAGAGAACCAACAATGCACATGCATAGACACCACAGAAAGACTATTTTATGAGAAGAGACAGCTTTTAGGAATATCTTGGATTCTTCAGCCCAAGTAGACCTTTCAAAGTCAAACAGGAGAGAAAACAAAATAAACAAATGAAACATGTAAATGAAGAGGGGATGGGAGTGTAGACCATTTGGTATTCACAGACCAAAGAACAAAGAGGTTTGAAATCTAAATTTAACTGACAAAAGGTGGTACAAAAGAGATTGAGATTCAGTGCAGGATTTTACATAGAACAGAGGCTAAAACCTGCTGGATTGCAACTTGAAACACACTTAATGTGTTTTTTCCCCCCTGGCAATCTACCTTTGTACTAGGAGGCCAGGCCACCTTTACAAGAATGTAACAAAAGTAAGACAAGGTATACACAGTTTAGAATGTTTAGGAAAACAACTGTTTCCAAGCACCATTTGAAAAATCAGTTAATCCCTTAACTGGAGATAATGATATCTACATTCTCCACCTGGGCTTTAGGTAAAATAGTCTATTAATAGATTAAAATCCACTCAACTTTATTACACTATAAATTGGCTGCTGTCATTATACCCAATGTAAACAATAATGCAGATTTCCTTAATCTCCATCTGAGATGACACCTGGCAAAAGAGAAGCAACTAAAACCCACGCACTAATATACAAAGTTTCTCTGTAAGTGTTCATTTCCATGGAGACTCTGTAGACCCAGATGGGGGAGAGAGCTCCAAATATAATATCTTCTGTTTTTGAAAGATCTTGGTTGACAGTTAAAAGCAGGAAGGGCAAGGCAGCAAATCCATTAGTTTTTCTGTCCCTATTTGAAGTCGTTCACCTCTTTGCACATACTTCGGCTAATGTCCTAAACTTAGGCTCCAGATGGTCCAAAAACTCAAGCCCGTCTTCTTCCTGTAGGTCACTACAGCAGCCCACAGAGCCAGCGGCCGAGCCTTTTCCCTCATAGTTGTACGTGACGACGTAGTCTTGAGCAAGCTTCTGGTTGTCATCCTCATGGTAAAACCGCACCTTCTGGTGGGGAGAAAGCACAACATATTTTATTTTTATTATTTTAAGCACCAAAACGTACTAACAGAAAAAGAATTGCTTTGATTTACCTTTCATTTAATTTTTAATCACAGTGTGTCCTCTAATGGTTTCCTATGTGTAGAAAATGCACATGATTGGTCTGTATCATAAAAATCACACTGTAAAGTCAGTATTGCATGCTTCCCAAAGTCCTGCATGTCACTGAGCACTCGAGTGTTCCTTTTATGTGGCCACTGCTTCTGTCTTTCAAAATAATGGTAAAGGAAAAACACACCCAGATAAACTGAACCCAGAGATGGAGGCTCCATTCTTTCTGACCAGGCAAAGTGATGCCACATGCTGACATTGCCTTGTGCTAGATATTGGGTTGCTAAAAACAAATTTTTTAGGATGAAAAATCATAGCACAAATTTCCTTAAAAAGTAGTAAGAAGCCACATAAAAATGCAGGAAACTAAATGACCATATAAACCAGAATAATTAAACCCAAATTAATTGAAAATCGTAACTTTCCAATAAACAGATTCATCATTAGCTACAAGGAGGAGTCTGCACAAACTCTTAAGTTGGAACCGTTTGTAAAAGTTAATTACATCAGTATAGTTCGGGGAACTGCTAAGACACTTACCTCACCAAGTCGGGGCTGCGTGAAGTTGTGCCACTCAGAGTACGTGTATCTGTAGTTGTCCACTTCCACATGCCCTCCCCTGCCAGGATCCAGGGTATGGTGGTGATAGCCAGCCCCCCTGCGTGAGTCCAACGTCTGCTGTGCCCCTTTCACCATCTCGATGGTCTCTTGCCCTCCACTTTTGACTCCAGCTCCCACGGTGGTGAAAGCTGCCTGCCCAGAAGTTTGAGCTGTGAAGCCATTTGTGGGATACTGAAAAGGTAATCAGATACATCGGTTAAATATGCAGAGGAAGAAAAGACAGCGAGAAAGAACAGCCCGTGCAGACACTGCCTGGATTTGACGTAGGCATCACAAGGCAGTCCTTCCAAACCCCGGATCTGCTCTTTCCATTGTCTTCTCAGTGCCTAGCATGTGCCTCGTACTACATGTAGTTTCTAATACAAGAAGCAAGTTGCCGGAGCAAATCAGAAAGCGCTGTGTAGAGTTCACCTTTAGCCGCTCCTTAGCACACCGCACATGCGCAGTTCCAGCCCCCCAGCATTGCTGTGTCTTGGGTGTTTACTTCCTCAGTTAAACTCATTCTTTCCTCAGGCAAGAGAGGAAGCAGAAATAACAGCGAGCTTTCTCAGTTGACACTGAACACCATTCCTTCCAACTCAAATACACGGGAAAAATTATGATAAACCTGTATTCCTTGTAGTCTACATAAATCCAACAGTAAACCGGGCAGGAAAATACCACACCAGCACATTGGCCACTCCTCTCCTCGGCTATGTGTTTAAATCCTGACATATAATTATGCTTTTCCCCCTTTGGTCTTTTCCTCAGTTTTCTCAGTCTTTCTATGCTTAGGTTATCTAGTTTTGTCGTTTATGTGTCTCAGTCTTTCCTGCTCTGGCCACCACTCACACTTTTTGGAAGATATCAGCTTGTTCTTCCTTCACAGACTGGGTTAAAAACCATCAGAGTCACTCAGCAGCCGCCTCTCACTCATGTACCACTTTAGACTGTCCGCCTCAGGCTCATTTCTAACCCACATTATAGGAAGAAAGAGCCCAATAAACTTTTTCCCACCATGATCAAAGTCTGTAGAGATTTATTACTGGAGCCAGATTTAAAAAAAAAAAAAAAAAAAAAAAAAAAAAAAAAAAAAAAAAAAAAACAACCAATTACTACGCTGATGATCTGTGAGTAATTAAGCGAAACACTTGAAAACATAAACAGCAGCGTAGATAGATGATTTTAAAAATAGAGGCCTAACACTGACACCGTGAGACATGAAATGAAAAAAAAAAAGTGTGTTCTAGAAGAATATTTTAGTATCAAGTAGCACAGCATAGTCAAGCTAAAAAATCACACATCCGTGGGAACTGGATGCATTTTATCTATTCCCTCTGAGAAATGGCATTTGCTGCTAAATTATTAGGCACCGAAAGAAGTTTGCTGAGGAAAAAAAAACTGGTTAGAAGCGATACTATAGGCTGATTCATTCTCTGTATTTGGCTTAAAAACACAGGTGACTTACAACTTTGTCGTCTCCAGGAGCCTCGGTGTTTGATACAATTAGGTTCTGCTGAGCTAAGTCATCAGGAAGAATTTTCTGTTGTTTTGATGCCTGGGAAACACTACAGACTAATGTAAACAGGATACCTGGAGACAGAAGGAAAGGAGCTCTCTTAAGTGTCTCACCAAATAATGTAAAACTGAGTTGATAGTGTCTGATTTGGATAAAGCATGTCCTTAAGGGTATATACTAAAAACCTTTCAAGAACATATGTTTGCACATGTCAAAGGGTATACAACAGGAGTGTGCCCAGAGCATGTATGCCACAAACACATGCACATGGTACAAAACAGTGAAATGTATATTCTGCTGACAAGACAGGAGAGTTACACATAAGTATGTATTAAATATATAAGCTGGTGAGATGGCTCAGTAGGTAAAAATGCTTGCCACCAAAATGGATAAGCTATGTTCCCTCCAACAGTCCCACATAAAGAAAAGAAGAGACTCCTGAAAATTGTTCTCTGAGCTTTATACAGGGGACACTACCACCAAAATAAAATATGCATATATAAAAAGCTTTAAGTGTATAGGTTAAATATATTTTGTTAAATAGAAATGTATCTATGTTCAAACCACCACCTCCAAGTATTAACATTTATTCTAAGAATGTCTTTGAATTGCTTTAAAGGCTTTGAGTTAAACTCAAAAAAGAACTTACAAAATAGCAAGGCTATGCCCAACAGTATAGCAAGGATAGCCCATGGTCCAAGTCTCACTTCAGCATAGCCAGTCCTTTCTCCAGAGCGGTGTGTGCAGTCACTTTCAGTAATGCAGTCACATACAATGACATTCAGGGACGTAACTGAGGATAGACCGTGCCTGTCTGTAACTCGGATGGGAACTACGTAGGATCCAAATGAAGGGTCATCCTGATAGGAAAGGCGAGCAGCCGTATCTAAATAAATAAATAAAAGCAGGTGTTACAAAAGCTTCTTGAGCAAAACTGGCCAGTTATCAAACAGACATCAGCTTCTCTGCAAATGGACACTCACGAATTATCATAAATGCTTGGATCCGTCCTGGAGCTGTAGCTGAACCGAAAGCCTCTGACCCACAGCCCACTCGATTATAAAGTCACCTAAAAAATACACTTCTAGGCATGTGTCTCAGGCATTTCCAGACAGATGTAAATGGGGAGGGAAAACCCACATGAAAAGCAGTATCCTGTGGGCTGGAGCTGAACATCATTCATTAATGGTTCTCTGCTTCCTGACTGTGGACGGGATGTGACCAGCTTCCTTAAGCTCCATCAGCATGCCTTCCCCGACATGATGAACTGCACCCTCAAACCAAGGGCCAGAATAAGCCCCTCCTTCCTCTAGCATCCTTTGCCTGCTATTTTTTCACAGCCGTGAGCTAACTAATGCCCTGCCTTTTTATTAAAGACCTTTGGTTCTTGTCATAAAGTATTTTATCTCTTCAAACACAGATCCTTCCTACCACAACTAATCGACTTGGTAGAAGGCTAGTCTTTAATCATTAATCTATTCACTTAAAGCCATCACACTACATCTCCCTTCTTGTGTGATTTATCAAGGAGTCGGCCATCTGAAATTTGGGTGTCTCTCCTTTGTTTTCATAAAATGTGCCAAATAGGCATGAACACTGTGGTTTATCAACAAGAACTGGTTCTGACAGCTTGGAACACAGGTACTTAACAGGCAGGCCATAAGCACATCAAAGGAACTTGATCTTAAGGTCCTATAGGACACTTGGACCAATGAAATTTTCTTGTTGTTGTTTTGATGTATTTTTTTATAATAAGAATAGGAAATACACAGACTAAATTCTGGCAAGATCTAAGACTCAAAGAGCAAAAGATGTAAGATGATGCCCACTGTAGACTGTCAGGAGCCATAGAATAATCCCTGTTACTTAATTTCCCAATGAGGTCTGTTCATTTTCTGTGTAGGATTAGAAGTTCCCAGTGTGAAATTGGCTTCCTAGAACAAGAAATCACAGAACTGGCATTTCAATAGAAACCAGTTACTAATTCAGTGAATTGTCTAAGACATAATCATGAGTCAAAAACAAAACTAAGAGTGACTCATATTCTATATCTTTCATTATCCTGTTGATTTCTAGAAATAATCCAATTTTACACATGGGTAAACCGATGCTCCAAGAGAATAAATACCACTGTCAGATTTATGTAACAACTGGAATATCCAGATCTTAACATGAAACCCACATAACATCAACACTTCTCTTGGTACATTCTTGTTACCCTGGCATTTCTCAGGCTTCCACATGTGTTCAAGGACTGGTATTTTTAAAATAACAAAATTCAGAGATGGGTAACATCTCAGTTAAAGAACACACGGTCAGCCTGTGTAAGACCTTGGGTTCAATTCTTACACCACAGAGACAAAGTGACTTATATGCCCTCTGACTAGACACTGCTGCCAAATGTTATTTGGCTAAAGAGAATTTTTTTTAAACCTTCCATTTTCTATGAATGGCATTGAAACTGAAATACTATGACCTTAAACAAGTAGGAAGAACAAAACAAACAAAAAAAAAAAAAACAAGGATAAAGTTATCTTTTTAAAAGAAAGAACAAATAAAAATCTTTTTCCTCTTTCCCAAGACACACATGAAAAGGTTGTTTTAAAATCTGTGTAAAACCTTGTCAGCATAGATCATCATGGTTCAGGACAGGGTGCCTCAGCTTTTTCAAACCTTTTCTTTTAATTTGTCACGGCAGGAAACTGAAATGCTGCCCCTGAGAGCATGAGGTTGAAAACATTTGGTAATGTTTCAAGAGTGCACTTCTTGAGTTAAGAAAGCTAGGAGGCTGTGACCTCGAAGTTGATGACAGTGTGTTCAGGAGACTAGAATTAAGTGCTGGTGTCAGCCTGATGCAACGTGACAATGGAGAGAAGCCCCTCTAGCTTCGGACATTCTTATCACCATTGGGTCCCTTCTGGGCTATGGTCAACTGGGAACCAAAGAGAGTACGATTCCCAAGAGAAACACAGTAGAAACAAAACCGTGAGACGCCAACATGGTGCCAGCGAGAAGCTGTGGGATGCTGGGATCTCTGAAAGACACAGATGCCCCGACAAGGAGATGCTTCCTGTCCTAGCTGCTTGGCAGGCCAGCAGCAACAAAACGCCCATGCAGGTGAGTGCTTAAATATCACTGCAAACTTAAGAAATACCTCCAGGAATGTTGACATTATCAACAGCAAACAGTGGAAGGGCTTGATGCCCATTGCACCAGAAGCTGAGACTTCTTGAATGGTTTTCTTACAATGAAGTTTTCTCTTATTTTCCAAGACACACACTCACACACATATACATACACAGACACACACACACACACACACACACACACACACACACAGAGAGAGAGAGAGAAGAGAGAGAATATTTGAAAGCACATACCATTGATTCTTGTCAACCTCCACATCCTCCGTACTTCCGAATCAGAACTCTCCAAACTAAAATCAAATGGTGGACCATTCACTGGGTCGTCAGGATCAACCGCAACAATTTCAGCAGAGGACGTGATAGCCTTGCATATTACCACTGTCTGCTTGGGTATGAATGGGCCATTGTCATTCACATCTTCTAGTATGATTCCCAGAGTTCCAGTACAGCTTCTCCCATCTAGACAGTAAGAACATTAAAAGAAAAAACTAGGAAATCCTACATTGAAAATTAATACCTATATTTAATAATCACTTGCAGTGCATGTTACTGCAACAAATACAGCCATGACAAACAACACCAGGAACACTAAAAGAAAAATCTTATTGCTTCCAAGTGGATTGTACCTATAACAACAGCTACTTAGATATTTTCATCTGTTCACTAGGACATGTTCATTAGGTATGAGAAATGTTGACAGAGAAGTTTCAGTTGACTTTGAAGATACAAAAACTAAGTATAGAAGGAGCACACATGCTAAGCTTCAGAGTGTGGGCAGCATGTCACACATATGATGTGGAGAAAATGGAGAAAACAGATGGTTGGGGCTGACACAGGCAAGGGCTAATAACCCTTGAATGTTAGACTAGAGAACTTGGAGTTTTCATAGCTGAAGATAATACTTAGGTTTTGAAACAAGGAAGTTGAATAATATATGCATTTAGAAAACTTAACCAGGAATGCTTCAAGGAGCTGCTCAAAGGGTAGAGAGGCATTCCCAAAGGCAGAAATTATCACTATGGGTGTAGCCTCATAAATAGCCTATCATCTACATATTAAGTAAACGGAACTTAGGACTGTGGGTGTAACTTCTGTAATTAACCTGTCATTCATATATATAAATCTTTCTGATAACTCTATACAAGGTACTGCATCAGGAAGTCTGGGACATACAAAGATGGAGCAATCACAGAGGAAGGTTATTAAATCTAAAGCCAAGCATGAAACTAGGAGTCCTGTCTCTAAACTATTTGTTCTTTCTACACATTAAGAAGGATTTGGACACTACAGATGAAGGAAAAGGAAAAACGAAAACTGCACCACCCAGAGCTTGAGGCCATGTCTTATATGCAGCTGCCAACCTAAGCAAATAGAAACTAAGCTTGTCTGGTTTTTTCTAAGGCCCGTCTGCCACAAGGCTGGGTCTTAGAAATTTTAGAGCCATCAGAGGCTGGGCACACCGGGCAATCAGGTTAAGAACTGGTCTGAACCACAGACCAGAAACCTAAGTGTAGGTCACTGCCTTCCAGTTAAGATAGAGTAAGGTAGGAGGGGAGAATCCACAGGAAGAGATGACCAGATGCCCCCTGTTAATGCTATAATAGGTTCCAATGAGTGGTGTTAACAAACAATAAAATCACCAGTTGGAAGATGGATTCACTCTACACAAGAGCTTTGAAACAAGCACATGTAAAATCTTCAAAGACAGAAAGAAGGGGATTTGATAACCAGAAAGGAAATCACAGCTAAATCCCTGTAGAAATCAAACAGCAAAATTCATCTAATACATATTCCAGAAGAAGAAGATGCAGCCAGGAAACGATATTTATGAAGACTCACTCCTGAGAATGTTTGAGTTAACCCAAGAGCATTGTAATATCTAAACTATCTTCTAAAATCACTTATACAGCGTAACTTTGAGGGTTAGAGCATGATGAGTTATGTTTCTTATAACTGCAAATTTAAAATGCACTAAATGCAATTATACCTTTTGTTATTAAGATTCTGCCTGAAAGTGTCTCAGGTAGCCCAGGTTAGCCTCAAACTTACTGTGTAGTTGAAGCTAACCTTGACTTGATCCTATTGACTCCAATATCCGAATACTATAATTGCCAGTAAGTACCAACCCAAAGAAATATATCTTAGAACAGGATTACACTTTACACGCTAAATGGATCTTATACACACAATCACCATGCTCGTATTTTTCTGAATTTTCAAGATGCACAAAACATAATTTTACATTTTAGGTTCTTATATGGTGTGGGGTTAGTTTAATCATTAGCTTGTCAGAAGTAGTGTTGTAGTAAATATTTTAAAAGATGGCTTAACCTTTTAGCAGCCCCCAAGGGCTCACTCCACAGATGCCACTCTAGTATGGAGCCGAGCTCACAGACTCCGTCACTAGGTCCACAAGCTGCCCTCTTCAGGGGATTCCCTTCCCAGAAGGCTCACTCCACCCAACTTGTTACTTTTCTCTTGAGTGGATACAACCGCCCTAGCATGTTCCATTTCTCCATTGCCCAGCACAGACATGCCTTCAAATCCTGGTAGCTTTTCATGGTAGTTTATATATTAAATTCTCAACCCACAAACCCCCCACACACAATAAAATTAAATCCAATGGACAAAAATACAAACTGCCCTCGTGAGTTTAAAACGTATCCTGCTCTTCCATGTTGTTGATGAGGTTATTTCATCAAAGCATCCAAACAGAAGTTGGGTATGTGAACTCACAGTTGGGCTCTCTCATTTTAGAACACACTATTAACTATGCGATCCCTTTTATACAGTGTACTTAATTCCAGCCTCAAGCGTACTATGAGTTTCCTGTAAAGTGTTACATTTTCTAGAAGTGTACTATTGACTAAATACCTCCTTCTTATAGACTCTCCTGAATGTTGCAAGATAAATTAATACAAAGCTAGATTTCCCACTTTTTAAGAACTATCATTAATAGAGTATAACTTTGTTTTTTGGCCAAATTGTTTTTTTTTTTTTAATTTTTATGGAATGTGTTTAATTATAATGAGCAAAAATGGTGGTCAAAAGACAGCTTTCAGAAGTCTAGTCTCTCCTGGCATCTGAGAATCAAGCCCAGGTCTTCAGGTTGGTAGAAAGAACCCTAACCAGCTGAGCCATCTCATTGACCCTATCATAGATGATGTTATCTTATAGTTGTGCCTAACACTAATGATACTGTTAGCTGATAGGTTAGTATATGACAGCACACTTCTAATTACATGTTATGCTGAGAGAAAATAAATTAAGAGTACATGAAGCCAGTTCTAAAACTATATTTCAGTGGGCTTGGCATGATGGCAAAGGCTTTTAATTTCAACACTAGGAGAGAAATGAAGGTCAATCTCTATGAATTCCAGGCCAATATGTTCTACATAGAGAGGTCCCGACTAGCCAGGGCTGCACAATGAATTCTTGTCTCAAAAGATGAAAAGGTATTTTGTTGGGCTGGAGGCAGGGCTTGTTAGTAGGGTGTTTTGTGTTGCATCTGAAAGGGCTGGGTTCAATTCCATGCACTATGAGATTAAAACAAAAAATATGTACTTAACTTTAAAAGTGAGGAAGCATGCAATCGAAGGTGCAGGTAGCTGACTCAGAAACAGATTTCTTACCTGCATCTAATGCAAGGACTGTAATATTGTAGACTCCATTTCTGATGGTCTCAGCCTCTCGATCCAGAGTTCGGAAAATGGCGATTGATCCTGAATCTTCATTAACAGTGACCCACCCTTTTGGGTCACTTAACTTCCTATACCTGTTTACCACAGTGAAGGATAGATAATACAAGGTAATACACAGTTAATACAAGAAGAGGTATCATCAGTCAAATCATAATGTCAATAACAAAACTTATGGACTTTTCTAGCATTATAAATGCTAAAGGAACAAGAACACTACAAATACCTTATGCCATTGCTGTTTCTGGTCTCTGGGTCATATGCCTTATAACCATCGTTTTTAGTACCAACTGGTACATTTTCTGGAATCCTCACGGTTTGCATTGGAGGAATACACTCGGGGCCCTCATCCTGATTTCTCACGGTGACAGTCACTGTAGCTGTGCTCATGGGTGGTGACTTTGAGCCACCCTGTCTGGTGTACGGAGCTTCATTAATGACACCAATTTGCAGGGTCACCTGTTGACGTTCTTCATAGTCCAGAGGCTACAGGAAATGTATAGATGATCAGATCAAAGCTTGGAAGAGTTGGTCAAGTGTACTGTAACATGAAGGTCTTGATGGTTTGAACATATTAAGGATGAGATTGGGAACCGTCATAAGAACATTAAACAGACCCCTGAATGGTGGGGGAGCTTTCAACAAATCCAGCAGTTGGGTGGAGCTGGTAATAAACAAACAACTTTTTCCCAAAAGAAAATTGAAAATAAAAGGTATCACAGGGAAGGCTCTCAGTAAGACCGAATCACGTAAATGCTTAATGTAAGTTCCAATTTCCGGTGTGGACTACAACAGTTATTCACAGTGGTTACTTAAAACTGCTTGTCTTACAGTCTAAGAAGGACAATTAGCTATTTGCACTGGATTTGGAAGTCAAAAACTAGGTCAAATTGTGAACAAGTTTTGTTTTGTGCTTTTGTATCTAAGATTGGCCAAGGATGGCACTAACTTCTGGACCTCCTGACTCCAGCTCCCAAAGGCTGTCTTTTACAGCTCTACCACCAAGCCCATTTTAGGTGAGTTTAGAATTTGAATCAAGAACTTTGTGTGTGCAAGATCAGCATGCTACTGTAGCTCCAGCCCTAAGCAATGTTTAGGAGTGGTGTGGAGATGTGACACCCGGCCCTCCTGGGTGGTACTCTGCTATTGCCAGCTCAGAAAGAAACTGCTCTATCCCAATCTTTAAACACTTCTCCAGGAGTGCTCAGACCCTCACACTAATTTACACAGAACAAAGAACCAGGCACCCCTCAAGGGCCATCGCCTTTGCCTTGGAATGCCTGGGAGATCCCAAAGGCCCAAAGGTGAGATGAGAAGAGGATAATGGTGTTCCTGCTGTGAGGTTCTCAACTGCTAGCTCTGGAGTAAACTCCCTGCTTCTTGGCAGCTAGTTTTTACTTCAGACTTTTCACTTCAGTAAACTTTGGGACAGGGAGGAAGTGGTTTTTTTATTACTATATAATGAGCAAGAGAAACAACTGGGAGGAATAACTCTTTCCCAGCTGTGGATTCTATAGAAACCTGTAATGTCCACCTTTGGTCGCCACCTTTATAAGCCCTACCTTTAGCCCCCTTTGGCGGGCATGATGCAGTTTAAGATGCTGTCCTTCTGCTAGCCTGAAGAATAAATTCAGTTAAGCTAACTTTGAATTGAGTTTATCTTTGGACTTTCCTAGTGGATTTGAACACCAGAATAATGAAGGAACAAGAATATACAAAGCATAGAAATACAATTTGTTCCTCTTTTAAATCTCTTCATCCATGGTGGAACATATGCTTTAGCATGTCGGGTTAGGGAGGGGATGAGGACAGTTGACAAAAAAGATCCCGGATAAAGGCTGGTGTTAGGGGCGGGGCAGCTGTGGAGTCAAGTAAGAGACAGGGTTTAGTTGGTTTTTCTTTGTTGTTTGGAAACAAAAATTAACCCAGAGACTGTCACTGAATTGGATCATCGTGAGAGAAATGAAATTATTACCAGTGATTCACAGTCCTTGAGATGTGTACAAAAGGAAACCTCTCTAGACCAACTGCCCTTGATCTTCCTAACGCTGTGACTCTTTAATATAGTTCTTTTGTGTCATGATGACCCCCAACCACTGCTACTGTAATTTCACTACTGATATGAATTGTAATGTAAATATCCGGTATGCAGGACATCTGAAATGTGGCTCCAGTGAATGGGTCATTCATTCTCCAATGGGGTCACAACCCACAGTTTGAGAACCGCTGCTCTGGACCCAGGATGGAATTAGATTCTATTTAATGATGTCACAGAAATGAACCTACAATGCCATATAAGCATCTAAAGTTGAAGTGGCTCGGGTTGCTCTGTGTACCAGACCTGGCTCTTAAGTGAATTAAGGACATCTCTGACTGCTTGAGTTGCGTGCTATGAACCTGGATGCTAACTAAGATTGTAGTATACAAGATACAGATAAATAAACCTACTGACAGTCTCTCGTGAGTCTGACAAGGTCTGACTCATTTAAGAAACTCAGTAAAAAATAAAAACTCCTTGACCTAGAAGCAGAAAGAATATTCTGTAAAGGACTGGATCTCTCCATTGGGATTAATACTACACTAATTTCTAAACTTTGAAAATTCATGGTATAAAATGTATACTCTGCTACATGAATAAGACACAAATGAAGATATCATAAAAATCATGTCATCTGAGAAGAAAGATTCTCAATTAAGAAACTGCTTCTGTAAGACCGCCCTGTAGGGAAGCCTGTGGGATTTTTTTTTTTTTTTTTTTTTTTTTTTTTTTTTGATTAATGATTGGTATAAAAGGGCTCAGCACATTGTGGATGGTGCCACCCCTGAGACGATATTCTTAAGGTATCCAAGAAACAAAACTAAGCAAGCAAAGAGAGAAAATCAATAAACAGTGTCCTTCCATGACCTCTGTTCCTGCCTTGAGTTCCTACCCTGACTTCTTTGAACTGTGATATGAAAGGATAAGCAAAAATGCATTAACAAGTTTTCTCCCCCAAGTTGTTTTTGTTTGTGGTACTTTATCACAGCTACAGGAAGCAAACCAATACAGTTACTCAAAATGAATATGTTCATTCCATTTAATAGACACGAATGAAATAGTATTTATAATTACCTAAAATATATATTTTATGCTCCCATTCACCAGAATATCTTTCTTCCCATTAAATCTTTGTCTGCTATTATATATTATAAATTAAAAGTATCCAATTTAATAATGAACTCTTACCTTAATCACGTACAGAATGCCTTCATTGGTTTGGGGATCTGTTACAATTTTAAAATTTCCATTTTCGTTGCCATTTAAAATGGTGTAATTAGCTCTCCAATTCGGAGAGTTAACTAAATCTTTGTCCTGCACAGCAAGACGTAAGATTTCCACATTAACTGTGTTTTCTTCCACTGATGTCAGGTACTAAAAGAAATAAGAAGAATAGAGCTCCACTAATTGAGCCTCGCCAAACAAGATTACCACATGAAGCAAGCTTCGTTCTTGCAATTTTCAAAGCACCAAGTTCTCCCATTTAGAACTCTAGCCGCCAGCTACCTTCAGGCCATTGTGAGCATTTCTCACTAAGCCATGGGGCACACATACTTTATAACTGACAGTGTCAAGCATTTCTCTCTAATAAGCAGCACAGACTCACCGTAGTGCGAGTGAACGTTGGCAAGTTGTCATTCACATCTCCAATAGTAATGATGCAGGTTGCGGTTGTCTGCAAACCAAAGTACTGGCCATCCATGTCCTGGACTTTTATTATCAGCTGGTATTTGTCAATTAACTGAAAGCAAGAGAAATGTAACTAGTAGGTAAAAGAGCACTTTTGTAAACGGAATCTTGATCTCTACTCTGTACCTTGTCTTGCACTAATAATTTAGAAGAACGTTGTTCCGTTTCACAGCATTTACATCTGGAAAAAGGGTCTCGCTGTAGTAATGTTTTTGTAATGTGTGATCAATATGTGAAGACTGAGTCGTTTCTCAAAGGGAAAGTGCTATCAGCTCAATATATCATCAGTTAGCTTTAGGAACTTTCTAGTCATGGGTAAGTATTCCACAGCAATGCAGAAAATGCTTTATGTCTCATCCAGAGTACATGTCTATGTTCAAAACCATTATAACTCATCTCCTCTTCTGCCATCTTTGTTCCATAATTTCAGACCCTGCTAACCCTTCCTGTCTTCACCCATTGATTCACTAAAATAAAAACTGAAGCACCAATGTTTTTGTCATTCACAGGTACCTTTCACAACCCATGTCTCCCTTGAAACCTCTTCCACGTGCAGGCTTGCATGATGCCCACCGTTTTTACATGCCTATCCTTATGAACCTCAAGATACTGCCTTGCAAGAGGGGTGATGTTTCCTTTGCAACAAAGTGTGCTGAGATTGTTGAAAACAGTCAGTTGACTTAGAAAGCAAAAAAAATTCTTTTTTACTGTCTTAACATACATATTTGTGTTATCTGCAGACGACAGAGAAACTCTAATATTCTGTGCAAACTGGAATCCCAAGTTTAAAACATGACGGCCAAGCACTGTTTAGTAAACTCCTCCATGCGTCCAATGCTTCTGACTGACTCTGTCATCAATATTCAGTTACTTGTTGAGATTCATTTTCATCATTTATCATCATGTGTATATATGTGTGTTTGTGTGAGGGTGGATGGTCAGAGAGTCCAAAAGAGTGTCAATCCTCTGGGGTTGTTGCTATGAGCAGTTGACACAGGTTAGGTTCCCAGTACAACATGCTTAAGTATCTATCCATTCTTAACCAATGATCCATCTCTCCAGCTCCATAAGTGTTCATTAAAGGGTTTGGATTAGAAGCTTAACAAGCCATTCTGATTTTTTTCTTAGTTTGTTTTTATACATGAAAGGAACTTGCAGTTGTTCAGAGAACATTTATAAAACATTTTGTTAAATCACTTCAATAAGAAGTGATTTATTAAGCAATTATTAAGAAACTTTTATTAAGCAACAATTTGTTGCCAATAGCAACTTTAGATAACTTGTATCAACAAGGTATAAAGATGTTTAAGGTATGTCAAGAACTGAAAACATGATAACTTATTACCAGTATTTGAAGATTTGGATTCTCAGAAAAGAGGAACTATTAGGAAGGCTTTACTTTGTTTTATTTATTTAAATTTTACGTGTGTGTGCCTAAATGTGTACATGCACAGCAGGTGTTACAGAGCTCATGTGATTATAAGATATTACCTGATGCACGGGATTTATAACCAGTTGTGAACTACCCAATATGATTCTGGGAACTAAACACAGGTCCTCTGAATGTGCAGCCAGGCCCAACTGTTAAATGTGTCTCTAGCTACTGTTAGAAATTCTGAGATTCATGGAAACACCCAATGATCATGTGTGATTAAAGATCACAGATGATATACACAAGACCAGCAAACTGCTATTAAAATTTCCGTGGATAGCGATCGCTGGAGAATGTAATAGTTGGATAAGGGAGTAAATCAGTGGCTAATAGGGTAGTCACAGTACAAGTACATAGAACACATGTAAAATGTCCTCAGAGGTAATATCAACATGCTTTGGAGAGTTTTTGGATCTAGGTGAGAGGAGACAAACACAGTTTAAACACCATGGCTGCAAATGGATATTAGAAAAGTCATCAGTTGGGGGACTTACTAAAGTCATTTTCCAAAAAATAAAATAAAATACAGGAAAAAGAGCTTGCTGACAAGTTAAATTTTACACACACTGCATCTAAGGTATGTTTCCGATGTCCATGCAGATAAGGAGTTGAGCAGAGAGCTAAAATTGGAACCAAAGACTAGGCACGTAAAGATATTTTATCTACAAAAGGGAAAAACCTAAACAAGACTTAAAAGTATTCATTCATTTTAAAAGTTAAAATGTGCCCATCTTGAGAAGGTTCACTTTTTATTAGATGCTTCTTTGTTTAAATACTACAAATATACGTCTATGAAAATTCTGATTTCATAAAAGATAAAATCTAGGAGAGAATAATCTAGATGTTCTACACTAGCATGCCATGAGGTTACTCATTTGTAGAATGAAGGCAAATTTCTGCAGAGTTGGGAAGGAATCATGCCTTCCGGAAACACACACTCGGGTGATGCTCAGAGACAGCAGGCATAAGCACCCCTCATTTAAAGTGTCTGGAGACTAGAAATGTTTCAGATGTTCACAGATTTTAGAACACTTGAATTCACCTCACAGGATATCTTGTTGTCAGGCCACAGTAAGACATGAATTGTTGTGTGTTCCACTTTTACCCAGTACTCAAAGCTCAAAGGTGCTTTTATTCTGTATTCTTAGAATGCCTGTGCTTTGGCTGCATGAGGTTAGGCATGAAATTTTTGGTCTGTGACATCAAATTATTGTTCAAAAAAAAAGCTAAAATTTTGCTGCATTTCTGCCTTGAGGTTTATCAGATTAGAGGGAATCTGTGCTCCTTAATAGCCAGATTCACCTGCTACCACTTGTCACCCCTCTGCCCAACTGCGACAGTGTGCTCTTAAAAGCCATGTTCCCATCCAGCTGAAATTTGTTACCTCTCTGTCCAGCTGAGTCGACGTGGTAGTGATCACACCAGTTCTGGGATGCATGGTAAAGAGCGTGGGGGGAGAAGGCGACTGCTGCAGGATGGAGTACTTCAGCCGCGTGTGCATTGTGTCCGGCTCATCCTTGTCTGTTGCACAGACCTCTCCCACGGCAGAACCTGCAAAGGCAAAGCTCCTGTTCAGTCTCCTCAGGTGCCCTACGTCTCTTATTTCAGGCTCCTCAGCTACTTCGGAATTCTTCTGGATCACCTTCTGACTGAGCAGGAATACAGCTTTTGCAAGTTAATAGGTACCTACATAACACCTCCTTCTAAACATGCTCATATTGTGATATGTTGGGAATCTGGCTACCACCCCTATTTTCACTGTATTTTCATGCAGGCTTCTGCAAATGATGACACTATCTCTCTGTGAATGCTGCACTTCCAAACTGAGATTTTTTTTTTCTGATTATTCTTGAGCAATTAAGCATTTGAGGCAGCTCTTTCTAAACTTTAATTGGTTCACTCTGGTCTGCCTAGGGTAAGTCCCCAAAGGGCTCTCAGTGACTCTTGATCATGCTTAGGGAGCCCCTTGACTCGTCACTGCAGTACAGAAGGTAGTCTCACATGCTGAATGACTTTGCCTAAAGGTTCTTCACCTAAAACTATGTCATCTGCTTCTCACAGATATGTGGTCACTTGTTTGGAGAGTACCGGGATGCATACAGTCTTTTTGTTATTCTCCTCTACAGATAACCCACTAACTGGGTAAGAAACAAGAAACTACAGGTTGTCAAACCAAGAAACCAATGAAAGACAGAAAAAAAAAAGTCCTGTTCTTGCCACCACCACATGAAACTGCTTTTCTGTCGCCTCAGAGAGGCTGTTCACAAACCGAAGCCCACTCCATCTTCCCTGTGTAACTGCTTACCAACTGGACTGTTTTCCAAAACTGTGAAGCTGTATACTGCCTGTGTAAAGATCGGGTAGTTGTCATTCTCGTCCTCTATTTTAATGAGGAGTGTCAGCGGGTACTCTGGTGTGTACCCATCTGGAGTTGTTGCAAATGCGGTCAGCTGTAAATAGAGTAAAATCATGAAAAAAAAAATAAGTAAAAATAACCGTGTTTCATTTTTGTGGTGCTGGGGATGGAATTGACCTCACGGGAGTCAAGCATGCTCTTTTCACTGAGCTAAACCTTCTAACAAATGCATAGCCATTTTCTCCTTTAAAAATTAAAACAGAAAAAAAATAAAGCCAGAAATAACCTAACAATTGAATTTTATCTATTCTTTTTAATTCATTGTGGGGTGGGGGTAAGAATTAAATAATCCACTGGCTAAAGTTAATAACTGCTATGTGGCCTAAATTTATGTCAACTTGACAAAAACTAGAGTTCTCTGAAAACAGGGAACCCAGATTGGGCTGTGAGGGAGCCTATGGGGTATTTTCTTAATAATGATTGATGGGGGAAGGCCCAGCCCATTGTGAATGGAACCTGGGCTGGTGGTTCTGAGTTTTATAAAAAAGCAGGCTGAGCAAGTCATAATGAGCAAGCCAGCAGGCAGCATCCTTCCATGACTTCTGCATCACCTCCTGCCTACAAGTTCCTGGCCTGTTTTGAGTTCCTGACCTAATTTCTTTCAGTGATGAATAGTGATGTGGAACATAAGCCAAATAAACCCTTTCCTAGCCAGCTTTCTTTTACTAGAACACATGATCGTTAGACCTTACCTCAAAGGACTCATACTGCTCACGATCTACACGACCAGTGCAATACAGGTTCCCAGTATCTCTTTCCACATAAAATAAGTTTAGAGGTTCTTTATCAACTCCTGGACCTCTGATGGAATAGTATATGGTGTAGTTTTGAGCTGTGTCGGATTGAATCTAGAGAGCAGAGAGTATAAGCATGAGACATGTTTATGTCAGCAGAACTGCAAGCACACTGCCAGTTAATAAAATAAACAATTGTCCCCAGTTGCATTCAGTTTTCACAAAAATGCAACAATAGAATAAGGAATTACAATGAAAAAACAAGATACTTGCAAAATTCCATAACAGCAAATCAAAAAATACTTTATAGACTAAACAGTATATACATGAACCCAACTTTTGGCAATTCTCTTGTTGAAAACTATAGCAAGATGATATTGAATGGTTATCTATTTCCACTCGATTTAAGACCTGAGGTTTTATTGTATTTGGCCAGGTATTTTAAAGGCTGGTTTGCACCAGGTTTTGGTGGCATCTGCCTGTAATCCCAGCACTGGGAAAGAGATGGAGGACTAAGAGGTAAGGCCAGCCTGTGGCTATTGGACAAGACCTTGTCTATGTGGACAAGCCAAGCTCTGGAGAACAAACATCACATTTTCCCCCATTCAGGAATCCATACTGTACAGCCATGTATAAAACTATTTTTATATGACATGAAAGCAGAAGGGGGAGTAGAGGAAGAAAGAAGGGTGGTAGGAGGAGGAAGGGAGAAAGTCAGTAGGTCAGAGTGAATTTGGTCAATACACAATACACTTGAAAGCAGCTATCTCTAACAGTATATAAAATGAACAACACTGGGGCTACTTTAGAATCCTAGAGGAACTTTACTGTTCTCACAGATTCCGTTTGCATGACCAAAGCTGCAAAATGTGTGCACAACTATTAAGAAATATTTACACACATATGTTGAAACATGATACCTAAACCTTCCATTCATACATTTGCATGTAACTATTTTATATAGTTTTGGGTTTTTAATTAGTAAGGATTTCATTCAAGATCTTAAACATAGCAGGTAGGCATTCTATCTTTAAAACATATTCCCATCCCTCACACAATTATTTTTAAATAGCTATTAGTTATTTTTGAAAATGGAAATGACAGACTTCTGAGGCTAAAGTAAACTATACCTGTTGAAGAAAAAGTGGGAAGGGGCCCAGTGAATTCTCTAGCATGGAACAAGGGATGGGAGCCCATCTTCTCTTGGCACGGCTGAGGACTTTCTCTGTATGCAGTCTTTTATTTGGTACCTTGATTTAGAAGACAAAAAAAAAAAAAAAAAAAAATAAGCCTTAAAGTCAATAACAACTTCATCCCCATACGTTTAAACTGATACATTTGTCTCCTCTCATAAGGATTGGCTGGGGACACGTAAAGCCATGGTAGTACTTCAGAAGCAAACTAAACTTCAATACTGCAGAACTAATAACAGTGCTGACAAAGAATAAGACTGTGGTTATTGTGGTGCCAGCCATTCTCTTGAGAAAATAACTTGGTGAAAATGCAGAAGGAGCGGGGAGTAGATGTCACATGGAAAAGCAAACATTTGCTGCCATGTCGCCATGCAAGAGGACAGGAGAAGGAGAAGCAGTGAGAATGACTTGGATGTGCTTCCAGATTTACATTCCACTCACCAGCAGCTAGCCAGAGCCCGGGGACTGAGAGAGATCTGTCAGAACAAAGAGAGAGTATGGTGACAGCACTCAGACTGCTTTAGTGAAGGATGGCCAGGGACTAAGAGAGGTTATTTTGACCTTTGGTGTCAGAATCAACAGGCACACAGGTGGTCCAACCCTTCTCCATTGTTACCTGTATTCTAAGACTATGAGCCATGCTAATGACACAGGGTAAGCAAGGAGTTAAATGTGGGGTAAAGAAAGAAAGTTGCAGAGTTATGTCCAGGCAACAGAGTCTCCAGACACTAGAAACCCCTGTGAGTGTAAGCATGGTGAAGCCGCAGTTAGACTGTTTCCAGTACACTGGAAACTGAGGCACCAAGGCATTCTCCTTTGAATATCCCCAAAGAAAGGGTCTGCATTCTCCAAGGCCTGATGTCATCATTTTGACACTAGCATTGTGGCTTAGTGTCTACCTCCACCACCCCACCATATGCCTGCTCCTTTTGTGGGCTTTTCTAGAGAACCATGGAAAGAAAAAACCCTATAATAGTGAGACATAGTCCATCTTGATGCCAAAAAGGATCACCTGTTTGCCTAGAATATGCTACACACTTCATATTCTGAATACTCATAAAACCTCTTTTTTTTTAAAAAGATTTACAACACAGAATTCACTGGCTGATCACTGCCATGGAGCTGCATGATTCAGTCTGTCTTTAGAGTTTGTTTTCTTGGCTTGATTTGGCTAAATAAACAACAGCTTAAATTATCTATGTCTTTAGCCCCAACTCCTTTTGTGGGTTTTTTCAAGAGGTAGAGTTTCCAAACTTGTTTTTTGGAAATACATCCCCTAAGTCAAAGTATTTCTTTGTGCCCTGTCTCCTGTTCTCATGTGAAGCTTATCCCAAATGAAAGAAATGGCAGCTTGTAATGACCTGTTTCACAACCAAGCCTTCCTCACTAAGACATGGCCGACCCTGGCTCTCATGCCCCTCTTAGCCAGTTTATCGTAAGTCTCCTCTGGTTCCACATCATCCTTGTCAATGTCAGTTCGCCTTAAAGAAATGCCCATTAAACCCCATGTATACAATCCCACATACCTCTCCTGGGCTCTCTAAATGGACAGATAGCTCCCTTTCTTCTTGGCTATCTGTGTTGAAAAGCCATATAGTAAAGCTTCTGTGACCCGAAGACAAAACAACGCGATTGGTTGTGTACACAGAGCCATCTTCTAAGACTTGGAAATCAGGATCACTCAGATGAATTAGATTTGCTGATTTAAGGCATTCTATCAGGTTCACTGCAGAAAATACACACAGCACTCAGTTTAGTGACATAGAGTTCGAAGTATATCTAGTACCCAAGGAAGGGATCCAACACTTAAATCACACAGTGGAATATAGAGAATTTTTAAATCACATATGAAACTATATAGTGAAAACTCTCCCAAAATATTCATATTACTTCTAACATTTAGTTTTACATGTGCTCATAGAGCTATTTGTCCTGGAAAAAAAAGCATGTGAACTCCAGTATTTGAACATTTGACACAATGGATTTTCTTTTTATCTAAAATTAGCTATTAGAGACTACACACTACTTGTATTAAAGTCAACAGTAACTAAATAAAATACCACTGAAGTCTACACCAAATGTAGATTAATTAACATATTTTCATTTAGTTAATTGTTTTTTCTTCTACAACTAAATCACATAAGAAATTGATGGGCCAGAGAGATGTCAGGGGATAAATCTCTTACCCTTCATGTGAATGTGTGTGTGGGCTGGGAAAGCACGTGTACACACACACACACACACACACACACACACACACACACACACACATACACACACTTATTTTAATAGGTAAACAAAATAAAGAATTGATTTGTAAAAAGAAGTATATGGGACTAAAGACTTCTCAAGATAGATTGCTTGCTTAACAAGCCCTGAGTTTGATGCCCAACACATCTAAAAGGAAAAAAAAGTAGAAGTGAAATTCAATAAGATACCAAAATGTTAATGATGAAGTACACCTTTAAACTCAAGAAATAATTTCAATATTATTTCTCAAATGCTTAGAAGCATACTTAGCATGCATAATATTATCCACAGAAGATGACTATCAAAAATTATGTTATTTGAACTTCATCTTTTTATCTTCTTTGGGTAAACACATTTTTCAATAAATAATAATTATTTCATGAGTATGACATAACATATATTAAAATGACTGTTCACTTTTAGCTATTATTTACAAGACTCTCATGGTCATACATCACAAGGACTTTTAAGAGACCATCCAACATCAGCATCGGGGCTTATCACACACTGTAGCCTCTCTTTACCTCTGCCAACAAGTTTCTCAGCAGGTAGTTCAGAGGGGACCCGGAGGATGACTTCTTTACAGGCATCACAAGCAACTGTCAGGATCTAAAACAAACCAGTAAGTGTCAAACACTCACAGAATCTTTCTAATGAATATAGAGTTCACCTGAGTCTCAATTACATAGTCATATCCATGTAACTGCATAAAAGAAACATTAATTATGTATATGCATAGCTACACAAAATTAATTTAATTTACATTAACAATATAAAATAAGAACTATGTACTAGAGTAAGAAATCTGAAGTCTAGGAAGGAGAGGAGTAAAGGCTAAACACTCCCCACAACTCCCTTCTTCCTCCCTTCTTCCCAGTGAGCTTTACACTCAGGGAAGCATGTGCTTTCTTAGGACTGTTTTTGTGCTATTCTGTAAAGTGAATTTACTGCTAACTTCACTGACTGGGAGGGCCAAGTGAAGATCCAGCAGCAACATGTATGAGACAGTACCAAACACACACAGGAAGGAGAAATAAATAAGTTTAGCAAGCAGTTTCCATACATGCTCAGCATCCCAGGGGCTACAGAGTCAAATCATTAAGTCACTGAACCAAAGCATGGCACCTTTGCTGAGGGGCACTGCAGCTGCCACGGGAAGGGTGGGCAGAATCTAGATCTGAGTCCACACGACATGAGACCTTATTCTGAGGACACACCTTCTCCTCACTGACGGTTAAGTCTATTTTAGAAAACACTCTGCTTCAAATGTTTAAAAAGAGTTAGGGATCTACAAGGAGCCAATTCCAATTGAGTGTGCATTTGAAGACTCACACTTAATTCTGTTCAGAGCTTTCTCTGTGAATGTTTCTAAAAAAATCACACTCCAATTTCTTCAGATTACTGAAGGCCTTGGCCAAAAGCAAGTAATTCAACCAGCAGCTATGCTGCTAAGCATGAAGTCCTTTACCATAAGCTAAAATCGACTAGATTTGGATGAAAATTTCATTCCCAATCTATCTTAAAGCACCTGTAATTATCCAATTTAAACTACATAGAAAAGATCCAAAAAGGTAAAGATTATATTTTATTTGCAAAATTGAAATAGATTGCTGCTCCCACACACCCAAAGACTTTTAAATTGAAGGTTTAAAAGGGGGTGGGGTCACACACACAGGTTTCATAGTCAAGAGTGAAGGAACAGTCACAAGTTTTGAGGACTGAGCCTCAGGGTGACTGACAAAGTACATCTACTCATCCACTCAGCCAACACTTATTCATTCAACTAACACTCAGGGATAAGGAGGTGCTAATCTGAGTCATAGGCTTCAGCAGTGAGGGAAGCAAGGACCTTGCTCTGAGTGGATCACATTGCAAGGTCCCAATGGAGATAGACAAGCGCACAAATGTCACATCCCACCAACCATCGACCAAGACTGTTATTGGGGGAAAAAAGCAGATGGTAGAGGCGGCTGGAGCCTCTGAACTGAGGGAACTAAACTGAACATTGGCTGCTTTGTTCGAAGTGCAAAGGAAAGCTGCAATGGAAGGCATAAAGCTCAGAATGGCTTTATCTGGCATTCACCAGCAGTCAGTCAGCTGGTTGCATGGCAACAAGATTACAGACACATACAAATGGAAGTCAGGATAACAACTACAATGGCATAGCACTGCTTTATGGGAGGGTCATGGTATTTACACCAACATCTTAGAGGTAGAGGTCAATGGCCCTGGTAAGACAACTGCTTTCGGAAACGGTGTTCCTGACACCCATTTATTCATATACTCAAGGAATTTAATTAAATGTCTACTCTTAAGTAGACATCTAGTAACAAACATGATCCGCACTAACATGGAACCCCCAGGATAAGCCATAGTTGTGAAATCAATCAGGCATGGAAATGCAGTAAAGCTCAGTCTGGTATAGGAGAGAAGGGGGAGCCAGTGTCACCTAGGAACCAGATGATGTCAACTAAGGAGTAGCCATGAGTCAGTCATGATATGGAGAAGGCAGGGCTGAAACTGCAAGTGTATGGAATAGCAGACGGCAGAGAACTGAGTAGGAATCTGGAGTGTAGTGGTTCTCAACCTGTGAGTCATGACCCATTTGGGGATCAAATGTCCCTGTCGCAAGGATAGCCAACCGAAACGCAGATACCTAGATTACGATTCAGAATCCCGTTTACGAAGTAGCAATGCTTGGGGCTCACCACAACATGGTGAACTGTACTAAAGGGTCTCAACACAACATTAGGAAGACTGACAACCACCACTCTAGTGGCTGATGTGCACAATCTAAGGAGGAAAAAAAAACATTAAATTGATTCTGAAGAGTAAGTGTGGAGCAACTTCTGAACAGTGTCAGTAACCCATGTGGATTCTTTCTCTTACACATTATAAGGAGCTGCTATGGTTTACAAATAAGGTAGATGCTACATGTAATCACTGGGAGGTAACTGTGTTGTGTGAGCTTAACCTAATAAATGGCTCTTAATGAATGCTTCATTAGAAGGCAATGTTAGGAGGTGGTGGGAAGGAGGTCACTGGAGGTGAGTCTGAATGATGTGTCCTGTCCTGCCTTCTTTCTGTTACTCCCTTTTTGCTTATGGTCTCCCAGGAGACGGATAGCTTTCCTCCACTATGGCCTTCATCCATGATGTTTCTGCTTACCTCGAATGAGTCTAAAAGCGATGGCATCTGTTAACCACGAACTAAAATTTTTGAATTATGAGCAAGCCAGAATCTATCTTCTCCCCTTTAACATCTTTTTCTTGGGTGTATGTCAGAACAATGAAGAAAACTGACCAATAGAGAAAGCAGAGATTTGTCTCAAGTAAATAAATTACCTAAACAAGGTTTATATTGGAGAGTTGTTAAGTCTGAACATTGTAGAAAATAGATGGGGGGGGGGCTATCATTTCTCTGACGACATGTAAAAACCTGGGAGAAAGAAAACTTACTAGCTATGATGAATAACATGTTTCTGAAACATCCCACAGCATCAAAGAACTAACCAAAAGAGCAGGGAATTGAAGGGCTGAGTCTGCAGATAAAACTGAAACATAGAAAGTGGGAAAGAAGAATCCAGAAATGACTTCTGACCTGTCAAGACTGGCTCTGGTGGAGTGAAAATATGGGACACACTTGTAGCATACAGGAGGCTGCTGCCCATTACACCTTCAATACGAGGAAGAGCCACATCCAATCTGGCCTGTGCCTAGGGTTAGGATCCACATTCAAGGCCATGTGTCAGAAGTCTCTTGGATATTATAAGTACAATGTCACAGGGAAAGCATCAGAAAAAAAATAAAAAGCCCAAAAACAAAACAAAAGAAAACCCATGGCCATGGTAACTCTTCAGTGGATTTAATGGAAAAGAAGACCCTTCCTGAATGTGGGTGGCATCATCCCATGAGCAAGGATGCAGGGCCAGTGAGAAGGAGGAAAAACTGGCTGCCAGCATCCACTCTGCCTCCTGCCTGTGGATACAATGGGACCAGACACCTCTCCAGCTGTGAAGTCCCACCAAGAGTGACCTTAGCCTCAAACCATAGCCAAAATAAGCCCTCACCCCTTTTAACTGCTTCTTCTTGGGTATTTGCTCATAGCAACTAGAAAAGTAGATGATCTCATCACTAAACCGGGAAGGACAATAGGCTGTCCAAGGTCACCACAGTCATCAAAACTGCTTCATGTCACACTGAAGGAATCGTGGGCAGGAGTGAAGGCTAGCAAAGGAAGAAACATTTCTCTATTTGCATTTCTTTGTCTTTACCTACAAAACTCAAGCAAACCAACCAATCAATTACCATGAAAGAAGAAAATACAGTAATCACTGCTCTGTGTCCATAAATGAAAGCAGTACTATGCTATAAAATAAGTCATTTCCTAAAGCAGTGAAATGTGGGGAAATGCCAGGGATTAAACCCAGTAGAACCCTAGAAGGCCAACTGCCAGCACCAGGCCATCTGCTTTCTGACTGGCACTAAATGCCTTACTGTCCTCCCATGACATCCCCACAGAAGACTTGGCTACTTCAGAAGAACCTAAGGACAGGACAAATAGATGGATGTACCCAGAGAAAAATGCAGATCTGGGCAGCAGTAGGGGAAATGGGCAACATACACACATTAATCATAAAATAAATTACAACTTTATGATCCCTATAACATCTCACAGAGTGTTTCCTGGAGTTAACCGAGCTGATTCAAGGGTTACAGAAAAAATATGAAAAAGAAGAGCAACAAAAGGGTGTGTAGACATTAAGAGAGCATATGAAGTTCTACTAAATAAAACAAGGCTATGTATCAGGATGCTCATAGAAAGTATCAGTTACATGATTTACAAAGACAGACGCCATGGCTGCCCGCACCTCATCTACTTACAACCCACAGAGGACATACACAACTTTTATCATTAACTTTGGAGAGTTTCTGTTGGTCACACTCTTGCCTACACAGCATGTTGTTAAACACTGTTAATCGTGAAATATTGCTTTTAATTTACTTTTTATTTTTATGGGGATATTTTATTTCTAGAATTTGTATTGTCTTTGTTCATACTAGAAGAAGTTGGAATCCAGGCCACAGATAGGGTTCATAGCTGAAAGTCTGCACGTTTCTCTGATAACCTACATGACACTATCATGCATTTAATAGTTCATCTACTTGGAGTTTTCTCTGGGGTTCTGCCAAATGTATGGTTTCTGTTTTCTAATTTCCTAAACTTCTGACTCATTTGAGTACCCTCAAAGTCAATGTCAATAATTTCTATACTGCCACAAATCCTTACAGATGCAAACTGGTTCTCAACCTTCCTAATGCTGCGACCCTTTAATCTAGTCATGGCGACCGCAAACCACAAAATTATGTTAGTCCCTACTTCATAACTGTAATTTTTGCTGCTGTTTTATCATCATATAATACAATCAAATATCTGTGTTTTTCTGATGGTTTTAGGCAACACTAGGGAAAAGGGTCATTCAACCCCAGGAGGACCTCACTCACTATTATAACATGTCATCAAGCATACAACAGCCTCCTGTCTAGTCATATTAAGCCTGTTGAAGAGGACAACATCCCCGAATTCACAGTCATTGACTTTGCATTTGTCATCACCAATTCGGGTTCTCCCATCCTAAATATGGGTGCTCATACACATGTGAATGGCATACAGCCAAGTTTATCTATTAGGACATTGATAGTGAGAACAAACACCTGTAACAAAAGAGATAGATACTAGTAGATTTCAAAAAAATCTCTGAAGATGAATTTGTTGAAACAATAAAGGATTAAGGGGAGTAATACGGAGAAAAAAAGCTTCTAGACTTTTCTGTGAGAAAAAAGACATATATAAGTTCCATATATTGAAATCTCTCACACCAGAAGGAAAACCACATTTGGAAACATAATAAATGGTATGCTATGGTAGACTATGTAGCGATATACAGGCTTGTTGTTTAAAAACAATGTCTACAAGAGCAACATTAGTTTAGGATGATGTGATATTTTAAAACATAAAGTAAAAAAAAAAAAAAAAAAAAAAAAATCACCTGAGAGGTGGAATATACATTCTGAGAAACAAGACTTAAAACCAGGATCCAGAAAAAATAGTATTTACAAGTGAGAAAAGTCGGGGCCAAGCAGACATAAGCGATACAGAAGGCAGTGGCCACAGCGTGGGGCATAGGAAGAGGAGGGTCTGCTGCCTAACATATAGTATATAGTTTCCCTTGTGTAAGACACCTTCATCCAGATGGCCGCGGCAAGGTGTCTGCTTGTAGTTAACTTTCTATTACTGTACACTTAAAACCCGTCAAAAGGGAAGATCTCATGTTACATCATTAAGTCATACACAGAATGGGGGGAGGGGTAGCAGGGGGAATGAAGAAACCGGGTAAGGAGTCTGATTCTGAGGGCTAGAACGTCTTTCTAAGGTCTTCATTTCCAGAATAAAGAATGAATCACAGGGTAGAATTATGTGTAGATAGAATGGCATCTCTTGAACTTGTCAAGGGAGCTCTTGGAAGGCTGTAGAGAACAAAGCGCCTTTTGGCTTTCAGGAAGAAAGCTCAGGCACTTAAGACACTGTGGGGTGGGGTAGTACTAGGAAGTGGAGAGAAACTGACAGGTGGAAAGCCGAGGGATTACCTGAGTGTATGAGAAAGAGCAGACGCACAGGGAGCCGCACCCCTGAAAAACTTCTTCAGTAGACCTTGTAACGCTTTTCTCACACCCATCTCAGGCTGGACCTTTGTTCACATGGTCCCTGGAGTTTCAAACAAACTGAGGAGACTCACACTACACTTTCCTGCTTGAAAGAAAATAAGGGCCAGAAGACCACCCACCTCTACCCCATTCCTAGACACAGGAAAAGAGGGCTGTACTTATTCACCCACAGCATACAGAGTGTGGGTTTGCACAGGGTAGCGCTCTACCAGGAAGACGAAGCGTGCCTTTTCTTTCAAAGAATAAGGCCCCACGATATAAACGGAAGCAGCAATGTCCCTCACCAGGTATCAACCAAAGTTCACTCTTCGTCATCAGCAGAATATTTTGTGACAATTATTTGCCCTAGGCTAGGTTTTTTTAACCATAAACTCCTGACTGCAAGGTTCCTGTCCCAACCGGCGCTTATGACAAGGCTTCTGGGAATGCTGATGGAAAGCTTAGACCATTCATTCCTTGGAACGTCCAGTAACCAGTCACATTTTCGGTGATTGAAAACACAGGAATCCCTAGTGAAAGGAGACTTGAGGAGAAATGGAAGATGCCAGGCCCCTGGACGCTCACTTCCCCACTTTGGTTCCCTGGGTTCCCTCAGGCTTCCTGCAAAGCCAGCTTGAGGGCCTGCTGCAGGCTAAGAGTGTTGGGCGGTATCAAACTGGTAGCTCTTTGGCCTAGTGAACTTTTTCCTTGTACAAGAGACCCTGACAAAACTCTAATCTGGGGCATTCTTTTCCCGCGCTCCCCAACGGCCTAGTTACCCCCAGGAGTGAATTCTTGAGTCTTATGGTTCCTTAGGGACATGAGTCCTCGTCCCCAATAAAGCCATAGATTTTGACTCCCACCGCTGAGAAGGTTGAAGGTCCTGCCTGTTGTACAGCAAGAATCCGAGGAGTTGAGAAGAAAAATTCAAACTCCTTCTAGGACACGATCTCAGGGTCAGGATGTTCACTTCCCAGAGATTTAGGGGATCAGTGGTCATCTCGTGTCCACCGATCGCCTAATTTTGGAAGAAAGTCCAAAGTCTCCTTCCTTCAATCCAACTCTCACTTCTAGACTCCCATCCTCAGCACCGCGGACGGAACTTTTTTTTTTTTTTTTTTTTTTTTTTTTTTTTGACCCCAAGGACACTACTCCGGCCTTCCGGGTTTGGATGTCCTCTGCCAGGCAGATGACTTCACTCAGGGCGACCTGAACCCAGGGCTCCGGTGACCGTGCTCCAGGCCCGGGCACAGCCCTGGCGCAACCCGCTCTGCCCAGAGAACCCCGAGGCCAGGGTTTTGGCTGGGCGTCCGCGATCCGCCCCCGTCTCCAACCGCGTGCGCGCCTATTACAGCTCGCAGCCACATTCCCTCCCCTGCGGGACCTTGGAGTCCTGGTCGCTCGGCTTCCTGCCGCCCTCCCTCACCGCCAACAACTGCTGCAGTTTAAGGTGTCCAGAGACCGGGTGGCCCCACTTGGGCCAGCAGCCCCAGCCACGTGTCCCTCTCCCCGTCCGTGAGGTAGTCCCCGGAGCTCACCGCGAGGGTCAACAGGTGTCCCAGGCCCAGGGCAGGGCTCCCGGAGCGCTTAGATCCCGCAGCCGCCATGGTCAGCTCAAGGGACAGGTCGCCGCCCCGCACCCGCTGCGCAGAGGTGGAGCACGCACAGGCGCTTTTCTCGCGCTTGTCTGATGCTCCCGCCTCGGTCCCCAGGGGCTTTTCCTCTGGCGGAGGGTGGAGCTCAGGGCAAGTCCAAAAGACTCCAATCAGCCACTCCTTGTTATTTTTCTTGAGTCTTCATGACTTTAAGAACTCAAGCGGTGGGAACTCTGGCCGCCAGCCTCTCACCGGTGCTAGGTATTTTTCATCAGCAGATGCCACCTATATGTCCCTTGTCACTCCCCCAACCCCCACCCCCGCCCCGGATGGCGGTCTAGCAGGATTAACAGCTGGCCCTGCCCAGCAGAAGCCCTGACTGTACTAAGACTCACAGGGGAGATCTGGCCCTGGCCCCGCCCAAAGCACTGCCCACTGCCGGTGGTTACCTGGGGGGGGGGCATTACTGGGAGGGGGGTAACTCCCAAACCCACAACTGCCTTGACTGGTTGAGTTAGAGCTGCCTGAAGCTAGCTGCCTGAAGCTAGCTAGCCTGATAGATGTCAAGGGACATTCTATTGTGTAAATCAAAGTCCCACAGACATGTAAATAAAGTTTTAACAGGAGTTCCATCCCAAAATGTTCAGAAAATATACTGACAGTAACACTGGTTCTATAATTTAGGGAGAAAAAGGAAAGAAAGGAAGGTGGAGAGGAAGACAAGGAGGGAGGGAGGGATCGAGAGAGGGAGGAGGGGGAGGAAAGGAAGGAGGCTAGGGAAGGAGGAAGGAAAGAAGGAAGAAAGGAAGGAATAATAAACCAAAGTTACTACAGAAAATCCACCAACTGAGGCCTTGCCATTGGCTAATCGTGGGCCCGCTGATCGCCTCTGCTTTCTTTTGTGATTTTTTTTTTTTTCCTCTGAGCATGTCCCGCATGGAGTCCTGGACAACCTGGTACCAATTATTTTTCTCTGTGCTGTCACCAGGATTAGAATTCATGGTGAAAAGTGAAAAAGAACAGGAGACATTGCATTCTGGCTTGACAGCACTTGAGCCCAGGAGTTAGAGCAGCACTTAACCAGGAAGCTTAAGCCTCAGAGCTTTGCACTGGGCCAAAAGCACCCGCTGGGCCTCCTGACTCACCTCCTGAGCCTCTTTTCAAAGACACTACAGAAGTTTACCCAGAAAGACAAACGTGTCTCTTTCCGTTGCCTGGTTTAAAGATAGTTGCAGAAAACAAATTTGAAGAGCTGACCACAGCAAACGATGCCATTTCAATTTTCTAAAGTGTTTCCCCTCTGTGACCAGGCCCAGAATGGTGACAATAGCAACCACGTGCTAAATTAAACTTAATGGTTTCAAACTTAATGGTAAATGCCTGACCCGATGGTTTCTATTAATGTAGGTGTTCTATTGTCTCCATGACCATAAAATTAGCAGCCTTTGCTAGTAAAATAATTCTGGGTCACGAGTCTGACTGTCATGTTTTTGTTTTCTTCTTTATGTTCATTCATGTTTGCTCAATGATGATTTTGTAAATGCCTATCAACTCATGGGTGATGACATCACACTGTCCAGCTCCAAGCTTTCCAGAAAGCACAGAAGCCAGCAGGTTTCAGCATCACACCTCTTGACAACAGCCTATTACCAAACTCTTTCCTACCTTCAGCCTCCAATACCTTTGGAATGGCTCACGCTCTTCCTCATTAAGGAAAAGAAAACAGTATGCCAATTAATCTCAGATACACGAAGCTTTCCACGGCAACTTTTATTTGTTTCTTTGTGAAATTTTACTCTAGGGATTAGATAAAAAATTACATGCTCTAAGTAAATGTTCTGCCTCAAAAGATTAGACTAACCAGCCATTGTAAATTTCTCCTTGGACCAGTTTTGAAACATGAAAGTGTGAGAAGCTTGGGAGGATGTGGCGCCTTTAGAGACAGTCAGTACAGGCAGTGTAGCTCCCAAAGATCCATAAAGCTGACAGAAGACACTGAAAAATGAGCACCTGTGTCCCAGTAGGTAGAAAGGGACTTTCAAAATGAACAAAACCAACTCTTCCACCCTATGGAAGCACCAGCTTTTCATGGCTAAATTCAGCCTCTGGTGTGTTCGTTTTTGCTTCTGCCTCACCTGCTCAAGGGCATTGTTGGAAAAGCCCTACCCCTCTTCCCAACCTCATTAACTAAACCATCTCCATCCTCCCAATAGCATGTAAGGGAAGTCAAAGGAAACAAGGGACACTGTAACACTTGTTAGATTGAGAGAATTTGTGTGTGTGTGTGTGTGTGTGTGTGTGTGTGTGTGTGTGTGTGTGACACAAAATCCCAAAACATACCTAGCATAGACTAGGAACTGCAGCATATGTGTAAGAATTTAGCAGAGCCTCAAGAGACAAACTAGAGGAATTAGTGGTACACATATAGTGGATATCACAACTGGTAGCTGATAGTTTGTCATACAAAATCATAAAATCAAGGATTTCCAACTGTATATTCCACAAGAATAAAGAAACAAAATATTTGGTATGCTCGATGCTAGTCTTTATCATTGTTTGGGTTTTTCTTGTATGTTGTGTACTCACAAGCTGAATACTGTGCCTTACACCGGACTGTAGCTTGATATTGCGTCTCTGTATAATGTTCCATAAAGAATGTTCCCCACTAATTCTTATTTGGCCAGTAAGTGACTGGGACTTATGACTGGGCAAAGAGGATAGGAGGTGGGACTAGAAATCAAGAGAGGGGTCTCAAGAAAGACCACAAGGGAGAAGGACAGAGAAGACAGAGAGAGAAGAAGGTTGTCATCAAACATAGACCAAGAACATGTAGCCAAAAGAAGTGCACCCTGAGGACAGGCTGATGGAGGAGAAGCAGGCTGGAAGACACCAGATTGGCAAGAGACTGAAACTTGTGTGCGTTTTAACAGGTGGAAGGATCAGAATAGCTCAGAACCTGCCCAGTGTAGCACCTCCCACTCATTTATAATTGTAGTGTTTCTGCGTCTTTTACTCGGGATCTATACAACCAGCAGTGGGGTAGAAACCCCAAATAGCTATTTAGGAATAAAAGAAAGGACATAACAACCCCCAAGAAAAATAATTTCTTGCTTTAAGAAAATCTACTAGCAGAAGGTGAAAGCACTAGGTGTTCTGTATTTACAGCAGAGATGAATGAGAATATAAACTTTGAATTAGGACAACCAAATCAGAAGATTGTCGGTGCTTCATATGAGGTGTGAAAGGAACAATATTTCAAATCACAAATATTCATATGAAAGGTTGGGCACAAACATTTTATTTACAGGAAAACTGTACTTTAGTAGAAGAAACCTTGCTGATACATACCTGAAATGCTAACTGATGACAGAGGAAACCACTCAATTCTATGCCCAATAGGAAATTGTTCAGTAGATAAATTCTGTGACCACTTCCTATTTGAGACCCTGTTATTATTTAGGGCTTCTGAGAAATATTACAACTACTTGGTGAGTCAAAAAAATCTTACTGAAATTCTAAGCAGATGAATGAATCAGTAATCCTAAGAAAATAAAAGCTACACTGAATGAAGAAATTGATGAATAGAGTTGGTAATCTAGAAGAAGCCAGGAATGTATTCTGTAATTATTTTTATATAACTCTAATATTTAAAATATTAACATATTTAAAGAACCATCAACTCACCTGAAGCTTATGCTTTATAAATAAGCTTAACTGATAATCTTTATGACCGGCTTCCACATGTTCATGCTGAAGTTTTGTTGATAAGCCGTAAAGATTTGATCTTGAAGTTTGTGTAGTTAAAGAGACTCTCAACAAGGGGTTTTCAGAGTGTTTGATGGCCAGATGACAGAAGAAAGAGTCAGGACAGCAGCTGTCACTGTTCCTAGAGGACATTCAGTGCCATAACGAATAAAGATGAGAGAGACAACAGTAATGGTTGATAGACACTGTCACCAGGCCCTCTTTCTTCTGTGTGGCCTCATCATCATCCAGTGTGAAACTGGGGGAATCTCACTAGAGCTTTTGCAGCATTTGCGCACCTGTCCTCTGTTCAAACTTCAGAACATTGCTGACCTGCTTTCTGTTTTTACAGAGCACTTGGATATTATAGAGAACTTCTAGAAGTTTCTGTCCATCTGATACCTGGGCTCCTGGGCCAGGCATGTGATCTTTTCCTCTATTCCTCGTGGCCATTCTTCTGTGGTAAGCACTGCCCCATTCATGACTAAAGGCAGGCCCTACTCTTACATGTTCATCCATGTATGCTCAAGGTCCCTGATGTGAAAACTCTCTTCTCTTCCACACCATCCACTAAACCACCTCTAACTTCCCGTCGAGCATGAAAAATGACAAGGAAAGCCCTGACCTTACTCCTTCCCATTTCTTCTGCTAGTCACTACGTCCCAAGAATAAAGATGTTCTTACAGTTAAATGGAACAGATGGTTCTTCATCAGCTTTGCCTTAATATCAGAATTTCAGGAACCACTGAAGCACATGCTTCTCTTGACTTCTGCTTTTGCTTTTCCACGTTGTTAATCAGTCGATTCCTTCTCTTTGCACTGCATTGCAGTAGTGCAGTGTGTGCCGTGGGAATACTGCTTGTCTCATGTTGTAGCTTCCAGTATTCTTGCTCCCACATTGAGCTCATCCGGCCTCCATCATCACCTCTCCTCAGAGATATGCTAAAAACATCTTACTTGACTTTGTCATTACCAGTCCTCATAACTTTAATCTGTTTTAAACAAGCAGCTTTGTTATCTTTGTCCTTGACCAATTTAGGGCTGAATCTAACAGCCCAAACCTGCCATCCAGCCTTCAAGAGACTGAGATAGAAAAGTCGGGAGATTAAGACAAGCCTGGGCTACAGAGACAGTCTCTCTTTCTCAATACACCACTAAGAAGTTAGTAGATGTCAATAGTTTAGGTCATTATGTTATTGTCTTAAGAGCCTCTGAAATTTTTAAGAAACAAAACAAAAATCCCACCGAGATTTCTCATCCCGAAGAAATCAATGCTAAAGAGAATGTAGGATTTGAAAGGTCAAGTGCTACAGGGCTCTTTCGGTGGGTTCAGAAGCCTTCAGAGCCCTCCCTTGTGACTCACCACAAGAGGCTTCCCACAGCCTGGTTCCTTTCTATTTTTAAGATTTATTCATTTATTTTATGTATGAGTATGTCAGATCCCATTACAGATGGTTGTGAGCCACCATGTGTTTGCTAGGAGTTGAACTCAGGACCTCTGGAAGAGCAGTCAGTGCTCTTAACCGCTGAGCCATCTCCCCAGCCCTTGCTGCTGCTTCCTGGAAGCTGAAATGTGCTTCGCCATTCAGTCTCTACTCAACCAAGTCTAGTTAGTAGAATATAAGCCACCTTTTAGTCATTGGGCTATTTCTTCTCACTTTGTTTTTTTTTTCTTTGTTTGTTTGTTTTTTTTTCTGTAATAGTTTTGTTGAGATAGAACTTAAGTTGCTCTTTCTCTCTCCTGATTGATTATATTTCATGAGAAAGTAAGACTCAGGGTTAGGGTTGTAGCTCAGTTGGTAGATTGCTTGTCTAGCATGCAAAAAGTCCTAAGTTTATTACCCAGCACCTCAAATGAAGCACAGTTGTGCCGGCCTGTAATGTCAGCACTCAAAGAGGTGGAAGCAGAAAGATGAGAAGGTCAAGGGTATGTTGATGAGGAGGATGCTGATCATTAGTGTGACTTCCCAATAGAGTCCTAGTACCTGAGTCAGGATAGAAGAGTCTAAGTGAGTGGGAAGAAACAGAGATGAGACAAAATGTTTGAAATGTCCTTGAGCATAAGTTGAACATCCACAGTTGAGTATCCACAGCTGAGTATCTACACAGTTGAGTATCCACAGCTGAGTATCCACACAGTTGAGTATCTACAGTTGAGTATCCACACAGTTGAATATCCACAGTTGAGTATCCACAGTTGAGTATCCACACAGCTGAATGTTCACAGTTGAGTATTTACACAGTTGAGTATCCACACAGTTGAATATCCACAGTTGAGTATCCACACAGTTGAGTATAGGCACAGTTAACTATCTACAGTTGATTATCCACACAGCTGAATGTCCACAGTTGAGTATTTACACAGTTGAACAGCCACACAAAATTACTGGGAGCACTAGTCATTTTTATAGCTATATACTTGACCCCTGCCCTGAATGCACTTTCAAAACTTAGGAAAAGATTGCATAAGTACTAAATAGTAGCAAAAGGCACATTTAGTATGTCTTTTATGACTAAGTTAAAGATAGGAAGGATTGGCCTGAAGCTCTCATAAATAGCTCATGTTCAAAATATCTAATCAAAGTATCCAGTCATTCCAAAATAAAATGAACTCTGCTGTTGTCCTCAGTGAGGTTAATGATTCATCATCCTCCCTTATGACTTGACCAAGAAGCTAGAGTCATGCATGGCATTTAGTTCTCCTTCTCCCCTTCGCCATTGCTGAGCTCCTGCATCATAAGTATCCTGGACTCTTCAACTCTTCCATGACCACCTCACCTGGTCTCCCAACCCACAGCCAACTCTCACCTATTCATATAACAACAGTTTCCTAGCTGCCCTTTGGTTGTTTGTCTCTACTGCTGGTTTTGATTGTTTCTGCCTTTTCTTGGTTCACATCTTTACTTCATCAACAACAAAATTCTGTCTCCTGTCTCTCTTGAGCCATGAAGTATTTTTTCCAGAGAAGAAAAAGCCCTCGACTCTTTTACCTGCATGTGAAGATTTTTGTCCAGTACTGTCATTACAACCAACTACAGAACTGCAATGATTAGATCTGCACATCTTCTGCTTGTCTTTAATATTCTAGCCTTTTGTTTGTTTGTATGCTTGGTCGCTTGGCTGGCTGGTTTTCTCTGTGTAGCCCTGGTTGTCCTGAAACTTGCTCAGTAGACCAAACTGGCTTAAACTCAGAGACCCAAATGCCTCTGCCTTCCAAGTGCTGGAATGAAAGGCATGGATCACCACTGTCTGGCATCTTCCAATCTTTATATGGTAAGATAATTTTAGACTTCTAGATTAGTTGTTTGTTCAACAGTCACTTTAGAAACAGATGTGATAGTTAAAGTTGCATTGTTCATTTTGTATTTACAAAGTGATTTATATCAAAGATAGTAGATAAAAAATGATTTCAGGACTTTGATTAAGTCACTTCCATATGACCCCAACATTTGCCTTGATTTTCACTAGAGAAAAATTAATTTCTACTTTATTTAAGCCATTGCTGATTACATGTTATTACAGACTGATACAGATACCAGCCATTCCATTGCAATACATAAGATGTTTTATAAAGTCTACAACACAGAAGAGAGAATTCCAATGCAGTTCATTGAAAGATGCTATAAGCATTGGTCATATAGCAAAACCATAAAACTGACTTGTCACAGACTGAAACTTCCACCATCTCTGTCAAGCTCACCTTTACTGGTTCTAAAGATAAAGTCTATTCAAGGAAGTATAGAAAATTATTTGGGATTGAAATGTACACAGGAGACAGAATTTCAATGAACTGAAAAGTAAAATCATGCCTCAGGCTATAAAACATCAAGTCAGTATGGAGTCTGGCAGATAGAAGACAATCAGAGCAGTATCATGTCATTCAAGGGAAATGTTCACAGCAGACAACAAAGCACATCAAAAACAATACACGGCATTTTATCCAGTGCACACTGACAAAGGTTGTCTCCATCCCATTTGGAGTTTTGACTTCATGCAACAATTAAAGATTCAATACCATCCTCAGCAGAACAGAAAGTGAGAACAGAAGTGAACCTGTTTGGCCTGGTTGCAAAGGACCAAGGTGCAGCAAACACAATGGTCCCTTGAATGCAACAGCACGATAATGTGGTTGATTTATCAACCACAAAATTATTCTTAAAACTTGAAAGGTCAAATGAATGAGGTCCAGTGACCTGAAAGTAGCCACACAGAATCTCACCAGAAAGCTCCAGGTCCCCTAAATCCTCTAAAGTCAGGCTTCTGGATTTAGTGGGGCAGCAAGAGAGCAGCTTCTAGCTGTCTATTATTACCCTGGTCCTATTACAGTAAATGAGGAACTCTCCCCACACTTAGCTTTCAGGTTGGTCAAAAGAACCCTAAAATATTATCAGGTTTTAATTTTAAACTCTGAATTAAAATTATATGAGTTATTTGCAGACACAGGGCTCACTCCTCTGATCTTACCAGCCGGGAGGTTAAGGAAGGTCAAGGTCATCTGGGGTTACACAGCAAATTCCAGGACAGCCTGGGCTACATGAGACCCAGGCATAAAGACAAGAAGGAGATAGAGGAGATGGAAAGGAAGAGGGGAAGGGGAGGAAAGGAGGATGGGCTAGTAAAATTAATTTGTTAAATTCTAGTTTAGGTAAAATATATTTAGAACTAATCTTTCTTATTTGTAGCAGCTTAGAATCATACATAATAACAGAAACTAAAAGTTTATGTCTGATTAGCAGAAGTTCATTAACTTATTTAATAGTATGTGTAAAGCTCCACAAAGCTACCAAGGGAGCTTTTATTCTATCCACCTATCTCTCTCTCTATCTCTCTGTCTATCTATCTATCTATCTATCTATCTATCTATCTATCTATCTATCTATCTATCTATTTGTATATATACTTACTTATGTACCATCTTTACATTTATCCACCTGTCCTTCTGTTTCTCCTCCTTTTATTGTTTGTTTGCTTGTTTAGAAAAAGCATCTCTTTTTGCAGCCCAGGCTTGTCTCTACCTAATACCCCTTCTGCCTCCGGACTGCTGGAATTCAAAGCATGCACACTCATCCTTGCTTTCATCTTTCTCAGTCCTTAGCACTTGCTGTGGAAACCTGAAATCCTGAGTACACATATGACTCTGTGTGTGTATGTGAATGTGTGTATATACAATAGTATGTATAAATGCAGATGCGCACACATGGAGGTCAGAGGACAACCTCAGGTTTTGTTCCTCCCTTGCTACCTTTTAAGAAAAACAGGTCTCATGTGTTTTGTGGGGATTCTTCTTTTTCCCCCTTTCATCTCTGCTGGGGCCTGGGCATGTGTACTCAGGATTTCAAGTTTGCACAGCAAGTGCTTTTACCAACTGAGTCATCTTCTAGCGTTTGTCTCATTGTTTCTCTACATGGTTTCCTGGCCTGGGATAAAGAAAACCACAACCTTGACAGAATGTGATTAACTTGACACAAAAGTCTGGTTGGTCAATGTCTTAGTCACACTTAGAAATTCTGTATCACGTATGTCCACCAAAATAAAACTTTAAAAGCATGCATAATGACAGGCTGTGCAAAAGAGAGACCCAGGCTAGAAAGATGACCCAGCAAGCCACCTGTTCACCAACACTATGGCAGCAGCATTTACAAGCACTGGAGCTATTCGACTTGCTTAGCAGAGAAAAAACTGTATTTCATAAGTCTGATCAAAACTCACATCAAATCATACATACTCAGACATATGTACTTATACATACTCAAACATGTACACATGATATGCACACACATATATTCACACATGCATTCACATGTGTATGTGCACACACAAACACATGCATACACATAAATACATATTCTCACACACATATACATAATCAGACACTCCCAAACATTCACACACACATTAAAATTTAATTTTGTTAAATGTGATTTTTCTTCACTTTGACTGGGAAAAAAAAAACATTTATTGTCAATGAAAATGTTCTTTATTAAATTTTGAGTACATTTTCTATCCCTTTTCCCCTTAGAGTATTTGGTCTTGGTAAGCTACAAAGTCTCCAGAAAGTCAGCTGTTCCCAGCAGATGGGAGAGACTGATACTCTGTAAGTGATGAGAAATGGTTTTGAATGAACCAACTCAGTGAGGATAACCTTGCCTTGGGCCTGCTGCTCAGGCTGCCTGCCTTGTTCTCTCTAATCAGCTAATGACTTCATCTACTTGCAGTAGGTTCTATCTTTCCTCTCACTCAATCATTGAGCTTACCAAAGTTTTGTGTGCGTGCATATCTGGTGCTTTTCCTAAAATGCAGACTTTACTCAGTAGGGCAGACATGGGATCTGAGACACCTCTATCCTGATAGGCTGTCGGGTGACATCCACAGGACACTGGTAATGAAGAAACAAGCAGAGAGCCGAGATGAGAGGTAGCAGGACCAGAGTCCTGATGTGAACTCTGTTGGAAACCTGAGGGCTGTGTCACAGCTTGGAGCCTCCTGTGTAGTAGTAAATTATTTAAAATCCTGGCCTGGGGCTTTCTACCCTACTTTGATCATTGAGTTCCCACATGAAAGACATACACATCCTTTATATTTCCAATATGCCTTAAGCAGCACAATAGCTGGCTATCTTCCTACCTTCCATGCTGTTAGAATCTAGTTTACTATCGATAACCCCCAGTTCTTACTATTTTCTATCTTCCATTTGGGCTGCTCTAAACTCCTATTGGACAGCCATCAGGGCCACAATTTTTTTTAATCTTTTTATTGAATATTTTATTTATTTACATTTCAAATGTTATCCTCTCCCCCCTCTCTCATCCCCATTCCCCTCCCCTTGCTTCCATGAAGATGCTCCCACTCCAAACCACCCACTCCCACCTCATCACCCTGGCATTACCCTACACTGGTAAAAGGAGTCTTCAGAGTACCAAAGGCCTCTCCTCCTATGGATGCCAGACAATGCCACCTCCAGAGCTCCCAGAGAATAAAACACCAACCAATAAGTACACATGGAGAGACCCATGGCTTCAGCCACATATGTAGCAGGGCCACAATTTTTATGGCTCTGCTAACCCATGGCAGCTCGTCTTTCTCTCTTCCTGCACCAACACTTTCTTCTTCATCTTCTTCTTCTCTTCTTTCTTCTCCCTTCTTCCCCTTTGTTTCTTCCTCTTCTTCTTTCTCCTTTTATTCCTCTTCTTCCTCCTCCTTTTATCCCTTTTCTCTTCTTCCTCCTCTTCTTTCTTTTCTTCCTCTCCTCCTCTTCTTTCTCCTTCTCCTCTTCCTTCTTCCTCATGATTCCAAGCCCTGGAAATCTAACCCCCCCCACCAACTATTGGCTGCCAACATATTTATTCACAAATCAGAATTAACTTGGCGGGAGGGTCATAGGAGATATATGCAGACTCCAGGTCTTAGGGGCCTGCACTTAGAATTACAGTAGACAATAAAAGCCAAAACCACAACACTCCTGTGTAGAACATTAAGGACAGGACTCAAAAACTTGCATTTTAAAGAATTTCCCAGGTTATTCTGTTGGTCCTACTCTCCTGGACAAGCAATGAGAGAAATGATCATGTACGAGCCAGTCCCGTCCCGTTAAAGAGTAGCTGCCACGTGTGTAATGTCTTCAAAGACTCACCTTCTAAGGGAAACTCTGATCGGTGCAGCCATTTTCTAGCCTGTAACTCCTCAGTCTCTAAGCATTCCCTGGGAGACAAAGTCAAAGAAAGAGAATCCTGTTTCCACTCTGAGTTTTCTTTTGCACTGGAGCCTGGGGATCAAATCTAGCTGCTCACACATGTGAAACAATTTGCCCCTGAATTGCACCTCTCTATTCTTTCCCATTTTGGATTGCAGCTTCTTTAAGTTTTCCTGAAATTCAAAAGGGAGAATTTCAGGCAAAATTTTTCATACCTCAACTGTAGCCTTGACATGTATTTTTGGAGTTAGTAGTGCCATGTTATGTGCTTTAAAATTTCTAAATATCAGAAATAAAATTTCCCAGCTTCAGATGTTCATGGTTGCACATTGACAACCGAACACAAACTTCACATCCTATGTGTTCATATTCTCATGCCCAGTGTTGACCAAAGAGACACACATGCCTCTCTAGCTAAAGTTCGTGAACAAAAGACTTGTAACGTTGTATATCGCTTATCAAAAGATACCTTATTCCTACTTATTAATAACAAGTAACACAGATTTTCAACATTTTATATTCATGTAACATACATTATGAATACATCAAAAATCTGAGGGCCATGTCAGGGGGGTTTCATGTTGATACACATGTGCACGTACGTGCACGAGCGCGCTCGTGCGCACACACACACTCACACACATTTTAAAATAGCTATTGTTGCTCATTAAAATGGTCTGAGGTCATACAGTGTGGTTTTTATTTTTATGCAGATAGCGTCTATTCCAGAAAATTTTTGTTGTATTTTCAGTTATTTTAGTGGGGTTTACACAGTGTGACTCTCTGTTCTTAGAAACAATGGCTTACACTAGGACTGGTCCTGCCTGTCATTCCTCACCATAATGTGCACTCTCATCACTAACCCTTGGTTCTTGCTGTATTGTCACTCAAATTGGAAATGGGTACTGGCGAAAATCTCTAACGGATGGATAATCATAACACTTTTGGTCACGTGTTTCTCCTGCAACCTGAAAGCTCTTAAAGAAAAAGATAGCAAATGCCTGCTGCTACCACCTTTTAAACTGCTATCTTTTGAAAAGCGCCAGTGTGTGTTTTAGATTCATTTCTCCGGTTCAGGTAAATGACACACAGTAGTTTTAGTTCTGACGGTATAAACAAAACAAATAAAACATGTTTCTATAAAAAGAAGGTTTCTCATTCAATACTTTTTCTAACCCCCCCTAAGAAGAGAAACAAAGACAGTGTCTAGTCATGTAGCGTGTTCCTGTAGATTTATAAGAGAAGCAAACAGTAAGGTGGGTAAACACCAAAATACAGACTATTTCATGGCTGTTGTGCCATTTCAGGTTTCAAACAGTACACCACCTTCATGACAGACATACTACAAAAAAGGATGGAAAACGCTCCAGCTCTAAAACACCCTTTTAATGTTCTTCCAAATGGCATTTCTACAAAGTAAATGTCCACACAGGTTTCAAGTTTTATGCAATATTTTTAGACATTTGAGAATTAACATTTAGTATGTTAGGGAGCATTTGAGGAAGCGTGCTCAAAGGAACTGCAGCATTTACTCTCTCCTGACCTTCCCACGAGTATTTCTTCTCTCTCTCCTGAAATATTTGAAGCCAACATCAAAAAGAAAAAAGGTGGATTGTATGGTCCCCCATATATGTTGAAAAACACAAAACATTTTATAACTATTAATTTATTAAATTAACAATTAATTAAGTCATAGTTTGTATGAAATATAGTACTTTATTAGCAAACTAAATTGTGCAGTCTGGCAGGGTTTCATACATTTAGTTTATCATACAATTAATATTTAGTTTTTGATGCAAAATGAGAATTAGTAGGAGTTGCCTAAATTAATCCAACAATAAATATAATTCCTCTGAGAAAAGTTTTAATGGCGTCTTGAAAATACTTTAAATAGCTAAAACTGCTTAATAGAAATCAATTCCCCGCACTTTCTTATAACGTTCAAGACTTTAGAGACCCTTCTCTTGATGTATAAGAAATCCACCTGTGGATATCAATTGTACTGTCGAATTTAGATAAACATTTTCTCATCTGTAATTCAGTAAGTCTAAGAGCAAATTGACACAAACAACATATAAGAGATCGTTAAGCTAATAATTTACAAGTACTCATAGAATATATATGCTCAATATAATTACATTGAACAATATAACTTACTATGACATTTAATGCATTTCCAAATCGGTACTATTAGATTCTAAAATGTCAAGATTCACATTGTCAGAGTGACATTTACCTCAAAACGTAAAAATTTCACCACTTCCAAATCATCTTACAGTGACTGTAAAAATCACAGATGATGGGGAATTTACAAGATTACATCTGCCTTAATAATGCTATATTTCATTTCATTCCAATATTCAATTTCACAATAAAAATCACCTTTCCTAATGAAGACCAATAAGACTAGTTACAAAACCTAAGTGAAACAGAAATCTGTGTTTGCCAATAGATAGAAAGTAATGAATTAAAAAGGTAAGTTTAGTTTAAATGTAACGTTTTCATGAGATGTAACTTAACACATATCTGTAGTTTCCACAAAAGAAAAATAAAATATCATTTAAATATATAGTTTTTTCTTTATAAATCAATAATGCAACATCTTATTAAAATGTTACACCTCATCTATTTATACATGTTAAAATATCTATTAATTCAATAAGATTTGGTAGGTGTTGCTGTAATGGACTAATATGTTCAAGGCATGTCTAATTAAAATTAGTTGCAGCCTTACAGCTTCTTTTGCTTTGAGTAATTACTAAGGTAGACTGAGTATTGTGTCCCAATATGGAATTAACCCAGTATTAACACATGATAAGGTTTAAGCCTTGAATCAGAGTTGTAGCAACTTTATGACCAGTTGGAGAGAATCTTGAAGATAGAAACCAGTTGAAAGCCACAGAAATAGTAGATCAGTATTAAGTTAAAGAGCTAACAGTCCTCCAAAGGTATTTATACAATTTTTAATATTTTAGTACATAGAAATGTGGTAAGGTAATACCACATTAAGTTTGACTCGCAATATATATAAAATGTGCAAGCCTAAACTAGCCAATAGAGATCAGGATTCCAGGTTTTCATGGAATTCTTGACAAATCCCTGCAGTTCTAGGTGCTGTGAGAATGATGTTCTGACTCACATCATTCAGACAGAAACTCCAGGATCCCAGTGATAACATAGCTATGTGGGCGGAGATCCCAGTACTAAGCTTTGAAGGCTCCTGAGTGAAGATAGTGCTCTTCTAATGATGGAGATGTGAGAGTAGAGCTTGTTTAGGCACATGAAAGGCTATACCTAAAATACTTTAAAATTCACCTGAAGCTACTCTGAAAAGGGGAAAACAATATCTTGGCACTAAAGGAAATATTTTAGAAGCAGAATTCTCATGACCTTGAAAAAATATTTACTTTGTATATACACAATGCAAACTCGTATTTTAAGCTTCCACAATACCCCACTCCACCATGGAGTCTTGCATAGAGTGCAAAAGAGCTCAAGTTTCAAGCATCACCAGAATTTCAGTGGCACCCACAGTTCAGTCCTGAAGGGGCAATGTATACATGCACAGAAAGATAAGCAACAGTGACAACATCCTGTTTAGACAACAGGGATGTGTTGGAGACACAGAGAATTTGGGGAGCTGTGGTTGGTAATGTACCCTTATCTACAAATGACTTCACCTTCTTTTAATACCCAAAGTTGCTACTACAAGCTGCTATCCTCTTATATCCTGTGACGCCTCAGTATTCATTTGCAGATGTCGCTCTAATAACCAGCACCTTTATTTCTTCACACATGTCTTTGCTAATGTCCTAAATTTTGGTTCCAACTGATCTAAAAACTCTAGCCCTTCTTCTTCCTGCCGATCACTGCAGCAGCCCACAGAGCCAGCCATGGAGCCTTTGCCTTCATAGTTATATGAGCGAACGTAGTCATCACAATGCTTGTGTTCCTCAGCTTGCCCACACAAATACACCTTCTGTATGGAGAAAGAGCACAGTTTATTATGACTATTAAAAGACACCTAAACAGACTAGCATAAAAATTATATCTTGGATTTACCTTTTACTGTTTAATTTTTAATCAGAGTGTGTCCTCTAATGGATTCCTACACATAAAAAATGCACATGATTGGTCTATATTATTTTCATTCTTAAGATATAGCAATTATATATAAATGCTCAGAGTGAACACATTTACAAGAACCAAGGCTATGCATATATCACATAAATAACTTACAACTTCTCATTAGAATATACGGTGTATTTAGTTGAAACTTATCTCAATGGTTTCTTTGCATAGGTAGGAGAGAACCAGTGTAGGCTGTGGTTCTTGCATTTATATTGTATATAGTTTTGAGAGTCTAATACATTAATGTTCTATATAGCATGTGTAATATAGTCATGTTATATAGCTGTAATTATCTAACATTTGGCTCACATCAGCCTGAGAAATCTGAAACAAGCAATAAAAACATGCAGAGTTGAACCTAAGATTAAAGTTTACCAGTCTACCCTGGTTGACCAAGGTAGGCAAGATTTCATAACTACATATAGAACTAGAGCACACTGGCAAAGAGTAGCAATTTATGATGTGTTGATTATTCTATAGCTAACTTTACTGAAGATTTTTTCTGATGATATTTAGTAAAAAAGACATCAGTCTTTTAATATCCCAAAGACACATATATAAAGTAGTCATAAAGTCTCTTAAATCATATTTTTAAAATTATACTCTGAGTGTGTTCCTTACATCAGTATCTGCCCTTGTACAGAAGATCAGAAGGTGTGATCCAGGTGTATGACAGGTACTTTGGGAAACCCTGGTTTATAAATCATATTAGCATCGCATATAGTGGACACCTGAAGGCTTGAGCACTTACTTCGCCAAGCCGAGGTTGAGTGAATGTTTGCCAGTCTGTGTAAGCATATCGGCCAGTGTCTCCTGCTCCTAGCACACCTCCCTTGCTGGATTCCAAGGTATGGTGGCCACCTCCTTTGTTGGAGTCCAAGGTGTAGCCTCCTTTGACCATCTCAAAACTTTGCTGTGTTTTGATTCCTTGGCCACCAAAAGTCCCAACAGATGTGCTTGTATCACAGATGTTGGCTGTCTGTGTGGGAAGTCTAATATTTGCTTCCTAAGGATAGAATTAGAAAATGAAATGAATCAGTGTCGGAGAAACCAACTCTTACCACAGACAGGTCACTCACTTGCTGTGCCTCTGTTCTTCACATGTAAAATCAAATAATGCAAAGAATCATATCATAGATAATCTGGGCCAAACTCTGCCTCCTAGGAATTCATATGTTGAGGTCCTAATCCCAGGATCGCTGTAGATGCAATCATGTAAGTCTCAAAGAAGTTAGGCTCTCATCTAACATGACCAATGTCATCTAACATGACAGAAAGGAAAATTCGGATTGAAAGACATAAAAACTGCTTTATGTGGCCACAAGCCAAGGAACAAAAATGGAAAAAAGCTTAAGCTATCTCCCCTCAGGGCCTTCAGAGGAAATATGGTACTGTCAATATCTTATCTCTGATTTTATCTATCTTATAAAACAGGGATAGCATGCTTTTTTATTGTTTTAGTTGCTCCTTAAAGCCAATACAAATGGGCAATGAATTAAAATATACAGGGAACTTCCACTTCTGCTTGGTACAGTATAGGTCGATTATCACTAGGTTTTACTATTACAGTGGAGTAATCAATTGTGTCCATTGGGCCACCATATAATTTAGTGAGACTTTAATTCTGGTTTACCGTCACTTCTTCTCCTGGTCCTTCAGTATTTGATACAATTAAATTTTGCTGGGCTACATCATCTGGGAAGCATTTCTTGACTGTTCTCTTAGTAGTTGTCACACAAAAGCATGTAAACAAAATGCCTACAGGAAAAATTAGAAAGCAAGGTAAAATTATGTTTTGCATTCTAGAAGATATTGAAATAACTTGATAATAAACAAAAAAATGTAAAAACAAAAAAAGAAAAAAATTCTTTAATGTCTGTACAGCTTTTCAGAAGTCTTCACTGTCTCATGATTAAGTTCTGAGGAGTTAAAGCAAGACCTCTGAAACTTACCTAAACAGTTTTAATCTGCTGTTACTGCTGTTTCTTCTATGACTCAGAACCCCACTTACATAAGAGGTACAAGATGTTTTTTAAAGGCACATGTACCAGCAGTTACTCATGTCTGTAACGTAGAGAACTGCAGTATATTTTTCTGACTATCATAGCTGAGATGAACTGTCCCAGGTAGATCACGTGTTAAAGTTTTGGTTCCTGCCTCAGTGTGCTGTTGAGACGTGGTGGGGTCTTCAAAGGGCAGGCCTTAATAAAAGAAAATCGCATCATTGGGGACAACCCTACCCTCTTCTTTCTCTCATTTTAGTTTCTAACTGCCATAAGATAAATAAGTTGCTTAGCTACATTCTACTGGTCAGTGGGCACAATACAAGAGGGCCTGCTGGTTATGGCTGAGACCTCTGAAACAGAAATAAAACAATCTTCTCTGTAAAGTTGTTTTCTCCAGGAAATGACCAGGTAAGTATTCCACAACACTGAGCTGGTACACTTACACAGTAGCAGTGCAGACCCCAGGACCATGGCGAGAATGGCCCATTTCCCAAGGATTACATTTGGTTTAGCATCCCTCGCCTCCTTCACAGCCATTCTACACTCTGATGGAATTGCACAGTCACACACTCTCACTGATAACACATGCTTTGCAGAAAAACCATGCCTGTCTTGTATTTGAATTGGCACAGAATAGTAGTTATAATTAAGATTGTGTCGTTGGCGAAGAATGGCACGTTTACCTAAAGGGAAAAGAGTAGATAGAGTACACATTAATACGATATTTTAACAACAACATTGCTCTCACTCTGTATACATTCAAGAAATTAATCTGTAGTAAAATTAATTGTTCATTTTCTTTCTTAAAAATGGTTTAGTGTTTCAGAAATGTATGGAAAGTGTTGGATTATTTTAAATCAGGGGTAGACTGATCTTTAGGCTGGGCATGTTGCTGCAAGCCTTTAATCCCCCGCATTCAGGAGGCATAGGCAGGATAGGTCTCTGTGAACTTAAGGCCCAGGATTTACATAGTTCCAGGAGAGCTAAGGTTATGTAGAGAGAGCTTGTCTCAAAATAACAAACAAGAAAGAAAGAAGACTTATCTATTGTCAAAACGCTATTTCAATGATTTAAAATTGGTTTCTGTGTTTTCTTAAAGGATATTCAAAGCAAAAATCTGAGTGATACACACACACACACATACACACACACACACACACACACACACACACACACACACACACACACACATATATATATATATATAATAGATGATTGGTACACAGATAGACACATGCATACATAGGTTGATAATTGGTAATTGATGATTACTAAGTAGATAATTGCAAAACAAATAGATGATAGATATATAAAAATAAATTATAGACACATGGTAGATAGATGATAGATGACAAATAAAATAGATATTAAAGCATTAGTATTTTTCCAAGATGAATAACTTCCTACAGTGCTTATGTATTTATTATGACTAGCAAAGGTAAAAGCACAGGCCTTCAGCAATATTGAACTGGGATTACTTACAGTATTTAGCATAATTACTTACCATCCTGTGATTCTAGAGTCCAATGTCTGCTGGAAGAATTATCCAGGAAAAACTGAAAAGGTGGACCATTATCTGGCCCATCTAGATCTATAGGTTCCAAAATGGCATAATCCTTCTCCTGCTGACAAATGGTCACCTCCTTGTCTATCTGTGGTGGGTGGTCATTAAAATCTTCCAGAAGAACTACCAGTGTTCCTGTGCAGGATCGGCCAGCTAGGAGAAATAAAAACAGGCCATTCTGATAGCGAAGGAAACTGAGATTCACTTAAGTTGACATTTAACAATATTTATCACTTAATGGTTTTCCTATAAGATTCTCTGTTTCAAACATCCTGATAAAAAACAGAGCAGGAGAGGATTGACCTTACTTGGAAGTTTATTAGTCAAAACAGAGCTGAAAATTAACTCTTCAAAAATTTTCCAAGACACCAAAGGTTGATGATTTTCCATTCTTAGGAGATGGTGGAGCATCAGGAAGAGGCAGCTCCATATCTTTGTCTAGTTCAAACGCTCACTTTAAGTGACCTGTTTCTGTGATTCCTACATGTCAGTGAGTGGGGAGTACTAGCCACAGAGCTGAGAAGTGTATGTACCAAGTAAAATCTAAATCCACAGCCTTCTGGAAAGAGCTTCTGAAATCAGTAGTTGTTATTACTATATGTTTTCCCTATCCCGAAGCACACTCTATAAGTCAGATCTGAATGAACAGAGTTCTCTATTATTAGAAAGATTCCACATAGTTTCTTCTCCAGTTCTGGTATGCCCATTAGCTCCCAAGATTGCCTGTGTGCTGAGAGCCCCGTTTCACATCACAATTATAAATGTAAGCCATTTAGATTGCATTTTTACTTATAGGAATAGCCACCTTAAAAAAAACATATCACGCAGAATTGTAAAACATATTAAGCTAATATGTTTCTCAGCTAATATATCCCCACATGTTATTCTTCAGAATTTTGTACATTTGAGGTGTGGATCAAAGAGAAAGGTGATATTCAGGTAGTGTACTTGGTAATGACACTCACATTAAGGGGGAGCTCAGATTTTGAAAGCTAGATGATTTTATCTCATAAGAGCATCTTTAATGCTTACATTATAAAGTAGTAAAGCTTTCATTATTAGAAGGACCAAACCTCATCTCATGACTCCTAGTTTCCATGGTCATGAAGAGGATGTGTAACCTGGTATTTCTATCCCAAACGCAGCGGGACTGTGAGGTGAGAAAAGCCTTAATGGGCAGAGTAGGCATAAGTCAGCTTGCCCTGTCGGCATAAACAGGAAGCAGCTGGCATCTGCACTAGTTAACCTTCTGTCTCTCTTTTAGTAACTACAGCTCTTGCTTTAAAACTAAAAAAAAAAGGGGGGGGAGAGGAGGGGGGAGGATGGCTTGGTGGTGGAGAGGATGCTCTCCCCTTCTAGAGGATCTGAGTTCAAGTCCCAGCAGTCATAACAAGTGGCTCACACTACCTGCAATTCCAGTTCCTTGGGGAGCCAGCACCTATGGCCTCTTTGATCGCATGTACACACACACACACACACACACACACACACACACATACACACACACACTTTTATATGTATATTTTTTTAAAAAAACATTGTAGCTAAAATAGGCTATATTGCCAACAATATCTGGGGAATCGTATGTTATTATCTTAAATTTAAGAAGTGTGTAGAAATGTCCATGTTGCTGTCTGGCAATGTGTTTTACACGCTCAGCTTATGCATCTCATCTACAGACAGCAGAAACCTTGAGTTAATCAAATAGCCAAAAGGATTAGTTCCGTCTGAAAATCCCAATTTTCTTTTATCTCTACGAGAATTTCTCTGAAAGGGAAAGTATATAACCAAAGGATAAGTTCTTTTTATATTTTATTACTCATATGAACTTCTATTTATTTCTATAGCATAGATTTATATTATGCATTGCATAATAGTACATGTGTACACTAGTCAAATTGTTAGCACATGTATATGCATGTTTGCTTAAACTGTATATGATTCCAGTAGGCAGGAGTTTACTGCAAGAGTTTCAGGATCATCACATAACAGTTGACCGTGTTTGAAGGAGACAGTCTAGAGTGCAGGTTCTAGAACTAGTTTATGGTTGTTTAATTGAAAATAGATATTTTTCATATAATAAATTCTGATTACTGTTTCTTTTCCCCCAGCTGCTCCCTTCTTCCCCCTCCTAAATCCACACTTTATTTCTCTCTCTTGAGAAAACAATCAGCATCTTAAGTAATAATAATAAATGCGAAACAGAATAGGACAAATAAGCAGAAAAAAAAAGAAGCCAAAGTAAAAGCACAAGAAACACACACAGACTCAGAGATGCACGCATTTGCACACACAAAAAAAATCCTATAAAAACAGGAAACCAAAAATCTTATATAAGCAAAGACCTGTAAGGTAAGTGCCCTGGCTAGTATTTGTTTCAGTGCAACACAAGCCAGAGTCATCCGAGAAGAGGGAACTCCAGTTCAGAAAATGTCTCCATAATACTGGGCTACAGACAGGCCTGAAGAGCAGTTTCTTAGTGATTGACGTGAGAGGGCCCAGACCAGGGGCGTGGAGCCATCGCAGGCTGGTGGTCTGAGTTGATAAGAAAGCAGGCTGAGCAAGCCATGAGAAGCAAGCGATCCTCCACGGTCTCTACATCTGTTCCCACCTCCATGGTCCTGCCCTGAGTGACTTCTACCCTCACTGCTTTTGATAAGGAACTGTGAAACAGAACTGTGAAGAAAAGAAGTCCTTTCCTCCCCATGGTTTTGTCATGGTGTTTCATTGTAGCCATAGTAACCCTCACTAGGACAATTAAAAAACAAAAGGCCCCAGACAAGGCATAATGAGATTAAACAATATCTTTCATCAATAACCAATACTCAACATTAGACTTCGGTCATTTTCTCTCTCTTGTGGCTCTGCCCGAGGGGTGCACAGGGGACTGAATGGGTGTTCTGAGTGAAATCAGCCATCGTACTGAACACAGAGTTTTTTGTTGTAGATTATTAGTACCTTAGAGGAAAGAGTGTGTGGACAAAATTTGACCTAGACGTAGGCAGATTCTATGTTCATGTTTTACTTTTAGAAAATGGCGCTCACCTGCATCCATTGCCACTACTGATATATTGTACTGGTTGTTTTTCACAAACTTCGACTCTCTGTCTAGTACTTTCACAGTTCTCAAGTCTCCTGTGCTTTCGTTGATCTCAAACCAGTTATCTTCGTCTCCTACCTTCTTATACCTAGGTTTTCAGAAAGCAAACATTGAATGACCAAAGCGAAGAAACACAAACTGTCGCTAAACTTGAAATGAGTTCATGCTCTAGGGAAGAGTCAGGAGTTTGCAGGAAAGTGCGAACCTTAAGCCTTCACCGCTGTTTGTTTCTGGGTCCACTGCTTTGTAGCCCAGGAGCTCTTGACCGGCTGGCAGTCCATCTTTGCTCTGAATGACTTTGAATGGTGGCTGACACTCAGGACCCTCATCTCTGTCTTTAATTTTCACAGTGACAGTTGTGGTGCACATTGTTGGGGGTTGTCCGTTGGCGGCATTAGTGAACTGGACTTCGTTAAGGACACCGATTTGCAGAGTGACTTGGCGTCTGACTTCATAGTTCAATGGCTGTTTAATAAACATATACACTGATCAGTCCACATACCATTATACAGGACTCTAATGATGCCAAGATTTAATAGATGGGGAATGTAATTCTTAGTTTTAAAATGTTGCCCAAAACTGGTGCTAACCAAAAGATCAGTTACCCCCTTTAAAATGGTTAAATCATCAATTTTTAAGAGTTGAGCATTTTCCTTCTTACTTTTTTGCTTTGGAAGATCCCACTTTCATTTTTTTTATTGTAACTTTAAATAGTAAAAGGAATGAAGCATGATTGTGTCTAATCCCAGTAAGACTCCTGAAACAAGGGAAATTCAAGGACAAGTGGAAGAAGGAAACACAGATCATCAAAGGGGGGAGAAAGAATACATGATGTAAAAATTAAAGAATATTTTATGAGAATCTTATCAAAAAATAACTTCAGAAAGCTTTGAACTACCCCTGCGAAATTAGAGAGGAAAGACACACAAGACAAGGACACAGTGATTCAGAGAGCAGCCAGGGTGTGCACACTCAGTGCTGCCTATCAAGGCCATGGGCAGATCCAAATTCCTCTGCCTTACTCAACTTCACGTACAGAGGAGTGGAGTGTGTTCTGCTATGGGTTTCTGCTTAGAGAGAGTGAAATAATAGAAAAGACTCCGTGTAAAGCATTTCATCACCATGCTGCACTATTGTGGAGATATACATACACACACACACACACACACACACACACACACACACACACATTCATTCTCTTATCCCATTAACACTCCACATAATTCCCTGTCTTCCCAAGTCCTCTTCCCAGGCTTATTTATCAATGGAGTGACAACACTGCTGACAAGTGACTTCCCTCTTTACATGTCCTTTAACTGCCTCTAACTCCTGGGGAAGGGTTCATTCATAGATGAAAATAATGTTTATACCGATGTCAAAAGTTTGGATGCTGTAAAGAACAGCATTACGATTATTACATACCTTGACAACACACAAGACCCCTTCATTTGTAATCGGGTCCGTTGTGATTTTGAAGTTGCCGTTTTCATTCCCCTGTAGGATTGTGTATACCGCCTTCGAGTGGGGGGTGTTGGGCAAATCTTGGTCTTGCACTGTCATTCTTAGAATTTCAACATCAATTCTGTTTTCTTCCACTTCTGTGGTATACTGAGGTGAAAATGCCATTCTAAGTATCCATTCACAGCTTTAACAATGTTGCCTTTCTATTTAAAATTCAACTTAGAGAATATAATATAATTTTATAAGAAATGTAAAGACTATAATAGATGCTCACAATATGGACAGGGATTTGTAAAGTATCATGCCCAACCTTCTTCTTTCATATTTTGTTTTCAAATCTCTTCCATTCATCAAAGTAACCCATCTCTTAACTGCTAAAGTTCTGTGAGGTGATTTTCCTGCTCTCTTTCAATCTCAGATTTGTCTCCTCTCACCCTGTATCATATTTACAGCCCACCGCCCTTTAGACATAGCAAACATCAATTAAATTATGCTAATGTGTTAACCATATAATACTTAGAGTGTGGGAGAATTGTGGATTGGACCTGGAGCCTTAGATGCAAGGCAAGTTCCCGGCATCTAAGTATGGCAGCAGCTCAGAATTATTAGATTTCACAGTAATCCTGTTTCGGTCACTTTGATTCACAAGCAAGCATGTTAAGAGAAAAGTTTTCTCTTTTCGTGAGAAATTAAATCATTACTCTTTGAAATAGAATGACAGGAGCATAAGATATTAAAGAGACTAAAAGAATCAATTATAATCTGCAAGCAATGTGCGGTGGTTGGAACAAAAATGGCTCCCTTAGATAAGGACCAGCACTAATAGGAGGTGTGGCCTTGTTAGAGGAAGTGTGTTACTGAGGGTGGGCTTTGAGGTTTCAGAAGCTCAATCCAGGTCTAGTGACTAACTGCTCTTTCTGGTGTTGTGGCTCACGATGTAGAACGCTTAGCTCCTCTTCTATCACCACACCTGCCTGCATGCCTCCATGCTTCCAGACTTAATAATTGACTGAGCCTCTGAACTGTATGTGGCCCCAATTAAATATTTCCCTCCGTGAGAGTTGTTGTGGTCATGGTGTCTCCTCACAGCAGTGAAAACCTTTACTAAGACAGGATGTAAGATGGAAAGAGTTGCATCTAGGTCTGTGGATAAGCTCTTTGGCAGTGAAGTGTCCATCACTACATTAGATTCTTTACTCTCTGACTAAGACTCTGGTATGGATGTGTGAAAAAGTGCAAAGTTACTCATAAGTCAAGAAACCATTCCTCAGCAACCTCATCATATACTGTGTCTCACAGAACAAGACTAGCACAGGAGGAGCTGTGGGCAGGACTTCTCTCTGACTCCAGGAGAACGTATAAGGTCGATCTCTTTCCTGCTTCATAACTTGAAACACACAGGTCACTGGAGAGAAAGCCTCTTCTTCAAAGTCTAAAAAAATCCCCAAACTGACAATAATAACCAAGAAAACATGGACCGCATGAGGTACATCAGAACAGAAGTGCTCTTCAGTGGCCACAAGCAAAGGCACTTCCTTACACCAGAAATTTGAGCAACTCAGCTATTCTCACACAAAACACACTATTCATACTTGATTTTAAGTGATTACTATTTAAAACAAAATATCTGCTTTCAGAAAGCTGCCAAATTCCAGGGGGTTTTTTTGTTGTTGTTGTTTATTTGGGGTTTTTTGTTTGTTTGTTTTTTTAAATACAAATGAATCTAGTTCACCAAGCACACAAGTCTACTTACAGAAGTTTGGGTGAAATATGGTGAGTTGTCATTCTCGTCCTCCAGTGAGATTGTGATTGTCCCAGTGGTGAAGAGACCAAAGGGCTGGCCCCCCATGTCTCGTACCTCCATCACTAGTGTGTAAGTATCACATTTCTGTAAAAGAAGGAAGGAGGAGAGGGAGGGGGAGGGGGAGGTAGAGAGGGAAGGGAGGGAGGAAAGAAGGTTATTGGTAAATACATCTATTTCCTCTCACTAACGGTTAAGCTACATACTCTGTGTTGTGGTTATATTATAAATAAGCTTTAAAAATGTTATGTACATATGTGTTAACATTATTGGATGCCCAACTCTGAATATTTTTTAATAAAAACACCATAAATACAAATACAAAACAAGAAATTGAACAAATAATGCAGCTAATTTCAGTTGACCTGGGTTTAGAATCACCTAGGAGACAGACCTGGGCATGTCTGGAAGGGTATGCCAAAAGGTTTAACTGAAGAGAGAAGCGTGAGTGTGGATAGTACAGTCCTGTGTACTGAGGGACAGCATCATCCTATATGCTAAGATCCTGGACTATGTAAAGGGGAATTGGAGAAAGACAGCAGAGACTGAACACTCAGCTCTCTGTGGTTCCTGATTGTGAAGTGTGAACAGCTACCTCACACGGCACCTTCCCTGCCATGGTAAACTGCACTCTCAAAGCCAAGCATGAGGAAAACCTCCCCTTCTACTCACAGTAAAATAACCAACTAACCAGAGGCTGATAATTTTACATTTAAAATTTCACCTTAACCCATTCATACCTGGCAAAGTGTAAGCAGAACGTGAAGGTTCTGAAGTGAGTGAGGGAGCTGTGCCGTGAGTAAACACACTGGCACATCCAGACAGTGGAAGAGCGATTTGTACCACAGAGGAATGAGCTACTGAGCCATCAAAAGACATGGGGGAAGTTCAGATGACTAGGAGAGAGCAGCCAGTGTGGAAAGGCTTCAGACTGTGTGGCTCAGACTGTGACATTCTGAAAACGGTGAAACTGTAAAGAATCTGTCTCTGTGTCTGTCTGTCTGTCTGTCTGTCTGTCTGTCTGTCTGTCTCTCTCTCTCTCTCTCTCTCTCTCTCTCTCTCTCTCTCTCTCTGTGTGTGTGTGTGTGTGTGTGTGTGTGTGTGTGTGTGTGTGTATGCACAAATGTGTGTATGCTGGAGTGGCTCCCTCAGGAGAAACTATGAATAGACAACATGCCTGCTGCAGTGGACCTGTGCAGTCATGTGGAAGGAAACAAATGGGAACCTTCTCGTTTTCTGATCCATTTACCAAAGAGCATACATCGTAATGGAATTACTTTCCCGACAGCAGAAATGAAGTAAATTAAAGCAGTGCTATCAGGACCTCACATGAGCACAAGGAGAGCAAGTCAGACCTGTCTTATCCTTATGCTATCTCAGCATCTTTGCAGATGTGCAGAAGTCTCCAGAGAGTCCCTGGGCATAGCTTGGGAAGAAAGCTTAGGGAGTAAGCATGCTGGCTATACTGTAATCATCGAAGCACTAATTACCAGCTTAAGCACAGTGACTGATGAATTAATGCACTGATCCATTACCTCTCTGTCCAGCAAAGGTGTGGTGGTAGTGATCACACCTGTGTCTGGGTGGATGGCGAAGTGCTTTGGTTGATCTGGGATTTGCTGTAAGATTCTGTACCTCAGCTTGGTATGTAAGGTTCCTGGTTCATCCTTGTCTATGGCAGTCACTTGGCCCACCGAGGTTCCTGTTTAGACAAAGCCAATGTTGTCAAACTTTAAACCATAGTATAATTGAATTATAAACAAAAATACAGGTGTCATTGCAGTAGATTGTCAAAACACACTCATAAACACACATGCAAGACTCAGATCCAGACCCAGACCCAGAGCTCCACCCCCCATCCATGATTTTTACAGAATATCTGAAGATTGTATAAATATTTTTTACAAACTTCTCCCAAGCCCTTCTTTCTTGGACCTTCCGCTAGGTATATACTGTGAAAAACATGTTTTGTATTTTACATACAAGGAATTAATAATTTTGGTAAGAGTGACTTTCAAAATGTTTCTCCCTGTCAACAATTAACAGTTAATAACAGTTCATGGACTATTTTGTAAAAACTCTCTCTTGTACCACAACTTAATTTAATGTCTTTTTGTAGCAACTTTTGCTTTAATACTAAGTGTACTGAATTATTCTTAGAAGCAAGCAGTTGTTAGTATGTAATGAGACGTGGTTCAATGAATTAAATGTGCTACAGTAATCAGAGGCTATTCCTAAGCTGGACATGAGGGTTTTAGAGATGCTCCTAAAAGAGCAGCAACATCACATCTGCACATGGACCCAAGAACAGGATGCAGAAGGCCACAATAACTAACACGTCATCCAAATGTTTTAAACACTGAGCAGTTTTCTGTTGTTCTTTCACAAGCCTAGGGGATCCCAGCTTCATATATTCTCTCTGAATTCCAACCAGATCCCTTCTTCCTGAATTGTCCCAACAGAATAAAAGCCAAGCCATTATTCCTGCATTACAATATTTCTAAGGTATCAAACTGCCAAACACTGAACTCCAACTCTGTGGAGAACTGAATCAAATAAATGTTACCAGAATACTGGTCATAATCTGAAAAGGATATAAAATTAAATTTTAAAAAATTAGCTCAAAACAATTTGACCCGTAATATTAAAAAAAAATCTAGTAGAAAAACAAAAAAATATGTGTAATCTAAAATACTAAAAAAACACATAAAGTGAAATTGCAAAAGTAAACTTTTACAGACAAGGTGTCTCTCTATGTCGCCAGAGCTGCCCTTATGAAGTCCAGGTTGGCCTTGAATATCCAGACATCACTGGTCTCTACCGACAGCTGAGATTTAAGGTTTGTGCCACCTTGGCTGGCAATCATTTCACCACACAGCACTTTTGAAGTGTAAATGACCTTGTTACTATGCCACTGTAAAATGTCAGGCCAGCAGGATAAAACTGCCAAAGCAGCTTGTTGTTGAGCCTGACGACCTGAGTTCAAAACACCAAATCCATAGTGAGAGGAGAGAACCTAGACAGGTTCACAGACACACACGCACACACACACACACACACACACACACACACACACACACACACTCATTCACTCACACATACTCACTCACACACACACTCACTCACAGACACACACTCACACACACTCACTCACACACACTCACTCATACACACACACACTTACAGACACACACACAGACACTCATACACACACTCACACACTCACTCACAGACACACACACACACACACACACTCACACACACTCACACATATATACACACACACACTCACACACAGACACACACACTCACACACACACTCACACACACACTCACACACATATACACATTTGTGCACCCATACATTTACACACACACACATTCCTGCACCCATACATTTGCATACACACACACACACACACACACACACACACATTAATGGATGTTGTTTCTTAATGTGAACTCACCAGATCGGCAATTTTCAGGCACACTAAAAACTGTCAATTTGGTTTCAAAATATGGGGCATTGTCGTTGTCATCTTCTACCCTAAACAGCAGGGGCAGAGGGTAGTCTGGGGCATAGCCATCAGCAGTGGTTGCATATCCATACACCTGGGAGGGAGAAATCATCATCAGCTGCTTCTTACCTGACAAACTGTACAAAGGGAAGCCCAGGGCCGGGCAGAGGCACTGTTTCAAAACATGCACAGGTACACGCAGCTAAGAAACATGCAATGCGCAGAAGGCATAGTCACTGTGCAGCCTTGCAAAGCGATTTCTCATTATTCTTCTACCACATTCTCATGTGCTCTCTGTTCCATAAGTTCCAAGTGCTCTCAGGACTAGCTGTGGTTTCTGACGTGTGAGAACACAGGGAGACCCACAGGTAGATATGTTCGTCACAACTACTAACAGAGCTTATAAATGTGTTTCAGCTTTAATACTCATACATATGTCACAGTTAATTCTGGGTGATAGCTCTGCCTGTATTTTCCTATTTTATATTACAAATATGCATTTATAATAAAATGGTAATAAAAACATATCTGTATCCTTAACAAGACAATGGGATACATCTCTTTTTTTCCATATAAATTCTACCCAGTTATTTTTGTACAATGTGTAATGGTACATAATGGGCATTCAGCAGGTAGTTATTGAATTACACCCCAACTAATCCCCCTAACCTAATCCCACCATCCTAACACCCCAGTCCCCACCAGCACCATCACCAGCATCACCATTATGGTAGCTGGAATAAGAGTGGTCCAACAGACTCATGCATATAAATGCTTGGTGCTGGTCGGTGAGTATGTGTGATCTCATTGAGAAAATGTGTTTCTGGGTATGGGCTTTGAGGTTAAAAACATCTGTTCCAATCCCAGTCTCCTTCTTCCTCTGCCTGTAACTTTCAGATCAGATGTGAGCTCTCAGCTGTGCCTTGCGTTTCTGACTATGAGCACACCCTCCACCATGACGATTATAGACTAGCCCTCTGGAACTGTCAGCAAGCCCCCAGTTAAATGCTTCTTCGATAAGTTCTCTTCGCTATGCTGGATCTTCTTATCAATAATAACCCTAACTAAAACTACCATCATCGCCCCCTAACTCTCCAGACAAATCATCATCTCTACCACCACTGTCACCATTATCAGCATCACCACCGTCACCACCCCAATCATCACACTACATCTTCACCATATTTCGAATATTCCAATATCACACTAGTCAGTCTTCCATCACCTCCTATCTTCTCCCCCTAGACTGTATGCCTTTTTCTCAAAATGCTGGTTTTGAAATTTAAGACTAAATGAAGGCAGAAAACTGTCTAATAGATTACAACTATCATCAGATATGAAGCTATGAACTCACAGGCATTTTCCTGCAACACCTAACATAGGGTCTGGAGGAACATATAGATTAAATAAAATCATTTCAAACAGACATTTATTGTCAAAATCTCATTTATATAAATTAAATAAAAGTAAATGGTCAAACAATTGCATCAAAACCTCTACTACAAACTACTGGAGTAAATATACTGTATGTCTCTAAGGCGTTCTCTTGTTTGCATGTGATTTTGTTCGTTCAACATTAAAACACCTCTGTGGTAGAAAAGATAGATATTAGCAGCCTATAAACCAAGAAAACATATTCTAGAGGGTGTGGCTCACCAAGTTACAAGGAACAGTGACAGATACTCAAGATGTCCTGGAAGAACAAGCCATAGAATACATCATTAGAAAAAAATGAATCATTTGAAAAGATCATAAGAACCAAAGGTGCTGCGTGACTCCAAGGAAACCCTGTCTTCCAGACACAACAGGACTGATGCTCATTTGAACTCAAAGAGACTCTGATAGCAAGGATGGAAACTACACAGTTCAAATAAAAAAGGGAAATGGACACAAAATATTATCTCTAATAGAGAAGCTGTCTGCAATTGACACCTGCAAGAAAAGGGGAAACAAGACTTATTCCAATGGAGCATCACTGGGAATATAAACCAAACTCCAAATATGACCCCATGCTCTAGAGCATCTATTCATCATTAAAAGTATAAAACTATCAAAGCATACAGCAAGAAAGTAATTCTGTGGCCACACACAGAAAGATGACTCAGAGGAAAGACGCATGTGGCTGAGAAGACAGCTCTAGGAGAAAAAGAGCTTGGGACAAAAAAAAAAAAAAAAGTATGACAAAAATATCATTTCAGCAACAATATTTTCAAAGTGGTTTGTTTAATAATTCTCTCCCCCCCCCACAGTATTAATAGTAAGAAGCAAAGAAAATCAAAAGGCTAAAAACTAGCTTTTTTTGGAACTCTGATATTCAGTGAAGTAGATCCTGCACCAAGCACAGCAGATGGCTTCTTATGTTTGGGCAGAGTACGATCTTGGTAACTGCCATGCTTTAGGGGAAGAGGTTGTCTAAGCAGTAAGAGTCCTATATTTCTCTCCCAGCAACTTTCACTTGCATGTAGACAGAAGATTGTGGTAGGACTGGGTGATAATGCACATTTAGCTTATGTAGGTAAGACCCTGTGTTTAATTGTAACCTCCCCACCAAAAAAGTAGCTATGAAAATGACAACCACCCTGGGTTAAAGATAGTTCTGCAGCAGAGTACTTGGCCAGCTATGGCCAATGCCCATTGGAATCTACTCCCGGCACTTCAAGAGCTAAAAATAAATTAGTTACAATGAAGCTTGGCTTCTCTCTCTTACAGCTTCAATAAGCCTTCTTGAAAATGTTATTTAATATTGGTAAAAGCAAAATACGTTTAATCTAGAGAACATTGGAAAAAGCATAAAATTCAGAAAGTGTCACAACAGACCCACCTTTGTCCTCAGTCATATCTACAGCAGAAACACTGTAGGTTGTCTTAAAGCCCACACTACTTTAATGAGTTCTTTTACAGATATTCTAGAACTAAGACTAGTCTCCTCTTTATTAGTACTTAACCAAGGACCCTCTTCTCTTTACTTGCCCTACTTCCCGTGTTTTTCACATTCTAAGTGTTGAATAACATTTTAACTTCCCATCCTTCTTCCTTTCCCCTCCTCTCTGCTCTCCCCCCCTTTTTTTCTCTTCCTGTTCTTCTCTTGCTCTTTTGATAGATTCTTCCTCAAAAGCCCAGGCTGGCCTTGGATTCACAATTCTCCTGTCTTGGCCTCCCCTCTGCATTGGTAGGATGACAGGCCTGTTCAGGATGCCTGGCTCCAAACAGGTTTTTCTTCTTGTAAATGCATCATCCTCTCCACTCCCCACAGAAGTTACCTTCTTTCACAGAGGCTGAAACTCGGACGAAAGATTGCTAAAATTCTCCCGTGGACTTCCTTCACAGACATTTCTCTTGGTTAAACTCCAACAGCAAAGAAAACTAGTATTACCCTCACCGAGAGTAGGTAAATGTAAGGTCTTAAGTAGTATCTTTCAATGTCATCCTCCTAAGCCACGAGGCTGTCTCTTCTATACCAGTTAAAGATTAGAATGCTGAACAGACGTGTGGATTTGTCTTTAGGAAGGAGAATAAGATTGACTGGTAAGTAAGTTCTAGATGTCTAGACAAAATGCAATTCAAGGGTTAAATTTCTTAAGAAAGGGGTGTGGGTGGGGTGTGTTCAGAGTAGGGAGTAACACCACACTAAGCAAAGCCTGAAAGGGTGGATCTAACCAACGTATACACACATTCAAAATTCCATGGGTGATACAGTCCAGCTCAGTACAAGTAGGTCAGACTTTCTGGGCATGGGCCCAAGTACCAATTTCGTTTATCTTGTTTTTTAGGTCTCATGTGTTTTACAGCATAAAAGCTTGGCTGACAATAATGGAAGTACTTTATTGTAAAGAACTTTAAACCCAATGAAAATCTCAATTACTTCTCCAGAGTTTTGTAGATAAACATCTGTGCTTGAAAATTTGTCATTGTATTTTCTATACATCCTCTACCCATTTGTTTCCCTTTTATACCCACTGTCTCTTTATCAACCTGACACCATTTTATATTGAATATTAGTAATATTATACGTACAAAAATCATTTAACACTTAGGGTATTTTTAAAGAATCAATGTTTAAATATTAAAACATGAATAATAAAGACCTAATGTTAAATAAATATTTTAGTAATCTTACCAAAAATTGGTCATACTGTTCACGGTCAATGCTTCGGGTACAATAGATGTCCCCAGTGTCTTTCTCTATGTAGAACAAATTGAAAGGCTCTTTGTCCACTCCTGGTCCACTAATGGAGTAAAAGATGGTATAATTCTGGGCAGCATCAGACTGGATCTGTAACAAGAAGAAACAGTTTGGAGAAAGAACAAATACGTCATGATCAATATCTTAATTTAATCTTTGGGGTTTATTTTAAATCACTTTCTCTCTTTCCCTTGTTTATTTGCCCATATTATTTGAAATCTTGTCTCCATTCTTCCATCTGTGACGTCACAGACTCGTGTCCCTTGTTTGGTTCCTCATGTTCAGAACACATCCATGTAGTTTGAATCTGTGAAGCAGTGTGACTTTACCATCTTCTGTTTCTGTACATAGTACAGGAAACCTTTCTGTGATTTCAAATTTGGGGGGCTTGAAAACTGTATGATTACTATTGAAGTAGTACAACCTCTTAGACAATTAATTCTACAAGTCATGACTGTTTCAAAGCTGCCCCATGTTTGCATTTTAGCTGTGTAGCAGCTAAAACAACTAAACAACAACAACAAATGAGTAGTTTGGGAGATGGTTGTTCATTAAAGCCAGAGTTGATTTATACAGAACTGGTAGACAAGAGCTCTGCAAATTAATGCTTAGAAATCTGGCACAGTGCTGTACAATGGCTCAAGAGTATGTGTGCTTGCCACCAAGTCTTAACCTTGGAACCTACATGGTAGAAGCAGAGAACCAACTGCATCTAGCAACCTGCTGACTCACACACATGTGTTTGTATGGTACATGTATGCCCTCTACCAAAAATCAATAAATAAAATATAGTATTTGGATGGAAAAACTACATGAAGTCATTATCTGTTCTTCATTGTGATACATAGATGATGTCAATACAATTGATAATTTGAACCTCTCATTCACTGCATTGTACACTAGTTATTTGTATATTTTTGGGGTGCTGGGGATAGAGCTTTGGACCTTGTGCATGCTGGACACACATAATACCACTAAGTCACAACTCCAGACCATTAAAATTGTGCCTTTCAAGCAGGAATGTTTAATGACAAAATATTTAACATATATGAAGTACAAGAACATATAACAGACCTGCTGAACATGTTGTGGAAATGGACCCATTGAGTTCTCCATCAATGAGCATGGAATAGGAGCCCATCTTCTCTTACTGCGCTTGTGCACTGGTTCATTGGTGTGCCTCTTTCTAAAAGCCTGCATTTGACGGGAAATGAAGAAATACAGCATCCCTGAGTACTGTTAAAACTGTGATTTTTCCCATCACAATAAAATAGGAAAAATAAGTAAGAAAAATACAGGACAATATTATAAATAATCTCCAAAACGTTTGTACTATATTTGTATTATATTTTCAGTGAATAACACACACACACACACACACACACACACACACACACACACACAATGACATCATATTATATTATATTTCCAAATTCTACCTGTTTTCTGATATAACCAGTTAGCAGTCAGAATTTGGTTAGTCAGTAAAATAAATATATTTGAGAAGCCATAGACTCTCCCTGACACCCCAGTAGATGATTAATTGGCAAATATTTAAGAATTTGCTTCATGTTGTATAGAATGACACAGGAGAAATCCATTGAAACCCTGTCAATAAGCATTTATAAACCTCCACAAAAACATCATTTTATTCAAACAGCTTTCACGCAATTTGGATAAAAGTGACAATTTTTATAATCATCGAACATATTTTTAACTCAAGAAAGAGTGGTCTTTCAATCAAAAGAAGTGTAGTTGGGGAATCTATTTATAAATGTAATTAGCAGTATTAGATGACTGCATCATTATGCTGCATTTACTTAAAGTGGATGTGAAGTTTAACAATCTTTTCATGCCCAGGATTCATCCCCCTTAAACACATGAAAGTGAGCTTATGATCAAAACATCTCTACAGAACACCATTGGCCATGCCACTCTAAAGAGAGGGGTCCCACGGTGGTCTCTAAGTAGGAGATCACGTCTCTTTGAGGAGTGCCACCAGCCCAGTCAGATGGAAGGAAGCCACAGGGTGCAATGGCACCGCTTGCACTCCTCCACTGGTCTCTGAGATCGGTCTCTGCCTTGTTCTCATTCTTCACGTTGGCTCTTCTTCCTGCTACACCTTAAAATTTATCTGAAACTTTTGATATTTCTGCTTTGCTCCCTAGCCCTAGTGTCAATCAGTACTATATAAATAGTGTGAATACCACTCTCCTTAACAGGCTGGTTCAAAGACAAAAGAATCATTCAAGGATGACATTAACCTTGCAGGTGCAACAGGGGCCTTGAAAGGACATCCTGCCCTAGCATGCTTTACCTTCTTTCCTTTTGTGGACAGTACAATTTCTAACTCCTTTTGTTCCTGCCCTCGACTGTCTGAGAGCAAGATGGAGAACTCCCTCGCTTCAGAAGACAAAAGCAGGTCACGTGTTGTATAAATTGTGCCGTCTTCTAGAATTTTGAAGGCCGGGTCACTGGACAGGATCAGGCTGGGTGATTTGAGACACTCCTCCAGATTCACTGCAGTGAAGACATTTCACAGCAACTGTCAGGTTAGACGGGAAGGAGCAAGTCTTTCTGGAATGACAGCGGCATGCACAGGAGGAGCAGAAAGAGGGCAGGACGCCAAACACCTGCTATTCTAAATGTAGAGACTGTGAAAGTTAAACTAATGAAGTTATGGCTTCCCTTTCTTTTCCTTTTTCCCTTTTCTCTCTCTTTCTCCTTCCCTCCCTTCTTCCATCTCTCCCTACCTTCCTCCCTGTCTCTTTCCCTTTCCCTTCCTTCTTCCTTCCTTTCTTCCTTTCTTTTTCCATACCTCCTTTCTTCCCTTCCTTCCTCTCTTTCCCTTCTCTCCCTCCTTCTCTCCCTCCCTCTATCCCTTCTTTTCTTTTCTTTTTTTATTTTTATTTTTTTAAGGTTGTAATTAAGTATTTGTGGGTACATATACATACACATATGTATATATGTAACAATAATATAGGAAAAGAGGTTATTAATTTGAGGGGATAGGAGAGAAACTGTACCCCTTCCTTTCTTCCTCAAATTCTTTCTTTCATTAGCAGTGCTGAGGCTAGAACCAAGGACCTCATCTAAGAAGAACAAGCCTCGATTACACCCATCCCAACGGGTTTGTGTTCACAGGTCCTTAGCTCAGAATTATTCAACTCTAAGATAGTATGACTGTAACATGCATGTTCTCGTTACATGCATGAACTCGGAGCCTGAGGCTTTAATAACTGATGTTTTTTCAAACTAAGGACATGTGTTTAGCACCTTCTTCCTGATGCTGGCCAGAGTCATAAGCCAGTCTCAGTGATGCTGGGGTTGGAACAGAGGATGGGACCATGTTCGAAACTGTACAACAGACTCTGCTGCTGAGATAATGCTTGGAAAATCAGGTATACTGAATACAGTCTTAACTTACAATGAGTTTAAGAGGATCTAGTGACTCCTTCAGAAATTGAGAGCTTGAGAGCTATCTAAAGGAAGATAGGTGTGTGTGTGTGTGTGTGTGTGTGTGTGTGTGTGTGTGCTTCATAATGTATTGTTAATTTACATAGTTTTATAGTGCAGCTATCATGAGATGGTGCCAGTAGATTTAGAGATTAGGTTAAATTTTATTTGGCAATAAGATAAAAAGCTATGTTGCAACAGATTAGAAACTGAGTCTATTCTTATGCAATATTTCTTATTAATAATGCAAATAATAGTCACATAAAATCTTTTTGAGATTTGATAAATTTGGCACTGAATGTGCTTTGAAGGCTCTAGTAGTAAATTTTACAAGTTTTATATTTGACTCTCCCAAGCTATTCTGTGAAATACAGCATATAAATTCTCAGTAAATATTTATCCATTGCTACCAACCACAGGTACAGATTTTATATGGAACATTTCAACTTTGAGGTTTCTTCAATGTTTCATCAGCAAAGAACTTGACATTGGGATCTGGCAGCAGAAGAAATTACATAACTTAAAATATGCTTCTGGCTTTGATGCCTTGGCTTTGTTTGAATGAAGATAATTCTTGAAATTCTCTGATGTTTGCTAATTTTTCTAGGAAGAAAGATACACAACAAAATTTGATGGTTTGACTTTCAACCACCAGGAGTAAATGGGAGCTGCATTAGTACAGCTAACTTTAATGCAGAGGAGCAATTACACAGCTTTCATCCCAAAGTTTGCGAGAACAGCCAAAGGCTAATTGCAGCAAGTTACATCTATTCTCAACAGAGTCTCACCTTTGCCTACAGGTTTTTCCGCCTTGAGATGAGAGGGAACTTGAAGGGAAACTTTCTGACAGGCATCGCAAAATAATACCAGAACCTCAAAAAAAATAAAAGAAGAGAGAACAAATATCATATTTAATTGCAGTTTTCATGATACAATTTTTGTCTAATGCAATTACTATCAGTTTTAGAATTAACTTTTAAATCATCTCCTTTTTTATATTTATTTAGGAAGTGGTATGCACAAGGAAACTAACTGGCTTTGAGAGTTAATTTAGTATCAATGAGTTAATTAAGTGAACAGTTCTTAGGACTACATCATTGTTATATAATTGCAACGAAATATATTATGATCCATTGAGTTTGTAGAGTATTGTCTCTAAGACTCAGATCTCACAGATCTTTAAGCTTAAGACATATTGGATTCTAGACTTCTATCAGCACTGACCTTCCGACTCTCCAACCTTTCCTTTATATTGCTATTTGAGGTTACCGTTGAAGAAGTGAGAAATATTAGAAGCATTTTTGAGGCTCATAAACCTGACACCTAGAACCACTCCCCTGTCATCAAATCACTTGTCAGACTGTCTTAAAAAAGGAAAAACTTTCAAGATCTAAGTGTGCCCAAACCACCACACTAAGTGATATAAGCTTACTCTCTGATTCTTTTTTTATTATTATTATATTTAAGGCACAGCTACTGGTTTAAAAAGTTACCAAACAGCTCCAAAAGTACACAAACTATCTTTTTTCCTAACTGAGTTATAATCTCAGAAAAGTCTATATATTCAAAACCATTTCATTTCTTTTGTAGCACTTTATACTCATTTGCTTTCTTTAATTCTTTATTAAATTAACTCCATGCCAATTAAAGAAAAAAAGCATAGCTAGATTTGGCAGAATCATATAGATCAATTTGTGATCCCTTTTTCTCAAAGACCACATTCTGAAGTTATGTTATTTGTGTAGTGATAAACTAAATGGCTAATGGTCATATTAAAGATGATACATCCTTCTAACTCAACTCAAGTCTACTAGATGCATCATAGAGATTTAAAATAGGTTGTACGTTTGTTTTACAAATCTGTTAGGCCTATAATGTGGCCATCTGTCATTTTATAGGTCCCATTTGCATACAGCTGTAATTTAAATAACCACTTATGGAAACAACAGACATCCTTATTCATTCAGCTTATTAGAAATACCATCATCATAATGCCAAGAATTGCACTGAACTATGCCTCAGGATCTTGCTGTGGATAAAGTGTGGGTTAGTAATTGTCTACATGCACAGCGTGGGAAAAGTACACTATAGTTAGAAACAGATGTATAACTGCACATATACATGTATGTGCATGTACCTCTGTGTATAATGTGTCTATATATGCTTTATAGAGTATATCTACATCTCAAACGCTGGCGTCATTTTAGTTCCTCCCTGTCTTAGGACACCACTACAAGAAACCACATTCTGTAAACATAAACAATGGAAGTTTCCAGAACTTCAGTAGTCCCTCTGCCTCCAAGTTAAATTGGGGTCTAAAAATGACTCAGAAGGAGTTGCTATCTTTCCAGTTAGTATAAGGGTCTAAGAAGAAAGGATGCAGGATGAATCAAGGGACAATGGGCTGGACCAAAGGCAAGAAAAATCTGGGTTTAACTACATGTACTTAACCAACATTTCAGGTGGCCTGTACTTTAGTCTTTGGAAGTGGTGGGATGAAGAGTTGACCATCAACCCTGCACTATGAAAAATTCATATGAAGAAATGTTTGTGCCCAGCCATGAAAATCCCTGAGTTCTGAAAATATAATTTATAACTAAAGTATTATGGTAAAATACAAAATTAAAGTCACAATGCGGAATTTTGGAATTGAGATTTAGAAACTCCAGCACTCATCAAGACAAACATGGCGTACTGTAAACAGTTCCAACCTAGGCAGAAAGCAGCTTCATGCCAAGTCTGGTGACTGCCATCCTCCTCTTACGGAGTTGAACCTCATCCTTATATTGAAAGTCCTTAGTGAACCAAGAACATCTTAAGTAACTCATATCTTCACCCAGAATCCTTTTCTCTTTCTGCTGCTCAGTGGAGTAGCATTTTAAATGCATGAGCCTAGTAGCTAAAGCAAACCTTAGAACCTTCCGGGACAAATGCCAAAACGTTATTTCAGGAACTTAAAAAAAAAATCACAGCCAAACTGAATGAGGATTTCCCTTGAAAGACATTACCACACATGTATGGGAGCATGGAGAGCAAGCCTATTGCTCCCCGCCCTGGATCATAAGCCCCTCAGCTCTACATTGTTTTCAAATCAGGCTTTGATTTCTTCCAACTTTGTTTTCTTTCATCCCCCCCTCAGCCCGCCTTCCATTCCTACCATGAACCTCTTTCAAGGCCAGCTGGCAGGAAGAAGCAGGTAAGAGCCTGCCTCTTTCCCTAGTCCTTTGGATGTTACTCACCAGGAGAAAGAAAAGGAGCTGCTTAGAGAAGGTGCTCCCTTTGGCAGCACAGGCCACAGCCATCTGAAGCGGTCCCAATGGCCTGGGACGGTGAGCAGCTAATGGGGTGGCCTGGAGTGCACAGGAAGGCTCAGCAGATGCTGGCAAAGGTCAAGATGCTCTGCAGCCACGTTGGCACGGCTGAGGCGGCTTTGGAAGAGAGTCAGGATGCAAGTGATAAGCTACAGGAGGAGGAGCAACAGAAAGGCTTTCTTCCCTGACCAGCTGTCCTCCTCCCAGCCCAAGGACTTGTGCATGGAGAGAGGGATTCCTACAAGTGGGGAGAGTGAGGTACAGAACACCCCATGCCCAGCCACTGGCTCCTCCTCAAAGCAGCTTTCAAAATTTCTCCTGCCACTTAACACATAGTCAGAATTAAAAGACAACACCCTCCATGCTCAGCCCTCCTCCCTTTACCCCCAGGTAGAGGCTGTGAAGTCCTCCCAGTTATTATGTCCTCCCACAGCCTTCCCTCCTTGGCCTTAATAACCTGCCTTGCCCCCCGGGTGGAAACAGGAATTGTGCATAAAGCCTATGCAAAAAAAAAAAAAAAAAGGAATTCCTAGTCAGGCACATTAGCAAATCAGAGGACAGAGCTTGTGCAATCATTTCCATCTGGAGTTATCTTCACATCAAAGCATTCAGGTATAGCCTAAGCTGTGAAGCACTACAGCTTTGACAGAGAGATGACATTCCAGTGGATGCCACGGGTGCATTCTGTCTGTCCCCTATTATTTTCTGTCTCCCAGGAGTCAGTCCTCTAGACATCACAAGTAATATCCAAAGTATATCAACCCCATTAAAAAGCAAAATGATAATAATGTATTGTTATCCCCTCACCCAGCCAGACAGCCAAAGCCTACTAGACTGATCACATTTAAATCACTCTGTTCATCCCAGTTAGTTGAACACTACAATATGAAAAGCTGCCCTACAGTACTGGTGTGATGCTGTCATAGCATTCAGGTTTGTAAGCACTGGTGATTCTTGCAGTGGAAGCCTGAGCATCTTCTATTTTAATTCAGTATGCTTGGAATCTGCTGCCTTTAATGGCGGAGGGAGTTAAGTATTGTCAGGTATTAAGTGTCAGGTATGTGGATGGGACTAAATTCATATTTGCTAAGCCATTGCTATGAATCCAGAGGCCAAACAGACATGTAAGTCTTTGTTCCCAATAGACGTTTTAGTAAATGATGGGACCTTGAAAAAGTAAACCTTATCCCTGTGTTCATGAACAAAAAGTGCAAAAGTGGGCTAGAGATACAGCCTAGGCCACAGGTTCATTCCCCAGCACCACACAAACAAGGGATGGTATTGCAGGTTTGCAATCTCAGCTCAGGGGACTTGGAGGTTCACCCCCACCTCTAAAGAGTCACACACTACAGCATTCATACCCTGCTAAGATGGAATGTCATTCAAGGAGAAAACAGAGCATTGGAAGTCTCAGGAAGCTAAGACTAAGTTACTTTTTGGTAACTGGATGAAAGCTTAAAGGGTAAGGAAAGGACACCTCGGCAGATATTAAAGACTTTAGCACTTAGCAAAGTGACTAACAGGTCTCAAGCTCATAGTTCAGAGACAAAGGAGAGTGTGTGTGTAAATACTGCAGAATCTCTCCTTTACCACAAATGTACTACAGTCATGAAGAGAAAGCCTCGTGCGGTGCATGGATTTCTTTAATTATGAGCTTAAGGTACATCTCTGTGTGAACCTAAACTGTATTTTATGAGCACACAGCAACACATTTCATAGAAATTTGTCATGTGGAAAATTTATAGGAAGAGCTACTTAAGACAGAAGTTTAAAACCCTGAAACAGTTATTTTTAAACAACACTAAGGTCTCTGTCAGGTGACACCATTTATTCCAAGAGACTAGGCTTCTAGGAATCCTGTATTGATAAAGCTATCAGAAACTACTTTTTGTCCAATACACATGAGGGAAAGGAGTCACGCCCTGGAGTGGAAAAATCTTATGTTGAAAACAGCCTCCCTAGTCTGAGTCTTTTGAGTTCAGTGTACCAGAACACAACACAGAACAAAGGACAACAGCAAAACACATTCATTTCCTGCTGTTTCCTCTGATTAGTCTTTTCTCTTCTGACCTCCAAAGCTGAACATTTGCGATCTATTTTTAACTATCACCTTACTGCCTGTGCTAAGTAGAACGTCATTCAGTGTTGATTTTGAACATGAGAAATATTCTCAATGCCTAGAGAGAAAAACCCTTCAATTATATCGAACTTGAAAATTATGTGAGTAAAAGGTTATTAAAATTTAAAGATAAATTATTTGTGAAAATTACTAGGAATGATTTCTTAAGGGTTTTTTTTATAGATTTCTAGTTAATGTTACATAAAGTAACCACCCATGTTTATTACAAAAACTGTGGGTAATTTAGGGTTCTTGATTTAGCACACATACTGAATTCAAACTGGTTTAGAAAAACAAAACTTTGTTCACATAAATGAATCACAACTGATTTAACTGAGCAATTAAGTAATTTCTAATGTTTCCTCATTATAAAAGCCACCTTGATACATACAGCTTTAGAGAAGATTTACAATTATTTCTTAAGCTGGAAGGAATGTTATGTTTGCAATGCTTTAAATGAAGTCCTGTAAGATAAACAGACTCAGAACTGGCTATTGGAATACTTGATAGCTAAGACATTGTATTCCTAAATTCTGTACTCTTGGTGAATTTCAACTAAAATGACAAACACTTAAAGTTTTTAATATTCCTAGTTGTGTCCTGTGATAGCAAAACATTCAACAGAAAGGAATATTTTGTGCAGTTCTATTTCTATTCTCATTTATAAAGTAAATAAGATCTTTTTATTTATTACAGATACAGTAATAATATGCATAAAAATATGACCACTATAATATGCAGAATAGATGTAGGGTGGAAAAAAAGTGTAGCAACCTGAGAACAATTTTAGAAGAGCTAACATTAACACTTCTCTGTTTTACAGTTGTATTAACTATAGTTTCTTTTGTATAAATGGATTAAGAGTGATTACCATTAAACAAAAGAAACCACACTCATTAAATTACACACCCTCTATGAAATAGCCTCAATTAGCCACTGGCCTCCAATTATCATTATGCTATGATGCTTCTGCAATCAATCGCTAGCAGACAACCCTCCCGCATTGGCATAGGTCAAGGGTACTTGAGAATAATAATAAAAAAAAAAATGCTGAGCTTGAGGACGCCCAGATTCCATTCTTAGAGTCTGAATTCAGGTTGGAATGGGCTCCATATATTGCCAGTCATCAGCAAGTACTTGTCCACACTGATGTCTTGCACTGTAGAATGATGTCTTGCACAATAGAATAATTATCTATTGTGTCTAAAATGCTGCTAGAAAATGTAAGGAAAGTAAACGGAACAGGGCAGAGAAACTGTACGTGAAGGTGAGTACTGTACTGGCAAACAGGAAAGGTGCCTGAAAGAAAGAAAATAGAAGGAATGTGCGTGCAGTCCTTCTGGCACAGAATTGCAGTGTCTGAGGAGATCACGGTAGACTTGCGGACTCTGGAGACTATTCTAGCATCCCTTGTTAATGAGGTGAACACCAGGTGGTCTATGCAACATGAAAGTTGCATACGCAGCAGCAGAGGACGGCATTTTCTGGCATCAATGGGAAGAGAGGCCTTTGGTCCAGTGAAGGCTCCTTCACCCAGTGTAGGGGAATGCCAAGGTGCTGAGGTGGGAGCGGGTGGTTGTTAGAGGGAGCACCTTCATGGAGGAAAGGGGAGGGGGACCGGGAATGGGAGTGGGAGGGAATAACATTTGAAATGTAAATACAGAGAATATTCAATTTAAGATGTTTTAAAAGAAGTGTAAGCCAAGGTCCTTGAGCTCAGATAAACTAAAGGACATCAGAAGAACAAAGAGTGGCATAGAGCATTGAACTCACAGTAATCAGACATAAGTTATTTAGCACCTATGTTTTTAAAAAAGCTAGGTGTGGTGGCACATGCCTGTAATTATAATAATGCACAGGGGAACAGACAGGTCCCTGGACTTCCTGGTTTGTTGGTGTCGACAAATAGGTGAGCTCCAAGTTCAGTGAAAGATCCCAATGCCCCAAATAAGATGGATACCAGCTGAGAATACCTAGCATTGATCTCGGGTCTTCCAGGAAAAATACACTTAAGATACCCATGCACTGCATGCACACTTATGCACATGCACACACACATGCACACTTGTGCACACACACACACACACACACACACACACACACATACTAATAAGAGAGAGAAATCAAACATCTTTTTCTCTGTAAATATTGCTGAAATTAGGAAAGATGTGAAAATATCCTTTAATGGAGACTGACATCTAGCCTGGAGTTATATTGCACAAGAAATAGAAAATTCTAGAAAGAGCAGAAGCTGGGAAGGCATATGAACAAGGAAATAGACTGAAGAGAAATAGACTGAAGGGAAAACTAGCCCAAGTAAGACCAACTTTTCTCAACGGATACTTAGCATCTCCTCTGTAAGTTCCTGGGGCTGCTCTGGTTGTTTGTTGTTGTTTGTTTTTGTTTTGTTTTTGTTTATTGGATTTTTTAAAATTTGGATGTAGACATGGCTTTTTCTAGTCAAAGTATAATGAGAAAAACAGGTGAGGAGGAGACAGTAGCAGCATAGTGTGGGGTGAATTATTCTACCCCAAACCTGTTTGCTTATGAAGAATAGAGAAAGTAACCCAGCAAGGTAGGGAAGGAAAAATGATTTTAGATTCACTGTCTCAAAGGAAGAAATTAATGAGATCTGTTCAGAGATAAGGAGCAATTAGAGGAGATAAAGGAGTCAGGAGAAAAGCAGTCTTCGTTACACTAGAAAATGTCTTGAGACAACATTTTGATTGTTAAAGATTAATCACAATAACATTGATGATTTATTTCATGTTCTTAGCATTAGTCTTATTTTCTCCCCAATGGTGACCTTAAAAACACACACACACACACACACACACACACACACACACACACACACTTCCATTTTCTATAGAATAAATAGAAAAAACACATATGCTGAATGGAAGTAAAAACACAGTGGGTCAGCAGAAGGTATAAATAACTAAATGCAAAGTATCTGTGAGCATATAGGAAAGGCTACAGTGAGAAAGAAATTAAGGAACAAGACCCCATAATCTATCACTCCAAATCACATGTCTTGGCTCTTTTTCTTGACGTGATGTTGTCCAGAATTTAACTTTTGACTGTTGGCCAAGTGTGAAATGCCATCAGTATCTGGACCAGTCACCTTCCTAAAAGTGAAATGTGTGTTTCTAGACTTGCATGCTGATTCTAAAGTGCAAATCTTTATAAATAGATCTTATGAATAAGTATAACATAAATGTCACAGAATAGCATGAAACAGAGGGTCTGGGAACAAGAAGCAGCTATTAGCATTGATAGACTTGTTTAGGATAATCTGAGAAGGTCTGACACCATTCAAGTAGTCAAAGCCCCTCTATTCCAGGTTAGGGGCCTTTTATTGGATTAGGAGGAAAGAATAGAGAGGCAGTATGGGTAGGCAGGTGGCTGGGTTCTTGAAAAGATAAGATGGGTTTTGTGTTTTCATATGTGTCTCATGAGATCAGGATGTGGTACAGAGCACAGTGCTTTTCTCACACATGCAGGATAGTTTACACAACTCTGTGCACTTGGGACCAGGAGTTCTGGCTTAAGATGACCACACAGTTGTTTGATTATATGTAACGTTGAAACTATGACAATCTTGAAGGAGTTCCACTTCCCTACTCGACCCATCTGCACTTGGTAGTTGCAGGTTGCTCTCTAGTTCACAGAGAACTGTCTAAGAAGCAGCCTTGAGTGGAATTCTATTGGGTGGATCCCTTGAAAAGGAGAGTCAGCAGGAAGATACTCCACCCTTCCCAATTACCTTCCAAATGGGAACAAGGATGAGGTTATCCAGAGGCAATTCACAAAGAATGTGAAGCAAGCATGCTTGATTGCCCGCCATTCTGCTGTCAGACTCCAAGAATGCCACATTCATTTGAATGGAAGATGCTGACTCAGAATTAATGAAAAGTGAACAAAGATAATAAAGAAAGCAATGATCCTCCCACAAAATTTGACCCAATAGATGGTTTATGGTGGAGAGTGACTGACTTGAGTACACATACATTTTACCATAACCTAGACCATTGTATGTCCTGTATAGATATGATTCTATGTGGATAAAACATACATACAATGTTCTTAAGAGGAGCAATGAACATACTACTTATGACTATTCAAGAACACATAGGATAAAGTAGAAAAATTAAGGTGAGTTTGAGAAAGTCTTGTCACCCAGCACAAAGTAGACCAGTGCATTTTGTTTTCATTTGAACAGCCAAGTGCTTCCCAGAGACGGAAGCAGAGAGGTTTAGGTTGTGAAAAGCATGGGCCACAGACTCTTAAAGCATTAGGCTTTGCATGTAGAATGTGAATATATGCTTTTGTGTGTGCATGTGCATATACAGTTGTGCATTCATGTGTGTGCTGCTGCATGTAGAAGCCTGACGTTTTCATTAATCACTTTTCCACCTTATGATTTTAGAAAGGGTCTCTCATTGAACCTGAGGCTGCTTTCACCAGGCTAGTTAGCCAGCTAGCCCCAATGATTCTCGTGTCTCCTTCCTAGCACTGGGATTACAGCCATGCACTGTGGTGCCCAGAGTCTTTCGCTGTAGGTAAAAACTCGAGTCAATATGCTGTGTGGCACAAAGGCTGTGTCTATGGGTACCCTAACTTAGATCTCAGCATTTCTGTTACCATTTCTGCCTAACTGACATATATGGACTCATAAGACTCAGGAAGTTGATGAAACTTACAGGTTCAGGAACCTCAAAGTTATACGATTCACAAAGCATGCCCCTAGAGTTCTATAAGCAATAGATAATTACAAAGGCAGTACGGACTGTTTTTAGTGGAACTGCTCACAAGTTGTGCTTTGAACTCTGAGGATGTAGTTTTGTTGAGTTACCACCTATGGTCGAATGAGCCTTTTGGTGAAAGTTACCCAGAATATCCCCCACTCAACCCACTGGCTCTCCAAGGTAGATCTCAGAGGGATTGTTTCTTTGATCTGTTCACCCGGGGTGAACAGACTTTTTGCACATCTCCCCGAGGAAACACACTGCAGATGAATTAAACAAGAATCTCTAAAACTGGGACTCCAGCCTTTAAAAGCACAAGAGTTTCTGCAGTTGATTGGAGGAGACAAGACAACTGAAATCTATCTGTCTAGATAAACTGCACGCCACTAGACAGAACTTTGAGGAAGAACCAGGAAGTCACAGTGAGTGTACAGCCTCTGTCCCAAATCTGGAAACATCTGTCAACTTCTGGAAGAAAAAGTGATGATACTTAGCAATTCAGGGACGTAATCATAGGCACAAATAAATAAGTATATTCCTACTGTTTGCCATTTTGTGAATTTATTTTTGGATAGATAATCAGAAGTGAGAAAATGCTCTCTTTAAATTGAATAAATTCCAATAGAAAAAATAAATTAAAAGTGTAGATTAACCTATGAGACAAGTTTAGCATTAATTTCTTTCATTTAGACTATCACATATTTTGAAAAATACTTATTTAATCCTAAATTTACAAAGCTACAATTTATAAAGTTGACAGTGTTGTGTAAAATCCTTAACTCTCTTCTTTGACTGAAAAAAAGATTTAGGAAATGATAGCTTTTCCTCTTCCTTTTTTGAGATTGTATCCTGGGAAGAATTTTAAATAAATATCTATTTATTTAAAAAGCATGAGTTTTTCACAGAAGAAAAAGATATTTTTAGCAATCTCAACCTATGACAAATTTCATGTGTTCTTTTTACTCTTTTGAATTTTATCAAGATAGTATCATATCAACAGATATATTAATGTTTCGAAATTTGGCAGGTATTGCTTTGTATCTTCAGATCTTATTTTTTTTCCTCTTAAAGGCAACTATTCTGCACTTTTACTGCAGGTGCGCCCCAATTTATAACAACTACAAATCTCCACTTTTGAAAGCAATGCACATTTTATAGATATCATGCTTCTGATTCTGAGTTCTAGTCTTTTTTGTTACTAGTGACACACTCTGAGTGTTCTTTGGAACTCCTGTCATCCACAAAGTAATTAGGATAAACAGTATATGCACACATGAGGACATACTAGGTTGTTAAGCTAAAAATGCCTGGTAATCTAGGAGTATTACATGTATTATCCATGTGTAGTTAACTGCGTTGCTTTGTAAATCAGAAGCATCTCCATTCATTCTGGTACTCACTGCCACATTATTAAGTAATGCACGAATACATAAATTTTCCAACTTTAGAAAATTACCCTTTGACAAATCCATATGTATGTATATAAGTACATACTATAAAAAGCAGACATTCTAGTCCTTTCTGTTTTGAAATAAAGAGGTGTCAAATTGATATTTGAGGGTTCTTGGTCACATTAAACAGAAACCAAGGGTCAAAGGTAAGAGAGTGGGTGGACTAGTCAACTCCATTACAACAAACACCACCCTAATTATAATGGCCATCATTCATTGTTTGACTTCTATGCATCAACCATACTGTTAAATTCTCTACATGTATCATTTCAATTCATGCTCATAACAAGTCCATGAAATGGATCATGTTATTATCACGTTTTTATAGACAAGTAAATTGAGACCCATAGGGATTTAAACAACTTCTTCCCAGTCAGAGAGCTAGTTGAGTGGTGACATGGGGTTTTCACCTACTGATACCAGCACTGAAACTGGAATAAAAGTCTGGAGCTGGGGAGATGGCCTAGTGGGTAAGAGCACTGGCCATGTAAGCCTGAGGGCTTGAGTGTGAATCCCCAGTACCCATGTTAAAAATGAACAAAACAACAACAACAAAGACAAGAACCATAGCTGTGTTTGTTTGTAACCACAACATTTGAGAGGAGAGACAGACAGTGATATTACATGCCTGATTCCATTCCTAAAGGGGACTAAATACTCTGGCAACTGACTTATGGCTCTCGCCGGGTTAGGATCTAGAACACAGTAACTGGTTCAAACTTTCGAACTCCATCAGTGTTCATGTGAACAGTTGACTTCTTCCAGTTCTTTCGTCTTCCAACTCAAGCATAAGCTAGGATGCCAACCAATCATCGTATAAAGCTTAGCAAATGCTTATAAGCTTCTGCATATGAAGATGCTGCATTCTTTTATTTAGGTATTTTATGTACATCCTATTTTATACTGAATGTCTACAGATTTAATGTATTCGAGCTTTTCTAGCACTGTAAGGGAAGCCAGTGAGGGCTGAATGAAAAATGATTTTTAGCCATAGTGTTACATTGTATTTCATTCTAACAGGAAGCTATGTCTTCTAGAAAAAAGTTGTTTTTTAATTTTGTTTTTGTTTTTTTTTTGTCTCATACAAAGGCACCTTGATATCATGATGCATATATTGTATGCGTGTGTGTGTGTGTGTGTGTATGTACATATCATATGTATATATGGTATTCCACAGCTTACACCAGGAAAACTGTAATGATGCCTCTTACACTAGAACTCCTCCCTGGAGAGGTAGACCACTTGGCAAAGTACTTGCATAGCATTTTGGTCCTCATCACAGTATATACATGGCAAGAAAGGTGTTGCACTGAAAATATTTATATTATTTAGTATATTGGTTTTTAAACATTTTTTTCCATTTATTTCTTTTGAAGCCATTTTGAACTACTTTTTCTGCATGAAAATCATTTGCTTGGGACAAAGGGAGGTCTACCACAAAGCAGAAAAATATGACACAGAGTTAGTGTTGACCCATCAAGATCATGTACTTATGATTAACAATACCCTGAGGATATACTCAAATGCTTTATAATGGAGATAAAAGGAGATATTACGACTGACTTAAGCCTGTATCCAGTAAACAGAGCAGTAGTCATTTCAGTAGAAATATTTAAACAAAATAAATTATGAAGCTATGTTTACCAAAGGTTCCTCTGGAATACCAGTAAAGAGGCCTCTTATTCTTGGCTGATTCCATGTTCAGCAATGTGATGATTTAAATGTCAGTTTCAGATAGTAAAGTTTTGTTTTCTCTGTTTCTTTTCTATGTCTACCTGGTTTCTGCCTTTTTTGTGGTTTTGATCATTTTCTCCTCTCACAATACTGTACTGTGACAGTGAAATGAAGGCTTGCTCACCTGGTTATACTTTAATCTGAATTCCCAAGCTTACCTTTACTATTTCCTACTTACTGTCACTGAGCATGCTCTAAATAGAGTTGAGTTTCAACTGTATCATGGCCCAGTCACAGGCAAAATCCAGGTAAGGAGAAAACCATGGGCATCATGAGCATGCTGGCCTTGGCCACTAGTTATACCCCCTGTAAAGGCTCTCTGCATGCACAGACTATCTTTATGGATCTGGTTCCAACTTGCAGCTCAATCCATTCAAGGCCTGATTCATTTGCTTTCAGCCACAAATAGGACATCCTTCTTGCCCCATCCCCAAGGTCAGAAGGCTGATGGTGTCAAGAGTGTCACTCAGTGTCTAGCATCTGGGAGCTCTTCTCACACTGATTCTGCTATCCTGGTTCTCCATACAAGACTTGAACCAGAGAATCAGTGTAACTTTGCCTCTGTTTTCTTACCCATCTAATGGCATAATGATAGACCCCACCTGGTGTCTCCTATGGAGCACAGGATAATATGTGTAAACTATGTGGTTAGTGTGTGTGTGACCTGAAGTGAATGGCCACTACATGTGGTGGACTAAGCAGAGAAGGAAAAAGAAAGGAGGTGGAACCTGTAGTAAGGACTACAAAGAAGCAGCCTTCCCTTCTGCTCCCAATCTTGCCTTAACATGTGTCATATGCTTCCCAGATATTTATCACCTAAAATTTTAGAACCATTCTCCCTCCCCCACTCCCCTTCCCCCATCCCTCCCTCCCCCCCTCTCTCTCTCTCTCTCTCTCTCTCTCTGGGTATGTGTGTGTGTATATATATATATCAGGGTATGGTCAGGAATAACCTTACATAGTGTGGGTCCTGTATTGACCACAAACCTATCCTATGGGGGAAAGGGGGGAGTTGAATACTTAGAGCTCACTCACACCCATGCATGTGGAGAGGGGGGCAGGAATGCACACGCAAAACCAACCACTGTAGTGGTTTAGATGAGAAATGTTCATTAACTCATATGTTTGAACACTTGGCCACAGTTTGTGTCATTGTTTGGGGACATTATAGAACTTTTTTAGGCCATAAAGTTTTATTGGAAATTGAACCACTGGGTTTGGGATTTGGGAGGTGATAGCCTCATCCCACTTCCGGGTTTCTGTTTCCTATTTGCAGCTGAGGTCTATAATCTTCCTGCTCCTGCAACTCCTTACCCTTCCACCCCACCATGATAGACTCCTTTCTTTGAAACTGTAAGTCAAAATAAACACTTTTTGTCTATGAGTTACTTTGGTCATTGCGTTTTATCACAACAACAGAAAAGGGACTATTTTCTCTCAGAGATGTATTTCTGTCATCCCACCTCTCACCTGTCATACTCTCTTCCCCACGCCTTCTACTGAAGCCCTTCTCAAGTCTTCTCTAATTTGCCTTGGTTTTGTTCTTGTTGTTTGCTTGCCTGCTTGTTTGGTGACCTACTAAGTTTGAATAGAGTTGCTAAGTTTTAATAGAGTTTCTCGTATGAGCATAGGCAGGGGCTTATTTAACAAGTACAACTTACTAGTGACTATAATACTGAGAAAAATGGCTATTCTTCTCCCACCAACAACAGATAAGGCAGAAGTGGTTTCTAATTGATCACCATGGAAGGTGTGCTTTATGACACGCTTCTCCATCTATGATGGACTGTAGACTGGCTCCATCTTGTTCAAGCTTTGTGCTGACAACCAACATAGCTGTAAGTTCATGAGTTCAACAACCTTATCACATGGGAAGACAGCATTTTACAACACTCCTCCTCAAGCCCCAGCTCTTAAAATCCTTCTGCTTTCTCTGAGCTTTGGAGGAGTGAGATAGATGACCTGTTTAAGTTTGAAGTTCTACATCTAAAGATGTATCTTTAAAAGACAAGAACAAGCAATAGTATATGGTGGGCAATTGCTAGCTATGCTCACCCTGTCCAAGCTCAAGTAAGAAATTCAGAGTCTGGTACTCACTGCCCAGCTAAGTACTCAATAGTCACTTATGCTCAGTACTTTGCCCAGCTATGAGTCTCTCAGCATTAAGCATCTCCCACTATAAACAGAAACTTCTCTGACCAAGGCTGACATCAGCACTACTTTATGGTTATAAACATAAATATTTATAAGGCAGTTTGACAACAGACATAGGTTTCCCTAAGACCTATGCTTTCCTGAGCCAAGGGCTTTCAGAAGAGTCGACAGCACTAGGTATACATTTTCTACTGTGAAGCAGGCCTCACATCTAATCAGAGACTCATCTGTTCATCTTGTGCCAGCCATACCACGACCAGACCAGTGAACACCTCCAGCCTGGCAGGGAAGTATTGCACACACAGCGTCTACCATTGGGTAAGCCCATTGATGAGTTTTCTTTTATATATCATCCTTTAGTACAATGAAAGATATCCAACAGAGAGGAAGCTTCCAGTTCAGTTCCATTTCCATTTTTTCCCCCACAACAACAGTGTGTTCTATCTTCAGCAATAAGATCTTAGCTTCCAGTTATGGGGAGGGAGGACAATATGTGGATGTTGATGATGTAATGTGGTTAGAGCCTTCCCCATACCTTTGTTACATTCTCTCTTTCCTGTCTTGTTTTCTCAAATCCTCCTTTTATGTCACCTATAAGCTTATCAAGGCATTACTACAAACAACACTATTCACTCTTAAATCAATGTTTAACTTTAAAAGTGCAAATATAATCTCAGTACAAATGAGAATGCACTGCCACTACAGAAGCCCTGAGGAGAAAAGGTAAGTATGAAGTTCCTGTAAAATGAACAAAATGCTGTTAATGATAAGACTATTGTACTTCTCTTTAGATGCTTAAAAAAAGTTGGGTGTGGTGGTTCAAGCCTGTGATCCTGGCAATCAGAAGACTAGTGCAAGAGGATCATCTCCAGGTCAAAGCTAGTTTGATCTTCATCATGAGTCCATGACCAGCCAGAGCCATATACTAAAACCTTGTCTGGATGGACGGATGAATGAATGAATGAATGAATGAATGAATGAATGAATGAATGAATGAATGACAATGCTATTAGGAGTGTGAAATAAAAATCTCCTGAGTTTATTTTTCTATGTGGATAAGAACGCCTCACTTACAAATAATATGTTAGTGTAGTCACTTCTCTCTCGCAATTTCTTTAATCTCATTATTTTCTTTAATTTTGAGACTGTATTTTAATTACAACGTTTCTCCCTTCCCTTTACCTCCTTTTATACCTTTCACCTGCTCAAACAAGGAACGAAATTTCATTCTTAACTGATCTGTGCACCCTGCACAATCCAGGTGGACATTTTAATGGTACAAAAATTTTTATTGTGAGATTCATAGATTACAGAGTGTACAGCTTTGACAAGATTCATTCTCAGAGATGCTGAACTGACCTGTTTTTACAGCCCCCCCTTCCTGATATTGTCCAGAGACTTGCTCCCAGAACATATTCAGGAATTCTACTGATCTCAGATGATCTTGTTGCATTCAACCTTTCAGCCAGATCCAGTCAGAACTTCAGTCAAGACGTGAGCCTTCTAAACATACAGAGAATGTATAAAAGACGATAAAGCTAGCTTTCTTAAGTCTAACCAATTTTTCTAATTTTCTTACCCTTCCTCACCTCTTTAAAAAATTTCTCAACACTTCTATTCAGCAGAAAGAAAGCCAGGGAGAGTCATCAGCCCTATTTCTTAGGTTTGGGTGTCTGGTTATAACCCTTTTACAAATTATAAATATTATTTTAATTATATTTTTATATAATTAAATTAAATTAAATTTAAATTTAATTAAAAATAAATTATTATTTTAAGGGATAATTTGTAAATGATCATCCTTTTGAACAGGGAGCAAATAGATTAAGTGGATTATTAAATTTATTCTTAAACAAAGTACTGTGAAGTCATAATTTTACATTGATAGACCTCTTTGTAATCGGTGCAAAATTTAAGTTATAATTTTGTATATCAGGACAGAATTTATATATTGATGTAGAGTTAAGGTTTTCATTGATATAAATTTGTATATTGATTCAGAATTTGAAATGAATACTGTTACTCTTAGGTAAGCATTGTGCCTTTGTAACTCATTTAAGAACACAAGGCTTTGACCCAGTACTTTTTTAGCTGCTATTACAAACTGTTCAGGATGATTAAGTACCGCAGGTTAAGGGATAGATAGTAAACTCATGGTTATATTAGATTCTGATTTAATTATAATAAGGTGTTTTCAATATTATTCAATTAGAAATAGCTAAGAATAGTCAAGGTTTACAATTCTGATATACTTTATGTATATGTAGTGTTCAAAAACATCAGAAGTCCACAGAATCTGACATTTAATAATTTCGTTATTATTAAAATTTTGATTAGAAACAGGTCTGTTCCTGACAGTACCCCCTTCACAGTTCAAAGAAGATACTGAGCATCTTTATCTCCTGGTGAGGTCACTTGTGGTGAGGCGGCCACTGGACAGAAATTGCCTGTATCATCTGGAGGAAAATACTGTCCAAAAAGGATAAACAGACTAGTAGTTGACTGCTAAGCTCTGTCAACACATGGTAAGCTAGTCGTTCATATTCCTACTTCATTTCAGGGTCTGCCAGATGGCTCTGGGCCAAAAGGCTGAAGACAGATGCTCTGACGTTCTGAGGAATAGGCAACTGTCCAGGTAGTCAGCTGTCTCTACAATTTAAGTTTTAGAAACTATGTTTTGCTTTAGAAAATATACTTTTGTGCTTCTTAAACCTTCAGGTAATATTTAATTCATGCTTAGATTTCTGATGGGGTTGAAGACTGGTTTAGTCTCATAAGCAAACTTAAGTTACTTAGCATTGAGAGCTATAGAGTTGAAATCATGGTTTTCAGATGATGACACGAACTAAAATCAAAACATAATTCAGGTATAGAATTTTAAGTTTTTCAGTTAGGGTATGATGATAGAGTACTTTTTATAACTGAGAAATATGATGGAATGGATATTAATTATATATCATACTCTGCAATTTACATAATTATTATTGTAATGCTTGATTTATGCCTGAGAGAAGAGTTCTTTTTATTTGGACAGAAAAAGTGAGGTGTTAGGGACTGTTTCTAATGGTTTGATTTAATGGGGAATCTGTGAGTCCGAATGCTGAAGGTCCTTGTCCCTAATTGGTTTTTATAACCAATAAAGATGATAGCAGCCAGTGGTCAGGCGAAGGGAGATAGGGTAGGACCTTTGGATTTGTGTGGACTAGAAAATGGGAAAGGGGAGACAGGATACCATGACTCAGGGGAGAAGGATGGGACATAGGGGCTTCAGGAGAGAAAGCCAACCAACCATGTGAGACTTTGGGTGGATAACCACTGGCACTTCCCTAATTGGGCCTCGGGTAGCAGGGGAAGGTTTAGGAGTGCCCAGCCTTTGAGCTAGCCAAGGCATTTTAAAATTAACTGGAGTGTGTGTGTGTGTGTGTGTGTGTCTGTGTGTGTGTGTGTGTGTGTGTGTGTGTGTCTGTGTGTGTGTGTGTGTGTGTGTGTGTGTGTGTGTGTGTGTTCTATTCACAAATCCAAAGAGTTCCTGGGCTGGTGGCTAGAAACAGTCATGCGACCTAATGGGAGCACTAAACTTGTAGCTAACCTCAGCGCTACAATATAACCTTTCTTGCTCTCTTTCAAATTCAGGTGTTTTCTGTCAACCATTATTGAGTGCACACATAGTTTTATATAATACATATCCTTAAACAAAACCTGTGGAGTCCATATAATGTCAGATGTATGCATATTTTCAGTCATGAATAACCAACAGTGTGCTTTCCCTGGCAAGGACAATCTCTCCAAGTCCCAATTTTACTCAGTCACCTCTAGTTCCTTGTGTGTGGTTGAGGCCTGTGGACCTTTTCTCAAGTAGTTTTGACTTTCTTGTTCAGCTCACATTTTCAAAGTCGTGTTGGTGAGACATTATTACAGGCATGGCCTCTGATGTTATTAGGAAACATGATGTTGTGGGAAAGGCCCCGATTCTCTGGCCCTTAGGATCTTTCTTCAAGACTTAGTGTGAGACATTTTGCAGATGCACATTTTGAGACTGGACTCCATAACTATGAACATTATTTATTGATTATTATATGCAGTTTTATGTAGTGCAATTATATCCTTATCTCTCTGTAAAGGAGCCAATGGTTTCTAAAGATTAAGAAAGAAAACATTCATTTCCCTAAACTCAATAGTAAAACCTTTTGTGTAACTTTATAAGGACCAGATAAATGAGTTGGTAGTCCGCACACAATGAATGATACGTAGTCATTTTATGGTTTTAATGGGTTCTTTCCACTATCCAAGGTGTCTTGTACCACTTAATTTATTCATACTTCGCAAGTTTAGGAACCATGAAGAGTGAACATAGCAGACATAGAATAGATGCCATTATTGTTCCGTGTGAAAGACAACAAGCCCAGGGCATTAAGTGACTCTTATTAGACACACAGCTAGTTGGTGATACAGGAGGCATTTGAATTCTCTTTAGCCACTGAACTAAACTTTCTACTTTCAAATATGACAGAATATACCCCCAAGAATGTCCTAAAATAGTTGAAACTTCACTGGGAAATGGAACTTTGTAAATTCACAATATATAGCCTTCTGAAGAAATGAAAACAAACAGGGTCTAACCAGAAAGGATGAAGATAGGGTGTACGTGGCATCGCTGAAAAGATGAGGTTGGATAATAAGCAAATAAAATGTTACAGCCTTTATTTAACACCTGTTTTCCAACACCACAGACAGAATGAGAAAAAAAGAATACACACTAATGTCTTTATGGCATCACACTTGGCTCTCGACCCAGGCTCTAGTGTCTGATGACTGGGACAATTTCTCGGAGTAGCATCTAGATTAAACATGTTGGGAAACAACCAGTTGCTCTCAGTAAACCAGAAATTCTTGATCTCAAGCCAGACAAGAGCCATCCTGAGATGAGAAAGGACAAGATCAGGAAATGTTGTGTTTAGCAAGCACCCAAAGTCGTACTGATGCAAATTGAAGCTTTTCCTACCATTCTCCTGAGGACTCTTTCATGGTGGCTTGGAAGACCCAAAGGTTCTCTTCATTTGGCTCTTCTCTAGCTCTGCCTCTTAGCTTACAGTCCAAAACAGTGAGATTCTGTTCCACTTCCCCTTTGCTGTGAAAAATAGGCTAGAAAACCATCTCATTTTCTACTAACAAGAATGGAAGTTTCTCATAAAAAAAATACTAGTGTAACTAACTGAACCCAAAGGCAGAGACTTTAACAGCATAAAAGTCCATTCGCTTGCTACTAAATTGTCTTATGTTAGTACTTCAAGGTGGTCTACAGTGTCTTTCTCCACATAGGAAATATTAATTCAAATGTCTCACTGCACAGCCTTCTAACCAAGTAGTTAACTTAAAATATACTTTGTAGTTTAAAATACTCTTTCTATACTAAACCACAAAAAGTCTTAATGGCATTAATATCTGTGACCAAGTTAAGTGGTTATGATTCTGTGACTAATTATGTCAACAAGACCATTCTGAGAATCCAAAACACAAAGGAATCCAAGAAATGATTCTCAAATCCATAAGTTAATAGAAGTTAAAGAAAACAGACTACTTACAGTAATCAATTCATCTTTCACGGTTCTTATAACTAAGAACATAAAATTACTTGTACAATAAAGCTAATATTAAACTACCTGCTCTTCAGCTTAACATATAAGAACATTAAAATTTCTTTTAGGCTTATGAGTTTGAAAGGATTCTAGCACGTTAATATTATAAAATCTGGAGCCATTTAGGAAATGCTGACAAATTTAGAATCTTTTGTTTGACTGTTGCCTCTTCCAACATGTGTCATTGAACAAGTTTCTGCCTGTATCTCCAGTGTTTATCACCGTGTCAGAACCTGATTCATCCCATCTTTGCACACGGGACAAGTTTCAGTTTCTTATTAAATCATCTCCACAAAAATATGAATCCTCACTCTGGATTGAGAAAACATTTAATGGTTGCATACAATGAGCATCATTAGGAGAAACGGGAACCAATGAAGATTTGAAGTCTTCCTCTGGATGCTAATGTTGACTCTAGTAAGCACCCAAGGCCAGGATCTCAGGGTCTGTTTGCTACTATGGTACTTTACACTATCAAGTCATCTCTCACAGAGACCTTAAAGGAACACTAGAGTGATTTTGCCTCTTCTATGATGACATAGAAATACCAGGGGACTCTTGAAACATATCCAGCATTGAGACACTAAGTAAAAGTATTACCCCATGACCAGAAACAACAGACACTAGGTCTAGGCTACATCTTTATTTCTGTTCTGGGGTGTTTCAGAAATCATCTCTTTCATTGAATTTTGTGGAGAGCACTGGTAAGTTTGTCAGTAAACATCCCTTAGAACAATGAAAAAAATGTATTGCGCAGAAGCTATAAAATGACATTTTCTCTGATTACACATAGACAGAGGTCGTAAGAGTGGTGACTGGGATACAGTGGTTCTCTGGTCACAAAGACAGTCTGCTCTCAGCAAGAACTCCCTGATGTTTTTAAATTATGGAGACCAGATGTCCAGGTTTATGCAGAGAGTGTCAGTGTATACTTTTTCTAGCACATAATTATGGCATTGGGCCTGCCATTCTCAAAACACTTCTAGATGCGTACAAGTTCATCAGATTTATATAAGTGTGAAGTTCCACATCTAAAGCTTTAAGAGACAAGAACTAGCAATTGTATATGGTGGGCAATTGTTAGCTATGCTCACACTGTTCAAGCTCAAGTAAGGAATTCAGAGACTGGTACTCACCACACAGTTTTTGTAGGGGAGCTCAATGCAATGATACATCCACCTCTGTACCCAATAACAAGCTGAAAGTCTGGGAAATGCTCCAGAACTTAAACTCTCCATCCATTCATTCCCCCCATACCCTTTTGATAATACTGAAAGAAAGTTCTAGAATGATTATTTTTCAAATAAGTGTGAGGCTGTCACAGCATCATGATCACCCCAAATTCTCTGACATGAGGGCATTTTTACAATCCAGGATGCTTCAAAGCCTCAAATATTCTATTCATGAAAGAAATAAGACAAAAAGGCAAACACTTGGTTCCTTCTGACTACTTGCCTGGTTGAATACAAGTCCATACATCTGCAGATAGCAAGCACTTAACACCCAGAGAAAGTCAGAACTTTCTGTTCAGATTAATCTCAATTAAACACAACGAACATTGCTGCTAAACAGCCTACAAAGGAATGAGGAGCCTCAGAAAACTTAGATTTCCCTCTCACTATTCGGGTTAAATACTGCCAAATTAGGCATTTAACCAGCAAATATATTTGTCTTATTTTCATTGTAATATTTCTATTAATTCTTGGAAGTTTTTATGCATATATACACTGTATTTATGAACCTCCCCATAACTCTCCATGGATCCACTTCACACCCTGTAGACCCTTCTCAACTTAATGTCCTCTTTTTATTAGGATTCTTTTTTTTTTCTTAATAGCCCAGTATGTTCTATTACACACATTTGAACGGGCATAGGGCCATCCAGTGAAGCACAGCCAAACAACCAGGGCCAAACCCTTAAGGAAAACTAAGTCTCCTTTCCCTGGCAGCCATCAACTGTCAAAGCCACCTCAGCCAAAGTCAGGATTCATGAGCCCCTTGCTTATCAGTGACCAGCATCTTCTTATACAGGAATCTCCCACTTCAGAAGAGTTCTAAGACCAGGAATCTTTATTTTGTTATACTTAATATGCTATTTATTTTGATATCTCAAAATTTCTTTATTTGTCAAGAAAATGAATCTTCTCTACCCCTTTCTTTTCTGAACTTCAATTCTAAAGTCAGTGAGAAGTTTAATTTAAGTCTGGTGTTTTCTGACAAGGCTATGCATGTTAACTCAAAGGTACTATTTCCCAAGTTCATTTTAGCCATCCCACAACCTAAATGCCAAGCATAGCATTCTGTGTGTACTCAGTAAATATTTGGTGACTACAAATGCAAACACATACCTGTAGATTTTCCCATGCCGGTCACAAACAGAAATTAGCACTGCGGTCCTTAACACCTGTCACCATTCGACGTCATTGTTCATGCCTTCATATGATGCAAGAAACAGAACCTCAGAAAACCAAAAAATGTACTGGGTCTATGAAGTGACTCAAACGTTTGGATTACAGTCACAGAAACTAGAAAAGACTCTGTCAAGTAGACTAATACAATAAAGATATAACTGCATCTCAGCTTCACAACGCTCATTACAAGTTTCACTTGACCAACACCAAAAACTTTTAAGTATGCTGCAGTAAAGCAGCTGCTATCAAAACCTGAGGCATATATGGACATTTTTACTGTCTGAAGCTAGAAAACATTTGTTCTCTGAGCTAGGGATGCAGTTCTATTAGTAATGTGCCTGCCCGGCACTCACAAAACCTTACCTTCTATCCCCAGAAATGAGTAAACTAATATGCCATATACTCTTACTTCAGCCCACCAGAGGCAGAGACAAAAGGATTTGGAGTCCCAGGTCACTCTTGGCTACATGGTTAGTTTGAGATCAGCCTGGACTACATGAGATCCTGTCTCAGAAAGAAAGTATTTAACACGGTTATATTAGATATAAGCATATCCCAAATTACTGGCTTTTTGAGCTTGAATTACAGTGTTAATTTATTCTATTAAAATTGTAGCTCTAGCTGTACAGAATGCCATCTACAAACTACAGTAGAGTACATGGGGACCTCGTCCCTTGTCGTCCCTTGTTTCCTCTCTTAGAAGAATCTACTGTCGAAGATGTTTGTGATGCTGTTGTAACCATCTGCTTGCCTTTTGGCTTTTTCTCAGAGAATGTTCAGCACTTAAAACTCCTGTGAAAACTGCCACTAACAAAATGGCCAGGGTTATAATTTCCCTCTTCCCAGCATCATGTGAGAGGAGACTGCCTTTTCTCTAAGTCAGATATGAGACACAAGGCATTCTGAGTATTTATAAACAAGTTCTAGAAACAGTCCATATATCACAGGAACGTGGAATTAGGACAGAGAAGGGCTGTAGGATATAGGATAAGGTCTCCACCATTATCTGAAAGCTACTGCACCCCTTTGTCTTCCTTTCACTCTCACTTCCTACTACAATAGATCCACAGATCACCAGCAGACAAATGAACATTCTTAATGGTTATTCAAATCAATCTTCAGAAGTCTGCAGCTTCATTGGAGCTACATGGCTCTTGATGAGAGATTTATAATCAGAATATTCTTCTGAAATATGGAGGTAAGAGGAAAGAGACCGGGTCGGAAAATAAAGAGAAGTGCTTCTGTGGGGATATGAAGGAATCACAGAAGCCATCACTAATGTACATACCTGGGGACTAAGGCCTTCTTGTCTGCTCTAACTGGGATGTCACAAAGTGACATAGGCTGTTGAGATGCCTCACAGGGGGTAATCTTGAAAATCTAAGTTTTGCTCCCAACTCCCATGTAAAAAGCCTGGTGTGATTACATGTTCCTACGACCCCAATAATGTGGGGAGCAAGAAAAGAAGTCTCTCTAGGGGAATGAAGGACACCATCCTAGCACCAGGTTCAGTGGGAAACCTTGCTTCAACAGACTACGGTGGAGAGTCATCCAGCAGGACTGCAACACCCTCCCCTAACCTGAATGTGCATTTCTATGTGTACTACACACGTATACACCTTGCACATACACCACACTCACACAGAGAAGTGGCACAGTAAGAAATATCTTTCTTACTGTTTGCATTATGAAGTTCTCTAATGGGCAAGGACATAATAAGAAGGGGAAAGAAATGGTCTTAGACCATTGGGTTTTAAAACATCCCATGTTCTTTCTGTACTTCAAGCTTGATTGGGATTCTGCCTGGCACAAGACTATTAATAGAATTTGATCAACCGCTGTGATCTCTGTCCTTTTACATGATTCTTGGATACAAAGAAATATAAGAGCCTTATAACCCTAAAAATAAAAGAGTGAGCTTCAATACTTTCTGTTGTGTATTATTCAGAACTTAATCAAAATACTAGGTCACTATTTTTAATATTCTAGTGGCCATTTTGTACAGGGCATCAGTTGTAAATCCCTATACATACACATGTAAACAGCCAAGCTGGGAGTGATAACACAGCCCATGGCCATGACGCTGGGAGATGAAACATGTAGAACACGAGATTGGGTTCAATCTGAACTACTTAATGAGACCCTGTCTCTTCACCCCCCCCCAAAAAAAATTCATAAAGCATGACTTTTAATACCAACTTATGGGTTTTCTTACATATTCTATAATAAAATTGTGACAATGGAAATCCTGGAAAAAAAGCAGCTCGAAATTAAAATTGGGTTTCTCCAGGAATAACAGTAAGATTAGGTTCTCTGTATAACTGGACATGACAGCTATTTTAACTGGATACTTTAGTCAACTTTCTGTCCAGTCACCTTGAAATGCAAACAGGTGCATGCTTCAACACCTAGTTTTCTCAAACACTAGTCTAGATACACATGTCATAAGGATTTATGAAATTTTAAAACATATTTTAGTGGTTGGTTCAACCAGGAAATCTGTGTTGGTAGTTTAACTGTTACCACTTATTTTGTTAATTTATTTTTAAATTTCTATGTGATTTTTTTATAGATACCTATGATGGGAAAACAGGAACTCAACACTAATTCTTAATTTCTCAACAAATGTAACTAACAATAGTTTGCCACACATCTCGTATGACCCTAAAATAATTATGCTATTAAACAGCACAAAATTAGCAGAGTTTTGTCCTGACTGTTGCATAATCAGGACCAAAGCTGCATCGTAGGTGTTAGGAACGGCCTTTGTGCTCTTATCTATAAATAAAAAATGTGTGATAAGTTTCACAGTTCTTTGGAAGCTTGGTGACAAACACCTGTAATCCTAGCACTTGTGAGGTATATGTACAAGGATGAGGAATTCATGATCATCCTCTGCCACATAGCAAGTTGAAGGTCTGCCTGGGCTACATTGAAACCATCCCACCCCCATACTTTTTTCTTTTAATTCTTTAAGTGCATCCTATAAAACCCTACAGATGAGATGTAAAAAAAAAATTCTAAACAAGTATTTTTATAGTTTTTATTAAAGACAATGAGCCATATAAATAATATATGTACTGCTGGAAAAAAAAGCTAATGAATTAAAAAGCCACAAATAAAAGTGCTTAGATTTTAAATTAAGTATCTTTCTCTCTCTCTTTCTCTGTCTCTCCCCCTCCCTCCCTCCCTCCCCCTCCTCTCTCTCTCTCTCTCTCTCTCTCTCTCTCTCTCACTCTCTCTCTCTCTCTCTCTCACACACACACACAGGTTTAGTCTATATGCAGAGTCAGCCTTTACTCAAGTCATGCTTTACCCCTGCCCTGGCTAGAACTTTCGCAATGTCCTTGTCAATTCACAGGGAGCATGGTGACATGTCTAGAAAGTAGTTGACAGAGTGCTGAGGTCTGGCAAAGCACAGTAAGCAGGGTGGGTGGGGTGAGCCCTTTTTCATAGTGAGACATCCTGCCAGTCTGAGGAGGACGCTGTGACTCACTGTAGTTGGCACACGTCCAACTGAAACACATCTTGCTTTTCTCCCATTGGTCTGTCTATCAAATACCTTCCTGGGAAAAGATAAAATTCACCAGCTGTAGATGAAGATCTTCCTTCCCAGGAGTGGAGCCTCCTTCTCCTTCTGGAAGGACACCTATGTTGCTAGACCCTCATACTGGTCAGATTGTCTTCATGTGAGAAAAATGGCTTAAACTGTTCACACTGTTCTCCCGTTTTACTATGTTGTGCTTAATGCCTTTCAATCCATTGGAAATGACTGTAAATAAATTAGAAATCACTTATCAAACGTTGAAATCTGAATGACCCATAGAAATTCTATACCCCCATTCCTATACTACTTAATATCACTACATAGGACATTGCAGTCACAATGGAAAAGAAGAAAAATGGCTAAGAGCCATTATTATATCATCCTTATTTAGGATTAGTAGCTTCATCTCATGTAAGTGACTTCTACAGGTGTTCCATACATTGTGACACTTGAGGAAAAACCAGTCACCTGCATGTGGCCTATTGTGAAGAATTAAATTACTCACATCCAACTTTTTTATTCACTTACATCCCACTCACTATTCCTCCTCCCAGTCACCCCTTCCCACAAACCTTCCCCTTTTCCCCTCCCATTCTCCTCTGAGAGGGTGGAGGCCCCCACGGGAGTGTCCCCACCCGGGCACATCAAGTATTTGCGGGGACAGGGACATCCTCTTGCACTGAGGCCAGACAAGACAGCACAGCTAAAATCACATACCCCATAGACAGGCAACAGTTTGGGGGACAGCCCTTATTCCAGTTGTTCAGGACCCACATAAAGACCAAGCCGCCCATCAGCTACATGTGTGCAGGGAGGTCTAGGTGCAGCCTGTGTTCTTTTTAAGCCTTAGCAGTAAGGTGACAATCACAGGAGCAATAAAACCATGCTGACAATGTTTCTTCCCACCATAGATCTTGCTGTGCAGACTGAAGATTTCTTCTCATGACTTCAGAACAACCCCAGGACCACCAAACCTTCCTTCCCTTGGGTTTTACTCTTCAAATGTAGTTAGCTTTCTGTTCTTAATCACTCAGAAATCTGACATCAGCATGCAACCTGTATCAAACAGATAAACTTGACTTTCTTCCAAGATTCCTGCTGACTTCTAATGCTCCTTTAACAGCAGATGACTTCATTATGAAGATAGCAAACCAGTGACAATTCCACAGCTCCAGTGTCAAAGAAACAAGACACTTTTACCTAATTAAAAACTAATCTCTGGGGCTATCCAAACCTTCCTTTCTTAGTGAAACCAACGCTTTGTTCCCAAAAAGCATGCATGCATACTTATACTGCAAAAGATCAAGCCAAAAAAAAAAAAAAAGAAGAAGCTTATAAAAACCTTTCCAAATCAAAACTTACGCACTATGTGAAAGCAAAAATGTGTTGCATTTGCTTAAACTACAAGATTCAGGTGTGGCATGAATATTTATGTGGAACATGCTTTCTGTGTCTCTACCCCTGAAGTTAATACTTATTTTTACAAAGGAAAGATAGAGTCAAGTTGTTGTAGACACATGGTAGTCTCTTCTAGGTGTCCTGCTGGCAGTGGTTTCTGGGCACTCATCCATGTGAGATTCTCAACCGCACCACCCAGGCCTGTGGTTCTTTCTTGTCAAGACATGTCCCATTGGCCCTCTGAGTTCAGACCAAACCCAGGCGAAAGTCTTGATTGCAGACTAGGATATTCAGGAATAACTTGATTGTCATTTGCAAATTAACAGAGGGGTGGTGGTTTCATCATAGTTAAGTGTGGGATTTCACCTGCCTACCTGACTTCCTAGAGATTGCTATCTAACCCCCTCTCCCGTGTTCATATTATATACTACTGTATTCATTTTTAAAATGTGACCTTTGAGAAGTTGAGTTGATGGCTCCACTAACAGTATCTTTGACCTATGATTTAGCAGAGAACCATCTCTTTGTTGAATCTAGTAAAGACACTTCTCAGGATAAGGTTGGCCATGGGTAAAATGCAAAATAGAGAGCAAGAGAAGCCAGTGTCGACACCATTACATTTGTGACTCTCACTATTGAAGAACTGTCTGGTGTTTACCCACAGGGATGCTGAGTGTAAGAGGTGAGAAGTAAGCAGCTATCAAGGGGATACATCAAAGAGGGACAGGAGACAGACACTCACACACACACACACACTCTCTCTCTCTCTCACACACACACTCACACTCACTCACACTCTCTCACACACACACTCACATAATACACTCACACACAATCACACACCCACTCTCTCAAACACACACACACACACACACACACACTCACATACATACACACACTCGCACACACTCACTCACACATATTTTAAATGAAAATTGGAAAGGGATGTGTAGATTTTATATCATTTGCACTGCAGAGCTATTTTGTTGCTGGTCTTGTTTGGAGCTTGCAGAGTTTTCCAGTTGGTGAACATCTTGATCATTAGTTACCTCCCTACGCGGTATCTGACCAGGTCAGTCAGATGAAGTATTATTAAACCTCAATGAAGGGAGGAGGGCTTCAGCCTTGGACAGCAATACCCTGATTCTCCCATTAAATGGCAAGGCCAAGGGACCTAGGAATCAGTCTCGAGTCTATGTTAAGGGGTGGCATTGCAATTAGGGAAATGCATATGCATGTTTACTTACTTTTAACTGAAAAATAAAGGCTGCACACAGTTATTACATCCTACACGATGCTTCACATAATTGTGTGTTGTAGAATTGCCAGTTCATGCTATTTAAACTGACTGACCTCATATCCTTACTATTTGGGGTAAAGCAAAGATACATTCTTTTGAAAATTGATAAAATCAATTGTCTTAGAAATTTGGAAATCTCCAATATGCTGTTTTTCTCAGTAGTCAATGTGCTGTAAAACAAGTCCTTTGAAATTCTTCATCCCAGTTGAAACGGTGTATGATTTAACCAGCATTCCCGAGCACCCCCAAGCCCAGTCCTGCTGGCCAGCACATTGCTGCTTTTGTGAAATTTCTTACGCTAACAAAGAGTAAGACCATGCAGCATATGTCCTTCCTGGCCTATTGTGCACCTTTATTTTTGTTTCATTTCATCTGAAAAGAGGAATCAAAGGTGAAACTTGTGGGATGAGAGAACACAGTCTTGAAAAAACTGACCACTGTTAGTGTCCCTCAAATAAAAATGTGCATCTAGGGGACTGAAGTCGTGGCTCAGCAGTTAAGGATGCCTGCTCTTGCAGAGGCCTGGGTTCGATTCCCAATACCCACATGGTAATTATCTCTAGCTCTTGGTTCCAGGAGATTTCACACCCTCATCTGTCCAGTGAAGGCATCAGGCATATACCTGGTATACACACACACACACACACACATACACAGACATACACACAGACACACACACACACATGAGCACACATGTGTTTGTATATATGTATGTGTGTATGTAAATGTGTGTGTACAGGTAAACACTCATATATATGAAAATAAGATAAAATATCTAAAAAGCATTTTTTAAAAAAATGTACTTCCAACTTTCTCTAACCTTACACTAATGTTCATTTCTAGAGGGGAAAATAGAAACAAACTAACACTTGTTATTCAAGAGCTCAGATACTTTAGAGTCATACGTTAAATAATTTACTAATGTGACCTCATGTGTGAATCAAAGTTTATTAATTTGTTTAATAACATGTATGTTAAATGTAATATTATTTAACTATTAATAAATTGAGAAAATATGTGATCTGGGCAGTGGTGGCCCACATCTTTAATCCCAGCACTTTGTAGTCAGAGGCAAGCAGATCTCTAAGTTTGAGGACAGCCTGGTCTACAGAGTAAGTTTCAGGATAGCCAGGGCTACACAGAGAAATTCTGTCTCTAAAATAGGAAAAGAGAAATCAAATGTGGTTAATATGGTAAGTTTCCTGTGTGGATAAGATGTGATCTGGTTGCTTCCTGTTTCTGCTGCCAGGTCTCCTCCACCACTATGGACTCTACCTCTATCATCAGCCAAAATACGCCCTTTTCTTTCTTACAAAACACACACACACACACACACACACACACACACACACGCACACACACACACACACCCTGTCTGATTTAAAGTCAGTTTCCTATAGTTAAGTTCTGTGTTAACAGTTTATGCATTAATCTTCCGAAGACTCAATAGAACCAGTAATTCTAATTTCATATAAGGAATGACATACAACACTCATTCAAGTCCAGATTTCTGCTTTCAGATCCTCCTGATGCCTCCTGACACTGCCACTTCTCCTGCACACACACACATTCCTTACTTGGGTAAGGCAGACGGCCTTCTGCTCGCAATGGTCAGAAGGGGTGGGGGGTGTAGGTTTCCACAGACATGAGTGTAATTTCTCTATCCTTAGCAGATGGGTGCCAGAGTGCTGCTCAGGCTTTCTGACTGCACACACTCCTTCATGACTGCACACACTCCTTCATGACTGCACACACTCCTTCATGACTGCACACACTGCTTTGTGTCTATGCTGGCTGCTTCACCACCTGGCCTGCCAATGTCCTTTCTAGTGAAATGGAAAACAAGTAACCGTGCAAGTGCCTTGAACACAGCCTCTCAGTATGCACATTGTCCCTCATGTCACATGCCAGTGGTCTCCAAGTCATAATGAAACCAGGCACTGGACCTCTGGCATTTCATATGTATTTCAGATACAAAGTCCAAACACAAGAGTTCATTTAATTTATACTTAAGAACCAGCCATGGTCTCTCTTCAAAGTAATTCCCTTCATTTCTTAAGCTGTTTTGGTTTTAAAAGAGAAGTCCCCAATGAAGCTGTTTAGTTCTAGAATATTACTCTCATAAGCTGTAAACAGGAGCCATCTACTGCCCCATTTGATATTGCTCATAATTCGTGAGTTCACAAACACTCAGAACTTGCAGAAATAATTATCACTCCAAAATGAGAAATGTAGGAATGATGATATGCATGTTCTTAATGTTAGAACTAATTACAACTTGCTGGAAAACTTTGCTCATAAATTCCATCTTCTTCCTGAGACATTGATTTCACAAATAGCAAAGCATACTTCAGGGTATCTTTACTCATTCAACAAGTATTTATGGAGAGTCCACTCTGCTGCGTGGGAGACCTGTGTTCAGCCCATTTGATGGCAGCAGGAGAGCTACAGTCCCTGCCCTTAAGAACATGGAGTAGGGTGAGCTGTCTTGGGTAAACATGCTTAGTGTGTGAGAAAGGCCCTGGCAGAAAACAAGCAGCACTCATTGGAGGAACACACTAGGGACCTCAGAACCCCACTTTGCATGGTGGTGGGTGGGGAAGACAGGTTGGATTTGATGGAAACAGGAAAGAATGAGGATGGAGTGGACTGAGAAGATGGAAAGGTGTTCCAAAGCAGAAGGGAGCAGAAGTGAAGTGAAGGACTAGGAAAAGGGTGGTGGTGCGGGAAAGAAATCACTAAAGGCTCCATCTGCTGTGAGTGTAGAGTCTGCACTGAGCTCACACTCACAAACTGAGCTAGATCCTAAGAGCAAAGGGACCCAGGGGGCACCCTAACAGAGACAAGAAAACCATTCTGAAGACCCTGATGGGATTTCCAACCTTTCAGCATGCCTGGCCCATGTTTTGGTGTTCAAAGGTCACAATCAAGAACTGTAAAACTGTGCTAGGGGAAAATCAACAACAACAATAACCAAAAACCGTGTTTTGAATAAGTTCCCTGGTTTATATTGAACTACCTACACAGCTACCCTCAGCAGCTTGAAGGCAGCAAGCAAGATGAGGGCCAGAGAACTTCAAGACATCTTTCTTCTCTCCCTCCCTCTCTCCCTCCCTCCCTCCCTCCCTCTCTCCCACCCTTCCTCTACCCATTCTTCCTTCTCTCTCCCCTCTCTCTCTCCCTCTCTTCCTCTGTCTCTGTGTCTCTGTGTCTGTCTCTGTCTCTCTCTAACTCTCTCTCCCCATCCCTCTCAAATGCCCTGGTCACCATAGCCATTTCAGAGAGAAAGGAACAGAACCTTTGGGGGACAAAATGTGTTTTTAGAACCATCGCTGACATCAGCACGGGTTTTTCACCCTTCCGCAGCCCCAGTTACAAACTTCCTCTACTGTCCCTCGTGTTTTCTCCGTCCCATGCCTTTCTCGGGACAGGAGAATATTTCAAGGGAGCTTCAAGGATACATGGTCAGGTATGTTTATAAATGTCTTCCAAGCCGAAGTGAGTATTTCTGTCTAAGCTTGGACTATATTTCATGGTAGTTTTGATGTGTTCTGCACCCCTTCAACATGCGTGAGTGTCTTGTATCAGTTCAATCATATTTCTAAAAAAAATCACAGCATTTCTTAGAGAGGAAGTATGTGAGCCTTTCATGCTGTTTGGTGAAATGGAGCATAAGACTGAGAACACAAAATGTCAGTCCCACAAAGCTGCAGTGTCCCCGCGGCTCACAAAGCCAGGACACTTCCTGTGTGGATGCCCAGTAATGACGCGACCTCAGTAGTTTTGCAAGGAGAGACAATGCTGGGAAGCAAACAACTAGTATATCACTTCAAAAGTAATAGTAGCCGTGAATTCTTTTATGGTTTATTATTATTATTATTATTATTATTATTATTATTATCATTACTATTACTATTATTAATATTATTATTATTTACAATATTAGTTACCTTATATACTGCAGCTAGTCCTCATGCTACCTCTTTGGTGGAGAGAAAACTAAGATCTGAAGATGATAAGTAACTTAAAGCCCCACAGCTAAGAGGTAGGGCTGGGATGTAAGCCTATCTCTCCCTCACCCCAAGACCACGCATGCAGCAACCTCACTGTTCCCTTCCTACCAAGCCCAGCAAGTGATAGGCTCCAACAGTATTCCTACCTACCAAAGCAAACATAGTTCCAATCAGAAAAATCTAAACATACATTTACATATGTATGGCGCATTCCATTTTATTAACTGCACATCTCCGTAACATAATTAATTCCAGAAACAATCCTGTCCTGCCCAGATGGTTTCGGTGACGTGTAATGCTACTTGTGCACGCTCAAGTGAAACAGACAACTACTCTGTGCCACGAACTCCTGGAGCAGCGTGGGGCTGTCCAGCTGTCTTCAGGAATGAGTAACTGGATGACTAAAATCTGCACTGTAAGGAAGTGAGGGGAGGGGGCTTGTAATTGAGCCACTATGTCAAGGAAGACAGACACAAGCAGCTTCCACTGACAGCAATAGTTTACTGGCTGAGCTCCACCCAACCCGGCCCAGCAATTTCCCATTTCAGTCTTTCCTGTCCTGCCTGGTTCACGTCCCTACCCTCTGGCCACCTGCCCTTCCCAGGATCCACCCTCTTTCTAAGGTGAAAGACCTCTTCAGCTCACAGCTCACAGGCCACACCCTGTCTACTGTACTGGCTTGCTCAGCAGCCTGAGCTCCCCGGCCCTGTGTCGTTAAGGAGTCCCTCCTTCACCTGCCTTCTCTGGCTCTACCTTGCCTCCCACCCATCTCCGTATCCTGGCAACATGCATTTCTCTTTAAGTTCTGCATCAGTGTCTCCCTTAGGAACTACTTTTAAGTGAACAAAACAGGTGGAAGAAGCAGGTGTTCAAAACCCTTTCTCAAACACAGGTTCCCTGAAGATAGTCTCCTATGAATGGACTGCTAGACTCTTAGTCAGGCCAGCTCCCTGAGGCACAGGACAACGCCCCATGTGAGTATCCCATGAAGCCTATTCTATTGTGGGTCATTGTTAATCATTGATGGGTAATTAGAATAGGCCTTTCTTTACAGTGGTCATAAGAATTTTGATTTCCACTCATGTGCCTGGAAGGAAGCCTGTGTATCAGGTGCCTCCCATGCTTTAGTTCTCAATCGTCATCACAACCCTCTTTGTGGTTGTGTGTGCGAACCTGTGTGTGTGAACAGACAAGTAATGCAGGGAGAAATTAGAGCATTTGTTTGCTGTCAAAGCAGGTTTTGAGTAGAGTCTCTTTACATGTAAAGTTTGCCAGTGAATCTCGATGCTGCAAACTGTTCCCAGCTACCACCACTGGTATATTCTGTACATCACAGAGCACATACATTAAGTCATTGAAATTCATCCTTTACCATCACTCTCTTTAAATCATCCTGTGCTAGAATTCAATGGACATCTAAGCTGTTCTCTGTCTGCCTTTGTTTTCAAACACCATAGTTGACGTTTTCCTTGTCTTCTTCTAACTCACAGAGACCATCTTTGTGATTCATACTGTTCCTCGTCTTCAAACCCATCTTCCGATCACTTCATATTTTCAGCATTATCGTTATATTTTCGGCTGAATCAAGGACACAGGTAATTCTAGTATTAAAGAAGAAAGTCCTCTTGGGGGAAAGAAATAGCTCCTGTCATGCCTGACAGCCTGTAGTGGATTCCTAGGACCCACATGGTGGAAACCAACAAATGACTCTGAAGTTATCCTCTGACCTCCACAAACACACAGTGATGCATGTGTGACCCATACACACTCACATCATTGCAATACAAACAGTTTAAGCTGATCCTTGACTAACATACACATAACTGAGACTCAGACTGTGCTTATTTTATTTGGCTTTGACAAGTACTGGGGTCACCCCTAATCTACTCTTCTACCTGCAGGCCTGGCTACTTTCTCAGTGGTGCACCCCAGATACTTGCTGTTTCTCCTGGCCATGTGCTCACGGTTCTTCCTTTCTCATGGTGGCTTCTCCCCGCTCCTTTCCCCACCTCATCACTCCTCCTTCAACCAGGTTACTCCAAACTCACCTACCACTCATCCCTCCAGTAACTGACTGCTGTCAATTTTGTTTAACCAATCGTTTTAAATCAAGGATCAAGGTTTACACACACACACAAAAAAAAATCTTGTAAACATGAGAAGTCACTTATGGGACTAGATTTTCTTATATAGAATTTATCATTACAATATATAACAACAGACCAAACCTCGACATAAAACAAACAAAAACAAATAAATGTTATTCCCAAACCAAACCTCAACATAAAACAAACAAAAACAAATAAATGTTATTCCCAAACCTTTGTAATGTGAGACCTGGTTTCTAGGTTGTCATATTACTTAAATAGGAATATCTTAAGATAGAGTAAGGTTTAGAGAACAGTAGAGATTGGGGAACAAAACAGCAATAACAGAACGTTGAGAATCAAACTGAAATATCCAGGAGAACTGTCTGCAGAGGCAAATGCACTGGGGTCCAAGTGAGACGCCCTGTAAAGAGAACTATTGAGGGTGACAAGTACTTCAGTGTCAGAAGGGATGCTTAGAAGAAGCTGTTCTTCCAAGAGACACTGCACAGTTAGAAATGGTGTAACCTAGTACAAATAGGTGAGGAGAAGTAAGCAGAGGTTTCCCCTGAGGATGCCCTTGGCTTTGTTTCTGAGGGAGCCAGTGTCTACAGCACAAGGGTAAAAGAAGAACAGAAGACAAGAATTTCTATTTTGGATGTATAGCTCAAACCCAGTTTATCCCTTTTTGCTTTCTTTTCTTTCCATTAGGTTTTGCTGTGGTTTTGAGGCAGGGTCACTCTATGTGGTACATGCTGGCATTGGACTTGCACTTCTCTGCGTCCTAATTAATGTCATTACAGACATGTGCTCCCAAGCCCTCAGAAGTTCATCCTCAATCTTGATACAGTGAACATTCATTTTCCAAGATGACCTGATGTATGGTTAAGTTAGAAAATATTTTTATTTTTAATTTTAAGAATCCAAGAATTGTCTCATGTTTTCAAAAAGCATATATTTTCAGTGTAAGCATCAAATCCCAGCTTGCTTATGAAAAGAGAATGGTGCCCAGTTCTCAGTATTAATCCCTTCTGTACTTGGTTCCCATGACTCCCTTTGACTTAAAGTTACAACTCCAGCTCTGGTACCTCCAGCCCCTTACTGGCAACATTAGTGATTAGTAACTGGCAGGAGACAATGCTGTCTCCTGCCACCTCTAGATCTTTCCCGAACCTCCACACTTCAAATTAAAATTATACATTTGTCTTCCAGGTTGGGGAGCCTAAGTTAGGCTATTAAGTGAACACAGGAAAAGTCCATTTATGAACACAGTAGCATAAAATGAATAGGTGTTCATAATGCTTCCCCCAGCACATGACAATTCCATTGTTGGATTTACTCTAATTGTGTGTGTTCATTATTCAAATAACTAAGGAAATCTGTCAAAGGACTGACACAATACAGTTGACTATAATTATAAATTGCCTTCATTATTCCCCAGAGAGTTTGCTAATGCAAATGGAACAGCCAAACTATGCAAATGTGAAAATGACCCCACAGAGAGACAGTCACTAGAATTGTACTTAGGTAAAGACGGTGAGTGTGTGCCTACTTGAGTTTTAGGATACCCACAAGCATTCTCTGGAGAAAGAACAAGCTGATACTTCATAAGATAATAATGAAAGGTTGATGATAGCTATTTGTGAAGAAGAAAGAAAGGGTTAATTTAAACAAAATGTTAAGTCATGGAGAAATGAATGGTTACCTTTTAGTGAAAGTTAGTCTCCATATTGTTTCAACCTGGCTGAGTTCAGCACAATGAGATGCTCACTCAAGTTGTGATTTAGTGTTGTCTGTGACGGAGGGCTGTTTGCAATTGCTATGGTTACAGTGGGAATGTCTATAGAGATACCCTGCCTCACAGAAGGGCTGATCCTCATAACCTGCTTCACCTTCGGTATGGGTAGGCTGTCCTCCCACTCTCATGAGGATTCTGGCTGAGGTTTGATCCACTGCCTCAATAGAGGGTACATGCGGTGAACTTAGCATGTAATTTCTTTATCAAGGATCGGATTATTCTAGGATGAGTTGAGCTGAGTTTGTGATTTTTCAGTCACTATGGTTACACTCAGAGGGCCAGAGTATTTAAATCTCCCACCAATCAGCCATAGTTCTGCAGTCCATGCATATCTCCGCCCCTCCTCCAAGTATAGGAAGCTTTTTCTTTGCACAGAAAACACTGGCAATCCTCAAACCAGCTCTAGACAGGTTCCTGGGTACAGCCGTGCACCTTGGCCTGTGGTTAAAGCCTCTTGCAGGATAAAAATAAGAGAGAAGATTGCTAAGGGCTTCTGGTCTATCCTGCAGGACCTACCCATTCCTGGGGCACATGCCAAAAGGATGCTTTATCAGGGATCTCATCAATCTATTTTGGTGAAATCCTTGAAAGAAAATATATAAATATATAAATATCTCTTATTTCTACTGCCCCAGGGCCTCTATCCACTCAGCAGCTCACATTGAACTTCTGACAATTTCTTAACTGAATTTTTTTAACCAGTTTTTACCATGATGAACCAGGCTGCCCCAGTCTTGGGCTTAAGATACACTTTATAATAAAGATAAAGTAGGCTCATTCCCACTCATCATCAAATCTCTGTTACTGCATCTGTAACTTTAACAACAAATGGTTTTGTACTGATTTCCAGGAAATAGCAACCATGTGTTTATTTAAAAAAATAATAATTTGTTATAAACATCTTTCAACCCTGCCTTTGTTTCAAAAGGTTGTCATGACTACCTTGCTGTGACCACCCTGCAATCATGTCTCTGTTTCAGGAGGTCATTATGACTAACTTGTCATGATTATGTTCTGTTCCTAACACCCAGCCTGTTTTCCCACCAAACCCCCTATTTAGAAACACAACTCCTAAGCTCTCAAAGCTTTGTCTTCTTTATATCCAATGCTAATCTCTTGAATACCACTTGAGGGGGGCCGAGAAAGAGAGACAGAGGTTCTTTCCTAGCATTCCCACTTTCTACTTCTCTTTCCGTCTTTGGGACTAGCACCTGACAGCATCCCTACTCCATACTCCCTTAAGCAAAGGTCCCAACCTTCTCCTACTGCAAATACTTCTCCCTTAACAGCCCAGTTTAGCTGCATTGTATCTTTAGTTTTCTGGTAGGTTCCAGAAAAATGGTTAATTTGCAGTTTGGCTGTTTATGATGAACTTCTGAGGATAGAGAGCTACATTATTTCTAACTCTTGGAATGTATATTCAGGATATAAAGGAAAAATTTCATGCTTTTCTGATACATCACTTACATTTCATGTTCTACACTGGCCTTCATCACATTTGTTGGCCATGGGTTTATGGGGAATATGACTCAAATGTCTCACTGGCCACATCTAGTTTGTCCTTATGGAGTTCTGATGGCTATCTGAATTACTTTGTAACATTTCTTACTTAACAGTCTGACTTTGAGCTGTATTGTAATGGTTTTTGTTTCCATTTTTCCTGTCATTTGGTTAGAAAGACTATGGTAACTGATCTATACAATTCTTTCGAGTTCCTGTAGAGGGCTTCCATGAAGATCATAGGAAAAAGAGTGAGTGAGGAGAACTTAGCTATGGCTACACCACTGAGGAGCAGAGTACAACGTTTGGATTTTCATCTGTACAGTCAAGTAGTTAAAGCCTTATTTTTAATAACTACACATTAAAGTGGGCAAACCGCAGGGTGTTTTCCACTGACGATCATTCACAAACTGATGAGAGAACTGGATTTCTTCCAGTTTCTTGAATCCTGCGAATAGTTCTGTGCATGCCTGTCAGCTTTGTAATCTCTTTCAAAGGGATCACTGATATCACCCCTTCCAGAGACTGTGCATTTCCTGTAGCTCCGTACACACATGTACCCCAATTCCTTGGATTCTTTAAACATACATGAAGTATCTGATCTGATATTCACTTACTAAATGTCATCCTAGCTGGGCACAGTTGATACGGGGATAGCTTTTTGCTATTTGTTTATTTTTGCCTTTTCTACATTTTCGTAGAAACCAGAAAAATTGGATTCCATAACACGTATAGACTATTACTTGTTTTTCCTCTGTTTGTCTGAATCTCTCCTTTTGCTGCTAGTCTTGTTTGTATAAGAAGCACACCTGAGGTCATCTGCGGATCGATGACCCCTATTGTGCACAGCTGCTGATTCTCTCTAAACCTGATTTTCTACATGGTTTTATAGTTCAGTCATTTGAGAGTGAACAACAGCTGAGCTTTAGATTAGATAAAAATTTTTGCTTTTAATATGGTCAGTTTTTCACCCAGAGTGACGACTCTCTCTCTCTCTCTCTCTCTCTCTCTCTCTCTCTCTCTCTCTCTCTCTCTCTCTCTCTCTTTCACACACACACACACACACACACACACACACACACACACACACATACACATCACATCACATACATCACACACATGTCAAACACACACCACACACATACATGTCAGATTCACTCTCTTTCTCAGAAATGTTTGCAATATAACCAGTGTTCCTTGTTTGGATTGTTAGCTCCTGGCTGAAGTAACTTGTTAGTCTGGTCGTTTGCCCCAACATGACTGTAATTCCACTCTACGAAAACCTTTACCTTTCCCATTTGCTGCAGGGTGAAGTTTTCCCAACCTCCACTCCAAATAAAGACACTGTCCTCTAGGGACAAAGTCTATTGCTCCATGGACTGAAATACTTTAAAACTACTTTGTTGGTTGTACAGTTTTGGGGGTTTTGTTTGGGGGAGGGGGTTAGGTGGATTTCCCTCCTCCTGGACTGCGCCTAACTGCAGACACTTTAACTACCTTAAGTACTCTGCAGAATGAATATTCTTCAGCAGGATCTAATCCTCACTAAAAGCCACTCGGGATTTGGTAAAGTTATTCCTTCTCTCTTCTGAGAACCATAGCCCTAGCAGTATTGTTGATGTGGACTTCACCATGTCTGTCACAATTTTTTCCTTTTCCCTTCTGATGAATGATCGAAGAACACGCTATGCAATGTCTCAGACGCACACTTAATTTAATCACACTGCCATTGTGTCTTGGAAGGCCACATTGTGAGATAGAATCCAGAAATGTTCTCTTTGCTTTAAGAGCACTTTCTCTTTTGTGAAATCCCTCACTGTACTTCCTGTCCTAGCTCCTAAGTTTTGTGGATCCCAGACGAGAGCCCTCAACTCCCTTCTGCTCATACACGCAGAGACACACATGGTAAGGGTATCCATTTGTCATTTTTAAGGTAATGAAGCCACATTGGCAACCATTTTATTGTCTTTACCTGGGTGCCCAGGACACAGTTAACTGAGCGAATGACAAACCAACCTCTTGAGTTTAGATCAAGGCCAAGTTTCTTCTTTCAACCTTCTCATTCCCTAAGTTTTTCTCACCCCAACCCCAGACTGATTTTGGCAGAATAATATTAGAGTTTGCATATGACCTGATCTGGCCTGCACCTACATCTTTGCTACTCCAGGAGTTGGGTCCACATATCTTTCAACCTCAGGCCTTGAGCTCTTACTTATCTTTCCAGAGATAAAGCAGGAATTATACCTATCAGTGTTGTTCCCATTACATTTGCAGGAGGAACCACATTCCTACAATCCACAAAGGACCCTGAGCAATGTAAAGAAAAACGTACTTGTAAACAGTGTTACTACGGATCACAGGAGAAAGGAGTGAGATAGAAAGGTAGCTCTGGCTTACACAAAGTTTGACTCCAGCTAAAAGTCATTTATGTGTAAATTTTTTTTCACAAATGAAACACATTATTTGGTTTCCATAAAAGTTAATGCAAAATATGACCATTATTTTATCCCATTCAAAATTCAGGATCTTCTCTCTGCTCCTCCCTGTTCCAGAGACAGCTACATCTTCTCGTGCAGTGCCGGCCGCGTCCTGTAGACAAGCAGTGAAGGTCGGTGTGAACGGATTTTGTCGTATTGGGCACCTGGTTACCAGGGCTGCCTTCTGCTCTGCATCTGGCAAAGTGGACATTGTTGCCATCAATGACCCTTCATTGTCCTCAACTACATTGGCTACGTGTTCCAGTAGGACTCTACACATGGCAAATTCAATGGTACAGTCAAGGCTGAGCATGGGAAAATAGTCAATGAGAAGCCTGTCACCATATTCCAGGATCGAGATCCCACTAACATGAGGTGATGCTGATGCTGAGTATACTCTTTGCCAACATGGAGAAGGCTGGGGCCCACTTGAAGGATGGAGCCAAAAAGGTTATCATCTCTGCCCCTTTGGCCAATGCCCCCATGTTTGTAATGAGTGTGAACCATGAGAAATATGACAACGTACTCAAGATTGTCAGCAATGTGTCCTGCACCACCAACTGCTTAGCCCTCCTGGCCAAGGTTAGCATCGTGGAAGAGCTTATGACCACAGCACTTGCCATCACTGCCACTCAGAAGACTGGATGGCCACTCTGGAAAGCTGTGGTGTGATGGCCATGGGGCAGCGCAGAACATCATTCCTGCATCCACTGGTGCTGCCAAGGCTGTGGGCAAGGTCATCCTAGAGCTAAATGGGAAGCTCACTGGCATGGCCTTTCACGTTCCTACCCCCAATGTATACGCTGTGGATCTGACATGCCTCCTGAAGAACCCTGCCAAGTATGATGACATCAAGAAGGTTGTCAAGCAGGCATCTGAGGGCCCATTATAGGGCATCCTGAGCTACACTGAGAACCAAGTTTTCTCCTGCGACTTCAACAGCAACTCCCATTCTTCCTCCTATGATGCCGGAGCTGGCATCACTCTCAATGACAACTTTGTAAAGATCATTTCCGGGTATAACAATGAATACAGCTACAGCAACAGGGTGGTGGACCTCATGGCCTACATGGCCTTCAATGAGTAAGAAATGCTGGACCACCCACCCCCCCCAGCAAGGACACTGAGAGCAAGAGAGAGGCCCTCAGTTGCTGAGGAGTCCCATCCCAACTCAGCCCCCAACACTGAGCATCTCCCTCACAATTTCCATCCCAGACCCCCATAATAACAGGAGGGGCCTAGAAAGCCCCCCATACTCTCTTGAATATCATCAATAAAGTTTCATTGCACCCCCCCCACACACAAAATGTTCAGGAACCCTGGTTGAATCATAGGGCTTCCTCATCAGATCAATATGTTTGGTCTTTCCTACCTCTGCCTCACCTCCCAAATAGACAGAAACAGTGAGACTCCAGCATAAACTACAAATTGTAACAAAAAGGCCTGTGAAGCTGGGGGTGGTGGGTGGGTCTGGCTCCTGTCTTCCTGATAAAAGTGTCTTCGTCTGTCTGGTCTTGCTGGTCTCTCATCTTGCCTTCTAAGTGGGCGTTGGAGATAATTTTCTAGGACTGTTTGTGTCTGAGACTTTTACTCTTTGGGTTTATGCAGAGTTTGAGCCTGGCAGCATGGCAAAGCTGTCTCCTTATTGCTGGTTGCATGTTTATTTTTAATGTCCCTCTTAAGCGTGCCTGCTTATCGGCTTCTATATGTCACCCATACTTCTTCACATGCTCTTTCTGGAAATTACTAGCCACTTCATCTAGTTCAATTTATTTGTCTTACACAGCATCACATGTCACACTGTTGGTCATTTTCTGCACGTGAATGGCTGATAGTCTTTCCAGCCTACCACATTTTGTCTTTGTTATTAGTAGATCTTCAAATTAAAATCACATAAATTCTTTTTCATGTGTGTGATGTTTGAACCACTTCTAGTACTGATTTCTCTAACATTATAAAAAGGCTAATATAAAAGGTAACTAAGTTGTCAGGGCTCAGTGGTTAAAAGCACTGGCTGCTCTTTCAGAGGATCTGAGTTTAATTCTCTGCATTGCATGGCGGCTCATAACAAAATGTAACTCTGTTTCCAAGAGACCCAATTTCCTTTTCTAACCTCTCTAGGAACCAGGCATACACACTTACATACATGTATACATACAGACACATACATACATAAGTACACATACACATGCATATAGGAAAGATTGTTGGGAAGCAACTCTCAGGAAAGTTCACTGTCCCAAATAATTGAGGCCAGGAAAGTATCCATGGGGAGAGGGAAGAAGAAAGAAAAGGAAAGGAAAGGGGCATGTAGAGAGAAGAGGAGAAGAAGAGGGAGAGAGAGAGAGAGGGAGAGAGAGAGAGAGAGAGAGAGAGAGAGAGAGAGAGAGAGAGAGAGAGAGAGAGAGCAGCAAAATGTCTGGGGTGTTACACAGAGAGCAGCCTCTTCTGGGGGCAGAGGAAGGCAGCCCAGTCCTAGGGTGGGAAAGTTCAAAGTTGGGGGCAGAGTATGCAGGGTAGGGACTGAGGAATTCTGGGAGAACCTGGAGGCCAGGTCTGCTTTGATAGGTAAAATGTCTACCTCAGTCTCTAGTCTCAAGCCCAAAATTAAATAGAAACCATTAGAATGTTTTTATTCTACTTTCTTCTACACCCCCTCAATTCGTCCACAACTGTGTCATTTTCACAAAATAGATCGCAAAGATAATCTGGTTAAAAAAGGAGAGTCACATAAGACAAACAAACAAACAATAAACACACTCATAATATGCACTCACTGATCAGTGAATATTAGTTCAAAAGCTCAGCTTACCCATGATACAATTTACAAACCACGTGAAGCTCAAGAAGAAAGAAGACCAAAGTGCAGATGATTCAATCCTTCTTAGAAGAAGGAAATATAAAGACAAAGTTTAAAGCAGAGACTGAAGCAAAGGCGACCCAGAGACTGCCCCACTGGGAGATCCAGCCCATATACAGTCACCAAACCCAGACAACATTGCTGATGCCAATATACAGCTGTCTCCTGAGAGGCTCTGTCAGATCATGACAAAGACAGAGGCAGATGCTCACAGCCAACCATTGAACTGAGAATGAGGTCCCCAATGGAGGAGTTAGAGAAAGAATTGAAGGAGCTGAAGGGGTTTGCAACCCCATAAGAACAACAATACTAACCAACCAGAGCTCCCAGAGACTAAACCACTATCCAAAGAGTACACATGGATGGAGCCATGGCTCTAGCTGCATATGTAGCAGAGAATGGCCTTGTTGGGCAGCAATGGTAAGAGAAGCTCTTGGTCCTGCCAAGGCTCAATGCCCCAGTGTAGAAAAATGCCAGGGTAGGGAGGCAGGAAGGGGTGGGTTGGTGGGGCACCGTTATAAAAGCAGGGGATAGGGAGATGGAATATTGGGTTTATGGAGGGGAAACTGGGAAAAGGGATAACATTTGAAATGTAAATAAAATATATCCAATTAAGAAGAAGAAGAGGAGGAGGAGGAGGAAGAAGAAGAAGAAGAAGGAGAAGAAGAAAAAGAAGAAGAAGAAGAAGAAGAAGAAGAAGAAGAAGAAGAAGAAGAAGAAGAAGAAGATGATGATGATGATGATGATGATGATGATGATGATGATGAAGAAGAAGAAGAAGAAGAAGAAGAAGAAGAAGAAGAAGAAGAAGAAGAAGAAGAAGAAGAAGAAGAAGAAGAAGAAGAAGAAGAAGAAGAAGAAAAAGAAGAAGAAGAAGAAGAAGAAGAAGAAGAAGAAGAAGAAGAAGAAGAAGAAGAAGAAGAAGAAGAAGAAGAAGGAGAAGAAGAAGAAGAAGAAGAAGAAGAAGAAGAAGAAGAAGAAGAAGAAGAAGAAGAAGAAGAAGAAGAAGAAGAAGAAGAAGAAGAAGAAGAAGAGAAGAGAAAAACCCTAATGGGAATGGAAGAACTCTTTCAGACCTGAACCAGTTCCTAATGTCTGCTACACAGGCTGCATGAGTAAACAAATCCTACTTTGCCTATCTGATTTATCACTCCAAATAAATGGCAGGTATGTACGTATTTCTAAATTCTAGTCTGATGTATTGTCAGGGTAAAAATGTAGGAGAATCACTGTCTCTAGTATTTTCTTAATGTCATTTAAGATTTGTGTATTTTTGATGAAGCAAATTTGAGCTTACTAAGAAAAGATTTTAACATAGATTTAAATACAAGCATCAAAAGGAGAGGAGAAAGATGTGTGAAGACAGTAGAGTATATCTTAGAATGAACAAAGACTTCTCCAGAGAGAGAATAAGGCCATGTCCTTTAATATGAATGCAAAATATGCTTCGTCCATTAGCAGTAACAATTTCCTAACATACACCATGGCTGTTGCTCTTTCCACAGTTTTGAAGGATATACTTCCCATGCCATTCCAGAAATATTTAAGAGTTCGTCATTCCTGTTGCTTCTATTGCCCCGTGTCCTTCTTCTGTCCTCTTCCTTCATATTTACTCAGTCTCTCCTCCTTCTTTCCCCCTCCTCCCTCTTTCCTTCTCTTCCCTCCTCCCCATCCCCTCACATCTCTCATCTTTTAAATCTCTCTACCACATAAGCTGTGCCTTCTGGATCTATCTGGTATGAACCTGATTAATTTATCCTCACTTCTGCTTATTTCTTGTATTATAATTCTTGGCATCTGTTCCTTGATCTCTAATATTTCTCAAGTCCTAACCTATAGCTTTTCTGTCTGTTCTGATTTTCACATGAGCACATTTTCTTTAATTTTCTTCCTGACAGCTACTTTTATGGGCAATGTTTATTAGTAATGTCCTCCTGGCATTTTATTTCTTTCCATACATTACTGCTCCACCCCTTCCCCTTACCCCCAGTCCTCTTTATTCTATTGGCATTCCAACACTGAGGAGAAAGCAATTCAGAAAGCTGAGTCAGGCACTACTCTTTATACTTGTCTTTAATATGAGGACTAGCTGGTGCTGTTTTGAGATTTAGACTTGGCTTCTGTCCTTTAAAATCTATGGAAATTTCGGGCACATTCTCAACTTTTGACTGTAGTTCTGTCATCAGTAAACATTATCTGAACACCCACACAGCACGTGGTCATCAGTCTCTGAGCATGCACACAGACACATCTTGTAAAACTCTTCCTGACATGTAGGGGGCTCCTGATGATGTCTTATGTGGGAGTGCTCATAGCAACACCCCAAAGCCAGCTTTCTACTAACAACCTTGCCCCCAACAGTTTTTCTTCTTTGTTCACACCCGTTTGGACCAGTCTGCCCATGAGAATTTATTAGCATGTTGTGTGCATAAAGAATGCTCCTTGTAAGGTTTTCCTTGAATGAGAAGAGGAGCCTGTATCAGAGTCTCCACCAAATACAGAGAAAAGGAATAAGCACTTAAAACCCACTAGGCCTGGATTCAGTCCCTACTGTCCCTGAAACTAACAATGGTAACAACCTGTTATGGAGAAAGGATGTAACACCCTACAGTTCCTCTGAGACACCTTCTACATATTATTGTGTTCCCTGACTTCATGAAGCACTGTCTTGACATCTTAAAATGTCTTATAATAAAAATATGCTGCTTAAAATATCATATAATTTTGGTCTTTGTGAACCCACCAATTTATTCGAACTTGTTTTGTTTTGTTTTTGTTTAGTTTTATAATGACTGAATCCTGTAATGTCTAACTATGACACCCCCGCATGAAAGCACAGCACAGAAAGTGCTGGATTGTCAGCCTCCTGTTTAAGAGGGATTAACAGCGATCTGTTTAAACAAGTCTTCCTCTCTCCAGTAGCAAAAGATGTTTTTCTGGTCAATGAGTCATCAGCAACAACATCCATGGCCAAAAGTCCCAAAAATTCCAAGCAAATAGTCCAGGCTGCCTTACCTCTGGAAAGGGAAGCACACCCTCTGGGTTAGATAAATATGTTTTTGACTAAATGGGAGATGTAATTGCTAATCTAAGATAATTTCTACAAAGTGCATCCAAGACAGTATTTTCTTATCTCCATGAGCACATGGGCTTTTTCTGAGTCCCCTGTGATGAATATTCCATCTAGAGCTTCCCAAGCATAGATTTTATGAAATGTCCAATAAAAAGTGGGATTGTTTGAAAATTCAAGGAGAATCCTGTTTAAAACAGAATTCAACCAAACTAGCCTCTAGAGACTCAAGTTAGAAAGTTTCCCCTTTACTGGGATCTATGTTCATTTGTCAGATTGTCATCAAGTTCCAACGTGGCAAAGATTAGAGATAACCAAACAGGGCGTGAGGACATAGTTCAGTGGCTGAACTTTTGCCTAGTGTGTAAGGCCCCACACCATAAAAGAACAAAGAAAGCCAAAAAGGAAAGAGGTGGCTTAAAATGCTGCATATGGTCAGAACAATGGTTACTCTTGATACGGATCCAGAGTCACAAACAAAGCCAAACAAAACCTGGTGTGAATAATACAGAGATATATGATTACCTTTTTGTGATTTTCATTATAACATTTAGAATCTTAGTTTCTGATGTCTATGAAAAATTAGCCTTACTGAATGAAATGTGTTGATTGGTATACTTACTTGTTTATGGGGTGCTAAATAGTTATCCTCTTCAGAAAACCAAACTGTCAAAAGCATCAAAGAAACAAGAATGTCCCCAACATCCTCCAGCAGCATGGCTCAGTGCTGGTTGCCAAGCCTGAAGACAGGAGTTTGATCCCCCAGGACCCCCACATGGTGGAAGAAGAGACCCAACCCCAGCAAGTTATTTTCAGATCTCCACATGAATGTCAAAAATAAACCAATAATAAATATATTTCTCAAAAAGCTGCTGTGCACTGAACGATATATTTTAGTCAAGCCAATTTTTCATCTAGAAAGTAGGACTTTAAATACTGTAACAAGGGCCAGATATGGCTCAGTGGTTAAGAGCACTGACCGCACTTCCAGAGGTTCTGAGTTCAAATCCCAGCAACCACATGGTGGCTCACAACCATCTGTAGTGAGATCCAGGACAGTGTATTCACATTTAGTGTGTGGGTGGGGGGGTCTGTGTATGTCGGTCTGTGTGTGTGTGTTTATTCTCACTTTATTCATAATAGCCAGAACCTGGAAACAATCTTTTTTTTTAATTGGATATTTTAACTATTTACATTTCAGATTTTATCCCCTTTCCCAGCTCCTCTCTCCAGTTTCTTTTTAAAAGTACTCAGAGCTATGAGTTTTCCTCTCAGTACTTCTTTCCTTGCATCCCATAGGTTTGGGTATGTTGTGTTTTTTGTTTTCATTAAACTCTAGAAAATCCTTAAATTCTAGAAAATCCTTAATTTCTTTCTTTATTTCTTCTTTTACAATGTTTAGTAGAGCATTGTTTAGTTTCCATATGTATATGGGGTTTTTGTTGTCTTTGTTGTTATTAAAGAGCAGCCTTAGTCAGTCCATGGTGATCTGATAAGATGAATGGGAGTATTTCAATCTTCTTATGTCTATTGAGGCTTATATTGTGACTGACTGACCATTGATATGGTCAGTTTTGGAGAAGGTGCCATGAGGTGCTGAGAAGTTGTATTCTTTTGTTTTAGGGTGAAATGTTTTGTAGATGTCTATTAATTCCAATTGTTTCATAACTTGTGCTAGTTTTACTGTGTCCTTGTTCAGTTTCTGCTTCCATGATCTGTCCTTTGGTGAGAGTTTTATATATCACCTAGAATAGATTTATAGTTTCAATAGTCTAGATACTATAAAAAATCACATTTGAAATAAGTACAAATTAATAAAAATTTTAAAGTAAGTAGTTTTTATTCTCTTTTACTCTGGAAAGGGCATTCCACAATTGATGAATAATTTAAATCAAATATTCCATCATCTACTTAGACCTTAGTGAGGAAAAGATAGAAAAAAATAATGGAATTTTCATTATACATATATTCATATAAATGAATACTTGTAATTTGGTATTGTTTGATTTTGGGGGCTTGTTTGTTTGTTTGTTTGTTTGTTTGTTTGTTTTTGAGAAAGAGTTGTTGCGCAGCAAAAACCAGAATTTGAACATTATTTTTTTTCTTACTTTCTGAGTTATAAAAATTTACCAGCATGCTGACTTTGGCCATGTTGTTTAAAATATGATGGAAATACCCACAGTGGGATAATTATCACCAAAAGTCTTGCTGGTCTGGTGTCTAGACTCAGGCATGCATGTACCATCTCCCTCCAACCACCCTCAAACTCCCAGTCTGCTTTCTCCATCATTTAGCCTAAGGTATTTTAACACTGTAATCCTTAAATTAAATTTTTATTTTAATATTTTATTACCTATTTTATTTGTTATTTTAATACTTTGCCAATAACGTTTAGGAGTGAACTCTACATCTGTGCTGTGACTCAGTGTAATCTAACAACAACTCTTGGTTTTGTAATCTTTTTATTACCTCTGCTAGTTAGGTATTTTGTTAGGATAAAGAGCAGGAAGGTGACCATTACCTGCGTGCTTAGGCCATGAAGCATCAGTGCCTAACATGGATGATAGTTACCGAGAGACTACGAAAGACACAACATATCACATTCCAAACTGGCAAGGACACTTAAGACTATATTATTGGCATCGTGCAATAAAATGATTCCATTCCATTCCATTGTAGCAACTATTCTAAATGTTATATGAAAGAATAAGCAGTCAGATATCAGGTTCATTGGTGTTCCTGGTGCTGATGTTACAGAAGTAACAGAGATTAGGAAATCCTCAGCTGTGTACAGTGTTTCCATGCCTTCTCCTTCTCACAGCTTCTTGCATGAGGACTCCATCTGTAGATGCCTCCCACCTAGGGACCTTTATGGCATATTATAGAAGAATCTAATATGAAAATATTTTTCCTTTTTCATCTATTCAAAAAAATACTATTTTGATAGCAAAAGCCTAAGTCAATGTCAATATTAATTCTCTAATAATATTCTAAAAGCAAACATGTCTCATATTAGAATTTTCTATTCTCTAATCACTTGGTATAGAATATATTTCAGTTTAATTCCCTAGAAACATTTTTAATAGTGCTCATTTTACTATCTGTTTATCTATCTATCTATAGTGTGAGTGTGTGTGCCTATGTGAGTTCATGTGTATTGTATGCAGATGCCCATAAAGTCATCTGATTCCTTAGAACTAAAATTACAAATGGTTGTGAGCCACCATGCAGGTGTTGGAGACAGAACCCAGGTCTTTTACAGGAGGAGCCAAGTGCTGGTAACTGCTGAGCCATATCTCCAGACCCCATATAAATTTGTCTCTTAAAGACCTATAGATCAGGAGATTAAGCAGTCACTGTGTGTAGAAGTAACATGTACTGATGGAAAAGTGATTTCAATTTAGAAGACTCACTGAAGATCCCCAAACTTAGCTTTTCATAATTTGCCATCAAGTCTAGGAGCTAGGAGGTTCACTGGCTTCAAATTAATCTTTGAATGGCATAATTTGAATGTAAAATGTGCCCCCCCACAGGCTAATGGTTCAAAAGAGCTGAGCCCAGGCTGGAGCTACTGGGATCCTGAAGTACCCTTAACTATGGTGTGGACTGAAGACCAGATAGACTGTTGGAGTCTACTGTGGGGGAAAATGGACTAAGATCTTGGATGCAAAGCACTAAACTGATCATATCGTAGGATTCGCCTCTTCAGTCTTCACAGTGACCACATGAGTTTGATGAAACAGCTGTAGTATCAGACACCTGGATACATTAGTAAGATACTTGATGTCATTTGGTGAGTAGATGATAAAGTCTTTTTTGAACTCAGAAAATTTTTTCTATGGTTGCCTTCAATTGCATCCATTCTTGACTCATGGTTTACTTGGAGTAAAGATCAAGCCAGGTTGTCTAAGTAAAGAAATCTGATCATTTAACATTTGGTATAAATCATCAGTTGCATACATTAATATTTGTTCAGAGACATAAGAGGTGTTTATGGCTCCTTCTCTACAAAAAGACATGTGCTGACAATGCTCAGGCCCTCTGATGAAACTGCTGAACAAAAGTGTGTGTCTGCTTTCTCACTTCCAACACTCAAACTACTTTGCAGGAAGTGGACCTGTACAAGTCCTTGTTTCCAAAATTCCTATCCTTTCGCCAAACCTCACAGTCTTTTCAATCATATTCTTCTTGTCATTCACATTGTAATTACATTCATTTCATAAACCTGAAAATGTCAATGAGTAGAATTTAAAGATACAGAGGTTATTTTAAATGGATCAGCATATGCTAGAAATGATTCCTCTATTGTGTTGTATTGTATTAGTTACCTATTGTTTCTATAATAAACACCACAGCCAAAAGCAAGTAAAGAAAGAAAGAGTTTATTTTGGCTCACTTTTCCAGTGTTTGCTGCACTTCTTCCTCTCCAGTCACAATATAGATGGAATAATTTCCTTCTCCTGATCCTTCACCTCATACTTTTCCACCTGCTGGTCTATTGCCATGAATGGAACAGCTACAATGACTTCCTTGATATAGTAAACTAAAACTGTTTAAAACTCTGAGTTAAATATTGTTTTCCAAATTGTCTGCATCAAGTAGCATTCTCACAGCAGTATGAAAATTACAAACACAAAAAAAGTGCAAGGAGTCATATAGTCACAGAATCTTAATACCAAAAGTAATAGGTTCATTGTTGTAACTATACCCAGTCATGAGATTCTTAGGCCTTTGGGCTTGCTTTGTGAGAAGAATGTGGATAATATTGGAATCGCAGTGCAAATTGGTGACTCTGGTGATAGTTCAGGAAGGGAAGACACTGCTCATAAAGTCTCAGGTGGGAACAGACTTTCTGGAGACTTAAGCTATAGACCAATCATGTTACATTCTAGCAGAGGACCTGGCAGAGTTTCACCCATGTACTGAAAACACATGTGCAGTTACATTAAAAGTAATAAACTAATTATTTAACTAAGTAAAATTTAAATAAGATAACGTGGAGGCTGTGGCATGGTTATTGCTGTCTGTGTTTAGCCAGATTTACAGTAAGAATCTATTTTAAAAAGAGCAAAAATATGTGGGGGACATTAATGTTAATGAAGAAAATAATGCCAACACACTGAAAATTGTAAATAAAGCAACTGCAGATGAAGAATCCATAACTGCTAAAATCTCAGTACTATTAAATAGAAGCATTAAATACATTTTAAACTGGCACAGTATCAAGGATCCTTACCCATCATAAATGCCAGAGGGTAAATTAAAAACAGATTTAAAAGACTCCCATTTGTAGATACAGTAGGACAGAAATACTCTGTTCAACAAGGACCACCCATCAAAATCTCCTCCGCTGGCCCCTTATTGGCCCAAGATTGAGCTGACGTAGTACTTAGAAGGCTGCTGCATCTGTGTTCCACGCCTTCCAAGCTACTTACTTCTCATGCCAGTAGCAAAACCTGACATCATCTAGAAGGTACTAGTTTTTCAAGCTTGCAGAATTTAAGAGTTACAGAGTGATGGATGTTTCCACCCAAATGGCTAAGAAGTGCTTATGAAGACAAGTGTGTGTCTCACAGCACATTTCCTACAGGGAGTGCCTAACAATATGATGTCTGCATTTGTAGAAATGGAGCCTAAGTTATGATAGAGACACTGAACTGGAGATGCCAGGAACATGAGTTATAAGCTGAGGAGATCTTTAGGAAATGCTTTTGCTAACCTCAATGAGAAGGAATGTGTGGCTGCAGAGCCATGGGGTTGTGATTGTTCAAGACCACCAGAGTCTGTCTAATTATATTATATCCCTTGGATGTTAGATATATAGACACAGTACTTACTGTTTGTTCTAATGGATTTAGGCCTTCTTTGGCATTAGAGTTCATTTATCCCTTGTGATTCTATGATTCCTCTCCTTTGGAGCTGGAACATTTGCTCTGTGTTATATTTAAAGTATGTAACTTTCTTTTTGATATCACAGGACTCATAATTGAGAGTTTGTCTTGGGTTTCAGATTGAACTTTGGAAGTGTGTATGTGTGTGTGTGGTGGGGGCTCTTAAAATTAAACTTTGAGGCCAGTGGTAGAGGTTAAAGGTTTGAATCTGAAACGTCACCCACAGGCTCGTGTTTTCAATGCATCCTCCACACAGATAACACTACTTGGAAGACTCTGAAGCCCTTAAGAGGTAAGAACTACCTTGTTAAAAAAAATAAGGCACCTAGATGCAGGCTTTTATAGATTCTACTCTGCCTCTAACCCTCTGCTTTCTGACCCTCTATGTGAACAGACTCTAACTTGTGCTCCCATAACCAAAGCCAGTCTACTCCAACTCTAAAATTGTACCCCAAAAATATGACTTTCATCTCTGAAGTTGTCCAAGCCAGGTAATTTGGTCATGGTGACACCAAACTAGCTACCCCAAGAAACTAGACATTCTACCTTCCACTTAGATAGGAGAACCATGGTATCTCAGATTCCTCCCCCTCCCCTTCTTACTTATAATTGAGTACCCCTCTTCCTTTTCCTCAAAAACCCAAGTTTTCAGTGTGTTCATTATTGCTTGCTTCCCCTACTGTTAGCTGTAAGTTTCTCTGCTTTGTAGTTTCTTCATCTACATGACATGGGCAGAGCTACAACTCCAGCTTCTTGTGACAACTACATAGGATGACATTTTTATGAGGTGCCTTGACATAGAAAATTTGATATCAGATGTTATTTATCATTCTACCTGAATCTGATGATATACAAAAACAGTGAAGACATTTTTCCACTTCTTAACCCAAAATTAGTCATATTTTAATAGGAAATGTTGAAATCTTCATTAGACCACACAAATCATTCTACTATAGACTTTATGTATCAAAAACAGTAGACATTTATAAAGCCTATGTCATCAGCAGAAAAATAGAATATTTACACACAAAATCCAACTTCAGACCCATTTCATTACCAAAAAAAATGGGCTTTTGGTTTGGTTTAGTTTGGTTTGGTTTTGGTTTCTTTTATATAATTAGTAATGTATTAAACAAACTGCTGGCTGAAAACATCCTTTCTCAAGAATAATGATGATGATCTCTTGCTAAAGATGAAGTACTGAAATAAAATACATGAGCTATTGGAACTTAAAGGATAGCTGCCAATAAAGTGTTTTGTGCACAAGTATGTGAACATGAGTTTGATCTCTGGCACATGTATAAAAAGCTGTTCCAGCCTGTCAGTCCAGATGAACTGAGAGATGGTTTAGTGAGAGATGCTGCCACCAAAAAATGTAAAACAGTGAACTCTGGCCTCCACATGTATGAACATATACATACATGAGCCCTTACAAACATACAGATAGAAAGATAGATAGATAGATAGATAGATAGATAGATAGATGATAGATAGATAGATAGATGATAGACAGATAGATAGATAGATAGATAGATAGATAGATAGATGATTGATAGATAGATAGATAGATATATGATAGATAGATAGACAGATAAATGATAGATGGATAGATAGATAAATAGATGATAAATAGATGGATAGATAGATAGATGATTGGTAGACAGATAGATGATAGATGGATAGATAGATAGATGATAAATAGATAGATAGATAGATAAACAGACAGACAGACAGGCAGATAGATAGATAGATAGACAGATAGATAGACAGATAGATGATAGATAGTGCACAGGACATATAAAGATTCATAGAGGAAGCTTCCCACACCATTCTGTCTATCATTGCCTAAACCAAGTGTCTTCAAACTAGATCAAGCAATTAGTTATTAACCAGTAGTTGGTCTGTGACTCCTGATTTCTTTTTTAGGTTTTCTACCTCTAGGTTTGTCTCTTTTAATGTTTTCTTTATTGTTTCCATTTCCATTTTAAGTTCCTTCTTCAATTCCTTCATCTCTTTGGTTCTGTTTTCCTCTAGTTCTTTGAGTTCTTTGAGTGTTTTTCTTGTTTCCTCTTTAAAAGCTTCTATTTCTTTATGCTTTTCCTCCCGTTCTTGTTTAAGGATCTCTATCATCATCTTGAGGTATGATTTCGGGTCTGAGTCTTCTTTTTTTGGAGGGTTTGGCATTCCACTGTTTGCTGTAATGGGAGAGCTGGGTACTGGTGTTGCTAGGTTGTCTTGGTTTCCTTGAGGGAAGTTATTTCGCTTCCCTCTTGCCATCTTGTTGCCTGTGATTATATGTGGTCTTGTTGTCAGTGATTGGTTCTCATCTCTCCTGGCCTGTGTCCCTGGATCTCCACTGTTCCTGGTGGCAGATGGCCTGAGTGCCTGTTCTGCACGCAGGGGTCTGCAGGATAGAAACTGAGACCCTAAGGCAGGGTTCCTGCTCTCCTGAACCAATGAGGGGCGCACCTTCTGACTGCTTGGCACAGACCTCTCTGCTCTTCAGCTCCTAGCAGTAGAGTCTCACCAGGCCTTGGCAATCTGGTTTTTAATTACTGATCTCAAGTGATTCTCCTGCCTCCTCCTATGTACTTGGGTCTACAGGTAAGCACACCACTAAACCAGGCCGTAATGTTATAATCTTTAAAAGAACATTTTCAACTCTCATGTTAAGATCCAGGAAGAAGTTGCATGAAAGACACTAAATCTCTGCTCAGTCAAGGATCACAAAGGATCACAGAAAACCAAGGTTGGCTGTAAAAGAGTTTCTTTCTTAATTCATATGTATTTTATTTTATTTTTTTGTCCAGAGAAATTTTACTCAGGAAAGAATAAAAATAAACTAAGAATTAAGCACATGTTGCCTTTTTGGCTTTGAAAGCACAGTTGTTAATGGTGTGTGTGTGTGTGTGTGTGTGTGTGTGTGTGTGTGTGTATGTATGTATGTATGTATGTATGTATGTGTGTGTGTGTGTGTGTGTGTGTGCGCGCGCACGCATACATACTCATATGTGTGTAGTCTCTAACCTGGGATTCATTGAGTAATGTTTTATCGTGATTTTCCCACAGTCGTACATGGCATATGTCCAACTTATCTCCATCCACTCACAGTTTTAAAACACCACCTATAAGGCATATTGAAATCTGCCCTTGGAACGGGCTCTTTGATTAAAAAAAAAAAGTCTTGTTCATCGTTTCCTTTTTAAACAATCTTTAAGGATGATGGCAATTAGAAGTTGTCCCATGTACTTCATTTCCAAGCACCATTTTCATAACATTCTGTACAGGAATGGGGCGATGTCCCTTTAAAAGTCTCTACCAAGCAGCCAGCAAACAGGCTCAACCACTTCCCTGGGTGGAATCTGCTGTGGCTGAGTAATCCCCCTGGAGCAATGAAACTGTCCAGCACCTCCACCTCTGCAGATCTTTGATCTGCCTGAGACAGCAGGATTCACAGAAGGAGCCTGTTTCCCACAGCATCAGAAGGAGAGGCAAAGGACATCCTCCACAGAACTACACAGACTCACTGATGCTGGGCTCTGCACCTGCGGATTCGGAGAGCCATTAATGAGCCCTCTGTCCCACAGTCTGGTGGTGTCTCATTCCGGCCGGTGAGCAAAGCTTCTTTTCCAGTTTCCCAAGCCCCACCTCCAAAAAGCTGAAATTAGGTGACTCATACATGTTTTGATACCATCAAAGTTTTGCTGACAACATGGGAATTTTGCCTATCTAGTATTAACTAGAGTACCCCAGATTCTCAAAAGATCCTGGTCCTTGTTTAAGAGCCCAGGAAACAAAAACCTAACTCATGGGTTCAAGCCTTCCTCACACTCCATCTTTATGGCTACCCTTAGGAGCACAGTAAATTCTGTGCAAACAATGTTATAGTGTGGCAACTTGGAAGACGTACCACCTAAAGAGCAGCTGACTGTTTAGCTGGGCGCTCAGAGTGGCTGCAATGACATCTATGGGAACAGTCAAAGGTGGATGGATTTGAGAGAGGGTGCTGATATGAGTGCAATGTGTTTTACTCTACCAAAGGATGTGTGCCAGACTTCTGTGTCCTTGGTAAATATGGCCAAGAATTTAGTGACTCTCTTCATGGTGGAGAAGTAAACCTTTTAAGGGAGTAGTTTCTATGTGATGTGCTGTTGTATTGTTTTTTCCTAGATAAAAAAAAAAAAAAAATCCTTGAGTAATACTGAAGAGTAATACTGCATTTTTTATTAATTACAACACTTAATGAGGTGCCTGATAATGAGGTGCCAGTTAATTGATAAGCTTCTAATGAGTAGACCTAAGTAGATGATCACTTGGAAACACTCGGAAACTCTGGATTTGGAGTCTAGGGACACCTATGTTCCCATTCTGATTAGTTTGCTAGTATAGTGGGCCTTTATATGCAGTGACATGATTAAAGGTGCTGTCTGAAGGTAACTGCAGTCATCCCTCGTATCTTTAATGTAAAATGGTATTTCTGTTCTCAAGAAGTGAATGTATGGGAGATAGGACAAGTAAAAAGTGCCTTAGGTAAGTAAAAAATATGTTGATTTCAGACTGTGGGAATCTTTCAACAGAGCCACAGGGGTAAGGCCAAAGCTAACTCTGTTATGTACTTCTGTTTTCTCCTTTGTCCCAAATAGAATTCAGCCACCCTTCTTGAAACAGGAGTGTGATTATCAGAATCGACCACAGCACGTTTCAAGTCGTAAACATCCCACAGCAATGCAGCTCACACAGCTATCCATAAACATAGCCTTGCAAGCTTGCTGATCCAAACGTGAATTCATCCACAAGCTCAGGTTCCGAGTTCAGTAACTAGCTTTCCATTTAAAATTGGAACCAGATTTGGCCTCTGGTTTCAAAGGTGTATAGATACCGCAGACAGATTGTTACAGGTGCCCAGACAGGACACAAGCCAAGACTTCCTATTCAAACCTGACACACAGAAAAAAAATGTGGTCATGAACTGGAGATGGGGTCATTTGTTTTCCTTATACATTACATTAGCCTCAGAAGGGCAGGGCAGAGGAAACCACAGAGAACAGAGGCAGCTTTCACAGGAGGGACAGGACTATGGTCATCCAACCGTGGGCAGAAGCAGCTGAGGTAAGATTGCTGGCTCAGCGGCCAGGAATAGCAGAAGCAACTTTGGCGTAAGTCTTAGGTGGTTTGTTTCAGAGGATTGGTCATGTCAGCCAAGTGATTTTCTCCTGGAAGAAAGCACCCACAGGATGATTCTAAAAGGAACAGTCAATCTATCTCCAATTCAAATTCATCTTCAATACCTTCCCTTGCCATATGTCTATTTCTATTTTTCTTAGCCTTTGAGGAGGAGGCTGTACTTGAAGAGACTTGAGGGATAATAAAGAAAGCAAAGTAAAACTGGTCTCTGTGTAGAGAAAAAATGGAGTCTGAAGATGCAGGTTTGAGATTTGCCACTTCTGAAGCCTTATTAGTTCGGTTTGTCTCTGTAATGGAGGTGGAATGGAATGGGGATGGAGTCAGGGTAGGGATGTTGTGTTTTATAAATACTGAGGCATCCCTTCCCCCTCTAGGGTACCATCCATATGATGGTATAGTATAGGGTTTATTCAGTGCATGGGGGGAGATGACAGAAATGCAGAGGGTGGAGGGGGAGAAGGAAAGAGAGAGGCAGGGAGGGGAAAGTGGGGAGAGGAGGGGAGGGGAGGATAAAGGAGAAGAGGGGAGACAAGAGAAGAGAAAAGTAGAGACCAACCATGAGCACGTGGAGAGAGAGAAAGAAGGGAGGGGAGAGGGAAAAGAAGGAGAAGAGGGTAAGGGAACAAAGGCAGAAGAGCAAAAAAGGAGAGAGAAGGGGGCAAGTAGCTTATACTAAATGCCAACAAGGGGTGTTGTGACTAATAGAATTTTCCAAGAAGAAATGGTTAGGAAATAAAAATATTCCCTAGGATACAAGAGCCTGTGCAGCCCAGCACCTCAACTGCTCCTGGCCTTTCTTTGTATGTTGTACTTGGCACAGGGCTGACCTAATAATAGCTTCATGTGGGTCAGTGCCTTGCTTTCTGAGATAGCCTCTGAAGCAGAGAACTGGCAAGGAGGTGACCAGACCAAGCTTCCTGGAAATGCAATCTCAGTAGAAAGAGACAAAAATGTTCTGTGTCTTGGGGTTTTGCTGGTTTTGGTTGAATCTGGCTGAGGCACAGGTGCTAATAGACAGACTTTGGAATGTTGTTCCTCAGAACAACACCTTAGAGAGTGTGCCCAGCACAGCAACTCTGTGGGCAGGAGCCAGGATACAGCAGCAGCTAAAGAGAGTGTTAACAGGAAGTAGACATTTAAGAAGCAGCCATCTTGAAAGAGTCTTAAAAGAGAAGGAAAGGGAGTCCACCTGTGTCTGGTTTGCTTTTGACTTCTTAGCAAGTCTCTCCTGTCTGGCATGATTTAATTTCTTCTTTAAAAACTTTTTAACTGGAAAAAAAATTTCTGAGCCTCAGATTCTCCAGTGACTCAATAGGCTTCACTGCCAACATGAACACACCCCCCCCATTCAAAAATCTTTCTTGCCTGATCAAGCCCAGCACTTTCCACAGGTTTTAGAATGTGTCCAAGAATGTTTCAGCTGCAAACAAAAGAGAATTCTTAGAGTGAGATGAACTGTAAGCCAATCAGCAGGACATGAACAAATGTAAGAACTCACCTGTAAGTTCTTACAATGCAAGACCTTTTTAAAGAGATGTGTTAATACAAACCTAGAAATTGACTTTTTATCTTGATCAATGTCTGTTCTTAAAAGGTGATCAAAAAGTGTTTAAACAAGAAGCATAATTTTATTTTGAACTTAATAGAAAATGTATCTTTTTAAGAGAAAGAATCAAAACATAGGGACCCAGAGAAAGGAATCGAGTTACATTTAATTGCCACACTCAAATGTGAACCATGACTCACAGTACACTCTCTTGGAAGAGACATTTTCTTAGTCTAACATGAGCTGTTTTTTTTCTTATATGCATACATGCACAAGATGCAAGGATTGTTTTTATAGTTATTAGATGAGGATGTTAGTCAACCTATCACAGAGAAATTATAAATTCAAATTTTTAGTTCACTTATATGAACTGTCTCTTCTTTGTGAACTTCAGGCTTTATATATAACAGACAAATAAAATCATAATGTCTTATGTGTTTGGAAACATTAAAATGGGTTGGGTTAGGTAGTATATGGCTTTAGTTCCAGAACATTGGAAGCAGAACGTTGGTGGATTTCTGTGAGTTTGAAGCCAGCCTGGTATACATAGTAAATTCCAAGACGTAATAAAGAGGCCCTCATTTAAAAGGAGGAGGAAAAAGAGAAGGAGAGGAGGAGGAGAAGAGAAGGAGGAAGGGAGAAAAGGAAGTGGAGGAGGAGGAGAGAAGGAGGAGAGGAGAAGTAGGAGAAGAAGTGAAGGAAGAGAAGGAGAAAGAAGGAGACTAAAATGGTTGGAAAGGGACATGAGAATCAAAGAATTGTGAGAGTTGGGCATATAGAAGCGCCTGATGTGAACATTTTCCAGGTGGACCTTGATGGTGAAAGCCAGCTGTGCCCACTATGACACTCCAAAACAGCAGGAAGTAGCGAATGAGACTCTTGAGCCCCTATTCCCCTTTCACCATTAGCCCCCCCCCCCTTTTCCCTCCTTTTTATGATAAGAAAAGGGGAAGAATGGCAGCACTAGGACCGCTCCTGCAAACATTTTCTTTCATCCAAACTTATTAATCTCTACCTATAATGTATACATATGTGTGTTCCAGCATCTTGTCAAGTCCAGGCGCTCATTACATCTAGAACAGCTCCAGAGAAGCAACCTACAGATGCTTCAGCCTTCTCTCCCAGACACAGCCGCTTCTATTGGACCTGTTCCTTCTCACCTATCCTCAGATGGTTCCACAGACCTTGAACAACAAGGAAACAGCTAACTTTAAGACTGGACAAACACCACTACTCCCACTTTTCTAAATTCTCTAGAAACGTTGCCCCAAAACAAGAGTGAAGCAGTCAGAGAGATCACAACGACCCTATTTCTGCTCCATCATCACTTATAATTTTTTCTTTTCTAATTAAACCTTAATGGGGGAATGTTGGGATTCTGTAAACCTACCCCTTAGTTACTTGACACTATAAAAGGAGCTGCTTGCCCTCTCCTCTCTCTCTTGATCTCTTGCTCTCCCCCATCCTGGCCTTCTTCTCCCCCACTCCCCCTCTCTCTCCACATGCTCATGGCCAGTCTCTACTTCTCTACTCCACTGTTTCTCTATTTTTTTTTCTCTCTCTCTCTGCCTCTACCATCCTCTTAACTCTCTCATGACCTGAATAAACTCTATTCTGTACTATACTGTCATGTGGCTGCTCCTTCAGGGGGAAGGAATTTTTCAGCATGCCCCCCCCCCAGAAACATCTCCCTTGCCCCCAGGCCTTTCCCCCACTTTCTTTATCCTTTTCCTAACAGTTTACATTGTAGAAACTAAGTTTTCTCAGGGTGGTTGAACCTAAAAATCCCACAAGGCTAATATTTCCCATGGGTATGACTTCTTTGTTCTTTGAGAATATTCAGCTTCCATTCCTACCTAATTTTGGTCCCAAAGTCTTAAAGTCTATCTTATATTGAAGACTATTTTTGTTTCAATTTTTAAATGTTTTGACAATTCCATTATTTCTTTACTCTGTTTTAACTTGTAGTTCAGCTGTTAGGTTGGATGACTTAAATATCTTGCTTAAATATTCTACCTTAAATACTCTACTTCCAAACATACTTGGAATTTAAAACTTTTGTCTCAAAATAAGGATTTCCATGCTGATGATGATGCAGACATGCTGATAATGCTGATGATGCTCTGTGTATTTGAGAGGCAGCAGTAGAGAAACCAAGATGGCTGCACCATGGATGAAAAAAGAAAAATTTCAAACTGCCAAGGCTCTCAGAACAGCAGAGAGAAGCAAAATGTGGGGAAATCTCCAGGTTATAAGAAGAGTGGTTTACAAGGATCTGGGAGAAAGGAAGCTTGAAAGTCCATGTGTATAGGACTGAGAAAGCCTGGAACCTGGCGTTGTCCTTGCTGTGCGGTAGGTGTATATTAATTGGACAGCCATATGACCCTTTGGCCAGAGGTAATGGAAAAAGCTACTTTTTTGGCAGATGGAAACAGGCTTCACAAATTTCTTAGGAGTGCTGGATTGTATCTAACAGCCAAAGATATCCCTATAGTCAAATTTGAGCTGGGCCTTGACTCGATTTTGAATGAGTCAGAGAGTCTAACCTTTTTCAAGACTGGGATACCCTTTGGTTGTATCTTCAGTCTTCCTTATAGAGTGTCCTGTGGCCTTCCTTATAGAGTGACTGAAGACTGACAGGAAGCAGTGCATTGGTATGTTAGCCACAGACTGTCTTAAATTAGACTTGTGCCTTCGAGCTTGTGTATCAAGTTTACTGTCCAGATGTACGGAATTTAGAGAATAACCAAAAGAGAAGGCAGAGGTTTGCTAAGAGAGTCTACTTAGGAGAAAGAAAGCAGAAAGGGAAGGGAAGATAGCAAGCCTCATTGAGAAGATGATTCACATAGGACAAATGTGCCTGGTGGCTCCCCTCACAGCAGCATTCCTTTGTCCCTATGTGCTATCCTTCCCAAAACAGGAAGTAAAAGATCCTGGACATAAAAACCAGAGGCAATCCTGGAGGAATTAGAGAAGAGGCGCTTATAAGCCTAGGAGTTTAGCTGAGAAAATTTCTCTTCAAAGGTCTACACATTACAAGACAGCTGGAAGATTGTTCTCAGGCATAAGCCTTGCCTGGCAACTCCAGAAAGAAATGAAAAACAAACAGAAAACCTGAACAGTTGTGTGGGAAAAAATAGATTAAATTCCACAGAAACTACAAATCTTTTCATTCGGTAACAATAATTAAAATTTGCTAACCACGAAATCTTAATGTTTCTTAGTGGGAAAAAAATAGTTTGATCCTTTATAACTAAAGGACTAGAGAAAAATGAGGATAAGGGGCAAGGGAATCTGAAAACCTGAGTTTGATCCCCAGAAATCACATAAAATAGCCTAATATTATTGTGACTAACACATATAATCCCATTGCCTGGGAGGCCTAGATGGAAATGAGGCTCTTTGGCCAGGCAGCCTAGTTTATGGGTAAGCCACCAGGCAAGTGAGAGACTGTCTCAAAACCAAGGTGGCCATTTGTTACAAACCACAGGTTGACCTCTGGCCTCTGCCCAGATGAATGCATACACTTTGAGCCAACAAGTATACAAACATAAAAAAGGGGGAGGGGATGGGAGAAGGGAGAGGGGAAAGGGAAGAGTGGAAGGGGGAGGGGAGAGGGTGAAAGAGAGATTTGAGATTTCTAACAGTGGTCAGAGGAGTCATGAGCACAGATTTGTAAGAAGTTATTTGAAATGGATAATTGCTGTGAGAGACAACCAGTGTCTTCCAAAGGAGTGACAGCAGAAATATAACCATACTCTAGGGCAGATGCTCAGAGTAGTGGTCAATACAAATCACAGTTTGTTTGTTTGTTTGTTTGTTTTTTAAATGGGTTGTTAATGTTTAAAGGAGAATAAGAACATAAAGATAGGTGGTTACAGAGGTGAGAGGAGCTGAAGGAGGGAAAAGAATATGATCAAAAAAAATTCTATGAAATTCTCAAAGAACCAATAAACTTTTTTTTTGAAAGCCATGGACCTCGGTAAAGTCATGGACTCCCAGAAAAAGAGATGCCACAGCAGCCTTGGTAACGAATTTAGTCATTCCTCTCTTCAGAGCTAGCTAACCCAATAGTAATTTATCTACCATTAAAGTAAGCCCACTGAAGAGCACACCTTACAGGTTTTCTTGTTTGCTTTAAGAAATTAGTCCCTAAAGCGATCACTCACTCTTCTTAGGAAAATGGGAGCTGCTACTCAGCACGAAAGTATTCGAAGTGCTCCCCTCATCAGCTTCCAATGGCTTGGCTCCATCTTCTCAAACACATCTGCAACACACAACATCAATTTGAGTTGCAGTGTCATCAGAGAAAATGGGACTTCATGGGCAGGGAGGCAATTCTACTATGTAGGTAAGAAATGACCTCATATGTCAAAGACAGCCTCTGGGAGATGTGCTCTAAGAGACCCAGCATTGTCAACTCCTTCTCACTATCTCCCTTGCCACGAAGAGCAGACACAGCAAACATTGCTGCCGACCCACTGTATTCAAAGGTGGAACACATCCTCTGACCCCTTCTAGAGCTCATGCAATAAAGGTGATAGATGTCGCTAAGCTCTGCGTCTCCTTTGTCTTGTGAAACACATTTTTCCATAATAGCATGAGGAGCAAACGAGGCACCTGACAGCTATTACTATGATCTAATCAGTTCTCAGAGACATTTGGCAGACACCTGCTGAGGAAAGCATGCATACTTCAATGGAAAGTGGTCATACTCTTCCTCTATTTCTTGGCAAGATGGAGGATACATGGCAAATAAACAACTTCCCCTTAAAATACAGTCCAAGGAGGTGGATCTTCCATAACCACCATGTGTACTGGTTCCTCCAGTGTAATAAACAATATTTCCCTTTTTATTTTCAAAGAAACACTCAAACATCTGAAGGTATGTAAATGCTTACACACTAGCTAATTTATTGTACATGCAAGTGTGTGTGTTTGTGTGTGTATGTGTGTTTATACACATGTGAGCATGTGTCACAGAACATGTATGGAGGTCAGAGGACATCTTTTAAAATTGGTCCTAACCTTCCACAGTACAATATTCAGGGATCACACTCAGGATATCTTGGGGTTTCTGACAAGCATGTTTTCCCACTGAGCCCAGGTATGTAATATTTTTAAAAATGGCTTGTGTTTATATTGTTTCTCTTTCAAAACACAGCACTTAAGATACAAGAACTATACTAACATTGAAAATAATAATCATGAGGGTAATAAACACCAATGCATTTCCTGTATAATATCCTGTTTCAGTTTTAGTGTTTTTTCCCTCTGATGAGAGATCACTTGCAAATTTAATGCTTGTTTACTTTAAATAAAGTTATCACACCATACAGTTTTTGACTGAGGCTATCACTTATTCATATATCTAGGGCATGTATGTGTATGTGTGTGTGTGTGTGTGTGTGTGTGTGTATGTGTTTGTGTGTGTTTGTGTGTGTATGGGTGTGTGTATGTGTGTGTGTGTGTGTGGGTGTGTGTATGTGTGTGTATGTGTGGGGGGGTGTTGGTGTGTGTATGTGTGTATATGTGTGTGTGTATGTGTGTGTGTATGTGTGTGTTGGGGGTGTGGGTGTGTGTATGTGTGTGTGGGGGGGTATGTGTATGTGTGTGTATATATGTGTGTGTGTTTCTGTGTGTGTGTGTGTGTGTGTGTGTGTGTGTGTGTGTGTGTGTGTGTGTAGAGGGATATTATGTCTTGTTTCCAAAAAATGAATGTCTGAAACTAACGCATTTGCATTAGCCATAGAATCCCCAGGGAAGGAACTGAGAAGAGATGTATTGAAAAGAATCCAATCGGGTCCTTCTGCAGGTGGTCATGCCCCAGGATCTGCAGGAAGAATGGCCAAACTGGAGTCCGAGGAGCTAGAGTATAATTAGACTCAGAACTCTGGAAATGGCTGATGGTGTAATATTGGAGTAAAACTACCTGGAGGCTAAAGACCTATAAAGAACTGTTGTTTGAGTCCAGGAGCAAAACCAAACTCCAATATTCTAACTGAAAGTCAGGCAGGAGGGGGATTCTTGTTGTTTGGGGAGGGTCAGCCTCTTGTTCTATCCCCACCTGCAACTAAATAAGGTTTTCCTACCTATGGGGACTCTATCTTTCAATTCAAAGATAATTTCATCCACAAGAAAAAAAACCTCTCCCATACACACAAAATAACATTTACCAAAGCTCTGGGCATGCTATAGCTCAGTCAAGTTGACAAACTCTGGTGTCACCAACTTTAAGCTGATTCCTCGTTAACCTTTAACCTTTACATGACACCATGATTCTAAGATGTGCTAAGATATCAGCAACACTTTTAAAGGTGACCTTTCACCATTTCTGGTGTGCTAATATTTGTTTCCATTCCCACTGCAGAGTTAAATTTGACAAATTTTGTTTTGGGATGGTGGTGGTGGTGGTGGTGGTGATGGTGGTGGTGATGGTGGTGGTGTTGTTGTTGTTGGTGGTGGTGGTAGTGATGGTAGTGATGGTGATGGTGGTGATGTTGATGGTGGTGTTGTTGTTGGTGGTGGTGATGGTGGTGATGTTGATGGTGGTGATGGTGGTGATGGTGATGGTGATGGTGGCAGTGGCAGCAGCAGCAGCGGTGGTGGTAGTGGTGTTGTGTGTGTGTGTGTGTGTGTGTGTGTGTGTGTGTGTTTTCTGTTAGTGGTCCTAAGCCTTGGAGTAAAATGAGTGCATTGGTACTAGCATGATGGTTCCAGGAAAACACAAAGTAAAAAAGAAAAAAAATCATGTTCTTTATCATGAGAATAAAGTTGAAGTTCAATTTTCTACTTGAGCATGAAATAAAACCAGATCAATGAAAAAAAACTTAAAAACATTTTTTAAAAATCTCTTCCAATTGAGGTCAGAGAACTTTTTATTATAATGTAAACAACAATATTTACAAATAGAGTTCCGGATCTCTTGAAAGGAAACTTGGAAATGATAGGACCCAGTGTGTAAATTCTTCCCATGAGCCTAAGGGTAATTGTTCAAAACTAAAATTGTGTGTAAATAGGTGGTTTTATAGTTGGGAAATCCCTGCTAAATATGACTCACTTGCTGTTGGTACTGATAGGAAATTTGAGAAGCTCATAGTTAAGTTAAATTCCTTGAATAAAGAATACCTAGATATTAAAATGGCTCACTGGATGGAGGTGTTTGCTGACAAGATTGTGAACCTGATATTTATCCCAAGAACCCATATGGTGAAAGGAGAGAACCAACTCCTGCAAGTTGTCCTTTGCCATGCAAATATGTACATGTCCGGTGAACACCATAATAAATATACACATACACAAGCATGCAAAGAGTAAACAAATAAATATACAAATATAAAAAATTTCATTCATAGTCTTTAGGCCTGGAGTCTGTTTCACATGTATATGCATGTGTGTATAAAAGCATGTGTGTGCATGCATGTGTGAAGTCATTAGTGTGCATTTGTGTGTGAAGTCATATGTGTACATTTGTGTATGAAGGCATATATGTGCATATGTTGTGAAGGCATGTCTGTATATGTATGTGTAAAGGCATGTGTGTGTGTGTGTGAATTCATGTTTGTGTATGTGTGTGAAGTCATGTGTGTGCATGTGTATTTGAAGGCATGTATGTGCCTGTTTTTGTGAAGTCTTATGTGTACATGCATGTGAAGGCATTTGTGTGCATATGTGTGTGAAATTATGTGGGGCACATACATGTAAAGGCATGTGTGTTCATGTGTGTGAAGGCATGTATGTGCATGTTTGTGAAGGCATTTGTGTACAATGTGTGTGTATAAAGGCATATGTGTGTATGTGAAGTCATGTGTGTATAATAGCATGTGTGTGCACCACATGTGTGTGAAGGCATGTATGTATCAGAGCATATGGGTAGAAGTCAGAGAATGGCTTTTATGAGTCTCTTCTTTCCTCCCACCATGGGCTGTGGGATTGAACTTGGTCTGTCACACTTGCGCAGCAGGGGTTTTACCCATTGCAGAGGCAGGTAGATCTCTATGAGCCCAAGGACAGCCTGGCCTATGGAGGCCTAGGACAGACAGGCCTACATAGTGAAACCCTGTCTTAAAGGGAAGATGATGTCCAATATAAAGTCATAAAATTCTGTAACAGTAAAAAAGAAATTTGTCTATTTAACATTAAAAAGAGAAGTTTCAAAATGTTGGGAATGGCTTTAAGTTCCGTGAAAGAATGTGAAAGCCAATGAAAGTAGTAAAGGCAACTGTAGGATCTTTTCCCAGTTCACATCCTGGCTGTCCATCTTAGCCATTCGGCTGGTGAGACACCTAGCCAGGTGACTTGAAGCTATTTGTTCAAGAGCCAGTTACTTACCGGCCTGCAAATGCGGAGATCTGAGTCCAAGTCTCCTGATTGTCGATTCCTCTTCTTTTTAAAAGAAGTAAGCCTTTATTTCCGTCTTTCTCGAATCAAGCAGGCTGACTTGGTTGCTTTGCGGGGATTAGCGGAAGAGACCGAATCCCATATCCTCATCTGATTCTGAGGACTCTTTCTTTGCTTCAGCTTTGGCTGAGGCTTGCAGCAGCCTCAGGAGCAGCCGTCGCCAATCCAGAGGGATGAGCCAGGAACGCCTTGACCTTCTCAGCAAGTGGGAAAGTGTACTCAGTCTCTGCAGACAAAGCAGGACCCGCTTGTACCCATGGATGATGGAGTGAGGCACTGAGGCCACAGTCAGGCAGCCAATCTGCAGACAGACGCTGGCCACACCGCGGACACCCTCTAGGCAGCGAGAGTGCAGGGTCTGCTCGGTGATGTCCATCACGTCACGGTTGTAAATACTGCCATTGTCACACACTGACTGGATGATCAAGCTAAAGGAGAAGGGGAGATGTTCAGCAGTGTGGCTTCACTGGCTCGGACCTTATCTCCAGTTTTGATCAGCTGCACATCACTCAGAATGTCATTGGCACCTCTGGAGATGTTAGTGGTGATGCCTAGAGCTTGGAAGAAAGAGGTCTTTTTAGGCCCCAGACCAGTGTTCTGAGCAGGAACAGTGACCTCATACGGGGCGATGGCACCAGTTCGAGCAGCAGCGGGCACCTTATTGGCCAGCAGCATGTCCCTAATCTCAGTGAGGTCCTCCTTGGTGAACGCAAAGCCCATGTTCCCCCACGCCCCCCGGTGTGAGGCAGCAGTTTCTTCAGGGCTGGGTTGTTCTCCGGGTGCCCCCTGATGGCTTTGCATGTCATGGTGTTCTTGCCCATCAGCATCACGGCCTTCCCCTGAGAGACATGTGGATCTGCTGCCTCTGCTTGGAGCCCACATTGACTGCTCCCACAGTGAGGCATTGTGGGTAATCATCTAAAAGCTGGACGATCTTAAGGAAGTAGTTGGACTTCCAGGTCGCCTTGTGTTCCTTGGGCATCATGGCGGTGCGTCAGGGATTGCCACGCGGGGTTTAAAGATGACGTCAACACAAGAGCCGAACCTCTAAGGAGGACGCCGGGCGAGAACCCTTTTCTCTTTCAAAGACACAACTGAATAGTTTTATATAATGCTCAAGGAAAACAATAGGATCTACTGTTTCAACAAGCATTTGGACAAAGAGTACACACTCCAGAAAGCTGGCACATCGACGTAGAAGAGTGTTTCTTATGTGGTTGTGTGTTAGTGTGTGGGCCCACACACTGGCACACATGTGCGGATCAGATGGCAAATTGTTTTCTTCTTCCGGGTGAATCCCAGAGATCAAACTCTAGTCCTCAGGCTTGGAAGCCGGTGTCTTTACTTGCTGAGCTATTTTACTGGCCAGAGAACATTTTCTAAATGTTAATTTTTAAACTTATTTATAAACCCATTTTTAAAGTTACAGGAGGAGATTCACTCATCTCTAATTTTGACTCGGTCATATTTGGAAATAGTGTCAAACAGCTCACCCACCTTAAAAACAGCATCAGAGGTTTGTTTCTCAGTGGTTTCTGGCGATTGTTCAACAACAAATAAATCATTAACAGACACGAAAGGGTCATCAGAGATCTTAGTACAAGGTTTGAAAATTATTTCTAAGAATGCCTGGAGAGTTTTTATAGAATATGTGATCCAGGTATATTTGTGTGTGAATCCATGTTGTTCCTGTAAGATGAATAAGTACTGAGTATCTTTTCAACATTTCTCTTAATACTGTCACAGTGGTAACACTATTTTAGATTTACCTGCACCTATTTACTTGTTGTAGCACTAGGAATCAAACCCATAGACTAGTTATTAACACTATTCTAAAACTGTGTTTTTCTCTTAGAGCCCATTCCAGCTCCCCATCTGAAATCTTAAAATTTTGTGACAATCAGGGACAGTTGAATTTCTATGCAGATGATGATAAATTCTTTAATCATCATTAAAGTAAACCAAGACGACTGTGACAACGTCTTTCTATTGATTTCAATTATAATTACAAAGGTAAGAACTAGTAAGACTTCCATGACCTCCATGACTGCCTCACACTCACACACATAGAGCACATTTTAATGAAGACAAGTGTCTCAATGTGCTTTGAAAAAGATAAACATGCTGTGTTCAGAAAAAGATTCCTGAATAAGCAGATATTGTGGAGTAAAGTCTTCACTCTAATTTGGAAAAACATAATACTAAAACACACACACACACACACACACACACACACACACACACACACATTAAAATGTAGACATATGAGTTAAGCCTCTAGACATATGCATATGGGAGGAAACCTGGCTGGTTGCTGTGACAAGAACAGTAGAGTGGAAACTCCACCTAAGCTCAAACTAACTCTTGTCAAAGGTGAAGCCTCTGCATTTCCTAGACTCTTAACTAGATCAGTATGCTGACAGACACAGCACAGAATCCCAAATCCATGAAGCCATGAACACCCACTTGATGACTGTCTGAACCTCTGTCAGCCACCTCCAAACAAAAGAGAGAGAGAGTGAAGGGAGGAAAGAATAAATAGACTAACATTTGAGCTCAAAAATTAAAATGTCAAAACAAGGAAGCTTACATGAAAGCAATAATGTTAATAAATGATATGAACAATCGGAAATAAATTATTGTAGGTCAAATGACTATGTAAGAGAAATCGGAAAGTTACTTTAAGAATATAGTTAAATACAGAGGTAATAGGAAAAAACTCTTAATATATATACATATACATATACGCATACACATACACATATACATATTCAATTCCAAATTGATTTACAAATGATGAAAATTGAAAACTCAATAGAGGATTTAGTCTCTATATACACTTCTACTTGACTGAAATACAAAAGGTGTAATGTTTTATACATTACAGAACAGCTAAGAACCAAGAATACCACCAGAAATTCCACAATTCAGTAAACTTTTAGAGTAAGAATTAACTAAAATTTTTTATAATTGAAGAAAGATATGGATTTGCAGACTGCTATTACTGAACTGAATTATAAAATATAAATATGCATATTTATTTCTGATTTCTAACTTGTTTTTACAAAGTGCTTCAAAGCACAAGAAAATACTATAATGAATTTTAAAGTTATATTTGAAGCTATATGAAGACTGTATTGAAAACTTCATAGTCATTAAATATAATATATTCAAAGCAGAGTCATAAATTGATGGCTTTAGGGTGAAAATTTTTAAACTATTTTTAGTCCAATGTAGTAACAAACAAAATTATTGTATTAGAATTTCAGTTTTTAACCTGAAATAAGATAATCAATGTATCTTATTATTATGTTTGAGTGGACAAAGAATTCCTCTGCTGTGAATTCAGTATCAAGGATATTTAATATCTGGAGTGGTTTATATTGTTTCAGATAATTATTGCAGGTAATTAACTTGCTGTTTTTTTAAGGATATTCTTCCAAAGTCCAGTATAATATTATACAGATAGATAGATAGATAGATAGATAGATAGATAGATAGATAGATAGATAGAATAAACAGTATGGAATTTTGTTAAAAAAAAAAAAACACTTACATTGGCCCTACTACTCTCAATGAACCACCAAGCTAAAGTCATTTTCCTTGTCTTTCTTCATCAAACTACACTTCCTTTTAAAAACCACTAAGTATGTTAATTGATTGTAGAGTATTTCTAATTTTACAATCCTATATTGTAGCAAAAGAAAGAATGCTAAAATTTAGAGAACTATGGGCACTGGGATTTTTTATAGTTAAAAATTTGTCAACAAAGTACAATTAGTATGATACACTGCCTAGCAAAAAATTATAGTGTGAAAAATACCAAAAAAAGTTTAGTCAATATTGAAGATTTAAGTAATAATTTTTGTAAGAATAGAATCATATTTTTAAATGGTAGGGAAATAATACTAATAGTCTCACATTTTTATATAATTAATTATATTTCATTACCCAGTGACCGAAGATCATATGAAACATACTTACTTTGCCCTTAAGATTTTTTTTCATTAAAATAACAAAAGCACAGGCCTTGAAAATTATTTGAATTTTTACTTGAGTTTTATATTTAAAACTTGAGTTAGAATAAAGCTGGAAGTAAAAATGAATTAATCCCTCAAATAAAGGAAACTTAGCAAGAAAGTTATTTATTCAAACAATACAATGTTCAGATATTCATCAAAGGACAATAAGAATAAAGAGATTAATAACATTAAGAAGTAGGTCTATGATTCAAGGCCAGGGAGACCATCAGGAGACAAAAATGTTTCCAATACCCATTGGAAAATAAAGCAGAGATGACTCGTATAGCTAAGATCATAAAAAATGACCTGTGTGGTGGGTTGTACAGCTAAGGAGAAAGGACTATTCCTAGAGAATCCTCGGAGCTGAGAGAGCAGGAGACATAAACTAATCCCTCTATGTCTCTTCATTTCTCCTTCCATTCCTCCCTTCTTCTCTTCTTCTCTCCTTCCTTCTCTCACTACTTCTCTCCCATATTCCTCAATGCCTCTCATTGATTATAGTATGCCAGAACCAGAGAAAAGGGAAGTATATATTAGTTGTTATGATGAGAGGTCAAGGAAAGAGCAAGTAATACAGATCTTACAGAAAGCAAGTGACTTAACATATTTGAAGCTTTCTCCGAGTTGTAAAATGAACACTGTTATGCAGTGCTCTTACAGTGAACATTAAATGAATGTGCATTAAAGTGGATATTCATACCCAAGAAGTGATGGATACCTGACACCCAGTTATATATTTTCAGAATAGCTTTTAAATTTTCAAATTATTTCTTAAAAGTTCAATTTGTCCTGTGTTTGTGATTTTTGTTGATGTCTTTTAAAATTATGTCTTTGGTGCTACAAAAATAGCCTCTGTCTTTTCCCCATATATCAACCTTTCTATTCTTTTACATTCAAAAACTCTCAGTGAACTAGTACTGAGAATTCCATTAGTATGTGATGTTTATAAATTCTACTTCCTTTTGAGGGAGAAAATTAAAAACACATGGAAAAGTTGAATTCTGCCCTATAGTTAGTTTCTTGTGTGTTCATGATGCTTTAGAAATTAAATGCTGTGTGTTTTTTTAATCTTTCCCTAAAACCTACTTTATACATGAAATACATATTATCATAATCATTTAAGAAATAAATTTACCTGAAGAGATAGAACATCAATTAAGAGCATTTACAGCTTTGAAGAGGACCCAATTTCCTGGTACACAAATCAAGTGGCTCACATTTCCTGTAACTAAAGGTCCAAGGAAATCCAACGCCCTTTCCTGGCCTTTGCAGGCATGTCTGGGTACACTCACAATACAGACAAGAAGGCAGGTAGACAGACAGATAGACACAAATAAATAAAAACAAAGATAAATCTAAAGGACAGGAAAGAAGAAAAAAGAAAACAACAACAATTAAAAAAGAGGTAAAGCAATTTCCTTGTTGTGGCAACATGATATGGTGTTGAAATCAAGGTTTACTTAATCTCCAGCCTTATCATTTGGATATTTATATTGTCTGCCCATTCCACTGACTCACTGTTGAATTTCAGTAGTCATTTCAACTGTTTCACAATCTAGTTCATTCTTTTTACAAATAACTTTTAAAGACTATGTGGCCAATAGTCTTCTAAGCATTGAAATTTATAATTTAGCAAGTGAAAGACTATAAAACTGTACAGTTCTTGTCTATTCCTGAATAAATTACCACTACCTTTGCAAGTAAAAAAAAAAATACAAGTTTTTTATCACAGCTACTGTGGGTCATGAGTGGAGCATGAGCCTCTGCTTTGGTCTTGTACAGTTGCTGTCAACTATGAACGAAGCTTGGGTCACTACCTGATATTTGTACCTCTTCCAAGCAATTAGTCCTTTGTAAATGTTAGACTTTTTTATTTTGTTCAGTCAATAGAAACCACCCACAGTTTCATGTTATACAACCTTCTTCACGAGGAACTTGCAAAGCTTAACAGATTGGTATTTCAAAGCCAGCAAAAAGTAAGCCCTAGTTCATTTTTTTGGTAATGTGTCCTAATGCATGGCAGTGACTTCCTACTGTCTTTGCTACCTGTAATCTGTGAGAGTGTTAGACAACCACCATTGCCATCAGATATTGGTTAGGAACAAGTGAGAGCCTGCTCCTGTATCCAAGGGGAGGGCATTGCACAAAGCACAGACTATCAGAATCTAAAAGTAAGTATAGAGTAACATATGCTGTCTTTATAAAGTGGACCAAGAGTAAAACCCAGTAGAAATAAGTAGGTAATTGACACAGAACCTTATTGTGTATCAGGGTCTTTGAGGAAGTAACACCTAACTGGCTATGGTGATATCAAGGGCAGCTGAAAAACAGTTGAAATCAAGGAAAGTGATATGAAGTCAGACTGGTAGGCAGAGGCTGGTACACAAAAGGGTTTATCTGTACATATTTCTGCTACATACTATGATTGGGATGTTTTTAAATACTGGGAGGGCTGGTAGAATTGCTCAGTAGATGAATAAACATAGTTGCCATTAAGCCATATGACTGAGTTCATTTCTTCAAATCACACACAGTAGAGAGAACAAACTCTCAGAAGTTGACCTTGATCTCTAACTGCATTGTTGCTCATTTTCCCTCCCATACTAAATAAATAAATAAAATTAATTTTTAAATTAAAAGAAAATAAATTAAATACTATGAAGATGTAATCTGGTTAAATATTTTGAAGGGTCATTCACACTGCTATAGTGAAAATTGCTCAGAGACTTGGTAGTGGGAGTCAGAAGATGCTAAAAGTCTTCCATAGAATAGTCTGAGGGGTAAAAGATAAGACCTTGGATTGGCATAACAGTGGTTGAGGGTGGAAATGAAGATAACAATAGTAAGATTTGCTGATCTATTAGACACTAAGCAATGGATAGAAAATGCAAGAAAAGCTCCTTTACCTTTTTTCTTACTAGTTTATACAAGGTTATCAGTGTGATCCTATTTTTATTAAAGAATGTATTAATTTATGTCTAAATAATTGCTCTCTGGTATTAATCTGATCAAGGGACATCAAATTCTCCAAATGTTGCTTTATAGTGAAGAAATTCCAGACTCAATAGGCCACATGCAGCCTTTCTGTGTTGAATAATGTCTAATAAGATCACACATTGCCCTTGATTTTATGCAGAGACACTTTCTTACAGATTTTGTTTGTAGATTTATAAAATGTTAAATTAGCATGTGTGTCCCTTCCATGGCTTTCCTTAATGTAGTAACTCCTAATTAAATTAGCATATTTTTCTCTGCTCCCTTAAAATGATCATTTCCATGAAAATCAAGTCAAATCTGACTGTTTTGAGGTTAAATCAAAATGTACTTGATAGTTTTAGTATCTACAAACTTCTTAAAAGGTATCTAATGATCATAGACAAGTCCTGCCTCTAAATAATGGTAGAAACATGTGTTTATTTTTTGGTTCAAATATAATTACATGAACCACAGAAAGCAGTTCAAACTTCCTGACATTTCAAGTGTGAGTCATCATTTTCTACAGCACTGTGGGATAGCTACAGCTCATAACAAACTGCTCTAAACCATAAAAATTACTAGAGGAGGCTCAAAGATTTTGAACACAAAGTATTGAGCAAAGGGGAACATTAATCATCCTGGATGATCAGTACACATTATAAAAAGAAAAACTATGACATTGTGCACCCACCATCATTTATAATTAAGATAATTCTCATTTAAAATAAAAATAAATACAAACTAGGAGATAAAACTATTAAGCAAAACAGAGATCACATAAATGGCACCCATTACTCTACTTTGAAAGTTAAGGTTTCACACATGAGTGACATTTTGCAGTGTTTGCCTTCCTATGAAGGTTTATGACTCTTAGCAAAGTGTCCCCCAGGTTCATGTATACTGTAAAAATAGGGGGGGGAAATTCCTTCTTTTTAATGGCTAAATAAGATTCACACACACACACACACACGTACACACACACACATACACACACACACACACACACACACACACACACACACACACACTGTTCATTTATCCTTCATCTATTACCAGATATAATTTCTATATCTTGGTGCTATAAATTGTAGTCTGCTGTCTGTCAACAGGTGAGAGCAGGTAAAGACAAGGCTGGAGCCCATGATTGGACAGTAGAAAAGGAGCGTAGGCAGAGAATTTTTGAGAGGCAGGGGAGAGTACAGAGTAACAAAAATGAAGGAAGATGGAGGAAGAGAAGGACAATCCAGATCTGTGTGACTTTAAATAGATACAGATATCTGTGCATATTTTGTAAGAAATGGATTATTACAGGACAATTTGTCTTATCTAGGTGGGCAGTTTATGTCAATATCAATTGACACTGAGTTTATTGTGTGGACATTTTGTGGGGTGAGAATTTATTGATATAAATCTGATTGATAAATTACAAGCCTCTAGAGTTTTTATTTTACTGGGTTACTGGGAATTGTGACCATAACCACAGGGTGCAGATGACTGGGGATGTGAGCAGAGTCTTCAGCAAGAGAGCTGTGACATGAGTGGTCGCTTCCTGGGGCTAGCCATGAAGGCAGAACACTGAGCCAGAGACTAGCCTGGGCTAGCATGCCATGGTGCCTTTTAAATTTTTAATTATTTAATGCAACAGGTAGTGATCCAACGTCTTAGGCAAGAATTCACTAGAAGTTTTAGATTAAGCCTGAGAGTTAGAGTTCTATCTTCTAAGTGAGAGAAAGGTGGCACTGTAAAGAGTCCTATGGATTCAAGTGTGGAAACCTTGAGAGAAAGAAACAAAGAAACAAAAGTCTCTGCTCACAGGCTCTGAGGTCCCCTACTGTGAAAAGAAATAAGATGGTTGCTCTGAGTCAGAAAGCTGGTAAATAGAAGCTCCCTGCTTCCTTAGCAGATGTTGATTGGAGTATGGTTTAATTCAAAGGCTGGTTTATTTGTTTTTACGATATATTTATACAGAGAGTTTGTCCAAATCACACGGGGAATTTCACCCACAGTTGGGGACTAAGGTATGAAAAAATGAGTCACTTACTCCAAGTCAGAGCATAACAGATATTATAAAAGGCGCTATTAACAAAGAGAAGTATATGGCTCCAGGGAGAAAAAATAACAGATAGATGGTATATTATAGTCAGCAGGAGACTCATATTCTCAACCATGGGGTCCAGGAGAATTTTGGGTCTATATCCTGCATGATAAATTAGAAAAGCCTAAGGATAGGCTCATACACTATTTTTGTTAACTTTATTTGTTTTGGATTGTTTTAATTTTTAAAATGGGTGTGATTTTGTGGCTATATTATTTTTCTGGGAAAGAGTGCAAGATACAAGCTTTTCTGGTTGCCGACTGAAAAATATTCTGGTTTGGGGAAAAGATTTTGTCTTTGTGCTTTTAAAAAATGTTATTAAACTCTGGACACCTTCCAGAGTTATATGGGTCAGATTTGATAGAGAGAGATCTCCTGAAGAACTAGATTGAAGAGAATAAAATAAAAAGAGAACCGAATTTTATCCTAACCAGTCCTTATAGCATACACAAACTGATACAATCCATACAGATATCTTAATGATACTAAAATTTTGTTTTGAGATTTATATATTACAAAATGTAAAGCTTTGGTGGGTCTCATTGTCAGACATGCAAAACTGACCTGTTTAAACTCTTGATCTCCGGAACTTTCAGCCAGATCCAGTCAGGACAGACATCAGAGACTTCAACAGTCATTGGTGTGATCTTTTTAAAGCCAAACAACTTCCACATTCCCCCACGTCAAAGATATCTCAACACCTATATACAGCTGGAAGTAGCTTTGAAGAGTCCTCAACCAAGTTCCCTGGACTTTGTGTGTGTGTGGGGGGGGGCTGTTATCCAAAGGTTGGCTTTCTGGGGAACTTAGAAATGGTTAAAATTGCTTCCTGTCTCCATCCACCCTGGAGCTGAAGCTGTCCTTCAGCTCTCTGTACCCAGTCCTTCCCGGAAAGAGCTCATCTCCCAGAAGGGCTTGCACTCCTTAGCCCACAGGTGAGACCCCACTTTCTCTCCAATAACTGTCCAAAGGGGAACACTAAGAGTGCACAGGACACTGGAAAGGGTAGAGACAGGATCCTCCAGGCTCCATTTGTGCCTACAGCTAAGACTGTTCCACAGTGCTCTATACCCAAACACTGCCCAGAGAGAGCTGGTTTCCCAGAAGTGCTCTCCTAAGTCCACAGATGAGACACCACTTCTGCTTCAATAACTGTCCGAAGACGGACCCACCAGGAACACACAGGTAGTAGGAACCGCAGGGCATCCTGAAACAGGACCCATAAGGTCACCATCTCTGCCCAAGGCTAAGACCGTCCCACAGCCCTCTAGACCCAAATTCTGCCCAGAGAGAGTTGGTCTCCCAGGAGTTCTCTCACCCCTAAGATTACAGGCCCACAGACCCACAGGCCCACAAAAAGAACAAGCTCTAGTCAGAGACAGCAAAACCAACTAGTACCAGAAATAACCATATGGTAAGAGGCAAGCATAAGAAACCAAAGCTACTGGCATCATCATAACCCAATTCTTTTACCACAGCAAGTCGACACACAAGAAAAGAAAGATTTGGAGTAAAAGTTATATCTCATGATGATAATAGAGGACAGGAAGAAAGAGATATCTACATTGAAGAAATACAGGCAAACTCAGGTTAACAAGTAGAAGCCCTTGAAGAGGAAACAAAAAATCAATTAATATTAATTAATAGGAAAAAACAACCAAAAAGGTGAAGGACTTGAATAAAACCATACAGGATCTAAAAATGGAAATAAAAACAATAAAGAAATTACAAAAACAGACATATCTAGAGATAACCTAAGATAAAGATCAGGAGTTATAGATGCAAGTATCATCAAAAGAATACAAGAGAAATAAGAGGAATCTCAGGGGCAGACAACACCATAGAAAACATTGACATAATAGTCAAAGATAAATGCAAAATGCAAAAATTCCTATCCCAAAACATTCAGGAAATCCAGGACACAAGGAGAAATTCAAATCTAAAGATAATAAGTATAGAAGACAGAAAAGATTCCAAACATAAAGGCCAGTAAATATCTTCAACAAAATTAATGAAAAAAACTTTCCTAAACTAAAGAAAGATATGCTCATGAACATACAAGAAGCCTACAGAACTCCAAATAGATTGGACTAGAAAAGAGATTCTTCCCATCATAATCTTCAAAACATAAAATGCATAAAACAAAGAAAGAATATTGAAAACAGTAAGGGAAAAAGGTCAAGTAACATATAAAGGCAGACCTATCAGAATTACACAAGACTTTCCAAAAGAGACTATGAAAGTTAGAAAGTTCTACACAGATGTCATACAGACCCTAAGAGAACACAAATGCCAACCCAGGGTACTATACCCAGCAAAATTCTCAATTAACATATATGAAGAAACAAAGATATTCCATGACAAAACCAAATTTACACAATATCTTTCTACAAATCCAGCCCTAAAAAGAATAATCGATGAAAAACTGAAAAGCAAAGAGGGAAACTACATCCTAGAAAAGGCAAAAAAATAATCTTCTTGCAACAAACCCAAAAGAAGATAGCCACACAAACATAATTTCACCTCTATAAACAAAAATAACAGGAAGAAATTATGAATATTCCTTAACATCTCTTAACATTAATGGAATTAATTCTTCAACAAAAGACATAGACTAAGAGAATAGATCTGTACACAGGACCCAGCCTTTTGCTGCAAACAGGAAACGCACCTGAGTGACAAAGACAGATACTACAACAGAATAAAAGGCTAGAAAAATATTTTCCAAGCAAATTGTCCCAAGAAACAAACTGGAATAGCCAATCTAATATTGAGTAAAACCGACTTTCAAACAAAAGTTATCAAAAAATGGTAAGGAAGAAAAATACATACTCATCCAAAGAAAAATCTACCAGGATGAACTCTCAATTCTGCACATCTATGCTCCAAATGCAAGGACACTCACATTCATAAAAGAAACTAAAGTTCAAAGCATGTATTGCACCACACACAATAAAGGTGGGAGACTTCAACACCCCACTCTCATCAATGGATAGATCATGGAAGCAGAAACTAAAGAGGGGCACAGTGAATCTAACAGAAGTTATGAACCAAGAGGATTTAACAGATATCTATAGAACATTAATCAAAAACAAAAGAATATACCTTATCTTCAGCACCTCTTGGTACCTTTTCTCCAAAACTGACCATATAATTGGTAACAAAACAGGCTCAACAGATACAAGAAGATTAAAATAATCCCATGCATCCTATCAGATCACCAAGGACTAAAGCTGGTCTTTAATAACAACCAAAACAACAGAGAGCCTACATACTCATGGAAGCTGAACAATGCTCTATTCAATTTTAACTTGGTCAAGGAAGAAAGAAAGAAAGAAAGAAAGAAAGAAAGAAAGAAAGAAAGAAAGAAAGAAGGAAGGAAGGAAGGAAGGAAGGAAGGAAGGAAGGAAGGAAAGAAAGAAAGAAAAGAAAGAAAGAAGGAAGGAATGAAGAAGGAAGGAAAGAAGGAAGGAAAGAAAGAAGGAAGGAAGAAAGAAGAAGTAAATGAAGAACTTTTAAATTTTTAATGATAATGAAGGCAACAATATAACCAAATTTATGTAGCACAATGAAAGCAGTGCTAAAAAAATAAAAATAAAAAAATAAAAAAAACTCATAGTTCTCGGTGCCTCCACAAAGAAACTAGAGAGAGCATACACTAGCAGATTGACAGCACACCTTAAAGCTCTAGGGAAAAAAAAAAAAAGCAAAAGCACCCAAGAGAAATAGGTGGCAGGAAATAAACTCAGAGAAGAAAGCAACCAAGTAGAAACAAAAAGTACTATATGAAGAATCAACAAACACAGGACCTGGTGCTTTGAGAAAATCAACACGATAGATAAACCCTTATCCAGACTAACCAGAGGCACAAAGACGGTATCCAAATTAAAAGAAACAGAAATGAAAAGGGAAACATAACAACAGAAACTGAGGAAATTCAAAGAATTTTAAGAACCTACTACAAAAGCCCATACTTAACAAAACTGGAAAATCTGGAAGAAATGGACAATTTTCTAGACAGTAGTAGGTACCAAAGTTAAATCAGGATCAGATAAACCATCTTAAGAGTCTCATAACCATTAAAGAAATAGAAATGGTCATTAAAAGTCTCCCAACAACAAAAGAAACCCAGGACCAGAATGGCTTAGTGAAGAATTCTATCAGACTTTCAAAGATCTAATACCAAAAATTTCCAAACTATTCCACAAAACAGAAACAATTCCTTCTATATGAAGCCACAGTTACTCTTATACATAAATCATGCAAGGACCCAATAAAGAAAGAGAACTTAAAACCAATTTGCCTTATTAATATCAATCCAAAAATACTCAATAAATTCCTCCCAAACCAAATCCATGAACACATCAAAATGATCACTGAACATGATCAAGTAGGCTTTTTCCCAGGGACTCAGGGATAGTTCAATATCTGCAAATCCATCAAGGTAATTCACTATATAGACAAACTCAAAGAAAAAGAACCACATGATCATCTCATTAGATGCTGAGATAGCACTTAACAAAATTCAACACCCCTTCATGGTAAAAGTCTTGGAAAGATCAGGAAATTAAGGCCCATGCCTAAACATAGTAAAAGCAATATGCAGCAAAATATTAGTCAATATCAAACTAAAGAAAGATAAACTTGAAGCAATCCCTCTGAAATGGATAGAACTAGAAAATATTATCCTGAGTGAGGTAACAAAAACACAAAAGAACACACATAGTATGCACTCACTGATAAGTAGATATTAGCCCAAAATCTCAGAACACTCAAGATATAATTCACAGACCATATAGAGCTGAAAAAGAAAGAAGACCAAAAGGTGGATGCTTCAGTACTTCTTAGAAGAGGGAACAAAATACTCATGGAAGGAAGTACAGGGACAAAGAGTGGAGCAGAGACTGAAGGAAAGGCCATCCAGAGATTGTGCCACCTGGAGATCCATCCCTATGAAGCCACTAAACCCAGTCACTATTGCTGATGTCAAGAAGTGTTTGCAATCAGAAGCCTGATATGGCTGTCTTCTGAGAGGCTCTGGCAGAGGCTTACTAATACAGATTAAGATGCTTGCAGCTAGTCATCAGACTGAGCACAAGGACCCCAATGGAGAGTTAGGGAACAGACTGGAGGTTTTAATCTTTATAGGAAGAATAATAGCAACAAACCAGACCCTTCTAGAGCTCCCAGGAACTAAACCATCAACCAAAGATTATACACATGGGTGGAACCCATAGCTGCAGCTGCATATGTAGCAGAGGATAGCATTGTCTGGCACCAATAGAAGGAGAAGCCCTTGATCCTGTGAAGGCTCATTTCCCCTGTGAAGAGGAATGCCATGGTGTTGAGGTGGGAGTAGGTTTGTAGTGTAGGAGCATCCACATATAGGCAGGGGAAGAGAAGATGGCATTTGAAATTTAAATACATAAACTATCCAATAAAAAGAAAAAAGAAATGGTCATAATTTAACAGGGAGGAATTAACTAGAATTGACTGTACAGCCATAATCTCATATGGTAGAAATCCTTATAATTGTTACTAAGTTGAAGTTATAATTTCTCACATTGGTACACAATTTATTTTTATGCATAATCAGGGTTTTTATTGGCATAAACTTTTTCTATTGTTACAAGAAATTTTAAAGTACAAGGCTTGGTCCTTCTAGCAATGCCATTACAGACTGTCTTTAGATAATTAAGTAATAGGAGTTAAGGACCAGATAGCAAAGTATTGGCTCTGAGTTAATTGCTCGGGTGCTTGCAAGATATTTTATTTAGAAATAGGTGAAAGTAGTTAACAGTGTAGATTGCTGTAAATAAATAGTTTTCAAAAAAGTCAGAAAACCACAAAATTTGACATTTAATGTTATTTATCATTTGTTGAGAAATATCTGCTCCTAAAAGCTCCCCTTTCATGGATTCAAAGAAGAAACTAAGCAATACCTCCAGGCAAGGTTATATATTGCAGCAAGGTAGCCACTGGGCAGAAATTGCCGATTTCTCCTACAGACTTGTACTATTCTTGAGAGGACACAAGTTACAGGTTGGGACAGCTTAGTTCTGCTGAGACAGAATAAGCTAGTCCTTATTAATTCCAGTTTCACGAGTTCTGTCAGACGATCCTGGGCCAGAAGGCTGTAGACTGATGCTCTAACACATTGCTAACAGGAGCTGTGTAGGTAGGCAGCTGCCTCTACAACTTGTGGCAGTTCTAGAAGCTGTGTTAGGCTTCCTTCATTTTCAGTTAATATTAGTTGTTCTTGGATTTCTGACATGGTTGAAGACTAATTATAGTCTCATAGCCTACCCGGGCTGTTTAACACTGAGAAAACATATTTAATTGGATAGTTTCCAGATAGTATACAAAATAACCAAGACAAAACATATGGATGTTAAGCCTTTCTTAAGTTAGGATAGATAACAGTGTTTTATTTCATTGCCAAAAATGATAGATTGGGTATTAGTTGTATTTTGTCTTTTATAAATTACAGAAGAATAATAGTTGTGCTCAACTTATATCTGAGAGAAAGGAGTCTTTTAATTGGACAAAAGGGGGAAATGTAGATTGCATTCTGTAAGCAGGTGAGGGCAGGTGAAAGACAAGGCTAGACCCTGTGATTGGACAGTAGAAAAGAAGAGTTTTTGAGAGGGAGGAGAGAGTACAGAGAAGGAGAAGGAAGGAAGATGGAGGAAGAGGAGGATGACCTAGATCTATGTGACTTTAAATAACCACAGGTAGCTGTGCATGTCTTATAAGGGAGGGATTATTGCAGGACAATTTGTCTTATCTAGGTGGGCAGTTTATACCAATATCAAATGGCTCTGAGTTTATTCTGTGAACATTTTTGTGGGATGAGAATTTACTGATATAAATTTAATTGATAAATTACAAGCCTTTAGAGTTTCAATTTTACCGATTTACTGGAAATTGTGACAATAACCACAAGGGACAGATGACTGGGGATGTGAGCAGAGTTTGCAGCTACAAAGCTGAGAGATGGGTGGTCTCTACATGGGGCTAGCCATGGAGGCAGTGAGACCACTGGGGTCAGAGAGTAACCAGCGCTAGTGTGCCATGGTGCCTTTTTTCTTTTTTTAATTATTTAATACAACAGGAAATAAAGTAACAAAGATGAAAGTGTAGACATTTCTTTGAAAGTTTGTTTGTTCACATATATATTTAGCAAGAGTATTGCTGGATTGTTTGGTAGTTTTACTACTTATTTCTTCATTAGTTAACACAGTCTAGTTTTAAACTTGAATAATCCTCCCACCTCAGCCTCTCAGGTGCTGGGATTCCAGCCAAGTGCCACCACATCGGCTCCAATCTTTTAAAGTTTTTATTAGGTTTACTTGGGTGTGGAAATGTACATAAAGAGGACAAAGGACAACTTTTGAGAGTTGGTTCTCTCTTTCTACTATGTGGATTCCAGACATATTGCTTAAGTTATATGAATTTTTACTAACTGCCTGTACCCATTCAGCCAGATCACTGGCCCTGTTTTATATTTTGCAAGGGCCTCCGTGGTCTTCCACTATGGCTAAAACTACCCATATTTCCACTCACAGTATGTAGGTGATTTTCACCAACTCTTATTAGTATTTTGATGACAGTTATCCTAAGAAATGTGAAGTAACATCTCATTGATGCTCACTGTCTTGAGGATAACAGTGTTGACCTTCTTTTTACATAAACATTGTCTGTTCAAATGTCTTCTTTTAAGAAATATCTATTCAGATTTCCTGCCCATTATTTAAAATTGTGTAATTACTGTTGAGCAGGAGTAACTCTTTGTTCTTTAGGAAACCAGACCCCAGAATTAGCACAGAAACACAGCCAAGTCTTCAAAAAGACTTGTGAATGCTTATTAATAATCCAAAGTAACTAATGTATTCATTTAAATAAGATATTCATTTTAGCCTCCCCTACCATGTGTGTCTATGTGTGTTTGTGTATGTCTGTGTGTCCTAGACTTAGATTTTTCTTCTAGTTTGAACCCATATTTTAAATTTTCACTCATCTAGTTTATTTGAGTCTTCAAGAGGGACTCCATACTAAGGAATATACTCACACAAACAGCAAGCTGGGTGTTGCCTTCAGCTTAGGAGCAACTACATCTCTAGCTTTTCCAAGACTGTTTACTGGGAGTACACCTCCCAGAACACACCCTTGGCTCGTCAAAACATTGGCATAAGCTCTGAGGTCTAATTTTGTTCAGGGTTTTCTTAAACCTTGATTTGAGTTTTTCTATCTCTTCAATGGAAATTTTATAAACATGATTTGGTCAAGAAAAGTCACCCTGGAGAAATATAGATGTATAGGAATATATATGTACATATATAACTAGTGTGGAACACTTCTACAGAGAGAAGCAAAAATTTCAAAACTACTACCCCACTTCACACTACTGCTGAACTTCACAGGTCTGTCTTCCCAAGACCTGCCTATGTCTAAGATGGTCTCATTTCTCTAAATACTCATCACCTTTCATACTATTATAAGAAAAATTGTTAGAATCCTGGGGTGTTACTCATAGAGAAGATGAAAATGTATTTGCCTTATTTTTTGAATGTTTATACATTATAAGAAAGGATTGGGGCACCCAGGATACAAGTGCATGGGGACAGAGTTGACAGTAGCCTTGACCATGGAGTGTGCCTCTTCACCTTCTTAAGTATGCCAGAAATCACACTCATCTGGACTGTGCAGTCTCTCAAGGGAAGAAACACATGTCTTCAGAGCCTGATGGACAAAGAAAAATACATCTTGTCATGCATCCTGAGCATGGTAAAATGAGAAAGTCACTTTTCTTTAGTTGTATAAAGTCCTCAAATACTGGAAAATTATATTTTAGTTTGTCCTGTGAGATTTTATCCTAGATTTCATTTATCTATTTATTTATTCATTCAACCAGCATGTGCTTTTGGAATAGTTAGACCTGCAGATACTTGGTGAAGGACTGGAGATAAAATTATGTATGAAATAGATTTTGCTTTACCCAAACTCACTACCTGCTGGTACTTTTGTTCTATAGTATGTATAAAGTACTCTCACAAACCAGAGACTGTTCTTGGACAAAGCACAGAGTCAGCCACAAAACATGAACACATGTACACATACAAGCACGCGCGTGCGCGCATGCGCGCACGCGCGGGGGCACACACACACACACACACACACACACACAGTCAAATAGTCACATTGGAAATTCATGTGTCATAAAGAAAGGAAGTTTGTATAAAGTGATGACTGTAGATAATTTTTGTTTGTTTGTTTGTTTGTGGGGTTGGTTTTTTTGGATTTTATTTTGTTCTGTTATTTTACAGATTAAACCAAGTGTTGATAATATTCAGGCAAAATCCTGAATAATTAAAACAGTGAGGCAAGTGTGTTGGGAATAATCAGGAAATATATATATATATATATATATATATATATATATATATATATATAGAGAGAGAGAGAGAGAGAGAGAGAGAGAGAGAGAGAGAGAGAGAGAGTGGTGGGAATCTTGAAAATAATTCACTATGTATGGACTTTAGATATTAGACAAATTAAATTGTGGCAAGTCTGGAGCTCACAGATCTAAGGTAGTCAGTTAGCAAACTCTGAGTTAGGCAGTGAGGATACAAACCCCAGGCTTTATGCTTATACAGCAGGAATTTTAACCACTGGACCATACTCCCAACACAAAAGATCTAGATTTAAACCCATTCTAATGAGTAGGTCTACTGAGTCCCCTTCACTATTTCTCTTAAACTCCAGAATAATTTCTAAATGGTATCAGTTGCAATATTCCCTCCAGCAGATGTTTGGAACTCAAAGTTGTTTTCAGTGAGTTTTCAAAACTAGGAGGCTGAGTTCCTGACTCCCATGTAAGGCAGCCACATTGTCTCCTGTAACCAGGGACAGTGAGGCAGGTCTGTGATCTGACTCCTGTCCCTGTTAACCTTGGGTTGCATGAACTCTGTGGAGAGCCAAGAATAGGAAGGGTCCTATAAATATATAAACCTGGGAAATTCCTCAGCCAAGACTGGAAATTTCTAAGGCTTCTGTAAACATCCTACCTCCTGGATACAACCAAGAGTGAAGTTTTAGCATGTGAGCTTTGTCCAACTGATGGATAATAAAAGAAGATAATTGTCCATGCTCAGACACCAGCAGTCTGGGAGGTGACAGCAGAAGTGACCTGGGTTGTCTATCAATTTAAGTCCATGCAGTTAGCTACAAAAAATTTCTGGACAATATTTAAACCCTTATTTATCTACTACACTTTTCTCTCTCTTTTTTTACTAGATACTCTGTATTTACATTTTAGATGTTATCCCTCTACCCAGTCCTGCTCCCATCCCCCTCCCCCTCCAGTTGCCTTAACAAAGGTGCACTCCCTTCTGATCCCCCTCTATACCCCATTGCTGTGTCATTCCCCTGCATTGGGAAAACATGCCCTCTCTGAAACAAAAGCCTCTTCTCACATTGATGCCAGACACTGCTATCTTGAGCTCCATGTACAACTGGATCAATAGGTCTCTCAAAGTGCACACAGAGGTTGGTGTTTTACTCCATGGGAATTTTGGAGGGTTTGATTGGTTGATAATGTTATCTTCCCATGAGGTTGCAACCTCTCTCAGCTCCTTAGATCCTTTCTTTAGCACCTCATTGGGATCCCTGAGTTCAGAATGATGGTTAGCAGCAAGCATTCTCAGCTGTATCTATATGACTCTAACATAGTCCCTGAAAAAGCATCTCTATCTGGTTCCTGCCAGGAAGTACTTTTTGGGACCAGCTATAGTGCTTGGATTTGGTGACTGCATATGTGGTGGATCCCCACGTGAGGCAGCTTCGCAGTGATCTTTTCTTCAATTCCTGCTTCTCTATTTGACCTTGCATTTCGTCCCATGAGAGTTTTGATCTCTTTTCTAAGAAGAACTGAGGCATCCCCATTTTGGTCTTCTTTCTTTGTGAGCTTCATAATGTATGTGAATAGTTTCTTAGGTATTTGGGTATTCAGAGCTCTCAGGGACAAGTATCTGCTTATCAGTGAGTGCATACCATGTGTGTTCTTTTGTGACTGGGTTACCTCACTCAGGATGATAGTCTCTAGTTCTATCCAATTGCCTACGAGTTTCATGAAGTCATTGTTTCTAATAGCTGAATAGTACTCCATTGTGTAAATGTACCACACTTTCTGTATCCATTCATCTGTTGGTGGACATCTGGGTTCTTTCCAGCTTCTGGCTGTTATAAATAAGGCTGCTATAAACATGGTGGAGCATGTGTCCTTGTTATATGTTGGAGCACATTTGGGGTATATGCCCAGGAGTGGAATAGCTGGGCTTTCAGATAGTACTTCAATTTTCTGAGGAACCACCAGACTGCTTTCCAGTGTGGTTGTGTCAGCTTACAATCCCGTCAACAGTGGAGGAGTGTTCCTCTTTCTCCACATCCTCTCCAGCATCTGCTGTCACCTGAGTTTTTTATCTTAGCCATTCTGACTGGTGTGAGGTGGAATCTCGGAGTTGTTTTGATTTGCATTTCCCTAATGATTAGGGATGTTGAACATTTCTTTAGGTGCTTCTTAGTCATTCGATATTCCTCAACTGAGAAATTTTTGTTTAGCTCTGTACCCCATTCTTAAATAGGATTATTTAATTCTCTATAGTCTAGCTTTCTGAGTTCTTTGTCTATATTGGATACTAGCCCTCTGTAGGCTGCCAGTTAAAAGGCTACACTTTAAAAGACTGTTTTCCCATTTATTCCTTTAAAGCTGGTTCTTGTTATGTAAATTTGAATGTAAATAAAATAAAAATAGAAGCTTATGAGAGGCCAGCAGAGCCTACCGTTGTGTACACGGGCTGATCCCAGTTGCCCTGTTTATAAAAAGCTGGACCTCCTTGGCTTTACCGCTCTGGAAGTCTGACTTGCATTCCTGTCTTATCAGGCTATGTAATGTTTAGCTACAGGAATTCCTGCTTCTTTTACTTACTTGTTTGACTGCTTATATTCAAAAGGAGCTTGTCTTAGGAGTAAAGAGTCAAATGAAAACACTTGGATTGTCTTAACAACAGCAATGACTAATATCACAGATAAGATATGAAATAGCTCACAGGGGAAGGGTGTGTGGGGATGTGTGTGCAGGCACACACATGTTCTCTGTGTTTAGAAATAATGAGCACAGTACAAGGGCACGCATGGTATAGAGGCAAGTCCTACACAAATGTAATCAGAATTTCCAGACAATTTGCTTTCCCCAATAATACAAATGAATGCAGATAACTCTAAGCATATTTTTGGAGTGTTTCCATGGATTTCTGTGTGTGCCCAACCCATGGCCCACAGATGTTCTTGCATGAGACCAAGAACATATATAAAGAAGCCCAGAACACAATCCTAAAATGGAACTTTATAAAGGTATTGTCCTTTGTTATCTGTACTGCATGGTTCTCAGTCACAAACCTGGCAGATGGCACTGTTGCCTCAGTGGCAAAAGGCTTGACCTCCAACTACACAGTATGCCGAAGAGTGAACAATCCTTGTCTCATTTAGCCTCGACCCCCACCCCCCCCCCCCCACGCACTGAAATGGATGCTATTTCCACAAATATAAGGCAGCGGGATTTTACATTTTCTCCCTGACCGTCTCACCAGTGCAGAGGTGAATTGTCATATATAGGAAAGGATTCCTCAGTGTCTCTGGTATTGTGAAGTACGTATCCAGACCATGTCAGAGCACTGTGACTGGAGCTTCAATCCCAACCAAAGCAGACATAGTGACTGCTATAAATATCAGGTATCACAAACGATAAATTGCTTTATTTTTCTACTTAACAACTCTTGGCATTCAGTAATGTTCATTTTCACAGAAGCACCTCAGCCACTTATGTGAGTGTATCCCCAGATTCCTAACAGAGTACACACAGGCTGAAAAAGAAAAACAATGCCCAACAGCTGCCAGTGAGTAGAAGCAAGGATGCCAATGAGCCAGGCGTGCAAATTCACAGAAAAGCCTGAATGACCAATAAAACCTTTGAAGCCTCCATTTTACTGAAATCAGGGAAATAATCATTTAAACCATAAATTAGATGAAAGAGTTTTTTACCTTAACTTAATAAGTAAATGGGACCTGGACTTGTTTAGTGGTGTGAAGGGTGTGTAGATGTAGGCATATTCCTCTGCTCTAGTTCTCCAAAGGAGCCTTAGAGTGTGCGCTGGACCCAGGTGTCAGAGGTACATGAGAAGTACTGTGTGATTTTATAAAATGTTTCCACATAAAAATATATAGAATGTGCGCATTTCAGAAGACCAATTCTTCTGTGGAAGCATGGCGTCTTCTTACAAAGAAACTGCTTTTTAATTATTACATATCTATCAATGTTGTATTCAAGATGCAAGAGTTGAGGAACTTTGTGGATTCTATTATCAATTCCAAAATTCATTGCTTTTTAGTTTTAGGTAGATTTACCTTGGTAATCAGCCATGACCCTGAGTCTGCTTCAGGGTAATCAGCAATATTTTTACCAAATGTTAAAGGAAAATGATTTTGTTCTAAATAAAATCAACGTTTTTATAAAATATTAAGGACTTAAGTATAACATTACACTAGCTATGTGGTGTATGAGAAATTGCAAGTGATTTTCATCATCTAATTCCTTCCAAGCAGATAAGTTGGTTAGTTTTTTTTTTTGAACTTGTAATCAGCAGTATCAGATATGATGCTTAAATGTACATTATATTCACACCACATTTTTATTACTATTTATTTAATGACATAACAGCCCATTTCACTGGCTTCTCCAGTCCAGAACTGAAACTGTTCACAGCACATCTGGCTCTCTGGCACAGGTGAAGGACAGATCTGTATTTTCTCAGCACCTTTATGCAGACGTGTGTTCACCAGTCACACAGACACACACAGTCACACAGGAGCGTTTCCTAAAGGCAGCAGCATATCGCAAGTGGGTGTCCTCGGTCTGTGGCTAGTTGCTCTCCTTTATAACATCTAGTTTCACGGCAGGTGAGAGCGGCTGCCAACAAGACAGGCGTCCCCAGTGCCAAGTGTCCCAGCGCTTCAGCTGATGGCAGAATTCCTGGGATTCCTACGCTGTAGTGGACATTTGCGGACATGTGCCGTTCGGCCTCTGATGCCTGTGAGGACTGTGGGCTCCCTCATTTTCCTAAACACAAACGTTAAGTGAGAAGGTGTTTGGTGTCCATCCCAACACCCCCACGTCCTCTCTCAAACATGTAATGAGAGGAAAGTAATTTAAATGTCAATTCTTTCTATAAGTTTTTTACAGTATTGATCTGAACATCAGTGTTAAATACAAGGATCGTGTTCACCAAAACTAAGAGTGACCCTAAGAATTAGGAAACAGATAACAACTCGAAGACATTTAAATAAATTTAAACAGAGACCCTTCCATTCACCCTTAACCAACTTTATCTGTATTCGGTTCTCTTCACAATACAGTTCCAATAAAGCACCATGATGTCTTCTTTTCTGCCAATCAAGTACTGCATGCTGATGTACTTTAAAACTGCTGTGCACTAGCACATGCTATGAGTGCTATTACTGTTTTTTTAAAGAGACATGCCCTAATCACGGTATACTCACTACTGTGATGGTGCCCTCGGTGTGTATTCACTATGTAATGGAACCACAGAGTACTCACTACTGTGACAGCAACCATTGTCATTCATGACTAAGTACCTTACCTGAAGTCACATTTCCCTTAAGGAAGTGTATTGAGTATGTATGGGACATCTGAAACAGATACTTCTGTCTAAATTTCCCTGCACTCCCAGCTCTCTGAAAGCATCAGCCTTTGAGACCACAGACCTCACTGCCCCTTTTCTAGGTTGTCCACAGTTGAGCAGCTGTCCCTGATGTGACATATGTGGCCCCACAATTCATGGGTCCTCCCGGCTTATCCCACAACCGAAGTGCACATAGACGAATTCTGGAATGTTTTGAGGACCTCCTGGCTAAATGGTAACACCCAGCCATCATCATGTCTATCACAAATAAGACGGCCATTTTCTAGAGGACACTATAGCTGCTTGTGACACTATTTCAGAGACACACAGTTTTGGAAGCCAGGAAACCGACCCACCGAGGCCCATGCATCTCAGCTCAGAGAGGGTCCCCGGAAAGCAGGCAGCACTTGGCATTCTGGAATTAATTTTAAAGTTTTTCCCTGGAAAGCTTTTTCTCTTCTCCATTGCATTTCATTCATCCCATTTCTCCACTTCCCTCTTCCAAATATTATTTTTCTCCCTCCCTGCTTCTCTCCTTTCCTTTTTCCTTTCCATCTTTCTCTGTCTTTATCTTTGCCATGTCTGCTCTGTCAGCTTAGCAGATATCGGAGATTTCCCTGGTGTGGTTCTTGGGTATAAACTATAACCGGTCCACCACAACGGGATGTGAAGTCACAGAAGCATCAATAGCCGGGACTGTATCTGGATAACTGTAGCTGTGGCCGGGTGACGCTGAAGTCATGGTTCACCCAAGTAACTATGCAGACACAGCAGAGAGGCAAAGTTCTGTGTGATGGATTCATCCATTAAAAATGGAAATTATCCGAACTACTCATCTGATTCTTTATTTTTCACACTGGAGGCTTATAAGTTAAAAACCGTTTTAAAAGTTCCTCCTTTGTATATAAACAAATCTCCAAAATCATGGAAGCATATTAGAGATTCAGACGATGGTGTGTAGAAAGGAAGCCATGCTGTGTCCTAGTCTGCAGAATGACGATGAAGAACGGAAGGATTAAGGAAAGGATGCCAATGGGGAGACATGGGAGACAGTACCATAAACAGAAGTATGCATGACTGGTACAGTGATGCAAAGTCAACAAAGCTGGGAGAACTAGAAGCTCAGGTTCGAGAAACACTGGAAGGACCCATGTCATCAACAATTACCCCAAGGGAAAACAGAGATGTGGGCAAGTGGGGAAAAGCAAAGGACAGAGAACTGGTTTTATAATGTTCAAAGTAAGGCCAAAGGTAAGAGACCAAAAGCGACCTAAAAACTAGAGGAAAAATGTTTACTGAGACAGTAACCTCGATGAAGAAGCAGAATGTTTGGCCGGACAGAAGGGATGGTCTGAGATCATCTGCCAAGCGGAGAAGCCTTAGACAGGAAATCCCAGATTGCTGAGAGGATTCAGGGACTGACACAAACCAGGTCAAGTAAACAATGAGCCCCAGCAAGCGCATTTCTCAGTGAGCCTGAAAAGACAACACAAAGCTCAGTCATCACGGACGAAGAGATGCGTTCATCTCCAAACATTAATTCTGTACGCTCATCACAGTCTTGCAGGGTGTGATAATCACTGTGACCCATGCACGGGAGTAAACCAGTTCCCTCGTGCCCAAATACAGAACTGAGCAGCCAGGGATTTAAGTTCAGAATTCTGTGTTCAACCACCTGGAAAATTTCAGGTTTGCATTGAAGCTGGGTTTCGGGGTGTCCTAATCCCTCCTTTGAAACTAAAGGAATACACTCAGTTCTTTGCCAAAGCAAAAAGAGAGAGGAGAGGCTAGGTAGATCTACCCCAAGCACGCTCTCCTTATTTGTTGACCAGAGGCTTATCAGGCTGGGAACACCAAAGGTACCAGCCCCTCCATTACCCAGTTTCAGGCTTACCATTAGAATGACTCAGCTCCGTGCACTCTCAGGACAAGTGGGGCAAAAGGACAACGTAAACTCAGTTCCCACCATTTGTGGGTAATAGTCTATTGTCTCATGCATGTTACCACACTTGACCTTGGTGAATCAACCTGTACTGTCAAAGAAATTCTACACCTACAGTCAGTCCAGCCAGAGACAGGAAGCACGTGCTCACGACCAGGTTCTCCCACGACTGCTGGCTACAAAAGGTGACCCTGTTCTTCACACTCTGGGAAGCCATGCTTAGAATCACTCTTCAGGAGAAAGAGGAGTCTCATAGGTACTCATAGGCACAGTCTTGAGCTTATTAACCCTGCAATGTATTTGCTGGCCTTCTCCCCGAACAGTTCTACAAAGGCCCAAAACATTCTTCATAAAAGCAAAATGTGTAAGGTCTGTGCAAAGTCTGTGTGTCCATGTGTGTACATATGTGTGTTGGAATGTGCATGTGTGTTTAGTGGTTTTCTCTATGTAGGCACACTTGCACATGTATGTGCCTATAGGTAAACCTCTAGTGTAATTTTTAAATTTTTGCTTTCTTTATTTTTGAGACAAGTTCTCCTCATTTAGTAAGCATGCAAGGCTGGCTGCAGCAGAGGACGAGAGAGAGAGAGAGACAGACAGGCAGACAGACAGACAGAGAGAGAGGGGGAGGAGGGAAGAGAGAGCTGGTTGATAGTAACTAATAAATACACTCGAGGTTTGAGGTTTACCTCTGGTTTACACATATGCACACTCACACACATACATACACACACTTATACACACACAGTCACCCTCATACACATGTTTATTCATACACAAACACAGAATTAAAACAACAAAACAGGAGAAAGACAGTTTTCTGTAGGAAATGAGTTGGAGATGTACTTGGAATGTGGAGTTGGGGCCTCAAATGAATGGTACATTGAGATGCTTTATAGTAAGGCTGAGCTTTTGAGAAGAAAGAAGAAATAGATGTTGGGAGGAATGACACAAGCTCTTAGTCTTGTGGGAGGAAGTATGCTTTTGACATCAGTACAAGTAGAAAAGACTAGAAAAGGGCCGGTCCTAGCTGATGCTGAGTGATTGTGGGACCTCGGGGGATGGCCTGGGACCACGTGGCTGTTCAAGGAGCCTGGTTCATAAGAGGTAAATTAAGTTGGAAACAGGTAAAGATATATGTGCAGAGCCCATTCCAGGAAAACTTCCAAATGACAAAACTGTAGTAGTCGTGCCTAAAGTCTGAAGTCAAATCTAATTGCATAATCTGGAGACAACCTTAACATGCATAGTGAGTATTCAGAGTATTTCCTGCAGATCATTATAAACACGGTGTTCCTGGCTAATGAGTGTGTGTGGGTTGCTGGCTTTCTCGAACTTTTTAGGTGAGAAAATATGAGAAAAATAAATATGTGATTATTTAAATGATGTGTGCAGGTGTGTGTGTGTGTGTGTGTGTGTATTTGCAGGAAACAAGAGCAGATAGTCTAGTCAACAATAATTTCCAGTGTGCTCAACAACCTCTAATCAATTTTTAAAAGAAGCTTTCTCTTTATCCACCAGACTCTGAATACAAGACACACTTTTCCACTAGAGATTAGTTTCTAGCATGATAATAACAGACAGAGACTTCAAGATAGGCTTTGGCGTCAGGAAAGAGGGCAAATTCTGGAAATAAATTAGTGACAGTAAAACATTTTAAAGAAAGAAAATCTAGGTGGTTTTTGTTACCAAAATCTGTCCCTAAAATGTTTTTGAAATCAAGGAACTCAAAATTACTACAAGAAAAACAGCTTTCAGCAATATACTGTAATCTCATCAGCTCTCCAGCATTGGCCCGACTATTATTACTTGAAACAATAAGCCAAGGCTTTTTGGATGCAGGTGAAAAAACTTGTCGCTAATTGTACTTGTGAAATAAATCACAATGCCTGGGTTGTGCTTTCCTGTCCCTCAGAGCTATGTGTAACTATACCGGTCAAGAGCTGAAGAGGAGGGCATGACTCCTGAACACAGTTCTGAAAAAGAATGGCCTGTATCTAAGTCACAGGGCTGCATACAGTACCCCAAGTCACAATGATGATTGTACAACAGGAAGTGCTCCACTGCTTCCATGGATGTGTTTAATGACTGGATCCCCCACACTGGAATTACAGATGGATATGAACTACCATGTGCGTGCTGGAAACCAAGCCCAGGTCTACTGTAAGAACAGCCAAGGCTCTTACCTGCTGAGCCATCAGTCCAGCCCTTAAGAATTTTTTATTTTAAAATAAGCCATATTTGCTAGGTATTTATGTGGTTTTTTTAGTCCAAATTAAAAAACTTTTTTTAAAAGTTTCTCAAGACATACCAAATATCAAACAAATACAGTAATTTTGAGTTGTGTATTTCTATACTTTTACAACATCTAGTTTGTGTGATAAAAGATACCTCAACTGCCTGAACAAAGACAACATCAATGAATATCCCAAGCAGAGGGAAGACCTCAGGGGTCTCGAACCCCAGACAACTAATGACTGCAGACAAAGAGACTTAGGCCTCCCAGGAATAAACACCCTAACGGGTTCTCCAATACATGTGGTCAGTCCTGAAATCATATTCAAACAAGCAACTCCAAATGGACTCACTACGTTGTGTTTATGTGTGCTTTATAGAGATAAAGATACATAGAGCAGTTATCATCAAAGAAAAAAGAGGCCATCGGTTTGAGAGGGAGTCAGGAAACATGGGTGGGAGGGGAAGAAGTGGAGAAATGTTGTAATTAGATTTTACTTACAATCTAAAGATTTTACTTAAACTTTTAGGACTGCACTTGACATTTAAAAGTTGCACATAAACAAAATGATAAAAATAACAATAAAAAATTCATCAAACTTTGAACATAGCTTTTTAAAATCCCATAAGGTATTTTATTTCTTAATCAACTCCACTTCCTGTGAATACCTGCATGTTCTGGAGTTCTTGCACTTTTAATTGACATAGTCGTGTTCTCTCCTATTCACAGGCCTTCCCAGTTCCATGCCTTTGTTTTAAGCATTTTTCAGTCAGGGCAAATTAATAAATTCCCCTATTCATCGACACCTGCTGATTCAGAATGAGTCCTGTCTAATTGTTTTGAGTGCTCATGGGTGTTCACTGTGGATCGTGGCCAACATTCAACCATCGGAGAAAATTGTCCTTCCACACCCTGCTAAGCACAGAGTCAAACAACAATTCTTTTGGTGATCAGCATCACCAACTACGACTTTTTGCTTAGTGTGTGTTTTTAAATGAAGACCTGTTGGTTGACTAAAGTCAACACAGTTTTCACACAGTAGAACATCGGATGCTGCTGTGCTTTATAGTGTGCACAGATAGCATCTTTACTGGAATCTATGACCCCCATTAACAAGCTTTAAAATCCCAGTTTGTGTTATTTCCCACATGACATTCTTTTTTCAGCCCATTTCTGTCTTTTTTATCTCTACCTTTGCAAAATTAATATGTATTTTTGATATAATCTTCCTGTTTTTCATAACAGGTCTTTGTGTTAGCTCTTTCTTTTGTTGGTAAATATTCTTGCTACACTTTAGAAGAGACTTCTGATGTCATGGCACTCAACTTCTTGCATGGTTTATTGCTGTGCTGGACATAGAGGTCCAGAATCAGATGTTCTCTTTGACCTGGAAGCTTGCTTTAACTTCCCAGAATGCCTGAAGGAAGCTTCAGTGTGGAAGATCTGTTCAATTCAGAAGAATGGTACAGTTTGGGTTCTCATGACAATGGAATGTTTTCTTGTGCAAACCAATGCTCTAGAGTAAGATGGGGAGCTTTTCCTAGAACCCCATATTCTAAACTTACATCCAGGAAGCCCAGTGCTGTGTTTGTTGATGAGTCAGGGTGTCCACCCATCTTAGGAGAGATCTCAACAGTGGTAAATGAGGAGTACCCCATCATGGGTTCATAGTCACTTGCTAAGATTAGAGATTTTGTCATGTGGCTTGTGCAAGATGGATTTTAACTGTAACATTCTTCTCTTATTTTATACATATGGGTGTTCTGCTTGCATTCATGTATGTGTGCCACATGCATGCAGGGCCTAAGATGGCCACAAGAAGTCAGATTCCTTGGGACTAGAAATAATAAGGGTAACAAGTCACCATGTGGGTGCTGGGAATTAGGCCCAAGTCCTCTGGAAAAGCATCCAGTACTTTTAAGCACTGAGTCATCTGTCCAGTCCTTCAGTCACAGGATTGTGTCTACTTCATTCAGACTGAGGACCAAAGGAAGTGCTGGGAGTTCTGCCACTGAGCAGCAAACCAAATGTCAATGGACTGCTTGGCCTCCCGTGGGACGTCCACATCACATTTCTCACACTCTCTTCCCACCAAGACCCCATGATGGAAGAAGGGTCAGGAAAGACTGTTAGAGCCAGAGGCTGGAGAGGGCAGGGCTGAAATATTGTCTTCTGCACGGGACAGCACTGCTCCATTCACATGCTAGCAGCAGCCGTGGCCATCTGCACAAGATCCAGGTTGTGAGCACTGCAGCTTGGAGGAGGGGCTCACGAGCTTCTAGCCCTAACCGAGGAGCTATGGACTATAGATGGCTTCTGGAAGAGAGAGAGTTGCTTTTCCTTAAGGGCGTGTCCCTAGTAGGTCAAACAACCCCTACTGGGTGGCCCACAATCCACACATATATAGAGAGCACAAAATGTACAACTTGAATTATAAGAAAAAAAAAGAGATATTGGAAAAGGTAAAGTGGACATGAGAGGAGCCGAGGAGGAACAGAGCGATGGATATGATCAAAATGTGTATAAAGTTCTCAAGGAATCAATAAAAAGTTATATTTAAAAAACAAAAACTAGGTCTCCGTAATAGTCCTGCAGATCTCCTCCACACCAGTCGGTTTCTCTTTATTTCTCACAGAATTCAGCAAGTTGAAGCCTGCATCTTGCCAGGTCTCCCGCTGCACGCCCTGTTTATGGAGGCATCTCTGCTGTGGCGGTAAAACCACAGAACAGACTCTAACCGCCATCCTCAGCCTTCCTTTGTTCCATGCCCTTTATGTCCCTTATTTAAAAGGAGACATACAAGCCTTCTTCACTCACACCTCAATTAAAGGCTTTAGAAATGGTGCCACTTAATTGCAGCTTATACAAGGAAGACAATGTATCCTAATTCCTCTGAGCTTCTTCCCTTCTTTCATATTAATTTTCTTTCTTTTTTTAAATGTGGCTTTTTAAAATATGAACATGGCCAAGAAGCATTTACATAGAGCACTTTCTACTCATTTACTCCCCCAAGTTGGTTCCTTCCTCTGAATAGTTAATACAGGGGAGAGGTTCTGTAAAATCTGGACGTATCCTCTTCCTTCTGGGAGGTTATACTGAGTGTGTGGTGGGTGGGTGGGTTGAAGGGTGGGTGTGAATGTGAAGTGGGACCTGTGAGAGTGTGGGGGTGGGGTATGAGTGAGTGTGTAGGTGGGAGTGGGGTATGTGCAAGTCTGAGAATGGGTGTGCATGGAGTGAGGAGTCAGGTGTGTGTGTGTGTGTGTGTGTGTGTGTGTGTGTGTGTGTGTAGAATGTGCAACAGAACACAATAGGCGGGGCCCTGGACATCAACAACCAAGTGCCACTCAGGTAGGGATGAAGATGTGGTTTGTAAGGTTATAAGATTATAAGAACATATCCAAGAGGCATGTGGAAGGAAGCAACATCTTCCCCATGGGTTGGCACTGGTGGCACTGTGATGGGCAGAGCAGAGGGCTCACTCTCTGCAGAAGCTGAGCCTCGGGCAGGGGATGCGGTCTACTGCCCATGAAGGAAACGACCAGGCTCTTGTCTGTCTTTAAGTGGAAGGAATTAGATGTCTCCTAGGCTTGACTCTGAGGCTCACACCCCATGGTCAGGTAAAAGCTTGCACTTTCTATGATGTACATGGTCCCAGGTAGGATGATTGAGTCTCTAAGATGTCAGCCTCTCAATGGACCGCTTTCTTGTTGAAGTGAACCATTTAGTTCAAACCTTGGGAAGATGGGATCTGGGTCTCAGTGTGACACTCTATTTTCATATGTTTTACATACATACATACAAACACACACACACATTTATTTAATCAGTAAATATGGTAAGTGAAACTTGCTAACAATAAATCTAGAGAGTGCATGATCTCCTCACAAGAACTGATGATTTGGTGATTTCTGAATTTCAGTTACAGATTTTCAGTATGATTCCCCCTGATTCTCTGACCACTTTTCTTCTTCCTTTCTTTAATGAGTTTAATGAAACAGGGTCGAAAACAGCCTGGCAGGCCTTTGCTGATGCAAAAACACAGTTCTCATCTCCAGTGGGACATTTATTCTGGAGACAGATACGAGTGGCCACAGCTCAGAAACATAGGTTTAGGTTGCTCCAAACACCATGACAATGCAGTAGCAATGTCAAACGTTTTCATAGTAAGAGACCAAAGAAAGTTATAAATCAAGGCCTTAGCAGAGTTAAAAATACAGTGCTAAAACGAGTGGGTAGTTGGGTGAAAGGCAGAGCAGGGAGGTTTCTGTTACAGCCTCAGATGTTATACAACAGCATTCTTGCCTTTGTGTTGCTGGAAGTGATGGACTCTGTTTATGCATTCCAGAAAAAGGGGATTTTCAGCAGAAAATTGTCAGGTCATTAGGTCAAACACAGAGGTGGTTAATAAATGTCTATTTTGTAAACTAGAGATAAGGCAAGATAAATAATGCTGGGCCCCAAATGTTCCACCTCTCTGTAATCTGTGACGTTTCAGTCAATCAGCCTGAGCAATCTTTAACATATGTGTAACTTTTTAATGTTCCTCTTGGGGGAAGGGACTGGAATTAGAGATGAAAATAATCTTGAACCTCTGATCTGCCTGCCCCTACTTCCCAAGTACTGGGACCAAAGGTATATAGCACCAAGCCAGGTCTGATTGCTTATGTTATAAATAACTAAAAATTGTTAATATTTTCATTTATTCATTTTCAGCATTTGTGACAAGAGGTTGTATTCCAGTAATTGTGGGAGAATTTCAAAATAAGACATTTTACAAGGGTTCCTGGTGTTGTGTGGGTTGTTTGCCTTTGCTGCAAATGTTATAATATAAAGGAAGCTGCATAAGTGCTCTTTTGGGAGAACCCAGAGCCCTTAAGGGTCTGAGAATGCCATGTTGCCTAGCAATCAAAATGAAGTATGGTTCCAAAGCTTGGCTCAAGCTGGCCCTGAAGTAAAGGCAGGAGTGGCAAATGGAATAAGACCTGTGAAAAGTGAGAATCTGGGAATGATTGGCAGGCGTGACCAAGAGACTAGAGAAAAGAGAGTTACAATGGAGGGTCTCTGATGTGAGGAAGAAAGTCAGCTGGGATGGAAGTCAGCTTCCTGCTGCGCCCTGTAACTGTGAGGCCTCAGGTTTACAGCTCCCAGGCCTGAGTTTGAACTCAGAGATAACTCTGTGTAGAAAGAGAAAGTGTAAACTCCAAAGCAGGACTGTCTCCAACCACCAATTGACAGTCCAGACAACTCCAGCTCCCTGGGTGGTAGCTCATCACAGTGAACGTTCAAAGCCCTCACAGAGAGTCTCAAATCAGCTTCATCTGGCCAAGGCATAAGCTCTCGGTGGGTCCCTGTAAATATAGCTTCTGTGACAACCACGAAGCAACTTCTGATAATTCTAATATAAAAACACATGGTTCTTGGGCCTGTGAGATGACTCAACAAGTGAAGGCCCTTGTAGCCAAGCCAGATGACCTGAGTTTGATCCGTGGGACCCACACAGTGGAGAGGAGCAGTTCTTAAAAGTCTGACCTTCATATGCCCACCAAGGTATGAAAACAGCCTGCACACATGTATACACTTACTACACACACAATATGACTGCATGTAATAAAAATGTTTGAAGTACTAAATAAATGAGCATCTCTCCCTCCGTGCTCTTGGCTTATCCGGATTAAATGAGCATGTAGGAAATAAAAGCCATCACTGTTCATAGAGGTCTACATAGAATGCTTGCTCGTAGCACACAATGTTAAGCTGTGTCATTCTATTTAGTCTCAGAGCTGACAAAGAAAATTTTTGTTTTATTATCTTTTTGCAAATGCGTAAACTTGGACAGAGAAAGTTTCGGTAGCTTGCTGTAGGCCACAGTTCATAGCTACTATACCAGAGCCAGCTCACACACTGGCTCTAAGGTCTAGACTCCCGGCCAATCTTCTATAAAGAAATTCTACAAACAAAAGAATGAGTGTATCTGACCATTGTGGTTTTGGTAGCTCATTCAACACTGGAAGCATTCAAAGCCATCTTTTGTATTATGATCTTATCTTTAGAATGTTGGTAGATAACCAGGTAATTTCCTGTGATGTTATATCCTGGTCTCACTGCCAGATGGCCAGGAGGCCGTTTCCAATATTTGTCTTGAATCTCACTCTATGTGATGGAGAAGCATTGCCACAAACTTGGTCTTACGAGACATACATATGCATAGCTGGAGAGGTGGTTCTCTGTTAAGAGCACTTGCTGAAGACTAGGGCTCAGTTCCCAGCTCCCATATGGTGGCTCATAAGTACCTGTAACTCCAGTTCCAGGGGCTCTGATGCCCTCTTCTGGCCCCCATGCTGCACATAAACATGAAGGCAAACATACTTATACCTATAAATTATTTTTAAATGCTTTTTTAAAAAATGTGTTCTCTGCTTCTCCACTGTTGGTGGGGTTGTAAACTGATACAACCACTCTGGAAATCAGTCTGGCGATACCTCAGAAAATTGGACATAGTACTACCTGAAGACCCAGCTATTCCACTGCTGGGCATATACCCCAGAGACACTTTAATACACAACAAAGATATATGCACCACAATGTTCATAGCAGCTCTATTTATAATAGCCAGAAGCTGGAACGAACCCAGATGTCCTTCAGAAGATGAATGGATACAAAAATTGTGGTACATTTACACAATGGAACACTACTCAGCCACCAGAAACAATGACTTAACCAAATTCTTAAGAAAATGGCTACATCTAGAGAATATCATCCTGAGTGAGATAACCCAGTCACAAAAGAACAGACATAATATGCAGTCACTGATATTGGGATGCTAACCCCAGAGGCTTGCACTCCCCCAGAAACAACTCACAGACTGTATGAAGTCCAAGAAATAAAGAAAACAAAAAAAAAATTTACAAAACAAGAAGACTTTGACTATTTCTATGTTGCGCTTTGTTTTGCATGTACTTTACGCTCATTGTAACTATTAGGTTTTCAATGCATACTGTCAAGCCCTTGAAAAAATCAAGTACTGACTAAAAAATATATTCACATAGTTTTATGTAAAAATTATTTTAATATCTGAAAAAACAGTACTGACAAAAATGTATAATTTTAAGCAAAAAATGTTTAAAATCTGTACATTTATCTTTGTTTTGTAAAATAAAGTCGTTTTAAAAAAAAAAAAATGTGTTCTCTGGATTGAATTCTCCTGAACACACAAATGAATGTTCCTTTTTCAAATCCAAGGTTGTGTTTTTTCATGTCTGAGAAGATGTATATTTTAGTTCAATTTCTTTTGTTTTTATTGGTTTTGGTCTTCCTTCGCTTTGCTTTATTTTAGTGGTGGTAGGGAAATGATTGCATGTATGTAGCCCAGGCTGGCCTCAAGCTCAACCATGTAGCTGAGGATGACCTTGAACTCTTAATCCCCTGCCTCCACCTCCGCAGGTCAGAGAATATCAGTGCGTGCCATGCTTTATGCTGTTGCTAAGGATGGAACACAGGGCTGCATTCACACTATCTTCAAACATTGTAGCAGCTGAGCGATACCCTCAGCCACTCTGTTATCATCTAGTTTAGGCTGTATTCACTCTTTTTTCCCTAGACCCTTCTCTCCAGCTTTCTATCCCTCAGGTTCTCAGAAATTGGAACTAACTAATAGTCAATGTCAGGTGCTCAGTATAACATGATTGTACTCAGTATAGAAATCGTTCAGGCCCAGTGTGCACACTTCCTGTTCCACATCCCTGCTCACCTATCTGTACACTCATAGGCCAGCTCTGCATCCCCTTCCTAAACTCTTAGGGTTTTTTGTTTGCTTGCTTGCTTGTTTCACTCCCCAGATCCAGCACCATTTCTCAACTTTCTCCCTATACACTACTGGCTTTCTCCTCTTCTCTCGTGGTCTACCGTGACTACCGGCGTGTTATATCCAGCCCAGTCTTCTTCCTCCTTCATAAGGTTTTATCCAACCTCTAACTAGACATCTTCTCTTAGAAACTTTATCAGAATATCAAGCATAACATTTTCAACTAAATTCTTTATCTGTACACACATTTGACATCAAACTGCAGTGTCTGTAGTTGTTCACTGTTTATTTATATTATATTTATGTATGAGTTCATCTCTCCAGGCGCTCGGACAAATAGGGACAATGTTATAATGCTCCTTTCCTCCCATATCATACTGGCCCCACTTCCGGTGGCTGTTCTGAACAATAGACACCCCGCTGCATGGTTCCAAAACTGTCTCAAGTGACTTGATTCTCCTGAATCACTCCACTAGCCTAGTCGTTTCTATGTCTGTCGCTCTTTCTACATTCTACAGCAGCAGCTCTCAACCCGTGGGCCACACCCCCTTTAGGGGTCATAACTTGGGTATCCTGCCTATCAAATATTTACATTTCAATTCATAGCAGTAGCAAAATTATTCTAACAAAGTAACAATGAAATTAATTTTATGGTTGGGGTCACTACAACATGAGGAACTGTATTAAAGGGTCTCAGCCTTAGGAAGGTTGAGGACCACTGGTCTAGCGAGCATCCATTTTATACACTGTGGCTAGAGGATCCTCTATACATGAAGGTAAAATCACATTTTTTCTGTTAGAACTCAACCATATTACATCAGGTTCATTGCAAAATTCAAGGTAATTATTTTTCCCAGTGGTTTTACAAAGTCTCCCTCTGTTTTCTTTAGCTTCCTGACATTATCTCCTTCCCTTAAACTCTGAAGACTTTCATCTTTAAGGTATTTTCATCAGGTGCCATGTATATAGTCCAGTTGGGAATTGCTTGCCTAGCATTCCAGAAGCCCTGGATTTCCTCCGTAACACTTCATAGAACAGATGTAATGGTATATGCCCCTAATCCTAGGACTTAGGGTAAAGGCTACATAGTAGGCTGAGGCTGGTCTGGGCTGTAGAAGACACTGTTTTAAACAAACAAACAAACAAAGAAGGACGAGCAAGGATAATTGCTTGGCTCATTCCTCCTGATGAAATATCCGTTCCCCCCCAGAATGGACAGTCTCATTTTTATTCAAAGTTGGACTCAACAACTAAGAATTTGGTAAAGCTTAACTCAAGTCTCTTACTCAGCCACATGAAGTTCCACTCTTACATTCCCCTTTCTGAATTTAATTTCTTCCCAATGTGGCTCACACATTCTTAACTGACAAAATTGATTTATTTTGTTATCTCTGTCTGCTTCCCCCCCCCCCCCCACACACACAAGATTGTGAATGCCAATAGCTCAGGGATACAGGGATAATTTATTTACATCCTAAATGCTTTCAATGGTGCCTTGCACATGGTGAGAATTGATGAACAGATGCTGGGTGAATAAACACAAAGGTGTTTATTTCTTCCTTACACTTCTGTGCTCAAGACTGGTACGCACACTTTGTTGCTTTCAGTCTGCTTTTAAGTTCCTAGCTTCTCATCCATATTTATCACACAATTGCAATTCTGTTTACTATACTATTCCAAAAATCCGAAAACAGTTTGTCTTAGAAGGAAAAAACAGGAAGCTTGAGTCTGTCAATGGAGAAAGGGTCTGGCCTCTGACAAGCACATGATGTGACTGGCAGATGACTTGTTCCCTTGTCTAACTTCTTGACCTACCCTGCAGATGTTCTATAAGATTTATGCTCTACTGCTGTTGATGTTACTGCTGCTGTTGTTACTGTTGTTGCTGTTTTGAGGCAGAATCTCTACCTTGAAACTCTCTGTGTACCTGATGTTGACCTTGAACCCCCTGATCCTTCTGCCCACACCTATTCATGCTGGAATGACAGGCATGCATTATCTTTATGAATTTGTATATAGTATAAAACATTCAGCTGCCGCCCTACACTCTGCGTCTGCAGTTCAAGATGCATTTTGGTTTTGGTTTTCTCCTCTAACTCGCAAGCGCTTGGATTGTTCTGGAGACACGTGGGAGTTTATTCTGCAACAGGAAGATAGCTTTTAACAAAGGAACTGTGTGACAGCTACAAAAGCTCTTCCTTGTGTCAAGCATGATCTTATATACCCCATCAGTACCTTTAGCAAGCACAGTCCTTTTGAAAACAAATTGTAATTCAAGGGTCTGTTGAATAGAGAGCAGTAGGAAAATGACATACTCTTTCTTGATTTTTTTTAATTGTCAGATAAAATTTATAGTAAGACCTGTTGACAGCAGAACTTGATGTATTTATATTCAATTAAAGCAGACACTCATTTCTCTTCAAAGAGAGGGCTTACAGGAGGGCTTACTGTTAGAAGAGAGCTTCTGAGACACAACACTTGTTTCCCAGCTACTCCCCCTTACAATTAGTGAGCTTTGTTCAAGTCAAAGCCAAGTCCATAAGGCATATGTGTTCATATCAATAAAGATCTTATAATTTAACTGCAATGCCATAAACCCTACTTTGTTATTCAACAAATGCTTAAATATTTTATGCCAATTCTGCTGTGTATGTTTGACATAAAGTAGTTAAGTAGTAGTCCAAGTTTTCTGTTGTTCCTATGGTACTTAATCACAGCAGTAACCTCTTTGGCTAAACATTAGTGTTGCTGGGAATTTAAGAAACCATTTATAAAGTGTTGAGAGTAATTAAAGGCAAGTCTCCAGACAGTACCTCTTTTTCTCCAGTGAATGGTGCCTCATGCCCAGCACGGCAGTTCCTAACACTGATTACAAGCAGAAATTCTAATCTAGAGTTCAGAGTATTTGCTTGGAATTGATGATGTCTTTGAGCAGTACTTGATAAGTCAAGTGTCGACCACACACTGTCTATTCCGAAATGTTCTACGGGGTAATGAATGAACTTGGAAGAGTAAGTCAACACTGTCTCAAGCCAAGGTAAAACAGTCATTTCTCTTCTCTAGGTCTGCTTCATGCAGAGACCCAGAGAGAGGCTCTTGATTTAAGGCTCCAGAGTTTATTTGCAGTTGCAAGATTTTATGGTTCTACTTCTTTTAATTGTCCCAAATATGTATTTTAAGAACCAAAATATATTCTATATTTGAAATAACATGCTCATTTATGCATTCATATATAAGTTTTCTAATTTTATAGATTTAGAATATATATTTAAATTTTACCACTTCTAAATAAATGAACCCAAATTTCAGAGTCCTCTGCCTTGATATCTCTCTCTCTCTCTCTCTTTCTCTCTCTCTCTCTCTCTGTGTGTGTGTGTGTGTGTGTGTGTGTATGTCTATGTTTTGTTGAGGTATTTTAAAGAAAATTAGTGTGGTAAAAGAAAAAGTGAAGAAATAAAAAAATTATGACTTAGAGTTTTAATTTTCACAATAAAACACCCTGGCCAACCTACTTCCAATGGACAGGGACACCAACACACCCACAAAACCTTCAACCCTCAAGATGTCCCAGCTACCAATGTGTAAGAATAAGATGGAGCAGAGATTGAGGGAATGGCCAACCAATGACTGACCCAGCTTGAGACCTACTGAGAGAGAGAGAAAGAGAGAGAGAGAGAGAGAGAGAGAGAGAGAGAGAGAGAGAGAGAGAGAGAGAGAGAACCATTGGCCCTATTAATGATACCCTACTATGCTTGCAGACCAGAGCCTAGTTTAACTCTCTCCTAATAGGATTCAACCAAAAGCTGATGAAAATTAATGTGGAGACCCACAGTCAAACATTAACCAGAGTTCAGGGAGTCTTGTGAAAGATTTGGAAATAGGACTGAGAGAGACAGATGGGTTAAAGACACCGTAAAAAAAAAAAAAAGAAAAGAAAAGAAAAAACAAACAAAAAAACCCTACAGAGTCAACGGACCTGGGCTCATGGAGCCTCACAGAGATTAAACCATAGAGCATGAACTGTATCTAGGCCCACTACACATTTGTAGAAGATGTGCAGATTGGTTGTCCTGTGGATCTCCTAATAATTGGAATGGGGTCCATCTCTGACTTGAACTCTGATGCCTGCCTTTGAGTCCCTTTCCCCTAGCTGGGCTGGCTTGTCTAGCCTCGGTAGGAGAGAACACATTTAATCCTGCTGTGATTTGATGTGCCAGGAAGGACTGGGGGGGGGAAACTATCCTTCTCTGAGGAGGCAGAGAGAGAGAGAGAGAGAGAGAGAGAGAGAGAGAGAGAGAGAGAGAGAGAGAGAGAGAGATGGGAGAAAGTGTATATAAAGGTGAGTCTGGGGAGTGGAGGGTGGGACTGTGTCTGGGGTGTAAGTGAATAAATAAATTAATTAATGAAAAATGAGCATCATGGTCAAGAGTAACTTGAGAACGAAAGTATTCATTCCACCTTGTATGTCTGAGGTACATTATCCAGGGAAGTTGGGACAGAAACTCAAGTCAGAATCTGACATGAAAACCATCAAGGAGTGTTAGTAGCATTTCCTCCTGGCTTCTTCAGCCTCCTTTCTTATAGCAACAGGACCACCATTCAGCAGTGGTACCGCCCACAGTGAGCTGTTTTCTTCCACAGCAATCATCAATCAAGAAAGTGTATCACAGGTTTGCCCACATACTGATCCATTGGAGCATTTCCTCAATTGAAGCTTCCTCTTCCAACATGACTGTAGCTTGGGTCAGGAAGTCACAAAACTAGCAAAGAAGCACATAAGCACACACACATTAGTCTAGTCCCCCATACCCTTTAATCATAATGGTTTAAGATACTTATGATAAGAATCAAAACAATGTTAGCTTTTTTTAAAAAAAGTTTTACTTTCCAAGCAATGAATCTATTACACTAGAAAAGAGTCCTTGATCTTTAGTAGGGCACTAGACCAAGAACCTATTTATACAAAGCCATCCTTCAAGGGTTTTGAATTACAGAGAGAGAAGAAACCTCCTTTTTCATTGAAGTCCTTTCCATTTGAAATTAAAAGTCTTAGCAAATGTTCTTGCCCTAAATAATTTCACACCCTAAATGAAATACTGTTTAAAACATACAACCAATGTTCTCCCAAAAAAAAACTTAGACAAGAATTAAAAACACAGATGTTGTTAACCACTTTTTGCATTTTCTTTTCCAGTTGGTCAAGGGTACAAAAGCACTTCCTATAAGCTCCAGTCTACTCTTTGCTGGGTGCTAGAAAGCAGAATGCAGTCCAGGATTGGAAGCATCACACAGAGGCAGAGTGCCTACCTAGTGTGCAGGGCCTTGCAGTCAATCTCCAGCTCTAGGGAAGAAAAATAAATGCAGCCCAATATGGAGGACATATTAGCAGCTAATTAAACAGGGGAGTGTATTGGGCACCATAACCCACTAACTTTTCTCAGAGACTCACGAAATATTGCATAGTGGAGAAACCATCTGAGATCCTTCTCAAGGAATGAGAAAGAACTGAACTAAAAGGGAGAGGGCTGGAGGAGAAGAAGGAGGAAGGGAGAAAGGTAGGGACTAAGAAAGATTTCAAGGATAAGCCACAAGGGCAACATCTCATATGAGGAAAGGGCTTTGCTTCTGAAACTAAGAATCAGTAAAAATGGGCTATGTGCTGGATGCTAGTGGTGTGTGGGTAAGATTCTGGGATTTTTATATGCCATGCACACAACAGTTTTTGAAGTTAGTAATACTCTGCACATGTACACACACATACACATACACACACTTATAAACATAGGCTAAATTCATGCTTTTATGGTACTAAGAATTAGGAAATGAAGTGACAACTGAGCACTGTCCTGATGATTAAGGTACACAATTGTCACTTTGAGTTGCTTAAGATAAAAGTAAAATACATCTCTCTGTATTTATTTACTTAAAATAAAAATAAAAAGCATTTCTCTGTGCCCAGCCTCCTGTTCCAGCTCTCACATCCGTAGACCCCCATAGCTGCTTGAAAAAAAAATCTTTCTCATGCCCTATGCACTCTTCAAACAGGCATGTGTGACGCCATGGAACCTCATAACATACTGAATCCCATTCAACTGAGCTATACATGTACATGACTGACCTACAGAGAAAGAGGTCTGAGCTCCATTGCACATGAAACTGTGAGAAGTTCAGTTGGTAGGCTCTTGCTACTCTGCTGTCTATGAGACAGTGTCCCATCCCTAGGAAATGGATCCTGGGCTCAACTCTGTCCTAGGACACCTAATGTGTCTCATTCAGGCTCATGAACTTGCCTTCAAGCATCCACTACTGTCTCGTCCTCCCTCTCTGGCTCACTCTGGTGACATTTTATCCCTGTGGGACACAGTGCCCAGGATTATTATCCTCTTCTACTATTGTGTCCTTCTAGAGGAACCGAGAATCATCAAACTGAAGAAACAGTGTTGGATTTTCCAATGAGCAATCAGACGTTAATGAGACCCCCCCTAAATTAATCTGAATCCCCAGGTGTCATTGAAATGTCATTGCAGTGCCTCCTTTTCACCCCTTCAGTGGGACACACTGGGGTCAGGAGACAGCTACATGGCGATCAACATGATATGTTCCTGAGTGTGCGTGTGCTTGTTTTGTTCTTCCTTTTCCAACCAAGTTCTGTTTTGCTGAATAATTTTTTCCTCACTCTGTCCCCAAACAAGATTCTCTCTTATTACCTCATCAGTCCCTGGTGTGCATGACAGCTCTAACCAATTTCCCCATCCTTACTGAACCCAAGATACACAAATGGATACCAGAAAGGGAGGCTTCTGGGATATTCATCCTTGAGTCCCACAAGTCAGCAGGTCTTCTATCTTAGAACACACAAAAAGACAAAATTTTATTTGATGTTTGTATTCCTTGTATGTACCAAAACAGTTCTCTGTGTGAAAGTAAAAACTACTTTTAGATGTACAAAATGAAAGGATCTATACTTTATTCTTCCCCTCTAGCCCCGAAACCTTTGAAGATTTCAAATATTTTTAAAATTAGGTGAAGATATAATCAAGAGTTCAAATACCAATATGTGGGTATGAAGCTAGGCCGAGAAGGGGCAGGCAGAGCCGGGTCCAGCAGCAGAGTCTAGATTCTGAGAAGATGAAGCCACGGAGTACATAGAGTTAGTTATACATCAACAATACACCTCCTGTCCCACCTACACCTGAGAGTTACATAGACAGTGTTCAAAACCCTCCATTAAAAAATGTGTGTGCATTTACATGACACAGCCTTATACCATAGCCCTAGCTGGCTTCTTCATGTAGACCAGGCTGGCCTCAGAACACACTCACTCCTTCTTTACAGCTTACAATTTTCTTTAGAGAGAGAGAGAGAGAGACAGAGAGAGAGAGACAGAGAGAGAGAGAGACAGAGAGACAGAGAGGGGGGGGGAGAATTAGAGGTGTGTGTGAGTTTGCGTGTGTGTGTTTGTGTACGTGTGTGTGTTAGTTCTCAGAGGAAAGTTTGGAGGGATCATCTCTCTGACTCTTCATGTAGATCCAAGGGATAAAATACAAGTAGTCTGCTTTGATGGAAAGACTCTCCCCCAAATGAGCTGTTCTGCTACACTAATGCCTCATTTTTAATAAATAGATACATAAATCCTTAGCTCACTTAGCTAGGCCATTATTTGACGTAATATCTCCTTGGAGAAGGTCCTTAACAGACTCCAAAAATAAAAATTACATTTCGGTTTCAGTTCATTATGAATTCAGTTAAACTCAACCCATCATCAGCTGAGCTCAGATAGCGAAGTTAGACTTGGCTATTGCAGGTAGCAACAGCCTTCTCTTCTTCCATGAATCCAGTGTAAATCATACAGAGCAGCATGGCGTCGGTGGCTATTGTACCATGCAACTCTTACTTGGCTTTAGAAGCACAGTCTGATGCCCCATCTTCAGTCACGAGGACACTAGAGTGTCCACGATTTTATTCAGTTGATGCCAACCTTTCCTTAGCTCCTGTCTTCGATCACCATTGCTCTGCCCAGTCTCTCCCTCTGCCTTTTCCCTACCAAGTTTTCGACAATACCCTCCTCAGAACTGCACCCTACACCGTGCAAGTTCTGGCAGACATTCACATGTTTCCTCCCTTCTCTCAGCCTCCACGCCGTCTTTGCAAGGCCCAAACATGCCTAATCTCAGCAAAGCCTCCTCAGCCCTCAATAAGTCCCAAGCCCAGCCCAGAGTCTGAAAGCAGGTTGCTGCTTGCTCTGGGATCTCCTCCAGGCCCGCCCTGCGATCTCTCTCCACCTACCGCCCCCACCTACGCCAGTCTACGCCCAGATGTGATCACCTGCCCTGCCAAGCTAGTGATGCTCTCCAGCCCCAGAGCAAGTTTTCCTGCTCATTAGTCACTAGAGGGTGGAAATGGCGAGGCAGCAGTTCAGCGAGGCAGCACTGTAGCCTTCTCACCTTTTCCTTTTTCATTATAACCCATGTCAAACATACTTTTGTTATTCTGACTTAGTGCATGTTCGTGTGTGTGTGTGTGTGTGTGTGTGTGTGTGTGTGTGTGTGTGTGTGTGTGTGTACTCACACGCACACAAAACAAAGAAAATAGAAATGAACTCAATAGAAGAAATAACTAAATGCACAGGATAGTATGCACACACAGCTCCCACTAATTCAACTACACGTTTAAAAAAAGCAACAGAAATCAAAATTGCATGTGTGACTTTCATTATTTTATTCATTATATAGATTTCTGCATTGTAATAATAGGTTATATTTGTTCAGCCCTTGCTGGAGTCTGGAAAGTGTGTTAAATTACACAATCATCTGAGGTATCAAGTAAGCACGGAGTTTTGCTCTGTTATCTAGTAAGACCCTGAGAAACAGAAAGGCTGAGAGCATAGGCAGGCTGGTAGAAAGTGGTAGGAGTCAGATTTGAACCCACACTAATACAGTTGTAACTGAGGCCCTGGCCACAGAATCACCTATGTGCGAGTTTGTATCCCTGAGTAAGATTCAACAATGAAGTATATTGCAAGTTAGGTTAATTTAAGGCTTTTCACAGTTTTTTTTTTTTTTTTTTTTTTTTTTTTTTATGATTGAAGTTATCCCAGTTACAAGCCCTATTCAGAGGAAAAACTCATTTTGACACTTTTTGGTAAAATTTTTGAAATGATGTAATCATCTTAACACAATAATTTCTGTTAACAATATAGTATTCCTGTTAAATATAAAACACATTTTAATCAATCATGTATCTAACTTTTTAGACAGATGGATATCATAAATAAAACAAGAAAGGCGTTAAGCTAGCCTGCCTGAGTATCTTGTTTATTCTTTAGTTAAAAGAGAGAAAGTGCATACTAGTAACAATACTATAATGAATGGCAAAAAAATAATAATAATAAAAATAAAAATCCTAAAAATAGGACTATACTCATTTTCCCACAGTCTTAAAACCAAGAGTCTTATCCCCCCACCCACTTTAAAAATCTATTTGAAATTGATAATTACTGGGAGAGGAAAAATAAACATAATTCAATGGAGTAACACTGGGGATATCAACCTAGGGTAGGCCCCATGCTCAGACATAGTTGGCCCACACAAATCAGACTCTAAGTCTTGCTTGTTTATTTTCTGTTATTTTGTTGGGAGTTTATTTTCATTTTATAATAATAATAATAATAATTGTTATTATTATTATTATTATTATTATTAAACATGAATTTAAGTGGATAGACATTGGGAAGCATCTAGAAGGAGCTAAAGAAGAGCAAAGAATATGACTAAAATATACAATATGAAATTCTTAAAAAAATAAAAGCATTTTTAAAATTTAAGAGGACTAGCAAACTGAATAGATGTGTCATGAAAAATTCTCATGTTAGGAAAAAAACAACAGAACTCGGATCCTGTACCTGAATCTGTCTACCATTTTAACTCTTAATCGTGGCTCGCCTTGCTTAACTGTGAAACAAGTAGCAGTCTTGATATTAGTTTCATTATAGGGAAGTTTTCCAAGGAAAGTGTCGCCTCTAATGAAATGATGAGTGGACACAATGTGGAAGCAAACATAAAAAGAGCCAGAAGACTAAAGTGATGCTTGGACTACTTGTTGTCTGTGGTGGCCCTGCATTAAAGTGACAGCTGTTCCCAAACAGGGTTGATTTCTCTTAAGAAATATAGAGTGTCTGCTGGGAAAGACAAACTCATTAGCACTTCTAAAAGAAACAGCTTGCTATTACGACAGATTACAATTTTCAGCATGCAAAAAAAAAAATCACTGGGGAATTAATGACTGCCTTAAGGGTCGTCCAAACTCAACACAATTTCAATGTTTCCTGTCTCTGAAATTTAGAAGAAACTCCACTTATCACTAATGCTTGTTTCCTGGACTCTCACACTGCTATAGTCAAGAGCAGCCATACTTCATCCACCAAAACAACTCACTCTGGAGAAAAGAAGCCTCCAACCCAGAGATGGGCCAACAAGGTTTAACCGTAAATTATTTTACGATTAAGGCCCGAAGAAAATTACACACAACTTTCTTAAATGTCACCAAGCAAATGTCTCATCTTTAATATCAGGAAACTGGGAAATGTTTTAAAATTAAGCTTAGCTTCGTAATGCTCCATATGTCTAGACTCTTTGAAACCCTTCGTCCTCCAAACTGTTCTGTGTGACTAAAAGTTGGCCAAGAGGGAGAACAAATAGAGTGAAAAGCTTCATGAGCAGGATGCACCCACGCAGAGAAGAAACAGGTTTAACACGTTCTTGCTAAGCACACCCTTAAGCAGACCCATTAATTTAGCAAAATAATAGTAATATTAGTATAAGCAACTGCGGTAGTCAGTCGGATAATAAGACAGGAACCAGCATAAAACAGTGGGAAAACCTTCCCAAGTTGTGCAAGGTTTGTTCCACTTCAACATGAACCTGAACCATTAAGGCCAGTGGGAGGTGTTCACTTTGTGCTTGTGGTCCTGCCTGGGAGTAGCCACCAAAGAACAGAATGTGTAGTTAGGCAAGAAAACGATTCTGCTACTAGTAAGATCTCCAAACTCAAACTATTCTGAGATGCGAGGCTTAATGTTATAACTAGTCACCCCAGCTTAGAGAGCTTGGCAACAAGGTATCACTACTATATCTTAATTCTGCCTCCAGTTTGGGTTCTTGAAAATTCTATAATGTATCAACTGCCCAAGGTTCAGGGGATACATTGTCCAGGTTGGTTCTGCAAACACTTCCTGGACATGCTTGGACCCTCTAGAAAGCACCAAGCACACAGGTTATGTGCAGAGGATCAGCAAAGGGGCCCTGGTCTTCTAATTTCTTCATAGAATTTATTTTGGCTACTTCTAGACAGGACCTGGAACACTGAAGCATCCAGAACTTACTGGAACTCAAGAGCTGTCAACCAAACCATGTAGAACATCCTTTTAAAAATGTTTCAAGGGGTGGTAAATATTTCACTTCAAACCTCTCTCATACCCCTTCTCTCAGGCTAATAGTCTCTTTTTCTTTGATTATGTTTTTGCATGCATATATATGGAAATGTCTTCTCAAATATATATAAATGAAATCTGCTGAGTTCATATTTTGTTGTCCATGTGTATATGGTTTCAAGGTTAGCCAGTCTATACTGGACAACCAGCCAGGGGGCTTGTCCCAGGAAAAAGCTAATTCTCCTTTTCCCAGCAGTCATTAGTCTCCTACAGTTCTTTACTAGGGTAGCATCCCCTGAAACTTCCCCGTTCATATTAGCATGTCTATTGATGCTAAAGGTGTCCTGGTCTTCTTTATTCAGTCCTTCTAGGATGTACTGTTCCGCAGAGGACTTCCTAGCATTTTGGCTCTTACAAACTTTCTATCCCCTCTTCTGCGATGTCCTGAGCCATGGGTGCAGTAGTGATAATGCAGGAATTCCCATGATCCTCTGCTTCGTATCTCGTACTTTTCCGTGATGATCTCCAATTGCTCTACAGCAATGAGGGCCGACAGCCACGCCTATGCAGGAAACGTGGCACGGACATGGGGAAGATTCCTAATTCTTTTAAAATAATTTCCCAAATAGTTTGTGAGAGGAGAGGGTAATTTAGACATCAAGGGAAAGAGGAGAGCAGAGGAAATATAACTCGCCACTTTTTCTCACCTAAAATACACTAGAGCTGCAGCCACTGCTTCCCACACTCTTACCCGGTCAAATTATCTACTAAAATTGATAACAATTTAGCTGAATAGTAACAACTTTGTATGCAATTAATAAGAAAATTAGTTCATTGTGAAAAATTAATTTATTCATTGATTGTTCTAAGTAGCTCATTTCATTTATATTCAGCATTTGACATAAAACCATTGCTTTCAAAGTTCTGGTAGCTCTTGGTTCTCAAGCATTTGCTATTTTTAATGTATGAATTTTTTCTTACAGACATTATAGTTGTATAAAAAGAGTGTTACTGTAGCACACAATAACATCTGTGAAGCAAATTCTCAATGACTAGAGTTGTAACTAAGTGATTAATTAGCGTTTTATTAATTAACAGCACTTTGCAAGGAAGCCACACCTTATAAATACTTGGGAGTGTTCCTAAGATGTTTTATTCCAAATAATGAGTGGAAGCTGTGCAGGTTTGAATCTAACAATTACTAAGATTCTGATGATGGATTCATGCTCTCGGTCAGAGAGGCTCCTTACAGGAAAATTCAGCAATCCAATTCCTAGCATAGTGATTAGGCTCCTATAAACCTTATAAAATACATAAAACTAATAAAAATATAAAACAGTGCTCTCTAGACTGTGAGTCTCCATAAGTACATGCAATCCTACACAGAGCACCGTATCTGACAGTAAGTGTTTAACTTCTGCATGAATCAATAAATCAGCAGTGACTCCATTACAGCTTCCATTGCAAGATGGGTTTGTTGATTGTCTGTTTTATTCTATTGCTTTTGTTTTATTTTATTTTGGAGGGGAAGTCTGTAAAGGCAGAGAGTAAATACAGAGGGGGGGGGTGAGTGAATCTGTGGTGCATAATGTGAAATTCAAAAACAAATCAATAGAAAGGAAAAGAAAGGAAAAAAAATAACATGACAACAATAAAATAATGGTCACCCTTCCCTAGCAAGTCCATAAATCCATTCTCAGTCAGGTCTTCCAGTTATTCTTCTGCTACAATCTTTCTGTGTGGTGATCTGCTAAGACTCTTGTTCCAGAAGAGTGGTTGTGGGGCAGCATATGGTGGAGAGAAGGTACACTCATTGTAAGAAGAGGCAGGCCAGTGCTATCAATCTCACCACACTGCGCCACCACTGTCCCCACCACTGTCATTACCATGGTCCCCACCACTGTCCCCACCACTGTCACTACCATGGTCTTCACCACTGTCCCCTCCACTGTCGCCACCACTGTCCCCACCACTGTCCCCACCACTGTCCTCACCACTGTCCCCAACTCTGTCCCCACCACTGTCACTACCATGGTCTTCACCACTGTTCCTACACTGTCCCCATCACTGTCCCCACCACTGTCACTACCACGGTCCTCACCACTGTTCCCACCTCTGTCCTCACCACTGTCCCCACCACTGTCCCCACCACTGTCCCCACAGCAACAGCAAAACCACTAACCCTGATCCCCAAGTCTCTTCTTCCCTTCCATGTGTCCATTTTCCCAGCACACATCCCTCCTCATCAGCTGTTTCCACTCTCTCCTGGGCTCCGTTCTTGGGTTTTAGGATTTATTCATGCTCACGTCGTTTAAATGTACTCGTGAACGCTTTATCGTAGTATTCTCAGCCTCTGGGTTGCAAACCCTCTGGCAAAAGTCTGTCTCTGAAAATTTATAACAATAACAAGATTAAGGTCACAAAGTAGCAACAAAGTAGTAGTTGTGGGGTCACCACAGCATGGGGAGCATTAAGAAGGGTGGAAAACACTGTTTCACAGGCTTAAGATCTGGACAGAGAACCCATGAAGCTTTCTCAAAAGGTAAATATAGGACTATCTGACCCAGATATTCCTGAGTAACACGCTAAAGTCTCCATAACCTTCCACAGACACACTTACACCTCATGTTAATTTCTGCTCTGTATACAATAGCCAATGGGCCCAACCTAGATACCCATCAACAGAAAGCACATAATGAAAATGAGGTACATATAGACAATGGAATAGTCTCATTGTAAGACTCATTGTAAAGAAATATGAAATTTTCATATAAATGGGTGGGAGTAGAAAAGGTTTCTTTTTAAAAGAGGAGTGGGTCCTCCAAGGTGAAACCGACTCTTACCAAGAATCTCAGTCTAAAAAGAACGCTGGCCTTGGTAATATCAAATCCAAGGCCAAAGAGACTGATTCTAGAATTAGAAAAAAATGTAGACATTTCTCAGGAGATATGCAGCTCCATAAGAACCCTTCTTAGTCCTAGAGCATTTTTTTATGCTGTTACTTTGCTTTGCTTTGCTGTGTTAGCCGGGGTCTTTCTATTATTTAGCTCTGGCTGTCCTGGAGTGGGATGCAGATCTGACTCGCAGAGATCTGCCTGCCTCTGACTCCCGAATGCTGAGATTAAAGGTGTGTAGCACCACACTTGGATCTGTCCCAAGGCCTTAAAAATAAGTACAAGGTAGTCATGAAAGGAAAATGAGTATTTAACACACTGAGCCTTACATAACACACCAAGAAACATAGATGCACTAACACTCGCGCGCGCGCGCACTCGCGCGCGCGCGCGCACACACACACACACACAAAGAAGACCACACCCACCCCCAGCAGAACATTCAGGACAGAAATTGACAATCATATACGTTTTGAAAGGAATTTAGAAAGTTCTAAGAGTGCATTTTGTATTCTAGTTGCATAAATAAAATGGATGCGAAATGTCACCATCAGAAACTGTTCTTCTCAACCTGAGCTCAAGAGGAAGTGAATGTCATAGAGTATCCCAAGATACTGAAGAAAAGAACACTGCACAACTGCTGGACAAGCTTCAGGACAGTCACTCTGACGTGGGCTGCTGTGAGCAGCCTGGTGATGATTGCAAAGACACCTGTGAGGGCGTAGCTTGGTGAGGAAATAAGCAGAGGGGAGAATGACAGCCCACGTGGCATGCCAACCCTGTGAGGCTTTAGCAGCCCACTCTCTGGCAAGAAAAGGAAGTTCACTGGTGACTAGTAGTGAAATAAAGAAGGCAGAGCCATCTACAGCAGAGTTAATCCCAACGAGCATCAAGACTGCATCTCTTCCAACTTGTCAGGCTTAACACAACTATGCTCCCTAGAATGACAGTTTCCTCCTCCCGTTCATCTCCATTACAGACCTCCTCCTCCCCCTCCTCCTCCACACCTCCTCCTCTAACCCTCCTCACCTCTCCTGAGACACACCTCAGTTCATTCAGTCCTCTGGGAAGGCCTTTGCCAGTCCTTAGTGGTTTTCCCTTGCCTTTTCCTATAGATTTTTATGCAAAATTCTATTACAAAATTAGCTGCATTAACCAAGTATAGTGGCTCACACCTTTAATCCCAGTGCTTGGGAGGCAGAGGCAGGCACATCTCTTTTACTTCAAGGCCATCCTGGTCTACACAGTGTGTTCCAGGACATCCAGAGATGAATCAGGAGTGAGACCCTGTCTCAAAAACAAAAAACAAAAACAAAAAGCAACAACCAAACCCTAAATTTGCCACGTGACATTTTGATAAAGTTTGACATCCATGTATTTCCCCAACAGATTGTATTAATGAGTCCATTGGCCTCTCTTTCATAGTGTACTTAATAAATAGTAGATCATGCGCTGCCCCATGAAGTAACAATATACATAACTTCTTCTGATGCCAGATAGCATCCTCTGATGGAGCTCAGGTTGTCACTGGCAATGTTTCTTGTACCAAATCTTTCCCCATCTTTGTTCCTAAAACAATGAGTCTTCTCCCCTCCTCCCCAACTGCCACCTCCTTTTCTAGATTCTTAGATAGTAAGGCTAAGGTTAAATGGGGCTGAGTTTGTTCAAGGACAAAGCACAACTCTGGATATATCTAATAAGATGAAGACTGTGGAAGCACTGTGGATTTGGAAACCCGTCAACAAGTTCAATGACTCCCACTGGCTCAAAAACCATTCGTAACCACATCTGTGAGTTCCTTCTCTCTCTCTTTCCTTTCATACTTCAGCTCAGCAGACTAAAGAAAGCTACAAATTCATCATGGTTCCTCCTGACTTCATCTAAGCTATCACTTGCCTGCTAAACGTGATACAAAAGTCCACTAAGACATGTTTACTGATTAGACCAAAGGCTCACAGAAGAAGGCCCTGGGCTAGAGCTCAGCTCTTTGTGAGTCAAAAGCTTGGCTTTTCCTCTATATCTGATGGTCTCCTAAAATCAGCAGTGGCATCCAGACTGCTGAAAATCCCGCAAACTAACAGAAGCAGTTCAGGTTTATGTGTTCCCTAAGTGACCAGTCTTTGGTCATTTATCAAATATTTCCAGTACATGCACTAAGGCATTGTGGTGACATGTTATTAACAAACATATTACCACATCAAAGATCTTCAGATTTGGGAAGACAGCTACTTCATTATGGAAACTTGAGCTAAGTCATTTCCTGCCTGTGTTCTCTCAAAAGATGAATTAAAAGATGTAAAATCTAGCAAAAAAAATCTACATTTTCAAAAATTATCTCTATGGTTTTTATACAAGGCTATTATTAAATATCTCCAGTAAGAAGTATACACGTTTGATGATAAGATTTCTGATAGAGTCTTCACCTCTTTCTCTACTAGTGTGAATTTGGTGAGGTCAGCCTCTCCTCAGACTGGTCTGAGTTAGAGCTGTGGGTACAGCACAGACCCAGGATTCCTGATAGCCTCATGTGCTGCCACAGCGCATCTTCTCAGTGTCTCTGATCATACATAGTTTTGACTGGGTGTCTTCTCACTGCCTAAGTCCACTGTTGTGTGACTCAGAATGGACGAGTTTGACAGCTTGGATGTGAGCTTCCAAAAATTAGTCATCGGAGTTTCAAAGCACACTGCTGATTATATCGTGGAATTCTGATGATCTTCGCAGTTGCTTGAGTTGAAAGAAAAGCTTTTCCCAAACCAGGAATATGTTTTAAAGATCTGATCTCTGGCTTCTTGTTGTAAATACTATCATAACTGTCAGACACTATTCTCTGCTCCCTGACTACAACTTCAACTGAATTCTCCAAGTCATCAATACTAGAAAAGTTACATATAGTATCAATGTATATATGCACTTTATACATATTCGTCTTTGATTTTTTCCTTCAAGAAACAGCAATGAGGTTGAGTTTGTACAGAGGTTACCATGAGGCAGAGTCTAGATAAATACTACAAAAACATGGTGTGAGATTTTCCCGAAAAATGAGGCTTAATTTAACTGATATATTTTCCACACTTACTGAGTCTCCTCAAGCTGAGGAAAGAAGCGAATTTCTCTGCCTAAGCACCTTGTCAATTCAGGGACTGCATACACAGCTCCAGACCATAATTCAAGCCTCCCGAAACACCAGTTCCCAGGGCCACACCCTAAGGCTTTTGAGATCTTATGTCCTGACATGTAACCTCTAAGTGAAGGGTTCAATCTGCTGTACTGGAGATTACATTCACATCTGGTGTCTCTTTTGACCTATTAAGGCCTCATATTCTTATATTCTTGTATTTCTTAAACACAAGAACTTTCTCAATTTCATTTTTTTTTCCCTTCCAGAACAGCCCTCAGTCCAGCTTGTGGGCACTCTTTCCAAAGTGCCCTCTATTATTTGAGATGTTTCTAGAATTTCCTGAAATTTGTTTGCTCTTTCTAGGTACTTATATTTCTCTATAAAACTTGTCTTATTCTTGAAAACTCTTTTTGTTTTTATTTTACTAAAACACACACACAGAAAAATGGCTCTGTTTTCAAGTTTCTCTGATGTTTTCAGACTCTTTAGAAACCTTTTGTGTTGAAGATTTGACTATAATTTAAATTACTCCGGTCAGAGCTGGTTAGTCTTCGAAGCAGTGTTTTGTCATCTTTGCTGACTCTTTTCTAAGCAAATGAAACCAGAACCTCCCTTCAGGTAAGGTCTTCAGCCTTTCTCTCCAGGCCCTCCTCAAAAGGTTTCTTGTACTATCCAAAGCATTAGCATTTTTAACTGACAATCTTCTAATACCTCTCAGACTCACGTGGGCATTCAACACGATGGTCTGCTTTCACCACATCAGAATGACAACCATGACGCATAAAGTATTTCTATCACTCATGAAGAGTGTTTTCAACTATTGAAATGGCTTGAAAAGGTACATATTTAAATGTTCCCTTGTCCTATATGAAGATTTATGTGAATAATTCCAGAAAGGTCTTGGGCATATATAAATATGTATCCATAACATATTTTTTATTTCCTTACTGTCTACGTTTCCAAACTGAATATGACTTTGACATCTTCCTCTACCAATATCTAGGTATGTCCCTAATTTTGTTCCAATATGCAAATGTACAACAGTTACTTTGCCAACTCTGTTGTGATTGGCCTAAGTTGTTGGAATTTTTCACTATTCTACCAGCAGTGCAGCAAATATCTTCACATGTGACTTATAATCTGTTGAGTTGCTATACCTGTGACTAAATTCAAAGTCTAAGAAAATGCTGCATCAGGGACTGGAGGGGTGACTTAGTGGTTAAGAGTACACACTGCCTTTGCAGAGGACTTGAGCTTTGTCCCCCACACCCACATCAAGCAGTTACAGTGCCTGTCTCTCTAGGTTCCGGGGATTTGACTGACACTGTGGTCTCTGTGCACATTCCTACATGAGGACACAGGCATACCATTAAACAATCATGAAATATATACCTTGAAAGCTTGTTGCAACAAAAGCCTTTATGCTTTCTATTTTTGTTAGACTGTATCACATTGCCAGCAACGCAACTCTCACTCTCAGAGAGGTGCTTTCCTGTTCTCCCATCCTTGTTCATTAAATACATGTTTTGCTATCAAATGTCTAATATTTGCTCATCTGATTGGTGAAACACTTTGTTTTTGGGGTTGTTTTTATGTTTCTGTCTGAGGTCAAACATCTTTTCTTCTGCCTGTTAATCATTACACATCCCATTGAATGGAGGCTCCAGTTACAACCGCTGCCTGGGTTTGGATCAACTTTCTTACTGATTCACAAGTACTCGCTGAGCGTTGGGTTAGCTGGACCTTTGTGTTTTACACATATAAATCATCTTGTCCTGCTCTGCCAGTGTTCTGTGCTAATGCTTACCTTTCAGACAGACTTTCAGACTTTGTATTGGCGAACATCATCAGCCTTTTACTTTATTGGTTCTGGATTTGCACAGCCGGTCCTCACTTCAAAGTTCTTAAATTTGCACTCACTTCTGTTTTCTTCTACACTCACCATTTTTTTTCCCTTAAAATACTTGTATTACATTTGAAATATAAATACAGAGAATATCTGAAAAAGATGTTAAAAACAAAAAACCCTTTTATTAATTCTTTTTAAATTATTGTATAATGTATTTTGAACATATTCACCCCTTAGGCACCAATTCTTCCCAGATTCACCAACATTTCTCTAATCGCCTAAATTTGTGTCCTCTTTTTGTCTGTATGTCTGTCTCTCTAGCCATCAAGTGCAGATCTGTGCTGCCATGTGGAATGTGATCCTCTGATCTGGGGCTCCCAGAAAAGAAGAAACCTGACTGTCTCTCTGCAGCAGCTATCAACTGCCAAGAGCGCCTCAGCTAGGGGTCAGATTTTATGTCTGCCTCCACTCTCCATACTAGGACTTGGTCTGGCCTGAGCTTCCACGCGATTATAGTCTGGTCTTCTATTATAGCAAAATCTTCTCTCTATTAGATTTCTCTGATACAAAGGAGTAAGGCCAATTTCAAGTGCCTACTCAGGTGTCTCAGCATTAACAAGTCATCCTTGGTTTAGACAGGAGATCATCTCTTCACACACACACACACACACACACACACACACACACACACACACACACACAGGAAATTGCTTACAATACTGAGTTTTTTCTTCACAAAACCAAGGTTTCTTTTTATCCATGTTGCCTCCATATCCCTCTGGAAATTGTTAAGTTTTATTACGCAAGCACCTCACTTGTCATAGTTTTATTACAAAATACTTCCAATGTACAATTGGTCCACGAGTGGTGTGTATTTCTTTCTTTACATTTTGTATCCAACAACTGAACTAGTTTTCATCCACTTGAATGTTATTTCCTTCACTTTATGATGCAAACATTATAATTTGGTGATTGTACAATTTGTTTGCATTTCGGCTTCTCATTTTAAAATGAAGAGCAATGTTAAACTCTTCTAAGCTTTCGATAAGCTCTGAGCAAAAGCCCACGCTTCTTTACGACACTCACCTAAGGAGCCCTATGAGCGCACAGATCTTGCCAATTCTTTCTCAGTCAGTAGCAGGGGTGGTTGGCATCATTCTTCTTGCATCAAAGACACTTGAGCTATTATTATGCAGCGAAAGCCTGTTATTAAAACATACAAACCACAGCACTTAGAACCAAAGCAACATTCTACTCTTGGGTTATATTCAATCTTTTAATAAAATAAAAACAAGAAATGCATAAGTGGAGAGACAGACAGACAGAAAGACTGATGTGCCAAAATGTTGGGCACATTAGTATCCTTTAAATCTGTCATCCTCTCTTTGCATTTAATATCTAAGAGGAAAGCTTTCCCTGCCCCCAAGCCCCTGCTCCCCCACTCCTCCCCTCTACAGAGTCTCCTCTTGAACCCTCTGTTTCCACGTCATCCTTTCCTGCCTTAGCTTCTCCTTAGCTATTATGATTGTGTCCGAGTGGCTCCCTGGAGCCTCTCTTCTAACTGTTCCTCACAAAGCTTACAGAACAAACTCAGAATGCATAATGCTAACATGACACCTGACGGTGACTCTGTGACACAGGACGTCACCCATAGCCCTCAGCAGGACCTTCAGATCGCTGCCCCTGCTCTGCCCACCCTTTACCTCTGCTGCCTCTTCCAATGCATGGCCTGCTAATAAGGTTTTCTTCCCGCCTTTGTTCTCCACTCTTTGTGATGAGGGTGATCATCACAAAGTGTCCCCATTTCTCCTGTTTCTTCAGACGCCCCCCTCGATATTGACACTGTGCCCTGGCCCTTTTAAGATCTAGGCCACATTATCCCTGTCTTTGTGATGAGAACATTTTCAATTTTGTTTTTACTCTTTGAGGATTTCCTACCCACTTATAATGTGTTCTCACAAAGTCCGCATCCACTCCTTCTGCTCCATTTTCTCCTCCATTACTCCCATTGCTTATCCCTCTGAACTCCACCTGTTGGGTTTTGTTGTTGTTGTCGTTGTTGTTGTTTTGTTTTGTTTTTTGATCCACTGAGTCCGTTGATGCTGGTTACATGCAATGAATATAAGACTGCCTTCCAGAGGCTGCTTCCCTGAAGAAAACTGATTCTTCCTCACCTAGGAGCCATCAATAGATATTAGTTTTTCAGCTAGGGGCAAAGAAATGAGCCCCTCCCCTACCCATGCAAGGATTTTGGCTGCCTTGATTATATTTACGTCATATGCTTGCATTTATAGACTCTGTGAGCTCATGCATGCAATTGCCCTGTAATATCTGGAAGATATTTTTCCACTGAAAACATCTACTACCCCTGCATCTTATAATATTCCCTTTCTTTCATTATGATTTCTCCAACTTGGTGAGGGGTTCTCTGCAGGTGTCAGACAGAGAAGCAAATCGAAAACATGAAAATGGAAACTCGGGGTCAGACTGACTTCATCAACCTACATCAAGATTTCCAATGAACCTGCTATCAAGTTTATCACCAACATATTTAAGCCCAGAGTGATTTGGGGGAAAACATTTCCTGGTGTAATGCAATCTCCTGTGCACAAGGAACTGTAATTATATCTAAACTCAACTTAGGGTACATGCCATTTCTTCCAAGAATATGGGTTATAGAAATAGACTACCTGTGATAGTCTGAGGACTAAGGGTCTGGCCTGGTTTGGGACCTACAGATAACCTAGATGTCATTTGGGTTATTGACCAGTTCTGATCCCAGTTTTAGAAGCCTGGAAGAGCCTCTGTTTATGAGGATCATTTAGATTATTTGGTATCTCCAGGCATGAATGAGCTTGCAGGAGCATCTGCTTATGAGGGTCATTTAGACCTTAGGTATCTCTAGCCCTGTTTGTGATGGCCTGGGGAGCTCCAGTCTGCAAAGGTCACTAGATTCCTAGCCATTCTGGTCCTGGTTGTAGGACCTTGATATGGTTGACTCAACCCATTATGCAGGTCACCCGGCTGTTAATCACCTTCAATTCTCAGCTTTCTGGGTAGAGGAACAGGTTTTTCATTCTTCTCACTGGAAAGACAATCCTGTGTGCTTAGCATTTCCTGGTTTCCCTGGAGATCTGTGGGCATAAGGTCCTTCATGCTGTGCTCCCAACAACTTGTGAAGAGAGGTGTGATATGGATATCCCATTGAGAGATGAGCACTCCACAGTTTCTTACCCTCATGACCAGAGTCTCTGTGCTAAAAGGAAGCTACTGTGAAGAGTGCTGAGAGATGCACTAATCTATGGATAAAGGATAGAACGTTGGGTGGCGAGGTTTATCACTGTAGCCAATAGCAGAATAATAGCATTAGATTTTATGACCTGTGGACCTTGCCAGCCACAGATTCTTGGCTCTGTTAATGATACCAACATGAATTCCATCTTATGTAACAGATTTTAAATCTAGAAATAAAGTGGTTTGTTACTGTTCTATTGCTGTAAGGGGACACATCCTAACCACAACTCTTAAAAGAAAATATTTATCTAAGGACTTATTTACTGTTTCAGAGGATTAATCCATTATCATCATGGCAAGATGCATGGCAGCATGCAATCAGATGTGGGGCTGAGAGTTTACATCCTGGTCTATAGGTAGGCAGGCAGAGAAAGAGATAGACACAGGGACACAGAGAGACAGTGAGACATAGACTTTTGAAACCTCAAATGTACCCCAGTGACACCACCATTCCTCCCACAAGGGTATACCTATATACAAAGCCACACCTTCTAATCTTTCTACTAACTGGGAAACAAACACTAAAATGCAAGAGCCTATGGGAGCCATTCTCATCAAACCATCACAGTGGCTACTGTAACATTGGTCCCAGTACTGAACCAGAGCACATTTTGCCAGTTACTGTAGCTCTCAGGACTCGTGCTGTTTGGTAGGACCCTTGATGACTTTTCTCTCCTGCCGATGTGCATGGAACTGTGGCATCTGGGTATGAGGGAACGAAGCTTTCACATTGATGCTAGCTTGACTTCTCCTTGTCAAGTATGCGGTGTCTCAGCAAGGTGGTCTTAACAATCAAGCTCTGGAGAGCACCCAGGAACAATGACAATAGCGTGCAAATTTTGGGGTGTCTATGAGAGTCTCAAGCAATGCGCTTTTTATTGATAGCCTGGGATGTCTGTGAGAAGCATTGTCTCTACACTATATGTATATGTTTTAGAAATTTTCAAAAGTAACATAATTTACATGTAGACTTTTTAAAGTTTAGATATTCCTTGCTCTAACCTGCCTTCCCATTCCCCATCCCATTTCGTCCTTCCTGTTCTATTCCCTTTTCTCCTTCAGATCACCCAGGTTCCCACCCCACTCCCATAAAATCCAAGCCCATGGGCCTCACTGATGCCCCGACTTCTATATGTACTCCAATTTAAACACACATATTTAAAAATTCAAAACTAGCATCCAAGAGAGAGAACATGGGGTTTTAGTCTTTCAAAGTCTGGGTTGCTTCACTCTGAATAGTTATTTCTAGCTGCATTTATTTACCTACAAATTTTACGGTTTCATTTTTCTTTGCAGCTGAGTAACATCCCATTGCGCATATGGACCACATGTTTGTAATTCGCTCATCTGCCGATTCACATAGACTGGTTCCCATTTGCTGTGACTATAGCTGCAGTAAACATGAATGAGCCGCTGTCTCTGAAGTAGGACAGAGACCTCTGGAAATAAGCACTAGAAAGAAATGGGTGGGTCATACGGCCAATCTATTTCTAGATTTTTGAGAAATGCCTATACTGATTTCCACATGTGTTGCACCAGTAAACTCTCAAATAAAGTATAGGAACTTTTATAAATATATACATATATATGGATGTGTGTGTGTGTGTCTCTACAACCCTAATAGTCCATAATAGTCCTAAGAAATGTCGGTGGAACTAAATTTTTTACAAACACAGGAAAAACAATAGTTTCTGAAAATTCTGGAAAATCAGTGGAAAATACCGTGAGCCCACAACAATCACTGCTGTCTATAAAGATTACATAAGCTGTTATCTCTTAAGCTTTTTTGACCACCTGCTTTCTATGAAAACTCAGTGTTGCCTGTACAAAATAAAATTACCCATAAACCCCATGTAAGATCCTGTGAGGCTGATGACATTCCAACTATAAACAGAAACAGGCCAATATCCAGATTTGGTCAGTGTTTATCATTTTTAATTTCTACTCTAGTCTATTACTTTAATTTTATTATAAAATGTTAAATAAACAAAAAACAATATTTTATTCTAGCATTAATAGTTGCTAACAATTTTACTGTATTTTTCATTTATTTTAATTGCTGAGTGACCAGAAGAAATTTATGTTATCACAAGAGTTCCGTTCATAATATGTAACATATATATATATATATATATATATATATCATATATAGATATATAATGTGACCTATCATAGGAAACCTTATACTAATTCTCTAATAATCCTGTTTAAACTTTCCTAAACATCTCCATAACTACTTTCAAAGCTGCTTTATTGAATCAGTAATTTATTAAACATAAAACTGCATGTCTTTTTTTTTTTAATATATCTAATGTAGACACCACTCTTTTGGTCATTTTTGTGTAAGACACTAACTCATTAAGGTGTCACCTCATTTTGAGCAATATGCAACACTACATCACTGGAAAATTATCACATAGCTAAGAGTAACATAGAAATCTATCCTCCTTTTCTACCACCTGAGCTCAGGATTATAAGATTGCACCACTGATGGGGTACATGCAGTACTGTGGTTGAAACCCCCATCTGTCCTATATAAATGAACTCGTAGGGCTGGGTAAGATAATTTTAATACATATTGAAGCTAGAGGTTCACATGCATCAAAGTAGCATATTCTCTAAGATTTTTCTGAAATGTGAGTGTCTGCTCTGGGCACTCTAGAAACGAGGTCAGATAAGCAGAAATTCCACAGACTATGCGAACAGATTTCTAGCTTAGCGTGCTCTATCATCCTTAAAGATTCGTTTGTGTTCCGGAAAAGCGTTACACTGTCCTGAGTGCTGAGCAAAGACAGAAATGCTATCCCTTTGAGGTGACATTCCGGGGTTTGCCATGTATTATCAAGAAAAATGAAAGTTGATTGACCTTGTCAACTCACTAGGGAAAGTCCAGTTCAAAATTACCCTTCCCCTGACAAATATCATAGACGTTGCTATGAAATGAAAATTGATAAGCATAGTGACCAGGACTGAGGGGGGCTGGGGTGTGTGAGGATGGACAGGTACAAACTGAGTAGCCGTCACACCACAATAAAGAAGGGATGCAGAGCAAAGACCATCTAAAATAATGCATAAGGCGAGTGAGATTTGCACAGTTTATCTCAAGGGAGCTTCACTTCTTAGCATCAGGACCAGCTAATGGTATGAAGTCAGGAAAGAGACTGAGCCCATGGCTCATGGAATTCCTTTAAAGAAAGAAAGGAAGGAAGGAAGGAAGGAAGGAAGGAAGGAAGGAAGGAAGGGAGGGAGGGAGGGAGGGAGGGAGGAAGGAAGGAAGGAAGAAAAAGAAAGAGAGAGAGAAAGAAACGAAGGGTAAGCAGGCACAATGACTCACAGCTGCAACCTTAACTCTAGGCAAGCTGGAAACAAGGAGGTGCTAAGTTCAAGGGCAGCTTGGACTGTGTTAAGAAAAAAGTAGTGCTATTTGAAAACTGGAACAAAAGTAACAAGTGCATACCAATACATACATGTGCCACATTCTAAGTAATTAAAAGTACTTCCTCAGTGGTACTGCGGAAACTTAGATGGCACTGAAAGATGAAAAGACAAGGAAAGATGCAAAGGAAGAGCAATGGAGACTTGTGAGCATCCTCCCCACTTGTCTTGATGTAGCTGATTCTCCCACTGAGACTGTCACTGCTCCACCAGACTGGGGCTCAGCCCTAACTCCTCCCCAGAAAGCTGCTAGAGAAGTTACTTGTCCCCCACACTATCTGGTTGGTTGGGATTGTTGGAGCAGGGCCTTGACTTGGGGTGGAGCCAGGGATGGGCCAGGGAAAGATAATTCGATGGGTGAAGAAGGGCCATGAGCTCCCTGGCAGCAAGCCCAGAATTCCAAATGGGTATTCCCTTGTCATGCCAGTGACTACAAGAGTCCGCCCTCCTGTCGCTGGAGCCTAGTGAGTGCTCTGTCATTCCTAGTCCCAAGATCTATTTACTAATGCAGTGTTCAAACTGAGTCACAGGTGGACCCTCACACTGTCATTCCCTAGTAAGGAATTCAACCTGCTCCTCCCATTACTTTGCTTGGCCACAGCAACCAATTCCTCTCAACCATTCGACTCACTGCAAGCGCAGAAGGCCCTTATCCGCCCCTCTGTGTTCTCCAGTGAGTCATGTGACATCTCAAAGCACTGTCAAGTAAGTGTTGCCACACACCAATAGCAAAATGACAGCACTGTATAGACTGTCCCCCAGAGAGATCCTCCTTTTCTGGGACAAGTTTAGCCGTCTTAGACGATAATCTACATGTTATCACACTGGCCTGGGTTCAGAGTGCTATATCAAACCCTCACGATGTCCAGCTCCCATCAGGTTCCTGAAAGGGTATTTGAGAGAGATATCCCACGAGAGTCTTTGACTTGCTGTGTACGGGTCAACATTCTTGCTCACCTCAGACTCTTGCAACGCTGCCTGTGTGGGCAGCCTTACCCTGTGTCTTAATTGGCTCTGTGTGCAGTCTTGGCCCAGTGCTTGGGAATTGACACTGGCTTTTAACCACCTCACCTGAACTGTGTCTTCTGTATTCTCCTCAGTATCTCAGCGCTGGACTTTCACAGGATTCTAACTGGACACTGTGGCTCTTTCCTCCAAATCTACCTTGGTGAAATTTTCAAGTTTGTTTTGGTGCATTTTACGAGAACAGGCCCTTAAAGAGGAGAAAGTTAAAGAGAGAGAAGAAAATGCCCATAGAGAGGAAATGGGGACCTTCCTGGACTTACACAGGTCACACAAAGGAGAACAGGAATTACACAAAGAAGCCAGTGACCGTAAGGATTGTGTCTTGTTTGTTCAAAAAATACTTTTTAAAATTCCTCACTTGTCATTAGTAATTTTTAATCTTAACAACTTTGGAACTCGCCGCATCTTTCACAACATCTACTAAAATGAAAAGCTTATAATTTTCTACCGTGACCCGAGGGTTTGGCTCAGAACATAAGCTATTCGCATTTATGAATGACAAAGACACTCCGAATATGCTTGTCTTATTAATCTGATGAGGACTGAGAAGTTCTGAACAGCTGAGAAGCCTTTCAGCGCAAGCTGGAGCCCCCATGCTTTGGTCATGTTGACTGTCTGTCACCAAGAGCCTTCAGTAGAGGAGAGACAGGTACCACCCCCGTAGAGAGCAGCTTCTCAGCTGGCAGAAGGGTGTGTCCCTTAGCTTTTACCTGGGAGCAATGATGATCTTGTCAAGCATTTCACTGAGACCAGCCCAAGTTTTTAGGGTGGGGACCCAGACAGGTTATACCTATCTTCCCTCCTTCACCCAGTGGAAGGCAGAAACACCTCAAAGCCTGCATGTAAGAACATCTACTGGGAAATTATTTTAATCAAACACCAGCGGAGTGGGAGAAAGAAAAAGCAGAGAAGAGCAAACAAACTCCCTTGGACGTGGATGTAACAGAAGCCAGCTGCAGCGATGGACTGGCACTCCCTTAGGAGAGCTGCCCTGCTGCTCACTGTCCTGGTAAGCGGATCCAGCTGAAAGCATCTTATACCCGATAGCCACGGCTTAGCCAAGCCCAGGCTTTTCAGAGAATGTTATTTCCAGGCACTTCTATGCTAAACCATTAAAAGTTTATGTTAATGACAAGGTGGTTTTTATGAACTGCGATTTTAAAGTGGTGTTTCTCTCTTTAATTGAAGACTCCAGATCATATTAATGTCCCAGTTTCCACTCACCAAACCATGTCTGACATCCCAGTCAATGGTTGGTCACTCTGGGAAAATACTGAATTTAAGAAAGGCCTAAAGTTGCTGTGTTTGTTCAAATTCTCACTGGCAGGGATGGAGCTTTTGACCTGGATATTTCAGGTCTATCTGGGTTATCAATGGGAACATTTCCCCTTCTCTGGGTATTTTGATTGACAGACTGACAGTGTGTTTTAAAGCCAGGAAAGAATTTATAATCATGAGAATTACAGCTGTTGGTGATGAAGCTCTCGGTATGAGCAATCTCTTCCCTCCCAGATGCTGTCAGGATCTATCTTCTAACACCAAGTCTCTTTGCTGTTTAAAGCTTGAATGAAAATTCCATTAATTTCAAAAACTGTGAACATGGGGGTTTTATATAAATAATATAGCAGGTGATGGGATGAGCTTAATTAAGGGGTAAGAGTAATTGTTGCTGTCCTTGACCTCCACTTAGGATGTGGCACAGAAGTTGTATACCTGTTAGTCAAACCATACAAGTCAATACTTTTTGTCACCCCCTTACAAGCCACACTATTTTCTCTCACAGTTCATACATGTGCCACACCAGGATATTAATCTCATGTTCAACAAAACGTTTTAAAGTCATACTCTCTCTCCAAGTAGGATAAATGTCATCTCAGAGAACAAGGGCTACTTAAATCCCTCCCCAGCTTTTGGCAGGATATGGCTCTTCTTTGTTTTACTTGCTTGATTTTTGGACTGGAATGTCAGATTCATATTGCAACACATTAGAGTTTTGATTTACTATGCGTTAGCAAGTTTGAATCCAGTTCCTTTATTAAGAGGGGTCATGGGGATGTTGCTCAATGATGGGATATTTGCTTAGCTTGCATCAGGCACTGGGTTTGATTCTCAGAAGTGAATGATAAAAGGGCAGGGGTCATGAGTAGTAATACTTAGTTACATGTGACTCTCAGTAGCTTTAGTTCTAAGCCACTCTTCACGTGTGACTGCTATTCCATATGCTTTTTAATTGATGTTTTAGGCTCAGTTGATGTCACAGCCTGGGCTACATAAAAAACTAAAGCAATGACTATTATGCAGCAGGTCATTGAATGCCTGTGTATTGCTAAATAATCAAATACTTTAACTTTTGATTTCACATAAGTTTGACTCCTGAAGGCTTCTTGTAGCATTTCCACTCATGCTGCTTTTGCACCTGTGTGCTAACTTTCACTGAATTTATGAAAAAGTCTTTGTTTCTTGGTTTATACAACTATTTCTAATTAACTGCATTTTACTAAATTCCTCCGAACAGCTGTTTTCTGATTAATGATTTGTCAATGAAATCTATCATTAAAATCCTTAGGGAACTTTCTGCCTAGGGGAAGAGGTTTCTAGAAATATATAGTTTATTCTCTAGGCATGGAGAAGAGAGGGAGAGAGAGAATTGAGAATTGAGAATTAGTTTGGTGGTTTGCAAAAAGAGGTCTGTGGCCATATTTACTGTGGAATCTAAGCCATGTTTCTCAGATGCCTTATAATTCTTTCTGTTTTTACGTGTGTGTGTGTGTGTGTGTGTGTGTGTGTGTGTGTGTGTGTGTGTGACTGTATGCCACAGGTGTGTGGGTGCCCTCGAGCAGGAATTACAGGTGCTGACAAATCCAGGTGTGGGTGCTGAGAACTGAATTCAGTCCTCTGCAAGAACAGTGCATGCTCTATACCACAGAGCCTTCCCCCCAGCCCATCTTTGAAAACTTTTACTGTAACAACTTAAAATAGAGTATTTCCAGGTTAATTCAACTTTTCTGGTAAAATGTTTCACCTTTGAAGGTCTTGAGGATCCTAGTTTCACTGCTAATTTTAGCAGATAATTTTGCAATCTCAGTCTTCCGTCCCTAGCCTCACTGAGTGTATCTGTCTTTACCAAAGTAAAAGAGGGTAAAACAATATTCTCCACTGTTAAATGTCAACAAATAAAAATCCATGTTAGGAATATATTTGAAAAAAATTCCAATATATTTTAGATGCGAAAGCTGATAATTTTTTATACAAAGCTGTCTAGAGAGCTAGAGAACCATGTGTTGGTGGAATATTTCATGACCTGCACAGCACATGTGGAAGTACATGCTTTAAGCCTTCTCTAAATTAGTAAGTTGGGTCAGAGAGACTACAGCAGAGAAATTAGTCCTAAAGGGACCAAGGTTGTTGCATGAGCTTTCTACTGATTGCCCATCCACCTCGATAAATGGTAGCTCATATCTGCTACAGCACTACAATCGAAGGCATGAACTGACTCTCCCTCCTCCTCTTCCTCATCTTCTTCTTCTTCTTTTTCTTTTTCTTCTTCTTCTTCTTCTTCTTCTTCTTCTTCTTCTTCTTCTTCTTCTTCTTCTTCTTCTTCTTCTTCTTCTTCTTCTTCTTCTTCTTCTTCCTCATTCCTCTTTTTCTTATTTATTATCTATCTCCCATCTATTAATCAATCTATCTATCTTCTATCATTTATTATCTGTCTCTATCTATCTCTATTAATCAATCTACCTTCTATCATCTATTTATCATCTATCTATTTATCATCTATCTCTCCATCTTATATCATCTATCTGCCTTCTATTATCTATCATCTATCTATCTATCTATCTATCTATCATCTATCTATTATCTCAATGTATGGAAGGAATATTGTATTTTTTTCCTGCTGCAGAAAAGTGCTACCTGTACAACAATGAAAATAACGAAAATCCTTGCTGTTGGTTGTGACAATTATGAAGAGAATACCTCAGCCTCCATGAGAAAGAAAGTAGGATCTGAGAATTGCAGTGATTGATAAGAATGTGACCTGCAAATTTGCCAGGGCTGATTAATCTTCTAAAAGAGAACACAAATATAAAGACATCTCTCTCTACAGAGGCAACTTCTGCAGGTTAAGCTAAAGGAATATGGGGGGGGTGGGAACTCCTTATTTTATCTGCTAACGAAAATAATGCTAGTCATAGTTTGGTATTTTCTTTGATTTCAAATTTTTGACTCAAGATCTTCCTCTGCAGCTCAGCCTAACCACACTCACTAGGTAGCCCATGCTGGCCTTCAACATGTCCTCCTGTCTCAGCCTCCTCAATGCTCCAGTTATAGGCATGCGCCACTTAAGTAGGCTTCAGTCTACCCTTTTTATGATATTTCAATTAAAAACAAGATTTCTAAATGCCCAATAAACTAACCCCACGATGTGAACTTGATTTCACCTTTTAAGAGTATAAGCAGGAGTTAAAATGGTACTCATTTATGACATAGTTTATTAAGTTATTTGAACCAGATATTGAAAGTTCCCTTATTTATGTTAACTGACACCAAAAGTAAAAAAAGTATTAAACAGCTACTATAGACCAAACAGAAGCCAATTCACTAGGGAACCTGATGCTTGTCTGTACATTACTATATTACAAAGGGTAGCATTTCAGTCCATCATGTTATAGGAAATAGAGTTAGTGTTTCTAGTCCCCTCTGGTTAGTGAGACACAAACTGTAGTTGTACAAAATCATCTCCACAAATGTGGTGTTTGCAACAGTTTTATTAAGTCATTGACAATTTAGGAGTAGTGTATTCCTTCAACTTGACATGAATGAATGGAGAGGGCAAATCCATCACCAGGCAACTGGGGCTGTCCCAGTGTGAAAGAAAGCATTTCAGTGGCAAGAAAAACTAAGACATGGATGCTGGAGGGATGAATCAAGATGCACCTGACACCCTGGTCCCTCTGCACATCTCCTGCTTTATTTTGCACTCAACAAGGACTCTGTTGCTAAAAATCCTGGCACCTTAGCCAGACATTAGATATTGCCTAATACAAAGGCAGGAAGCTTGGTCTGTTGGGCATTGTGGGTAAATCTCTTCTGCTCCTTCAGCTGAGTTGACACCCTCCAGGGTGCTGATTCATGCCACTTGTACCATTTATGCTTGGCGTGCAAACTTGCAATGGCCTTAGATAGATCCAACTTTTCTCATGCCAATGGCTGGTGATCCATGCTCTTAATTGCTCTACAAACACGAGTACAGTCTTTAATACATGTCTAATTAGAATCATATTCCTACAAATTAATAGCTGATCACTGCTTTTGAAACTCTTTAACTCTATGCTACTTGAAGGCAAGCCCCATGTCTGATTAACCTTTGTGTCTTTCACAGCTCTTTCAACCAATACAAGACCACTCCATGGCGTTTCATTGCTCAGAACAGTAACACCAAAAGGGAATTCAGAATAACTCAAGTTACCTTTCCCCTACACACTCCAAAAATACATGCTATCAAGAAAGTCAGTGTGGAAATAATCATGTTGCCTTATTCCAACAGTGTGTGATGTAGTATTGCATCGTTTGAAATTTCAACCAAAGCTTGCCCAAATGTTACAGTCTCAAGCTTCCTAAGGCTGTAATTTTTAATACAGATTCTTTATGTTGTGATGATCCACAGCCATATGATCATTTCATGTTACTTCATATCTATAATTTTCTACTATTACAAATCATAACCTTGTATGCATGGTATCTGATATGTGACCCCCATGAAAGGGTTGTTTGATCCCCAGAAGGCTCATGACCGTTGATTGAAAAGGTTGAGAAGCACTGCTTTAAAGCCACCATGCTGTCTTAGACCCTTGTAGTACACCTTTGTCAAAGAAATGAACAAACCATGAATAAGTAGGAGAAATTGACACACTGAAGTATGGCCAAGCCCCACATCATAGCCTTTGTCAGACAGATATAAAAGAAATATAAAATGGGTGTTTTGTTTTGTTGTTTATTTGAGGGGTATTTTATATTTTAAAAAAAATTCTATTTTACCAATTTTTTCTAGCTTATGCTTGTGAAGTACCTAATAGTGAACAGAGACATTTTATTCAATAAATTGCCACTTCCTTGCTATTATTAATATAGGACATTTTCCTCATAAAAATGCCCTCAAGCCAAGTTTTATTATATCTAAATGACAAGTTTTAATAAAATAAAAAATCTTGTTAAAATTCATTTTTTAAGTGGATGATCATTACAAGTTGCACATGAAGTTGCATCCTGTGACTTTTAAATAAATGAACCTTGATTGGCCATAGAAGCAGGTGTGACAGAAAGAACTTATTGAGGTTAGTTATTTACTAATGTTATACAACTTTTAGACTCCAAGAGAATTTAGTTTTCAGTGTTGGTGAGATGAGACAGAGGTACAGACAGATAAGGTTTTCAGTGGACAGGAGAGTGGACACTTGCTGAACATTTGATCGTTCATGTCTCTGGGGAAACTGCCATTGCTGTCTACATTACAAAGTTATTTCTGAGCTCAAGCTACTCCATCATTGTCAGAACATTCCCATTTAAGTCATAAGACAAATGTTCTTTGACTGTGCTTTTCTGATGAATGTATCATAATCCCCATCCTCCCTCTCCCTTTCTGCTTTTTCCAGCCTATCCCCTCCTGCTCTCTCTGTTACACCTCTTTTAAAAATAAGCTTCTTTCTAATTAAAATCCCTTCTCAACTTCCAAACATAGAATCTCCTTCCTCTACAAATTTTCTCCTGATTCCCACACCTAATGCTACAATTCTATCTTGCTCTTTTCTCTTATCAACATGCTTGGGAAAGAAATTTTATGTCTTCCAATTTCTCTTCATCTTTTGTTCTCCTTTGGTAAAGCCAATCTTTGTCTTGTGTGACTGAAAATATTCTCTGGATGGACCCTGGAACTCCAGGATTTTCTCTAATTTCACACAGTTCAGTTTTTTAACATCATCTGGTCTTTCAATGACTGGTCTTTGACATCTGTGAGTCCTTTTATTTCTTCTGATCTGTATGGGACCACTTCACACCTGCCTTTCTTCCCTCTGCCCCCTGCTCCCTTCTTTCTAACTTCTCTTTCTCCCTCTCTTTCTCCCTCTCTCTTTCTCCCTCTCTCTTTCTCCCTCTCTCTTTCTCCCTCTCTTTCTCCCTCTCACTTTCTCCCTCTCTTTTTCCCTCTCTCTTTCTCCCTCTTTCTTTCTCCCTCTCTCTTTCTCCCTCTCTCTTTCTCACTCTCTCTTTCTCCCTCTCTCTTTCTCCCTCCTTTTCCCTCTCTTTCTCCCACTCTTTCTCCCTCTCTCTTTCTTCCTCTGTATCTCTCTTCCTCCTCTCTGTCCCTTCACAACCAATGCCACCACTCCACCCTCAGCTCTCCACACCCCACTTTCCAGTTACTCCCAGTTAAACAAAGTTCCCTGTAGCATCCTGGGGCATAGGCTGCTTCTTTGTCGCATCTTCCACTTCACAAACATCCAATTCTCCCATAATTTCAACAACTCTGCCTGAGTGGATGCAGCTCAGAATTGCAAAGCTAAGCCAGGTTTTTGCTCAGTGGCTACAGTCTTTATCTTCCATTTCTCCAGTACCTCCAACATTCTTCTTCCTCCACTTCTAGCCCACATTTACCACTGCTAGTCCCAGAGATCCCACCTGCACTTTATCTCCCACCGCATCTGTTCTCTAACCTTGTGGATCCTGTCAGTCCAGAATCTCTCCCTTGATCTTTCCCTGTGGCTCCCACTGACTCTTGCATCTACTTAGCTCTTCCTCGCCTCTGCTTTGATTGGTACGTAAGACCCAACAACCTTTAGCCTGTAATTTCTAAGTCTTCCCATTGCTCCTATCAACTATTGTCCAAGTAGTCCTTCAAACCTATAATTTCAGCATGCCTTTCCCATGACCATAATACTTCAGTATCCTTGTAACACACAAGGAATGATGTTAGGACTAGAAAGGCATTTGTGTGAGGTCTGATTACCCACATCTCAAATGCAATAAAGCTCTGAAAATAATATAGAAAGTAATGTGGGTGTGTTTGTGTGTGTGTGTGTGTGTGTGTGTGTGTGTGTGTGTGTGTGTGTGGCTTTTAGACTACCTAATGATCTTTCCAGGTCATTGTTTTGTCTTTAAAAGCCTAATACTTTATGTATGAGTTTATTCTACATTCTGATAAAATGAAAAAGAAAAAAGAGGAAGAGTAAGAGGAGGAGGAGGAGAAGGGAAGGAAGAAAAAAAGGGTGGAAGGAAGGAAGAAAGGAAGGAAGAAAGAAAGAAAGAAAGAAAGAAAGAAAGAAAGAAAGAAAGAAAGAAAGAAAGAGCTGCTTACACTATATTTTAAAAAGCAGACTAGGCAGTTTTTTAATTACCCATTCAATTTCGAGTTAGACTCTGTGGTGAAACCTTGGTCTTCTGCCGAAGTTGCCTCTCATGGGAAAGAGGATGACCTAGCTTCATAAAGCTGGGCAGAGTTCTTAGTCATCTGGCCAGTTACCCAAAGCTGCAGGCACAGGCACTCCACTCCTGGAAGAGAAGTGCAATAGCAGATAGCCAATGAGTAAACAGGGCTGGAGCTATGAAGAAATGACTTCCAGACAGATAAGGCAGCTCTGCAGCCTCATCACACCCAGAAGCACAAGCAAGACAAGAGTGCCCAAAATAACACGGGCAGCAAGAACTCCCTGGAATACATGAGCTCTGCAGTCCAGCTCAACTCCATAAACAAGGTTACAGTTGTACATCCTAACTAACAAGCCGTGTGGCTTCCACCGTGACCTTGTAATGTTATAAGCATTACCTATGGGGTGAAGTGTCAGCCAGGTGGGTCAGAGTGTGCTGGTTCTCATCAGTGAGCATCTGAGATTGAGTCCCCAGCATCCACATAAAAAGCTGAGCATGGCCACAAGTGCTGTGACCATACTGCCATGGAACAGGATGATTGCTGGGGTGGGCTGGCCACCAGACTAACTCCAGGTTCATCTCAAAGAATTATGACTAAGAGAATTAGGGCACTCATCATCAATCTCTGTTCTGTGCACATATGCATAGGTATTCACCTGGACACACGTATTCATACATGAAGCACATACACACACACACACACACACACACAGAGAGAGAGAGAGAGAGAGAGAGAGAGAGAGAGAGAGAGAGAAGAGAGAGATGGGGGAAGAGGGGGAGAGGGAGGGGGAAAAGGAGAGCAAAAAACCTCAATATGAATAATATGAGATTAAATCACTTTTAGTTCTCAAAGATGATATATCAATTCTTGGCAATGTTTTACTTAATTTATTTGAGGAACTATGCTCTTAAACTTGACTATAAAATAAACACATATTTACACTAAACTGTATGAAACTGCATTCTGCAGTAAGTTGGTAGCCCTGTGTGAGTTCTTCACCTGTGTAAAGAGATGATATAATGACCTCCTGCATCTGTAATGACTATACGTGTGCAGAGCTCACTAGCCACATTGTCTTATTCTTAATTATCATCTAGCTAATGGCAATAGTAACCATTACAGTGACTGACATAATATTGTGGGTAATAATTTTCTTCATGTTACTCATGTAGACCATAGATACATGTTTGGTTGTTTAACTTTTCCATTTTCACAGTTCTTCAAAACATTTTCTTGGAAATTAAAATTTGTATTTTCATTAAGGATGAAACTGAAATTGGCTATAAAAGCTAATCACTATGTTGAAAAATCAGTAATATTCATATTTTAATGTTACACTGTAGCTTTTTGTATCATTGCTAAAGTCTGGTTGTGAGCACGGATGTCAGGCTTTGCTCTTCTGAAAAAATTTAATTAGAAGTTGAATATCTCTTATTTGAAAATATATTTGCAAAACCTAAGGCTGCACACTCACATAAACTAACCCTCAGTGAAATATAAAATAATTAATGTAAAAAATGTTTAATTGTTAATTATACATTTTACCATGTCTTAAACAAATATACAGACACATTACATTGACATGTGGATATCATTGTCTTAAAAAATAATTGCAATTCTTAAATTAAAAATAACTTAATATATCCTGGTACTTCACTGCAAGTTGTTTGTAACACTCAAATCTGGAGCGTAACTTAAGCAGAGCTTTGCTCAGTAGCACACAATTTAATATAGAGAGAATTAACTAATCAGGAGAAATAGCTAAGGAACATTTAGTGCCATTAATTTACGCCACGCCTATATTGTTTGGTTTTATTTTTATTTTGTGTGTTTTTATTTATTGAGTAATATAGACTTTAAAACAGTTTAAAGCTAACTATTGTGACTGCTTTTGACAGGTGGTGCTTGAAGTTAACAGTGAATTTCAAATCCAGGTAAGATGTGAAATCTATTTTTCTCCAGACTGACTGATAAACAAAAGGGCCAGGCACAGTAGTGCATGCTTGTAATTTTAGCACCCCAAGGCTAAGGCATGAGGACTGTGGATCAGAGGTCAGCCTGGGACACATAAAGAAACCCTGCCTCAAATCATTTAATAAACAAACAAAAGAAAATAAAAAATGAGAAAGAGAAAAATGGAGAGAGGGGGAAAGGAGAAGACGGAGAGAGGAGAAGAAGGGGAGGGGAGAGAAGAGGAGAGGAGGAGAAGGGGAGAGAGGAAGCCAACCAAAGGAGAGTTTACTTGTCCATGAGAACATGTCCTCAAGAAAACCTTAATTCTTCTAAATACAAAATCACTGTAATATGATGGTTGCAAATGCTAAAATTATCAGAATTCTTAATTTTCCACTTAACCACCTATCTTCTCTTCCTGACTTCATTACTCTTCCTCCAAAATCTCCAGTGGAATCCCAATAATAAGCAATAGTTAACAGACACAATATTTTACCTATTTAAGGTACGAGATCATAATGCAAAAAATGGTACCATCAAGTGGCATTCCATCAGAAGGCAGAAAAGAGAATGGATCAAATTCGCTGCAGCCTGTCGGGAAGGTGAAGACAACTCAAAGAGAAACCCAATTGCCAAAGTGAGTGTGAACCCACAGCATGAGTTCGAATGGCACGATGGAGAAGATGCAGTTCTAGAAAAGTCCAGTTTCCATGTGCTTTGTGATTACACACTACTGAACAGTTATGGCCTGACAGCACCTCCCCATCCAACATATAAAAACTAAAACTCATAAAGGGATAAACCAAGAAAGCTGAGTACTTGGATAAAGTGCTAAACATGGTTTTGTTTCATTGGCAAAAATAATGCACATGAATGCTTGCTAGACTAGACTCTAAAAAGACCATGATCTACAAATGGACTGAGGACTCAACATGCTCAGAGTATGTGCTGTGTATGCTGGATAACCATCAGAAGTTACCTCTTATTTGCCTATATTTATAAACATCCAGAGGTTGCCTCATTCACAACCTCAGTCTCATCTCATTTTCCCTGTCTTCTCTTTTTCATACACAAAAGCACAAACTCAGGAACCTACTCTCTACATACACACAGGTTCATACCCACAGACATATAGATTCATACAGAGATGCAAAAACAACCATTTGTACAGCTATACATGCCAACTCCCTTGTAAGACTGACTTATATTCGTAAGCTATTTATTTAGAAGAAAAAAAAAACAGACTTTAACCCTTTATTGGGCTAAGTACTTTCCTTCCCCTTCTAACTTACAAAATTAGAAGTTTCAAATAGCCTATTACTATAAAATACTTTTAAATGTTTTTTGAATCTTTTTATTTTTAAAGTTATATTTAATTTGAAGACCAACATTATGTGATAACTGCATTATGAAACTCTCTACAAAGGCTAGCTCTAGACCAAGAGCTAGCATAGAGTCCAAAACTAATATGAAAATAAAACTATAAATGTTGAATGGTTATGACATTTATGAACAATGTATATAAAGACTTCTTGAGGTGACATTTGTTTCTTTATCGTTTGGTAGACATAGAAATGGAATTATTTTATTACATTGCTATTTATCATTAAAAATTCTACAGTGTCCATGTATCTACTGCTGCAAGTACATCTCCCAATTTTAAAAATTTCAAGGTGATGTCATAGACAACACATTCAACAGTTCTCGAAGGAGACAGTCATCGTTGCATGTAGAGGATCACATAGTCCTTGTAACATCTTCACCTGTGTCTTTACACAGATTCATTCAGACTGTGCTGCAAACCAACCAGTGACATACCGCATCTCTGGAGTAGGAATTGACCAGCCACCTTATGGAATCTTCATTATTAATCAGAAAACCGGCGAAATCAATATAACATCCATTGTTGATCGTGAAGTCACCCCCTTTTTCATTGTAAGTGGGCTTTGTGTCAATATCTATGTGCAGGTAGAAATTATTCTTGGAAAAATCTTAGACCATACAGAATTTGATTTCAAGAATCTCAATATTAGGTCTTCTGAGATGTTTCTTAATTCATTAACTCAATAGATGAGGAAATAGTAATAGAGAAATGTTTTCCTTGTAGGTTGGCAAAATGCTAGTTTACATTAGCTCCTTAACAAATTAGAGTATTTGCTTGAAAGGACAAATCTTTAGCTTTTACTCAAGCTTTAAAAGAGAAAAATTCATGGAAATTAATACTTCCTGTTTTTCATTAATTAACTTGTTTACTTTGCATCCAGATCAGAGCTTTCCCTCCCTGTCCTTCCCCTCTCCTTATGTCTCCTCTCTTTCTCCTTTTATGTCCACTGCTAAGAGCTGAGCCAGATCTCCTGGAGACCAGTAGTCTCATGTGAATGTACTTCATTATAATCAAGCTCATCTGAGCTCTAAATGAACTTCAGAAACTCACCCACCCTTACCTGGCCTTGTCTCTCTTTTTTATTCCTTCTAGTAGAAACTGTCATACAGCTTCCGTAATGTGGCATCTCAGTTCTCTTTAAGCAACTAACCCCAAAACAAGGCAGCTATCGTGATGACTCCCATACATACACATAGCATCCTCTCAGAAACGTTCGTCACTGAGTCTGAACCAGGATCAGCTTTGTGCTTTCCTGGAGCTCTCTCATGACATGTGGGCCATCCGTTGTTACTTATCTCTGAAAGAGCCTTAACCTCTGACCTGCCTTTTCCCTCCTGTTCTCCTTATCTATTGGCTGCCTCCATTTCCATCTACCATATGGTTGACGTTTCTTCATTAAAAATATAAAATAAAATAAAAACAAACTTTCCACTGATCCTGTAGTCTCTTCTATTAAAATCCCATCAAAGCTCTGAGAATGAAACTCAGTGATTACCCATTTCCTGACTGCATGAAAATGCCTGGGCTTTATTCTCAGCCCTGAAAAAGAAATCACATTTCATGCTCCCTTCAGATATTTCTGACTTTTTGCTGCCTTAACTCACACTGCTCCACTGTATCCCTAGAATTATTCTAATCACTTAGCCTCCAAATCCAAATCTGTCTTCTTGACTTCTTCCTTGTGCAGTGTCTCCCAACCAATTCACCAAATCAGCAAATCAGAATTTGAGACACAACTTGGTGTTGTCTCTCTCTCTCTCTCTCTCTCTCTCTCTCTCTCTCTCTCACACACACACACATACACACACACACACACATCTGTGAAGTAATACACATTACATGTCTTTACACTGGAAGCTGTAATAATAAAATAGCCACACAGCTACCCAACACTTAGGAATACCACTTGTTTTTTCCAAGTGCTCCTCAGATTCTCCCTGACCACATTCTCTAATGCCCTCCCCTGGCATTCTTCTGCTTCCTTTTAAACAGAGAATATACAACATCCCTTTTATCTAACACACCAGGCTGTTTTTAATGCTTGCATTTTATGCTCTTATTTGCCTATTCTTTTTTTATTGGTTGCTCTTGTCAATATTTTAGTGGGAAATGATAATAATATGGTGTCCCTGAATCTTGTGGTACCAAGAGCTTGCCTCAAGAAGTTACAAACACATGCCTTGCCACAAATTTTTTTTTCTTTCCTGTCTAGATCTACTGTCGAGCGCTGAATGCACAAGGTCAAGATTTGGAGAATCCACTGGAGCTTAGAGTCAGAGTGATGGATATAAACGACAACCCTCCCGTGTTTTCAATGAATACATTTGTTGGACAAATAGAAGAAAATTCTAATGCAAGTGAGTCACCTGCACTATTAAAGAAACAATGTGTTGATGACTAAATTGCTGTTGCTAGGCAATGGGGCTGAGCTGTGGTAAATATCAACTGGGAGAAACTGTAGAAAGCATAGTTGTAGTATCAGCCCAGGAACAACTCCAAAGAAACAAGAGGGATTAGTGCTCAAGCTTCATACCCTAGCTCCTATCTTACACTACATCCCAACAGGATCTGCAAGTGCCTACAGGCTCAGAGAAATGAGAATTTACTCTCTGCCTGAATGTGTTTGAAATACAATCACACTTCATGAGATCAAATTCCTTACTTTAAATGTATTTTCTATCCAAAGGTAAGAAATGTACCTCTTTATGGGAGTACATTATTCAATACAAAAAGGACCAAGACCATCCCCCTGTCATTAATCAGTCATTAACCAATAAGCACTGAAGAATTCCATACTCCCCTTTTGCAATTATTTCAAAATGTATTACAGATTGGTACTCTATTCTTCCGAAGAAGAACTCAAAGGAGCTTGCACATTGTAACTTTGATCACCCCTACACAAACCCAGCATCTTGTTTAAAACAAGTTATATTTAAAGAATAAACAGTCAGAACAACAGACTCCATTTTACCCTTCTGTAATATCTAGGCACCTCTTCAACTGTGGTCTTTTTTATTAGGACAGAAGTGAAGAAAGGAGCTATTATATTGGTATGTTGGTGTTGTACAAAGGGGAAAGAGTTAAATGCACACTATATGGACACAGGGAACATATTGGACTATAATAATGTTCAGTATCCAATTCTGCCTACTGCTCTTGATTTCTAGACACGCTGGTAATGAAACTCAGTGCTACTGATGCTGATGAGCCAAATAACTTAAACTCAGTAATAGCCTTCAAGATCATAAAACAGGAGCCTTCTAATTCACCAATGTTCATCATCAACAGAATAACTGGAGAAATCAGAACAATGAATAATTTTCTAGACAGAGAGGTAATCCTTCATCTTTTAACAGACTATTATTCAAAGGAACTAGCTCTAAAGTAATGGTACTTAAAAGAAAGAAAAACTAAAAGAATGTGTTCAAATGTATATTTATTGTTTGTATGTGTGGTCCTGTGCATGCTATAATATTCCTGTGAAAGTCAGAGGACAACCTCAAAGTTGTCCTCTCCTGGTATCAGGTGGGATGTCTCTCAAGTTGTCAGGTTTGTGGTAAGTCCATTTACCTACTAAGCCATCTCTTCAGTCCTGTTTATACTAAAACATTAATTTAAAACATTTTACAAACAATATGTTTTGATCATATTTTCCCCTCTTCTAACTCCTCCCAGATTTTTCTTACGTCCCTTTCCACCCAACTTCACTCTCTTCCCCCCTCACTAATAGACTCCCCACTCCCAAAAGAAATCAAAGATCAAAACAAACTCACAAAAAACAAATAATAAAGTAAAAATTTTGCACACACACACACACACACACACATAGGAGTCTGGTTTGTGTAAGTACTCCTAGACATGGGCCCTGCCCTGAACCGTGGCTGATATATGGCATAGCACTGATAGAAAAAAGGCTGTTTTCTCTTTTCCAGAAGGAATCACTTGCAAATAGCTTCTCAACTGAAGGTGGGACTTTATGTTCATTTCTCCCCAGTACTCGGACTTTGTCTTGTTTGAACCTATTCAGATCTCTGTGTGTTTTAGGTTATTTACGTTTCTTTATTTACTTGTTTGAAAAACATCTTTAGAAAAAAAAGATATGGTTGGCTAGCCTTTTTCTTTTCTCCCAGATTATTTTACATGGTCCGACAAAAATATATTAACAGCAAAATAATTTTAGCAATAGAGTTCTCTAGGAAAGGGAATCAGAAGTGAAGGCCCTCCACAATCACTGAGGATTCTGGGGAACATGAAGAGAAGTGCTGACGTTATATCCAGAAATGGGACTTATTATGTTTGTGCACAAGTCTTCCCATGGCTTTCACCAACTTCTAACAGTGGAGTAACCAGTGAATAGAATCAAAATAGAAACATAAGTGACTCCATTTCCCACTCTCTGCCTTCCACTAGCACCTCTGTACTTGTCTTAAATACGCAGTGGCTTGTTACACATAGCGTGCATCTTTAATGAATCATATCTTTCTCCTCTTATATATTTTGGCCTGTCTCATTCTTTATACCCTTCTCCTCTCTCTGGAGACACAATGAATAAGAAATGAAGTCTTGAACAACATTGTTGTGTCTGGAGAGCATGCTGGGTAAGCGTCATTGGAAATGGACGTACTGAACGGTGTGAGATCTGTGGATTTTACCTTCTGTTACCTTGTCTTCTATGGTGGATTTATGTTGAGCCAGTGTCTACATCTAGTGTGTGATTGCCCATAATGTGTCTTTTTCAGCAATATAGCCAGTACTCTCTTGTGGTGAGAGGATCAGACCGTGACGGTGGGGCAGACGGCATGTCTGCAGAATGTGAGTGCAGCATCACCATCCTGGATGTCAATGACAACATCCCATACTTGGAGCAGTCATCTGTAAGCAATCCTTCTTAAGGATTAGATTCCATGACTTTACATTCTTTACATTCCAGTTCTTGTAGGAACTTTCAGTTTCCAGATGCACTTGTATGTGTGCTATCTACAACACCAGCATAGACTCACACTTTCTCTTTGTTTCCTCAGTGGGAAAAGTGGATTTGAATAAAGTATGCAATTATAAGTAGAGATGCTTCTGAATAGATAACTATGAACATGGCGCAGACAGCTTGGTTCATAGATCTCTCCTGTGCTGTGCTCTGATACTTTGCCTCTCGTTCCAGTATGACATCAGAATTGAAGAAAATGCACTGCACTCTGAGCTGCAGCAGATCAGAGTCATTGATTTGGATGAAGAGTTCTCAGACAATTGGAAGGCAGTCCTTTTTATTGTCTCTGGAAATGAGGGGAACTGGTTTGAAATAGAAATGAATGAAAGAACAAATGTAGGAATTCTGAAGGTTGTCAAGGTATGACATTACCTTAAATTATTTGTTTTGCTGGTCTTTTCTATTTCATAACATCAAGTTAAAATGATATTAGCATTTCATAAATGACTCTATGAAATAACAGAAGTTGCTGTGTTTTAAAATTATGTAAAATACAAATAACTTTAATACAAATGCATATGTGAAAGAATCTCAGAAAAACAAGCATTAAAATTTTGAAACTCTTTTTATCAATGCAATTCTTCCAAAAGATCAGGTTTGGGGAAAGCATTTCTTTGCAAGAGGGTTTCAAACAACAAAGTACGATTAACCATTAAAGTTGGGGTTTGGTTTACATTTATTTAAAGATCTAATTCAACATTTTAATTGCATGTATGTTCTTCTGTATATGTGTAGGGGCATGTGCACATGAATATAGTGCCCTCAGAAATCAGAGGTATCAGATCCCCTCAAGCCGAAGTTTTGTGCAGTTATAAGCTTCTCAGTGTCTATCCTAGGAACTGAGCTCTGGTCCTCCTCAAAAGCATTATGTGCTCTAAATCATTAAACCATCTCTCTAGCCTCAAAGTCAATAATTAAATAATATTTTTAAAACCAGATTTTTTAAAAAATATGCCCATGTTAACATTGAGATGCTAAAATTATGCTTTAGGAATATTTATCATATAAATTAAGAGTTGATTCCCCCCCAAGGATAATAAAATTAATCATTGTAATTCTGCCGGTGTGCTTTTATGGAATTAAACTGTGGCAATCATAGAATCATAAAACCTTCATATTCTCATTTTATTGTGTCTGTTGGCCAGGCTCGTTTAGTTCTCCTCTGTATCAACCATTCACCACATTTACATTCAGTAAAATATCCTCTGCAATGCAAGGTGAAAATCTGACTTAGGAGAAGCTGAGAGAGAAGTTTTTAACCTTCTTACATCTTTAATAATTGTTTATGATTGTATGTGAGGCACACAATATGAATCATTTACAGTGCAACACAATCCCTCTTCATCCACCTCTTACTTCCACCCTCCTGCAGCGGCCCCTCCATTCCCTGAGGATTCTGCCTCTTAGTGTAGACCCAGGGGTCCCATAGCTTCTTTGCTCTGGTCTTTCTAGACTTATCTTTAATCCTGCTGCAGTCTGCCTTCCAGAATAACCTCATGAAGCACATTCCCAATAGACTCAGTCCCTTAGGGAAGTGTGGTCTTATGACTCCCATGTTTCTCAAATTTTTATTCACTGAAACCGTTGTTTCAATTTGCTTGAAACAGTTTCCAGATGTTTCTGGTCAGCTCTTCCAGTGCCCCTTGCAAATTAGGTTATATCAAATCTATATTTGAGATGGAGGCTCAGAAAGCATGCAACCTGTCCTAATTTTTATTGCTAGTAAATGACACAGTCAATTAAACTTAAGTTTCCTTGTCTATTAAGTTCATTTTTTCTGGTACTATCTAAAATTGAATGTTAGGAAAATTAATACTTTCAATTTTATGTTACTCTAAAAATTATTCAACTTATCTATTTGTTCTTAATATCTCTACCTAAAAACTAAGATACTTCTTCCTGATATGATATCACACATCAAATTCTTTATTATGAGTATGAAAAAAGTAATATGATTATATATCATTTACACACACACACACACACACACACACACACACACACACACACATATATATATATATATATGCTATAGTTGGTGTTTAAAGTTTTAAGTAAAACTAATTCTATAATCCCAAAATCATAGATTACTAGGAGAATTCAAAAGATTCAGAAAAGATATATTTGGTACATGGGAAACACATCAGCTTTCTAGTAAATTCTACAAACTGTAGATTTGGATATCAACTTCTATAAGAAAACTTATAACTTGATTATCTTATAACATGAAATAAATTTAAAACAAATTGAAGAAAATAAGGAATATATATGCATACATGCACATACATATATGTGTGCATATATGTATAACATTTACATTCAAAATGTCACACTTCAGTTTTTAGATGGTTCTTTGGGGATAAAACTAATTCATCTTTAATATATTTAACTCATGTTTTGTTATAAAAAGAGCTACTGTGTCAGAAACATGAAAGGTCACTGAACACAAATTGTCTTTGCATTGCAAATATATTAATTGAATCATATTCTGAATTTAAGTAATTAGGTGGTTTGGTGAGCAATTCAAACTCATTGCTCATGCTTTCCACCTTTTCAACAAAAGATCCAGGACAGACAACTAGATGTTTTCCCCTTACTAGGCTTATACTGTCTACCTTGAACATAATACCCAGCAAGTAAGACTAGACTGCATATTCATGTGGATTTGTGTTCAGTCACATACCTGAAACCATAACATGATAAATGTCTCTAACCTGTTTTCTTACAGTATAATTCTCTGTGTGTTTTCTAGCCCCTAGATTATGAAACCATGCAGAACGTACAGCTTGGTATTGGTGTTCGAAATGTAGCTGAATTCCACCAGTCAATTCTTTCTCAATATAAACTCACAGTGACTATGATCACTGTGACTGTGTTAAATGTCATCGAGGGCTCCGTGTTCCGGCCAGGTTCAAAGACATTTGAAGTGAACAGTAAAATGGAGGCAAATTACAAAGTGGGGGAGTTTGTAGCTACAGACCTGGACACAGGTCGAGCTTCCACAAATGTTAGGTAAGAATGGCATTTTCAAACTAAAATGTTAACCTTAGGGGACCATGATAAGGGGGAGGGAACGAATAAAAGCAAGAACCATTTGGAGGAAGGAAGGGAACCAGCCAGGAGGGCAGGCAGCAGGAGGTGGGTGGGAGGGAAGGAAACCGACTGAACACGATGTATATTTGACAAAGTGTGTTTTCAGAAACACATGGAAAGACATAAAAAAAAAACATTATTTTGTATATTAACCTGATAAAGATAATTTTACAATGTCTCAATTAAAAAGAGAGCTTTAATCTCTATTGTACTCTTATAAATGCAGATATGTGATGGGAAATAACCCAGAAGGCCTGCTGGCTGTTGACACAAAAACAGGCGTAATAACTTTAAGAAACAGAGTTACTATGGAGCAATACCAAAGGCTTAATAAGAGATATGAAGGAACAATCCTCTCGATTGATGGTAAGAAATCTATTTAACTCCCAGAGGAAGCAAAATATAAATATTCTCAGACAAGTTAAAATTTTTTATTGAAAAAAAATTCTTTTTGGGGTCCCTGTGAGGAAGAGGAGAAGGGGTAACATGGCAGAGGGAAGAGGGGCGGTAGGGGCTGTGCTCGGAATACATGAGAATTTGAAAAGCCCCTTTTCAGTAGACGTTGTCCTGTTGAGCTGAGCTGTCCTGTACCATCATTTGCTGCTTGTCGGTTCCTAGATAAGCCACCTTCTCCATCTGCCACCCAGTCTTCTTCAAATGGGAAGATAACAATGTCCGCTGATAATGGTTTAAAAAAGAAAATAGCAAGTCATGGAAAAATAGCATGAACCTTTAAGGTCGGATAACCAGACTTAAAATTATGTATGTTACACATCTCCAGAGATCCCTTGTCCTTTATTCACAAAGTATGTACCGAATCTTAACTAAATAAATGTGAGTCGTTGTGCTAGGCTCTGGGGCTCTGTCAGAGAGAGTAATCCTCATATCTACTGAATAGCACAAAGCAAACTCAGCTCTTCTCCTTATTCCTATCTGAGAATCCCACTAACAATGATCCTTGGGAAAGCACTGAATATAGAAGTCTGAACAAAGATGATAACACTTGAGTCTTTACCAGTGACTATTGAAAGCAAGAATCAGCAGGTAACTAAAGAAAAGAAAAACAATAGCCATTTGAGATAAAATCATGTGCCCACCAGAAACTCTGTTAATTAAAGGTGTATTGAGGCATGAAAACATGCATACAATTTAAACTAAAATCTCAAATCCCATTAGAAGTAGGATGAACCATAAGATAATATCAACACACCATAAACAGGCAGCATGGGCCTTATACCACCAAGGACAACTGATAATGAAGGAATCTAGAGGGTTATCCCTTAGATGCTGGTGCTATGGATTAGCTTTTGTTTCACGTATTTCTATGCTCTTGGATTTTTCAACCTAGATAAAATATCTAACTGGCAACACTATAAACTACTCAGTAACAGTTTTGCCATTAATAATGTTAACGCTGGTTATAATGATACAATCACTGTTTGGCTTAAAAACTGAGTAGAAGGGCTAAGGAGATAGCGGAGTCGGTGAAGCAATTGCTTTCCAAGGATGAGAATTTCCAGAAGCCTACAAGCTGCTGGGCATGTGGAGACTTGTAATCTATTCATTGTTAGGCTTGAATACAGACAGTAGTGCTTCCATTGTGAACCTTGTTACAGATTCCCTTCAGAGGACCTGCACTGGAACAGTCATCATTGAACTAAGTGGCACTGGCTGGAGAGAGGGTTCAGGTGGTGGTGGCAGTGACAATGGCACTGGCGGTAGCACTGGCGGTGGCAGTAACACTGGCGGTGGTGATGACAATAACAGTGGTGGTGGTGATCAAGGAGTGACTAATGGATATGAAGTTACTTCCACTAACGAACTTCAACGCCCCACGGGATCACGGGAAGACGGCACTGGCAACTGGGATGGCGATGGCGGAGGCACTGGCACTTACCAAGATCCTAATGGAGACAACGTTCACTTCGGTCCTGCAGGCATTGGGCTGCTCATCATGGGATTTCTAGTCCTAGGATGTAAGCATTTCAATACTTCTTTTGACATGCATCTCTCAAAAAAAATATGGCAAAAAGAAATCAAACAGTCTAGGTGTTTAACTTAATATATGTCTTGCAAGGATTACCTAACCAGTTGTTCTGAGTTTTGCTGTTGTTCTTACTAACCTCACAGCACCACTAGGTGAGGAAAGGTCCCACAAGCAAAGGCTATGGTACATCTGAGGCCACTGCAGTAACCTTCCTTAGTCATGGACAGAAATACAGAGAGACCATCAGATGTTCCTGTTGGAATTTACTATTGCTCTAAATCACAACAGAAACTGGAGTGGAAAGAGGGTAGCCTCTTGAAACCTGCACATTGTCATTAAATTAATATAAGCATCGACATTTGCAACTGAGCATGGTGACACATACCCACTGACACTGCATGTAGGAGGTCACCCTCTCTAAATGTAGAATCACAAAATAATGGTGGTAAAACAAGCTTCGCATATTTAATTGATTAATCACAAAATGTACATGGGAAGAACTCATGTACAAATTTTTTTAAAGTTTGCTACCTTCGTTTCTTTCTGTTTAAATATATTTATTTTTACTTTATGTGGAGACATTTTTCACCTACATGAATGTAAACATAAAGCACGTAGGCCTGGTCCACACATGCCTTGAAACTGAAGCTATGGATGGTTGTGAGTCACTGTGCAGATGCTGGGATCAGACTCTTAACCCCTTCCACTTGCTTAACCACCGCACCAGCCCCTCCTCATTTGTCTTAACGAGTGACTAGCTACTTCTTCGATAGGTTTTCTGTGACTTTCATAACTCACCTTTTAAAATATTTCCTCAACACAGATCCATATAAACAACAAAGAAATTTGGGCACACTGAGTGCAAGTTTAAAGTGGAGCATTTTCTCTAGAATTCTCTACACTTAAAAAATAAAAGAAAGAGGGTGGGAGGGAGAAAGGGAGGGAGAGAGAAAGGAAGGAAGCATGATCTGCGTTAAATAATAGGAATTCACCCATATTGGCTCACAACAGATAGAGATAAAAACCAGGAAAATCCCATAAGAAAAATAATGAGTTTGAAATGAATTCTTTTCATCAAAATAAACCAAGCTAAGGAAGATTTAAGAATGCTAGCAAACTTGCGGCCTAAAATGCGGGCTGTGTGAGAGCAGAGATAATCCTCCGTGCTCTGTAGCTGGCTCTTTGCTTTATTCAAGCAAACTAAATACCAAAGAGCTGATGATAAGAACAGCTGACTTCATTTTCCTAATGTCAATGTCCACTCCAGATAGTGTGGCTAATAATGGCTTTCAGTGTTATAAATAAGCCTTCGGGCCAATAACCGTACATTTAATTTCTTCTCTGCCTTACGGATTTCGAAAAAAGAGCAAAGCTAGTCATGTTTTTTCGCCTTCTCCTTTCTTCTCTTCCCCCTCTTGCCTGCTTTGTTTTTTTCCCCTTCAACTAATACACATTCTATCTTTCCTATCTTTCCATTCAGAATTATCTAGAAAGATTTTGTGAAGAGCTCAGACAGATTAGAAAGAAAGGACATTGCTAAAGTGTGGTGCTCTTCATGTGAGAATGTCTATAGGAAGATGTCTCTGCAGGGGACAACAGCAACCTTCCTAACAATAATTCATAATTGAACAAGACTTCTTTCTCTTAAAATAGAGAAAGAGAAATGTGTGTAAACAGAAAGGTGAATGCAGGCATGAAGGACCAGAACTAATGCCTGCCTTCAGCTCTTTTTAGTCCCTGCTGTTTCCTGGGTGACGGTGGGGAAAAAAATCACCTTTTTTTAACTGTGTGATTTTATTTATAATTTCAAAACTATAAAGCAAATTGAAATTCATGGCAGTCTAGTGTTTCCACGTTCGTGATTATCTGGGGTCTGACCATTATTAATTTGTTGTCCTGGTATATTAAATAGTAATTTTAAATTCACACAGGCCAGTAATTCTAATTTGACCATTGAAAATCAGAGTGTTTTCTTTCAATGTGGCGCACTGTTAACCCCTTACGCCTCTCTCGTTTAGTGGTCCCATTCTTGTTGATCTGCTGTGATTGTGGAGGGGCCTCTGGTGGTGGAGCTGGATTTGAACCTGTTCCAGAATGTTCTGATGGAGCAATTCACACATGGGCCATAGAGGGGCCACAGCCTGAACCCCATGATGTAAGTGCTGAGTCAAAGAATGAGCTTCAGGGACTCACCAAAATCCTGTCTCCAGATGTGCCCTACAATGACAGAAATTGTTTATTCTACACTAACTAGTGAGGAAAGGAAGAGGGGTCAAATGTACCTCAAAACACAGTAGCATTCACCAGACAAGGCTTAAAAATGGGATTCAACTTTTAAGTAGAATTCACAATTATCCTAATCTTCTTTTAGAAGTTCTGTGATAATTTCAGAATAAAAAAATATACAAGTAGAGGAAGAGAAGGCTCATTACAAATGGGAAAATGTCGTCTCATGTCTTTCAGGGGATCGCCACCATCTGTGTGCCACAAATGCTACCTGGTAATGCCAATATTATAGAATGTATTGACAACTCAGGTAAGAAAAAGACAACTTCCCAATCACATAAGTGGTTAAGATGGGACCTGTTTTCTCTGGTTGGGCATCTTGCTGTTTAGGGTTTTTGTTTTTCCGGGATTTGGGAGGAGTTGTGAGTTTTGGTTTTCTTTTCTCTTTAAATGTGTTTTTATAATTCTTTTCTCAATGACAGATTTGTGAATGAGATGAATGGCAAAAGAAAGCCTACTGTTATTGATCTGACATGCTGTATATTTTATTTTTGGCTGTCACCCTATCTATCCGTTAATAGCTGAGCCATCTGACCAGCCTATATCGGTATTTTAAAATCTCCTTTGACCATCAGAAAGATGATGTAATCAGGTTCTCTATAAATAGGAATACCAAGATGCAATCATGAATTATCTAACAGATGAAATACTACATAATGCATATATATGTGTGTGTGTATGTGTGTGTGTGTGTATGTGAGTGTATGTGAGTATGTGTGTACAGAAACTTATCCCAAAGTTTGCTGTCAGTTTTTTTTACATTCGTGACACTTTTTACAGTCAAAAAATGTGTTCTTTCTTAGCAAAAGTATAATCATTGACCTATAAAACATTTGTTTAAATTTTTAAATTGAAAGCAAATAGATAAAAACACTTTCAAAAGCTCCGAAAGCATTTAGCTAAAGTTGTGCACACACAGGGGAGTTTCTCTTTGCTTAATCTTAAGACAGAGTATCTTTCATTCTCTTGAACCAAATATATAGACTAATGCCCAAACAGAAGCCAGGAAGCTACAGCTTTAATAAAAAAGAAGTAAAAATGACTTATTCTTCTGTTGGTAGAAATAATCTTACTGTTTTACTTTTTTAAAAGTAAATGTTACTTGTTTTCTCTTAGTCTTTTCAACAATTACTTCTTTTATAAAAATTGGTTATTTTTATTTTCTGTGTACAAGTGTTTGTCTGATTGTATATCTGTGCAGAATATGTGTGTGTGTGTTGCCCTTGGAGGCCAGAAGAGAGCATCAGATGGTCTGGAGCTGTAGTTACAGACAGTTGTGAGCTGTTATGTGGGTGCTGAGAAGCAAACCCCTGTTCTTTGCAAGAGCAGCAAGTGCTTTAAACCACTGAGCCGTCTCTCCAGCCCCTATAGAATTACTCCTCTGCTTTGAACACTCTAAAGTGCAGCAGATATAGAAATGCTTCTGTTTTGTAGAATTGGATTCAATGATCTGTATTTCTCTTGTACAACGGACCACTGTTCCCATTTCTCTTCCCAGTGTGCCCATTCTTGTTAGTGCTGCCAGTATTCCCCATGCAGGAAGCAGAAACTCACTGAGTCACACCCCCCACCCGTCATTACTCTGCCGTTGGTTCCTGAGACCTGTCAATTCATCAAAACCAGCAATATTATCTAGGCATCGGTTCTCTCTTTAAGTCTATGAAGTTTCTCATGAATCCTAAAGCAGCATGAAAGGCATTAGGATAATAGGAATATGAAAGGCATGTTTGCCCAGACTCCAATTAGAATGCTGGACCATGGGCATCCGCCTTCCTGTGATCCCAGCTTCTGTTCACCACCTTTAATTTCATTACCTTTTCATTTCATACCTCAGCATTTAGCAGGCTCCTTCAGCCCTCTCAATTCCAAGGGCTTACCCAAGATAAATCCAGCAACCTTTTTTTTTCTCATTGTAGCTATGGCCTCTGTCTGAAATTCAATAGCTCTTAGGCCTTCTACATGACGCCATGGGCATCCAGAAACACATCAGAAGTATGCTAGAACTATTATTTAACTTTTAGAATCGGAGCTACTTAACTCTACTGAGTTTGAGATCTAACTATTGAGCCCACAGATTTTTATTATCTCCCTGAACTTCTTTTAGCATGTCATAAAGAATAATCTCTCAGCAGATGATTAAAATTAGCAGGCTAGTTAATATTATTTTATCTATTATTATTGTCCTGAATGTAATATTATAATTATCCCTCCTTTGTGCATCATATCAATCTCTTCTGTGCTCATAATGCACACTCGAATGAAGAAACGCGCGTGATAATTAGTTTTTAGCTTATACCACACTAAAAAAAATTAAATTTGATTGCTTCAATGTTTGTAGGAGTTTATACAAATGAATATTGTGGCAGAGAAATGCAAGATCTGGGAGGAGGAGAACGAACCACGGGATTTGAACTAATGGATGGAGTTAAAGCATCAGCTGCACCTGAGATATGCCAAGACTATTCAGGAACATTAAGAAGAAATTCTATGAGAGAATGTAGAGATGGGGGCCTCAATATGAATTTCATGGAAAGTTACTTCTGCCAGGTAAGGCTTTTAGCACATGCTTTCCCCTGCATCCACCTCATTCCAAGTTCTCACCAGTCCCCACAAGGCCCTTGCCAGTGGTCTACACTTCATGCTCAACTGTCCTGGTCTGTCGATCGATGTTTCTGAAACTCTGACCTGAGCATCTTACTTTCCCAGTTAAACACTGCAGGGCTCTATCTTGTTTGTAATTTGAAGTCCATATTCATGATTCATGTGCCATCTCCACAGCCCCATCTCCCCCTCAGCACTAGCCTGCTTGACTTACCCACAGGAGGCTGATTACCTCAAGCCACTGGCTATTCTGATCCACTCTGCAATGTTGTGTTGTTGTTGTTGTGGTTGTTTGGTTCTTTGGTTGTTGTTCCCCATGTCTCCTCTCTCACACACATTTCTATACACCCTTCAAGATTCCATTCAAACATCCCCACCTCTCTGAAGCTGTGGCAGCTAATTTCTCTCATTCAAAATCGAATACAAGTTTCTCCCATACTTTGCTGTGTTGGTTTTTTTTTTTTTTTTTTTCAAACACAGTTTATAAAATGTATCAGTACTAGGAGTTTATGTTTTTATGTCTGGCATTTTTATTTGTAACCCATAAATTTCTTACATGATATTGACAAATAAAATCTGAATCCATAATCAAATTGTTCCATCTTACCAAAAATTATCAAAGCCCCATCTATCTTGCCTCAATGAAAGAAAATACAGTGTGGGTGGACCCACCTGTCAACTCTGAATTTCCCTTTTGGAGAAAAAAAAGTTCCTCCCACCAGCTCTTTTGTTCACAGTACTCGTATTTCCTTCCTAAATTCTGATAATATAGACCATGCATGGATGTTTGTATATAATTTTGTGTTCAAAGTGCACTATTTTAAGCAAGTTCACCTAAAAAAAATTTTAAAGATCAAAATGTATTGGAACTATAGCTAAAATAACTTTGAACTGAACTCGTTCAAGCATCTGTAAAATCATTTTTAAAGCAATTCTAATAAATGTAAGAATTTAGATACATTAATCTAACCATAAAACAGATATTTTTACTCTTCGTCTAATATTCTGTATTCTGTACAAATTAGAAAGCCTATGCGTATGCGGATGAAGATGAAGGACGTCCATCCAATGACTGTTTGCTCATCTATGACATTGAAGGTGTGGGTTCCCCTGCAGGCTCTGTGGGCTGTTGCAGCTTCATTGGAGAAGATCTAGATGAAAGCTTCCTGGATACCTTGGGGCCCAAGTTTAAGAAGTTGGCAGATATCAGTCTGGGAAAAGAAACAGACTCATACCCTGATCCTGATCCTTCTTGGCCTCCTCAGAGCACTGAACCGATGTGCCCCCAGCGCACAGAGCCCCTTTCTAGTGGACACCCACCCATCTCCCCACATATTGGCACAACCACAGTAATTTCTGAGAACACCTACCCCTCTGGCCCTGGCATACAGCATCCTATGCCAATTAGTGATCCTTTGGGCTATGGTAATGTCACTGTGAGGGAGTCCTACACGACCTCTGGCACTCTGAAACCCTCTGTCCACTTTCATGATAACCGACAGGCTTCAAATGTAGTGGTGACCGAGAGGGTGGTGGGCCCCATCTCCGGTGCCGATTTGCATGGGATGTTAGAGATACCCGACTTAAGAGATGGATCAAATGTTATCGTGACAGAAAGGGTAATAGCACCAGGTTCAAGTCTACCCACCTCTCTAACCATTCCTAACCCTAGAGAGACCTCAAATGTAGTTGTGACAGAAAGAGTGATCCAACCAACTTCTGGCATGATAGGCAACCTGAGCATGCCCCCTGAGTTATCAAGTGCCCACAACGTGATTGTGACAGAGAGAGTTGTTTCTGGTGCTGGTATGAGTGGAATTACAGGAACTGCTGGGATAGGTGGGGTTGGAGGCATAGGCAGCAGTGGTCTGGTCAGCGTGGGTGCTGGTGGTAGGGGTCTGAGCGGAGCTGGAGTAGGTGATGGTGGCACTGGGTTGAGCATGGGAGGAACAGCCACTATTGGCCACATGAGGAGTTCCTCTGACCATCACTTTAGCCAGACAGTTGGATCTGCCTCCCCTAGCATGGCTCGAAGTAGAATCACAAAGTACAGTACAGTACAGTATACCAAGTAGTCGTGGTCCCAGAGTACAGTTCACCACCACCTCTGTGATTTACATCCACCTCCTGCCCCCCAAATCTAACAGTGCAGTTTATGATGCAGAGCAGGCTATAGGAGACCTGTGGAGTAAGACAGAGCTACAGTGACAGTGACACATGGAAACATCACCTTTGGGAAGAGTGCTCCTTAGCATTGGTAAACTTTTTTCTTATATTCACACTAACAAAATAATGACATTGAATTTGAGGCATAATCTTATTTGTGGCTATGTGACCGACAGGGTTGTTTTTGGTTTTTGATGTGTGCCCTGTAGGGATCACCAGTATGTTGAATAAATAAAATGTGGTTACATAAAAGCACCGGCTTTAAATGGCAATCGGAAGAATTCTTCTTGCTGTTCAGACCTTAACCAAAAAGGTTCCAATGTGTAGCTTGAGCTCACATGGGTGAGGAAACTCTGACATTTCCTCCGCATGTGCCTTGTCTGTCTCACAGGTAATACACAGATTCAGATAAAACCCTCCCACAGATTCAGGATACGGTTAATAAACTTCTAGCTACATAGTTAGATACATGTTATATACATGTTAATACCAGTTATTCTTACTGTGGCCACACCTAAACTGCATTAGATGGAATCATTTTCAAACTAAGTTCTAGGAGGAGGCCCATAGATAGTAACAATGTAATGAGGCCCGTTTGGCACAAATTGAGCCTGAATTTGTGGCTTTAGTTAAAGTCTCCTATGGAGTCAGGGACTTTCCTGGCTCCCGTTGTGTTTAATAGGGGTGACTTTGAAGAGCATTGCTTACTGGGTGGTTGAAGGGCACCATGCTCATTTTTGCCTATACCACTGTGGTTGAAGGGAAAGTTGCAAGTGGCACATGACTTGGCTGCCCTCAGAAGTGTAAAATCTCCTCCCAAGTACTGACAAGACAGTGTTATCTCTTCAGTCTGAGCAGTAAGTCATACCCGGCCCTGTGCAGCTCTTTAGTGCATAAGTCCACAGTTACGATAATGTACCTAAGCTGAGCTGTTGGGAAGAAGCTCACAGTATGGCTAAGCTTTGGGGTAATTGTTCAAGGGGATGTGAGTGAGGGGAACTGTTTTTAGAACATGAAAACTGTCTTAAGTAAGAAATGTTAGAAAATAATTGTTCAGTAAAGGAAAACCATATGATTAGATATGGTCGAAATTAGTGTCATTCTTGGAATGACTCTCTGCTATCATTTGGAAGTGATTAATCAGAATCCTTTATCAGAATTGGTGTTACTTTAGAAAGAATGATGTAGTTGCTAGACAAGCCCATTCCTTGGGCTTGTGTCATGCATACAACTTTGAAATTTCTCATTTGCTTTGTTAATAATCTCTTGGCTTCTAAGCATTCTGACTTAAAGAGAGTTTACAAGTTAAAGTGTGATATATTTTTCTAGCTTTGAAATTTAGTAATGTACTATTTATGATGTGTTGTTTCTGTATGTTTGCCAATTGGTGTTTTCTGGTTTACAGCCTCTCGGAAGAATCAAAGCTTTCTAAGAGACAGGTACATTTACTACTGCAGGGTAGAAGAATCTTTTTTTGTTTTTTTAAACTCAATGTTAAAATATGCTCACTAAAGTAAAATGGTATACATATTAAGTATGGTATACATATAAAGTAAACTAAGAATGTGGGGATACTGGCCCTGAGTTGTGAATTATATACAAAGTTTAAAGATGTGTTCACACCCTGACCATTCATTACTCAGGGTGTCAAAAAACCACAGCATCGTTGTCTGGCTCCTAGCATTTATCCAAGACCTAGGAGCAATTGATTACTCCAGCAAGAGCTACTTTGTTCTATCTAAGAGTGGATGCATAAATATTAAAGGCCACAATATGTATAATTTTAACTGTATAAAACATGTAAAGTTTTGCTATCATGTAGCAAGCCAAAATGCAGAGGCATAAAGTCATTCAAAGAAGTCTTTATTTTATTGTGTTCTAAAATTTAGGGTAATGCATTGAGGATATGGTGGGGGTTTTTGGGGTTTTTTTTTGTTTTGTTTTTTTTTGTTTTTAGAGATAAAATCAAAAGGTATTTGTTGAAATATACTTAAAGATGCCTAGGTTTGGAAGTTTGAACAGATAGAAATAAATAATATGGTTTTCCTTCCTTTCTTTGTTCATTCATTCATTCAAAGAAAAGTGTACTTTTTGCCTTTATGAGCTACATCCTTGCTATATCTTTGCTTAGATGCCTGATAAATCCCAAAGATTATTTTTATTGCCTAACAAGTGGTAATATGGTGATCTTTAATAAATGTGATCAACATTCATCAGTTATATAAGACCTGGGAAATAAAACTTAAAACGAAGAACTTGTCTTCCTTCTTCCTGGGACAGTTAACTCCCGACCAAACTATTTCTTTCGAGACTGTACAATGTGCCCTGTTTAGTCATGCATCTTACAATGCTGTCTTTTAGAAACACATCACCGCATCACTGAAAGGCAGTTAGTTGCTCATGAACGACCTTTGGGCAGATTTTGCTCCACTCTTCCCATGATGTAATCTGAACTATATCCACAGCTATAGGAGAGAGATGAAATCCTTTCACAAATAAACAGCTAAATTTGTAATTCACAAACTAGGCTGAATCTAAAATCAACACACTTTTAAGCAAAGGAAGAAGTAAGTAGTAACATAATGTTATTCATATATGTTTTGAAAATGAAGCAAAATACAACATGTGGCTCTCTGAAGAGGGAGTCCCCGGGACAGAATTAATCCCAAGTGCACTATTGTTGAGTATAAACCGAATGTCACACTCAACTGAGTTTGACATATAACTCTCGAAATGTGGGCTGCGTGCTGTTTGTCTCCATGTTTCAGTGTCCTATTTCACTCACTATAATGCGCTGACAGATTTTTAATCATGCATCTTCAAAACTCATGTTTCTATAGTTAGTGGATATTTTCAGCTACATTTATTTCTGAATTCATACCAAGATTTGGTTGAGAACCAATATGCCTTATGTGACTTTAAAGAACCTTGAAAACTTTAGAGTCTCTTTTGGAAAGACATTGAAAATCCAAGTAAATTCCCAAGTGCTTAAAACACTTCTCCCATGTGTTTAATAAGCCCAAACCCTTGGGATAGATCTGGTATTTGTAGGATCCACTGCACATAGCCCTGAGATGTATAGGTCTCACACATGAAACTCAATCTTCCTTCTGCCTCCAGATCATTCATTTTGTGTTAGGGTGAAGCTTGAGTAGATTAACCTACCGTGCAGCAAGTACTTAGAAATGCTGAATAATTTATTGTTTAGTTCTCTATATTCCCTCCCTTTTAGTTGTATTTGCATAATCATTCTGACCAAAATGTACTTACCATAACTTATTTTTCTTACACAGTTCCCCTAGCATTTTAAATTCTCATAACCACCTTTTGCAGTGTTTAAAGGAAGGGTGATTTTTTTTCTACTATAAATGTTTGGGGATGGTTTGCCTGTGAGTCCCTTGCTATAACATTTGTTGACTATTCTAAGATAGCTTAAAATTTCTGGATAGTTTTGTTTCTAACAATAAAATGATTGACATGCATCTATTGTCTTTTTAGAATTATAAACTTGGGGAGATTTTAGATTAAAAGAAATGATTAAGATGTATTGAATCCAGTTATTATTTTAATTTTATATTTAGGGAGATGATAATTTTGCTGCCACGATATTTACATATATGTTCATTCTCTTTTTCTTAGCTTCCACATATTCTGTGTTACTGGCCGGCCTCCTCTTCCAAATAGCTCCTAGTGAGAAATGCCACAGAGCAGACATACAGATGAAAACAGTACTAAGGCTTGCATCTTAAACGTCTGCAGAGATAGTGTTTCCTGTTTACAGATACATTTCTGTAATGAGAATGCTAAAATTGCAGTAAAGTAGGCATAAGGTCTAAGCATATTGCACACCCTCCCCTCAACTTATAGCATTTTTCTGGGAACCTCAGAAATGAGAGTGGACAGTGAAGGTTCTCTAGACCCTGCATTTCTGTCATCTACACATTCACCTCAGCAATTGTAGGCCTATGAGGTTGTCCAGGGAAACTACCCCATGATTTCTCTGAAATCCCTTAGAAACAATTTAAGGTAATGACTTCATAATCTACCCAAATCCTACCTATTGCTATTGTAAAATCCATGGAGTACATCTGTCTTTGAGAAGACCACACCCATCCTCTCTGCAGTACCTTATTCTTTCCCTCAGTATCTCTGTCTGGGAACTGATGTTCTTAAATCTATTAAAAACATCTTTTAACAAACTTCTGCTCTGCTTCACACTGGTTCATGTTAAAGTTGATTTCTGTGACAAAAACCAGTCAGGTTTTACCCAAGATGAACTTCCTAAGGAGAAAAGAAATCTCAGGATGCTGTGGGTATGCACAAGGAACAATGTCTCCAACTTCCCTTTTCAACCCTGACCTGTGCCACTGGCAAATCTATGGAAGACATTTTATGTTCAAACCACAATATCCTGCCCCTGACCCAATGGGCTAGGGATCACCTCATAATAAAGAATGATTTCATTGCAATTTCAAGAGTGTAGCATAGCCTTTCCATATCTGTTTATTTTCAGTTTTTATGTCTTTTACTAATATATACTAATTAAAGTAATAGTGAGATTTATTATGATATGTTCATATATATTTATATACACACACATTGTGTGTGTGTGTGTGTGTGTGTGTGTGTGTGTTGCAGTAAAAATTAAAAAGGGTTCTGTTGCTACTGGCCCTGCAGTCTCATCCATGGGAATCACTCCAGTGTGGAGCCGGGCACTGAGTCCCACACAGTCCTCTAGGATGTTAGTTACCAAGCCTGGCACCCACATATCTCATTCCACAGGCCCCACGTGCCCCCACCTCGCATGGACAACCGAGCTGGATGCTTTCACACACTGTCTTCGAAACCCCATAAAGTCATGATTCAACAATCAATAACTTATCAAACAGATTTATGTGTTAAATTCTCAATCCACAATACATCTAAATGATAAATTCACTACCAATTAATAAAAATATAAACCACCCACCTAGACAAGATAAAAGCAATCTAGTTCACCTTGATCTGAACCATCCTCCTCTGTTGCCTCCATCTTGAATCTCCTGCTTCTCCTCCTCTTCTGCCTTACCAAAACTCTTCTCTCCACCCCAGTCTCTACTGTCCAATCATGTATCTCCCTGACATCCACTTACACATAAACATAAACATAAACATAAACATAAACATAAACATAAACATAAACATAAACATAAACATAAACATAAACATAAACATAAACATAAACATAAACATAAACATAAACATAAACATAAACATAAACATAAACATAAACATAAACATAAACATAAACATAAACATAAACATAAACATAAACATAATATAAATATAAATACAAATATATATATATATGCTTTTCAATTATATTTAACCTTTTTCCTATTGCCCTTTCTAGCCCCAATGTTACCCTCACTAATCTCCTTCCTCTTCTCCCCAGCTTCCTTTCTACTTTCATGGTGTAAGTGTGAGAATGTGTTGAATGTGTGTCAGTGTGCTGAGTGTGTGTAAGAATGTATGTGTGTAAGCATGTCTATATGAATGTGTATGTGAGTGTGTGTGTGTTTGAGAGAGAGTGTGTGACTGCATGTGTGAGTGTGTATATGATTATGCATGTGCAAGTGTATATGAATGAGTGTGAGTGTATGAGTGTGTGAATGTGTGTGTTTGAGTGTGTGTGTATGTGTGTGAGCGTGTGTGTGCCTGTGGGTGTGCATGTGTGTGTGTATATGTGTTCCAGTGTTTTTCATTAGGCTTGGCTCTATGAGCTTAGGTGAGGTTTGTTTACAACTGTGGGAGCACTTTACTAATGACTGTACCACTGAAGAAGTTATCTGTTCTTCTCCCATCAACTATTAAGTCTACATAAATCCTCAGGTGATGAGAGAAGGGACCTCACTTGTCCCTCCCCCTTCCATGACAAACTGTTGACAGGTCTAATCTTGTCCAGATCTTGTCAATGTAATTACAGCTGCTGGGAGTTCAAGAGTGCAATGGCTGTTATGTCTGGATATCATTATTTTATACCACTCCCTACCCCCCACTCCTCTGCCTCCTCCATTCCTTCTCTTCTGTGGGGTGATGTGCCCTGAGTCTTGAAGGGAGTAATACAGGTATCCTGCTTCTGGCTAAGAATCCAACAGTTCCATTTCCAGTCTTTTGACCAGTTATGAATCTCTGCAATCACCACTGACTACTACAGAGAGAAGCTTCTCTGACCAAAGCTAATACAGCAGCAATCTCTGGATGTGAACATAGCTACCTAGCAGTTAATTCCATGGGTTCATTTTGTCTATTTAGCATAACAACAGCAGTTTTGCACTAGGTCCTGTGACTCCCTGGCAATAGGCTTTTCACTGAATTTACAGTGCCACAAAAGCACACACAGTCTGTAACATTCCTGTCACTGCTCAAAGTCTAGGGCAATTTCTTTCTTCTCTCCCATCTACTACAATGCTCGCTGGTAACTTGTCATGAATCCAAGGATGATTTTGAACTCTTGGTCCTCCTTCTTCCATATTCAACATGCTGGCATTACAGATGTATCCATCATACTAAGTTTCTGTGGGCTGGGGATTTAGCCCAGGGATTCAACCATGCTACACAACAGTCTACCAACTGCACTCTACCTCAAGACAGCCTCCTAAGTGTGTGCCACTGTAAAACCAAAACACAAGGCAGATACAGCCAGTATACAATAGCACAAAGTAAATATTCTAGTCTCAAGAGGATGAGTAGAGACACAGCAAGGAGAGACTGGACCAAAGAAAGACTGAATAGCAAATGCCAAATCTTTTACCTACAGATCCAGTATCTTCTTGAATGTCCAGTGTCTGAGGCTCCCAATGACATCACTGGGGCTCCAAAGGGTACAAGTAGTCCCTACCCTTTAGCTCTGCCTCCTGTAGCAGTTAGCCTCTGTGTAGGAGCAGGTTCCATTCTGTGCCTGTGGCTTTCCTCTACAAACATCCTGTCAGTGGAATTTGGGGATGATGCTATTGCTCCATGCTTTTGCCAGCAGCTAAAGGAATTATTTGAGAGAAAAAGAAATGTGTATGAGATTTAGGATGTGCTATTTTATAAAATCAGGTATTCTGGGTGTCACTCAAACTCAGTCTACTTCAAGTGGGCCTAAAGTAGAGGTGAAGGAGTTTCTTGGAATATCTAAGAGTTCTTATAAGGATCTCTTCAGAACAATCTGTGTACTGTTTCATTTGGCTCAGAAATAGGGAACAGGTAGCCCTTGGGGTTTCTCTTTCGGGTGTCAGCGGCACTCATTAAACATTACATGATTCTCTGGGCAGAAAACAAAAACATGCACGAAAAGAGCAGAGCAGAGCAACTGAACAGCCATTGAGGAAACTCACTAACAATGCTTCATGCAGATGCTGGACAATGCTCCATACAGATGCTGGACAATGCTTCATACAGATGCTGGACAATGCTTCATGCAGATGCTGGACAATGCTTCATACAGATGCTGGACAATGCTCCATACAGATGCTGAACAATGCTTCATACAGATGCTGGACAATGCTTCATACAGATGCTGGACAGTTTTATACAGATGCTGGACAATGCTTCATACAGATGCTGGACAATGCTTCATACAGATGCTGGACAGCTTCATACAGATGCTGGACAATGCTCCATACAGATGCTGGACAGCTTCATACAGATGCTGGACAATGCTCCACACAGATACTGGACAATGCTTCATACAGATGCTGAACAATGCTTCATACAGATGCTGGACAATGCTTCATACAGATGCGGGACAATGCTTCATACAGATGCTGGACAGCTTTATACAGATGCTGGACAATGCTTCATACAGATGCTGGACAGCTTTATACAGATGCTGGACAATGCTGCATACAGATGCTGGAAAATTCTCCATACAGATGCTGGACAGCTTTATACAGATGCTGGACAATGCTGCATACAGATGCTGGACAATGCTTCATACAGATGCTGGACAATGCTTCATACAGATGCTGGACAGTGCTTTATACAGATGCTGGACAATGCTTCATACAGATGCTGGACAGCTTTATACAGATGCTGGACAGTGCTTTATACAGATGCTGGACAATGCTGCATACAGATGCTGGAAAATTCTCCATACAGATGCTGGACAGCTTTATACAGATGCTGGACAATGCTGCATACAGATGCTGGAAAATGCTCCATACAGATGCTGGACATCTTTATACAGATGCTGGACAATGCTGCATACAGATGCTGGAAAATTCTTCATACAGATGTTGGACAATGCTGCATACAGATGCTGGAGAGTGCTTCATACAGATGCTGGACAGCTTTATACAGATGCTGGACAATGCTTCCCAGATGCTGGACAATGCTTCATACAGATGCTGGACAATGCTGCATACAGATGCTGGACAATGCTTTATACAGATGCTGAACAATGCTCCATACAGATGCTGGACAATGCTTCATACAGATGCTGGACAATGCTTCATACAGATGCTGGACAATGCTTCATACAGATGCTGGACAATGCTTCACAGATGCTGGACAATGCTTTATACAGATGCTGGACAATGCTGCATACAGATGCTGGACAATGCTTCATACAGATGCTGGACAATGCTTCACAGATGCTGGACAATGCTTTATACAGATGCTGGACAATGCTGCATACAGATGCTGGACAATGCTTCATACAGATGCTGGACAATGCTTCATACAGATGCTGGACAATGCTTCATACAGATGCTGGACAATGCTTCATACAGATGCTGGACAATGCTTCATACAGATGCTGGACAATGCTTCATACAGATGCTGGACAATGCTGCATACAGATGCTGGACAATGCTTCATACAGATGCTGGACAATGCTTCATACAGATGCTGGACAATGCTTCATACAGATGCTGGACAATGCTTCATACAGATGCTGGACAATGCTTCATACAGATGCTGGACAGCTTTATACAGATGCTGGACAATGCTTCATACAGATGCTGGACAAAATGCTTTATATAGACACTGGACAATGTTTTATGTAGATGCTGGACAGTGCCACATATAGATTCCAGGCAAACCCGCAATGATGTCAGCACTGGCAGGAGCAGAAACATTTCCACACTGACCCCGGCAGTGCCTAGCAGTGCTTTTCTGAGCTCTCCACCCAGAAAAAGTATAAGTCTTTTTGGTTTTGCCTCAGCAACGAATTTTGGAATGAACCAGAATGGAGCAGAGCTAGAGTCCAGTAGAAGACTTTTCAGCAGACTTCAAAATGGGGGATAACAGAGGAAAGGTGCTCAGAATAAGAGCAAGCGATATCAGGGGTGGTTCTTAAAGGATAGTCAGTGTTTGAGAAATAGTTGGGGTTTGGTGTCTCTAGAGACTCCGATGTGAGTGGCTTCTGAGGTTGCATGTCAAAGGTCTGCTGGGAAGCCTTGACTTTGGAAAGAAATGAAAAAAATGGTTTGGGAAATTCGGACCAGCATTCGATGTTATTATAGCTGGTGTGTTAAAATTCTAGACTCAAGGGCTGCAAGAGAATTGCCTTTATTATAAACAAAGATTAAGTCTTAAGAGACTCCCAGGAAAATGTCTAAGAAGAGGATGAGAACACAGTCCAGGTCAGCCAGGAAAACTGAAATTTCGTTGAAAATTGCCCTGAGAAAAATTAAGAAGAGCATTACATTTATCAAAACATGGAAATTCCAAATGTGGTGCATGCCTTTAAAGGTGCCACTTTCTGGCCACATGCTTGATGGCTGAGTTCAAATAAAGCATGGGAGAGATGGCCCTGCCACTCATCAGCTAAATGAGGGTGGGAGAGGAAGAGATACCCCCCAGCCCCCACCACCACCGCCTGAGGCAAACAGGAGAGCTAGCCCTAGGGTCATGAGAGTGTGAGGGCTGGTCCTGCCCCTCGCTGGCTGTGACATTGGATGGGCTATGTCCAGGGTGCTGAAGAGCTTGTTCTGGTGGCGTGGGTACAGAAGAGCTGGTGGGTTAACCAGCTCAGATAACACCCAGGACCTGATGCAGGGCTTTGAGTTGGCCGCCCCCAACATCTACCACATCGTTGAGTTGCTGGAATATGAGTTGCTGGTCCTACCAATCCATGCAGGATCTCTATGACACAGGGCAACAGCAGAAATAGAAGAGAAGTCCTGGTGAGGATCCAGTATCAACAGTATAGAAGAATTCTCAAACCAGACCAATGACTCATTGCAATGAGCATGTGCAAGCAAAGAATTGTGGACAAGGGGATATGGTATGGGACACACTGTAAAACAATACAGCTTCTGCAACAAGACTTTTTTTCTTTTGCAGGGGAGGCTGCAAGGGCAGTGGGTTGCATACAGAAGGACAGAGGGACAAGTGGGATTAAGATGCATCATGTGAAAAGCACAAAGAATCAATAAAAAGCTAAATTTAAAAAAGAGAAAAGAAAAAGGACTGGAGAGATGGCTCAGCAGTTAAGAGCACTGACTGCTCTTCCAGAGGTCCTGAGTTCAATTCCCAGCAACCACATGGTGGCTCACAACCATCTGTAATGGGATCCGATGCCCTCTTCTGGTGTGTCTGAAGACAGCTACTGTGCACTCATATGCAAGAAAGAAAGAAAGAAAGAAAGAAAGAAAGAAAGAAAGAAAGAAAGAAAGAAAGAAAGAAAGAAAGGAAGGAAGGAAGGAAGGAAGGAAGGAAGGAAGGAAGGAAGGAAGGAAGGAAGGAAGAAAGAAAGGTTGCTCTTAGCTAATAGTCTCAGAGGTTTCAGGCCATGGTTACTTGGTCCTTTCGCTTGGCCTGTGGCAAGGCGGACAACAGTGACAAACGCAGTGGTAGAGCCTGCTCACTGCACTGTAATCTGAAAATGAAGAGATAGAGACAGACAGGCAGCCAGAGACGCAGGTGCACAGGTACAGGCGCGCCCTCGAAGGTCACTCCTCACGTGAGCTAGACCACAGGTTGTATCACCTGCCAGTCGGTCGCCATGAAGGACCTGAGCCTTCACCACGCATACTTTTGGAGGATATGTAAAAATACAAATCAAAACAAACAATATCTTCAAAACTGCCTAAATAATGGGGTAAGTTTTATTCAGAAGAAAACAACGTCTAAAGCTTTCCGCATGTTGTTCACTGCAGAAGAAAAGAACGAAGTATCTTCTCTGCAGTGCTGTTAGACTCCCCTCCGTCTTCACTCTGCTCGTGATGGACATGTCACTTTTGGACTGCCCACTGCTGCTTAGGGCAAGCAGAGGTCGTCCTGTGCAATGATGTGAATTTTACCGTTCTCATCCACAGACAGCGTTATCCCACGCTGCTAACAGATTCACTCCTGTGCGCAGCTTCTTCTGCAAGCTGGAGCTGAGACTTCAATGCCCTCAAAATGAGCTACTTCCATTAAAATTAAAGGGCAAAGGTGAGCCTGGGGGAAACCTTTCCCAGGGAGAATGCAATTCAAAGGAAGCCTAGAGTCTGCCTTCCCTGGGAAGACTGTCCACGTAGGCCTGCAAGCTTCCCTCTCTGAAGCAAGAACAAAGGAGCAAGATTCTCCAGAGGCACAAGATGTGCTTTGTACGTCAGTACAGCCAAGAACAGGTTAAAACCAAATAAAATCTCAGATAACAGGCGAGAGCTATCAGGAAGGAGATGCTATGAGTGAGAATAAAATATAAGAAATAAAACCCACATTTGGTTACTTTCGTTCATAACATATTCACGTAATATATTAATGTGTAGAAAAACAACATATCATCGCCTAGTGCCATAGATGTTAACAAATATAAAATGTGTTAAAGGTCAGACATATTAGAAAGTTGGGAAGAATCACTGTTCAGAGGAGGATCTAATATCTCCTCGCTTTGTTACATAAATATATCTAATTTAATCTCCCGGGAAAAAGAAGAAGAAATTTGTAATTAAAAATCAATCAATTAACTCACTCAAAAGAACCAAAGCAAGTGAGTTGCACTGGTGGAACCAGATGTAAATGTCACGTCACCCTGCTGTCACCCTGGCACAGTATAACTTCAGACAAGGTGCTAATCTAACAACTGTCACCAGACAGGAATGCAGGCTTTGGGACAGGCTTTGACAGAGTGAACACACTGTGACTACCACACAGCAAGGTCTGATAATAACGATCAAGGAAGGCGTTGGGGATTTCAGTAAAAGATGGCAGAGCCCATGCATTTTATCCCGCCAGGTTCCAGGATGCCAAATAAAAATAGGAAGCAGAGTAAGAAAGGAAAACAAATCCCTCTTCTCAAGGAATTTGCCTCTGACCAAATACACATAAAACACAAAGATTGTCTCGTACATCTAATAAAGTCTACATTCAAACCAGGAAAAAAGTATGTCCAACTTTTTTTGTTTGTTTTTTTTTATGTGAAATTCTTGTCTCTTGCACGTTTATTCATATGTCTGTGAGTCTGCATGGGTGTGTATACACAGTGGATCCATATGTCATTGCTTACAGAGGCCAGTAGAGGGCATGAGTTCTGTTATAGGACTTTGTGGATCTCCAGGTATGCTATGAGGATGCACGCATCCAAATTCCAGCCCTCCTGGTTTCCAAGCAAGCATTTTTAACTGCCCAGACACCTTTCCAGCCCATTCCAGCCTTTCGATAATGTCGCCTAAAAACCCTTGAAGCCAGGTGTGTTGGCTCACACCTGCAATCTCAGCACTTGGGAGGTAAAAGCAGGCAATTCCTACAAGCTCAAGGCCAGCCTGCTGTATTTATCACATTTCAAGTCAGCCAAAGCTACACAGTAAGACCTTACCTCAAAACAGAAACAAAGTTCAAGCTCAAGGACCTTGAACTCTAATTTGAAAAAAAGAAAATCAGACATGCACAGAAGCCTCACACTGTTTTAAGTAAGTTCACATTTGTAAGTCGGGCCCCCTTTGTAGTGATGCTCAGCCATATGCAACCTGTGAGTACTCCTGGTAGAGCTGCCCAGCTCTCAGTTGTTTCACAGCTGATGCCATCTGATTGCCTATATGCCTCCAAACCAGTACACTGAAACCTCTGTGAGGCTTCACGGTCATTGTCAGCTTGACCCTTTTTAAAATCGCCCAGGACTCAAGCCTCGGGGATGGGAGAAAAGATTACCTATGGCAAATTAATTGAGATTGCACGAGCCACCATAGCCATGGGCTTCTCCATTCCACAGGCTGGGGTCTAGGTCTGAATATAAAGGGAAAGTTAGCACAAGTATTCATCTCTCTACTTGATTTTGGACAAGTTGTAACGAGCCACATCAAGTACCTGCTACCATGACTTCCCTGCCTAATAGGCAGTGCGCCCTCAACTGTAAGCTGAATTAAACCTTTCATCCCTCAGCTGCTTTCTGCCAGGCATTTTGTTACAGCAATAGGAAAAGTAACTTATATCGTCCTAAGCCCAAGGTGACAGTATCAAGAGTGGGACCTTCAAGGAATGATCAGTACATAGTCATGAATGGGATTGTTACTCTAATAAAGACAGACTCAAAGAAGCTCATTGTCTCTTCCACCATGAAAGCAAACAGCAAGGAAGTGTCATCTGTAAGACAGGAAGCAAGCTTCCAACACACAGGATCTGCCTGTGTTGTAGTCTTAGACCCCCAAGCTGTCAGAGATACAAGCAACAAATCTATGCTATGCATGTGCTAACCAGCCCCTGTTGATTTTGTTTTTAGCAATGTGAGTGAACCGAGGAAAGAATATAGTGTTCTCTAAAAGCAATGTAATCCTCCATAATATATGAAGTAACTGTAAAACTACCTGAAAACAGAAACCTGGTTCTGCATCATTGATTATCATGGGAGGGAAGGTAGAAGGTCAAGCTCCTTAGAGATGCCATTTGTGCTTTTTTTTTTCCTAAGTAAGTTGTGCATGTTCATAAATTAACAGTAATGATATCATCTACAAGATAGAATAATGGGGAAAGGAAGCAATCCTTTCATATAAAAATAAATGTTAATGGCTAATTCTTCCTGCCTTCATTAAAAGGACATTAAATTATATTAGAAAAATGTCCTTACAGTAGCAAGATGACTCAGTGGATAAACATACTAATTAACCAAGGCTGGGGACCTAAGTTCAACCCAGCAGGGACCACACAATAGAGAAAGCAAAACAGAACCAGAAGTTATCCTGTGTCCCACATACAAGAGTACACAAGAATGCTAACACACACACACACAAAATAAATATGTAAAGAATATTTTTAATAAAAACTCTGGTTCTTATTTACATAACATTCTGTTGCATGGGTCATTCATAAAATAAGATAATGATTTTGAATCAATGGTTGCTTTAAAATTCTTTTATTATACATTATTTACTCTGTGTGTAGGCATACAGGGGGAGGCACACTTATGCATGGGGTATTTGAGGAGGTCAAAAGGCAACTTCAAGAATTAGTTCTCTTGTGCCATGTAGATCCTGAAGATGTATTTCAGTTGCTCTGATAAATGCCAAAAGAAACTTGTGGAACAATGGTTTTATTTAGGCTTATGGTTACAGAGGGATACTTCCTTCTGGAGACAGGATGTCAATAGACAATCAGAGCAAACTGGAAGGAGAATAAGGCTATAAACTATTGAAGCCAAGTGACATCATTTCTTCAGCAAAGCTGTACGACCTCCCCAAACAGTGTCATCAACTGAGGACCAGATGTTCAAATTCCTGATCCTATTGGGAACATTCTCTTCCAACACACCACAGGATAAAACTTGTCAGGCTTGGAGACAGGCAAATTTACCCATGAAGCTATGTCACTGACCTATCAATCAACAGGTCTTAACTCTAGCCAGCAAACTCAGAATTATCTGGGGAGCAAGGAACAAAGTAATTCTTTGTCTCACCCCAGATTCTAACTCAGTAGATCAGAGGTCAAGAAATCTGCAAGTTTCAATATTACCCAAGAAATACAATTCAAAAGCCATAGCTACTTTTAGATTTTCTTATTTCTTATTCTTATTTTAGAATTTCTTATTTCTTCCCCAAACCGAGCTACCCAAATCCTATATTTGAGCTGTCCAGATACAGAGATAATGTTTCAAAGGTGAACAAAGTACCAAATAAAACTGTGCCAAAAGAAGGGCACAGCCAGTGGCCTTGAGCAAGTCAGAGTGACATCGAAATGATTGTAGCACATGCTCATCTGTTAATATCAAGAATCCAGAGGCATTTTCAAGATAAGTGCGTAGTGGCTGTGTAAGTGGTGAACCTCAATTAACACAGAACCAGAAGCCAAGCTGTTCTGTGCATGTGTTTGAAACACAAAGAAAATCAGCAGTGCACCTCAGTTAGGGTGCATGTGTGATTTTAGGGTGCAAACCAGCATCATCCTTATGGCATTAACGACTCTTCGGGAAACTAACATTTACCCTCTATGATTTCTACCACTTACTAAATAACTTACTAATAACCTGGCTGGTCCTTGGATACCACACATAAATTAGCTTTAATGAGGGCACAGGATGTTTATCTTCAGTGATGTAGGTGACCCATCAGACATAACGTCACAACAGCTATACTGGGTCAACGCACAAAAAAAAAGGGTGTTTACATTTGCCCAAGTTCCAGACTCAGGCTAAAGAAAATCTCTTTCTGGGCATCAGTTCTAAGACTACTGTACTGTATTTGACAAACTAGTCCACGACCATAAATATCTCTAGAATTCTTTTCCTCTAACATCATCTTTCTAAAGAAAAGCTGATTGTAGATGTCCAAGTACCACTTTCTGGGAATCTTATACTATCATAATATGAGGAAATATGTTCACTCAACATTCTTGCTACAGTATCTTGGCCTATATATGTTATCAGTCCCCTTTTTTCTCCAAAGAGAACTTGTTCTTGGTAAAGTTACAGTAGAAGGTATCTGTATAGTTACTTCACAAATCACAAGTGTGAGCAGTTCTCACTGTGTTTCACATGGATGTGACAGGCCAGTGTCCAGCTGTTGTAGACAATGTGAACACTGATAAACTACCTAGAGTATTCTCAAAATTCAAGGGGTGTTTCTTTGCTGAGAAAATACCACAAGCTATACATGTAGTAGAAGACTCAGTAAGATAGCCTTCTGCTCCTACGAACAACTACTGAACAACAGTTTGGAGAGTTCTGACCTACAGGGAGATCATTTTTAAGCAGTAGCATTCGGCCACCAATTTTCACCCTCACACATGCAGGCAATGCTGAAAGCCAGCTGGTATTTGAAGTCTCTACTGGCTCTGAAGCAGGGGATGGAATTATTGCCCATCACAGGGAAGGAGAAGAGAGATTGGACTCTAAGACCTCTGCTTAACCTCAAGCACTAATATTTCACACTCTGCTCTTACTGTGCCTGTAGTCCACAGGAGAAAGACATGAGCTGATCTTTGTCTGCCTGTGGTGAGGCCACACTTCATCTTTCAAGACTGCCTGTCGCTGGGATCTGACCTCAGAAAGTGTTCCTGTGGCTCTTAAGAGATCTGGTTAGTTTCCCAAAGAGTGTGTCATTACAAAATGAGCAAACCTGAACTCTGATTCTTACTTGATTTGTATGTTTCTATATGACACGCCCCCTTATGATGGCATTAGCCAGAGACCCTCATCAGAAGCCACACCAGTGGGTTCTTCAATTGTTGTACTTTTCAGCTTCCAAAACTAAATAATAACAACAAACAATAATAATAATAATAACAATAAAATAATAATAATAATAATAATCTCTTTACTCTTTACTTAGTCTTTGGTATTTCATCATAGCCACAACAATAACAAAAGACTAGACTAGAACTGGGTTTTAGAAAACACTACACTCAAGCGTTACAAATGTAGAAACACAACCAACTGACTATGTACTTACTTCTGTTGCTTGTTTTTTTTTTAATGTAAATAAATCAAATTTGTAAAGATAGGAAACCTTACCTATCTTTCAGAAAAAGAAAATATGTAAAATATGTCCATCTATCAGACACAAAAACAACAATAACGAAAATAATAAAATAATGGTTTTTTCCCCTGTGAAAAGCAATGTGACAAAAGAACACTGGCAACTTTAGGTTTTATGGGGTTTTTTTCGAGACAATAGAATCACCCTAATTGAATACTGCCTGAATGAAAGAATAAAACTATCACATTAGCTGGCTAAACCACAGAAATTTGGACACCACACATTAGCAAGACTAGGCAGCTTAGACCAATCACCTTGGGGTCTTTTTGAAGAAATCACAAATATAAAATTCTCACTACAGCTCCTGGATGCTGGCTTCTCAGGCTTGTCTGTTTGGTTTGGTTTGGTTTGGTTTGGTTTGGTTGTTGTTGGGGGGTAGAGGGAGCACTTGTGTTTGTTTGTTGGTTTGTTTGTTTGTTTGATGCTCCGGCTAACCCATGGTAGCCATTAGCTCACCTCACATTCTGTAGTGACATTGACCTGCCTCAGAACAACTGTCATCTCTCTTGGTAATCAAGTCTTATGCAGCCTGGCAGGATGGTTCAACAGGTAGAGGTGCTGGCCACCAAGCCTGATAACCTGTGTTTGGAAACTAGACTCCTAGGACAGACATGGTAGAATCTTCAAGTTTTCCTCTGAGCTCTATGTGTGTGCCATGGTACCAATGCAAACAGTTAATTAATATAAGAAAATAATTTAAAGATTTAAATCTCCCATGTTTATTTGTATTTGCTATCCCCAGAGCATAATAGTTGAATACTGAAATTTCTAAATATGTTCCAACAACCTCTGATATTCCCTTTATGAAAAGACCAAACAAAAAGTTTTATATTCAGGAGCTATGGGTGAACTAGCTAATAACTATTTTAAAAAAATGTTGCCCACCATATTATATTAAGTCTAGAAGTCCATTAATTTGAGACACTCTACATTTCTCCTGTTCTTCTAGGATTCAAATTTTAAGCAGCCTTCCATCTTACATTTCTGAGATACTGGCCATCTGCACGTGTGTTGACAAAATGTCTGTAAGGTTAGAAACACACACTGGATCAATAGCCAAGGGATATTCCACATGCGACACACACTAACACAGATTCTCACTTACTATTCCAGAGTAACTTTGTGAACTTTTAAAGGGCCACAATCAAGTTAAAGCCAATGACAAGATTGACATCATGGGTTGAAAAGAGTCGTTTCCACTGTTGCTCGTATAAGGTCTCCAGTTAGCCGCATCATGTGGACTTCCCATACCTTGGGAATCAAGGGGCATTTCCTGTGTCCCAATTATCCACAGTTCATTGTCATCAATGTGACAGGCCATGGTGCTCTTAGTGAAAACTGGGCACATCTCTACTCTAGATATAAAAGAAAAACAGCTTGGATGATAAATACAGGGGTCATATTTTCCAGGATTCTATATATACACTCACACACTACACAAATGCACACACACACACACACACACACAATTGTAAACATTAAGGTTCATTTCCACATAAAACAATGATGAAAGAATCTCTTTAAATGGTTTCTTGGGTACATACTATTTCTCTGTATTTTGGTTTAAGGACCCATATAGCACAATTAACCATGGGCTAGTAAATTGCTGGCAAATGCTATCTGCACTGCTGTTTTAGACAATCTACCCCAAACACCATGTCAACTTAAGGGCTTGCTCTGCCATTAGACACCTGCAATAAGCTGGAGCTGACCCCAAACTGACCTTTGTCCTTCCAACCGTTTGTTGCAACAATGCAGTTGGTGCTTAGATCAGAAATCCATCTTTAAGGGTTTGTTCTGCATAGCACCTGCTTTCAAATAATGACTGAAGACACATTTTAAAACTGATACTAAACAAGTTTCATCTGTTCGCTTAACATAACTTTAAATCATGTAGGTACTCTAAAAATTAAGCTTCACTCTAATAGCTGTCTTCAAATACTGTCTCTTTGTAACAATTTATTTTTTCCCACTATGTGAACAAAACTCCCTTCTGTCTTCCTTAAGAGCATTTCAGACCTATAATTAATTTCCCTTCATTTGGGCCTACCACACTAGCCTTCTAATTGCCTGTGTTCTGCCCTATGCTTCCGAATGTTAAGCCAAGTTTCTCAAGAAACCAAGCACTTTGACAAATCCTCCATTAGTGTAGTCTGCCTAGTCTCTGCATGACAGTGACAAGGGACAGAAGATGAATTTCCCTTTGAAATTTTCCAGTCAGGGAGGATTAGCAATTAGAGAACATTTAATTACATTTTCTTTCTATGTTTGTTGGTGTTGTTGCCAAACTGCATTTTCCCCCATTGGAGACTTCCCACTCCATTCAAGATGTGCCTTCACAAAGAAGAAGAAATTAAAAGATGAAAACAATAATCAAAGTTATCTAGATACTATTTTGGTTTTTGTTTTCTCTTAAGTAATCGAATTCCTATGTTCAGCTCTCTAATAAATATGTGTTAAGATTTAAAGCACATTCCTCATTTGTGTCACTTTACTGCACTTAATTACTTGGCTTGAAATTGTCATCAATTTCTCATACTCATCCTATAAGCAGTGAGAAAACTCGGTTCCATTGTATCATAGAGGTTTGTTTTTAAAAAGGAACCCTCTAGTACTGGTTAAATCAGACTCTCTTCAACCTAAATGCCCTGTCCAGAAAATCTTTAAAATTGAGATTGCCTTTCAACCACAGGACTTCTGAAGTGGAAAGCAGAAATCACCAAAATGAAGAAATTTTCAGCATTCATTTTTTTTCTCAGTGTCCAGCCTGGTACCTTTTCAAATTGTCCTTTGCTAAAGGTTCCATTGCTTGAAGTTAGTTTTGTAGTGGACATGTGTGTGTGTGTGTGTGTGTGTGTGTGTGTATGTGTGTGTGTGTGTTGGTCTATGTAATTTTGCTTTTACAATGCTGGCAGTCAGAAGGAGCCTTCTAATTTTATTCGCCATGATGATAGGCCCTAGCGTTTTAATTATTTTTCATGTTGTGAGTAATTTATTATTCATTGGGTATCTTCCCTGTAAATCTTGCCCTTACTCTGTAAGATTTTTCTTTGGTGTCCAACAAAGGGTTTCATTGCAATAAGAATCAAGGTGTGTCTAAGTTCTTACCCAGAGCCCAAACAATGCCAGCCTTCCAGACCAGCCCAGGAGTTTGGGGTGGAGAAACAGAGTCATTATAGAGTATCTTTATCCCTGTGCCCAGGGAGCACCACAGTTATCATCCATGCCCTCCTGACAGGACATCTCCTAGCACATCCTACAGCAAAGACTAATTTGGGATCTGGAAGACCCATACTGGAACTGACTCTCCCTGGGGTTCAAGGCCAAGAGAGACTCAAGGCAATGAACTGGCTTCTCTTCAGAAATATCTGCCTTCTGATCCTACTTATGGTAAGTCAAAAACTGAGGTCTGGGAAGAAAAGGCAGAGCTCTTGTCTTTTCTGCCTACCTTTAGCTTTTTACTGGACTTTCTCATTTTTAATCTGTGTTCTACAAAGATCTGGCAAACAGCTCAGTCTCTGTAGGTCCCTGTGACATGAGGGAGTAGCTGGGATAAAGGAGAGTGAGAACGGGGCAGACTTAGATTGACCTCAGCATGACATCAAATCAGAGTTCACACTAGGGAATTGCTGAATGTCCACAATTGGACGTAAAAAAAATCCACTTCTTTTTTATTTAATTATTATTAATTTATCTTATTTTATTAAATTAGGCGGGTTGTTATAAAAATTCTGAGGGCTTGAAATCTGAAGGGGGAAAAATTTGGTCAAGCCAAATTCTGATAAACAGTTACTTCCCTGTGAGTTTCTGACAAAGTGGACTGTCAACTGTGTCAAAATTATGTTGCAACTGCTTGTGAAGCATTTAAGTCACATCCAAAAAGCATCCCTACAGGCCAGGAAGGAAATATTTAAACGATCTGTTTATTTAAAGTAAACACTTGTGTTTTGGATAGAGAATCCTTTCTCTCCCACTCCGCAGTAGCCCAGGCGTGGAGCCCTTCCCACCACATAAATATAGCCAGCATCTCGTGTCCTTGGAAGATGGAGGACAACTACCTCTAACCCTCTGTCTGTAGGGAAAGCGAAGCTCAGGACAGACAAGAAATCAAACCATTTCCAATCAGAAAACTTTTGTTTGAAGAAACAATTAAAACAGTTTGGACTGGATTAAACTTAAGTCAAGCGGTGATCAAATTATGGAGCGAATAAGTCAAAGGGTATCTTACAAATAAGATAACCATAAGGGGAAGAAAGGCGTCTCTGCCTCAAAGAAAATTGAATACCTGGTTGTCTATCAGTCTCTGAGAAATGTCCACATGTGTGTGCTGACAGAAACTTGCAAAATGGCACCCTTGCTAACTCAGGCAAGTGGCGTTACCTCAGTTTATCAGAACGTTGTTCTTCACGGTTCTTTGAGTCAGGCACGGAACCAGGCAGAGCTGGGAAGATGGGAACTCCTCACTGGCCAGTTGGCACAGTAAGCTCATTCCGGAGATTACTTGGTAATGGGTTGCAAGCGTGGCACAGGCACCAACACTGCCCATGGGCACCCAGCCCAAGCTTGAAATAGAACATGAGAACTGTGGAAGAACATTCCATTCTCCGTTTAGAAGACAGATTATTAAAACAGTACTTTGGGGAAAAAAAGAAACTTAGAAAGTGTCGGGGATCGGTGCACTGCCAGACTGCAAGGGGCAGTTTAAAAAATCTGTTTAATAAAAGGGGCTGAAAGAAAATTCCAGAAGCTACTGGGCCTTCATAGCTAGAGTCAACTGTCAGTGTGCTCTCCTCTTGGTATGCTTCTGTTGGCTATTTTCACACTTTCATTGTGGTATGCCTTTGGAGGCAGGCACAGAAAACCACTCCTCTCAAGATTTTAGACACAGTGTATAGGCAGTCAATCTGGCTATGGCTTTCTGCACAGGTATGTGTAACAATAAAACTGTGTGACTGAAGAGTTCGTTTCTTCGATCTGGAATGAGTATCGTACTTCAGGTTGAGAGGATTTCCCTTGGGTAGTGCTAATCTATTTTCCCATGGTAATGCTAATGGTCATTAATGCTTAATTCTTTGTCAGTTCTCACTGAAACTGAAAATTTTATGTTAGCTTTGATGGTAATTGTGAGAGATATATGCTCTTAAACATTTGCTCTTAAACATTTGGTATTCTTTAAGATACCAGTTGCTAATGTCTGCAGATGGGGAGTAAAGATGGCTAGCATGTATCAAGACAGATGTTGTATGAAAATGCATGTTCTTCGTACTGTAGTCTGCTGCCACTGAACTCTGTCCCTTTTCCCATTAACTAAATCAAAGCCTGCTTAGGACATCATCTCAACTTGCTGTAACGAGGGAAGGGCAGCTTCTCAGGGTTACTGATTTTGTGTCAGCGAGTTCTCAACCACAAGAAGTACTTAGGAGAAGGTTTTGAGAGACAGCCAATTAAAAGTACACAGCCCTGGAGGTTTCAGTGGGGACATTTCACTCCATCACAAGGTACCTTGCTATCTCTCTCCTATGGATACTCATCGAGTTCTTCTGCCGAAAACTGGGTGAGGAAAAATTGACACTCACCGAGACTTGGCTGTCCCAAGTTTGAGTCATGGTTCCCTTCAAAGAGGCTGTGTAGCTTTGGGAAAGCAATCTGTTCTTCCAGGGCTTTATTGTGCACGTAGACATGATGTCACTAAGTTGTTTCCACAATAGAAACTCTGGACTCCTCTAATTACTATCACTAACAACTTATCCAATAGAAGTTCATGACTGGCTATGGAATTTGGTTTGCACAACTTTGCCTGGAGAATCGAAAGAGGTGGGCAATACTGTAGACTGTATACATTTTACTAGGCAGAAATCACCAGAGGCTGGACAGATGTTAGACAAATGAGACCTATTTTTATAGAGTTAATAAGATTATAAAAAGCAGTCATTGATCAGATAAGAATTTTTACCGACACAAGTTGACCAAGCATTCTACAAATAGCATGTCAACATTCCAATGAACACCCTGATTCTTGGAAAGTAAAATATGTCGATGATGAAGCAGATGATATTATCTTACCCTAAGTTGAAAATAGGCATTAAAATTTAAAAACATACTTAGAACTAACCTAGCTTCATTAGCTTAGTCCTCACAGTAAACATTATTTTGGTGCATAGAGCCCAACTGGTCTTTAAAAACTTGGTAAACAAATTTTAAGAAATTCAGTGATAGGTGAAAAAAAAAACCACATTGTCCAACTTTCCCTTTGTGCTAAAGCCTAGAAAGCAGTAAGTGACTGGCTTCCATCTGACTGTTAGAGGCTATGGTGCGATCCTCTCATGGTGGACTCACAGTGACACTACATCTGACTTCTTACTTTGGTAGAGGTGGTGATGATGACGGTATAAGGGTCTAAGGATTTGTATATAGTACGTATATTTTATGAGACAACTGGACAGTTTTAGATTTTTACCTTCAAATTGTTGCATATTTAATGGCAGGGATGGTACATGAGAATAATTTTATAACAGGTAACTAGTATTAGAACCATACTATAACCACTAGCTTTAGCTAATCTCTTTTCAATAATCTTTACTTAGAAAGAGAATTGCAGGATAAAAATTCTGCCTAATCTTTTGGGCACAGTGGCCAGCCAGCCCATCTGAATTAGTGAATTTCATGCCCTTTGAAAGACTCTGAAAACAGGGCTGTGGCGCAGGGCATGGGAGGTTGAGTGGAAGAAGTACATGTGAGAAACAAAACCCAGAGTTGACCTCTGACCTCTGGCCTCCAAACACAGGAATATACTACGTTCTCACACACACACATGAACACCAACACAGATGGAGATGAACACACACACACACTCCAGCTCTAAAAATATTACATGGCATTTTAGACTAAAATACTTTTTATTTTGCTTCTTTGGTTTGTTTGTTTGTTTGGGGTTTTGATAGCAGTGGTAATTTTTTGTTCTTTGTTGTTGTTTGGTTAGTTTGGTTTTTTGAGATAAGGTTTCTTTGTTATCATGGCTATCTTGGATCTAGTTTTGTAGATCAAAATGGCCTCAAACTCATAGAGCTCCACCTGCCTCTACCTCCTAAGTGTAGGGATTAAAGTCTTACACCACAATTGCCTGCTGTTTATTTTTACAAGATACTTCTCTTTAAGAACATCCTGCATCCTATATACCTAGTTTTATGGTTTCTTCTTAAAGCCTAATGCCCAGGGAAAAGTTCTTTGAGATGCAATTGGACCATTGACTGGGCTGTGGCCATGTTTCCTCCCCACTCTCAATGCTGCCGCAGCTGGAATTCCCCCACTGACGTGAACTAGCTCTGATGACAGGCCGTGAGACAGGAGTGGAACATTACTTGCATGAGAAATGTTTGCCCTTCCTTTTTACATAGAAAATTACATGGCTTACAAACAAAAAGGGCAGTACTTGATATACCTTCAATTACAAACAAAAGTAGTATAATTAGGCTTGAACTTGGCATCTTTACCATATGCCTAGGAAGATGGTAACTGCTTTACTCAGTAATTTTTTATGAGCATTATTTGAGGAAGAACTGCTCATTAATAAGTTGGTGCTGGATGACTTCAAAATTGACTTCAAAAAGACAAGTCATAGAGAGGGTGGGAAAAGCCTTATTCAGTAGCTATTACTTTAAATATAAATATAAGATACACAATATAAGGAACTAATGTATTTAAATATTGCAATGGGTCCAGAATATACTGCTGATGTAAAATCACCAGGTAATCTGGGAAAATATAGAAAGAAAACATAAGACTGAGAAAAATTTTTAATAGTTGCTAAAAATAGGTGGGAATGAAATATTGTATATTTTACTCTTCCTTTGAAATTTAACATCAGAACCTGTCATTCGTGCAAAGGACATTGTCTGTCATTTATTTTGTCAATGGAACTCATCTACTGAATGACTAGATTCAGTTTCTAACACAGATCCTAGTCCATTCCATTGGCAAATGTCCTACTCGCCCACTGATGAGCAGCTTTTATACACACAGTGGGTTTCACAATGAGCTTGTATACCTTAAACTGAGATGAGGAGAAGCTGTGTCTGTAGGATGTGGCTTGCCCTGGTCACCTTACATTGGTCACCTTGCCATTCTGTCACCTTACAGCCACAAACATCTTACTGCTAACAATGTTGTTTCAAGATAGTCTGAAAAGAAAATGCATTGCAATTAGTGAGTGAGCAAGCAAGCAAGAGAGAGGGGAGAAAAGGAAGGGAGAGGAAGGTGGAGAGGGAGAAGGAGAGGGAAGAGGGAAAGGGAGAGGGAGAGGGAAGAGGAGAGGGAGAGGAAGGGAGAGGGAGGGAGAGGGGGCGGGGAGGGGGAGGGGGAGGTGGAGGGGGAGAGGGAAGGGAGGGGAGGGGGAGGGGGAGAGGGAAGGGGGAGAGGGAGAGGGAGAGGGAGAGGGAGAGGGAGAGGGAGAGGGAGAGGGAGAGGGAGAGGGAGAGGGAGAGGGAAAAGTAGGAAGTTCTGGAAAGAACTAAGCCAAGCACTTACCATTCAGAAAGTCTAAGGCTCAATTCAATTCTTCAAGACCAAAATTCTTTCTGTTGAACTAAAATCTACTTCCGCCACACTTAGAGGAATAATTGTAACCCTGGCCATGCTTCTCTTATGGTGTCTAATACATTCCAGTATCTGTTCTTGCTCTTTGTTGCCGACTTTGGCCTTATTTTTTGCTGCGCTCTCACAAAATAGTGAAGATATATGGAAGACAGCATCTCATTACCTAAAAACGTCTCCTTCCATAAATAGTTAACTATAAAATAAGGGCACCAGAGAAGGAGGATAGATGAAAAGCAGTCTCAGCCTGAGACCCGCAGAAACAAACCCAGCTAGGAAGCCCAGATCTCTCCAAGTAATGTTGGTCCTTAAGCAGCAGGTGCCTCTAATTCCCTTCTCTAGTAGTCTGCCATCCTGCCAACTGGTTCGGCAACTTCCCTGGTACGTGGGAGTCCTTAGGCAGGCTTTCCAGCCAAGCCACATCAGAGGAGAATGCCTGGCCCACATGTGTTCTGAAAAGGCGACTTTCTGGGGCAAGGGATTTCTCCAGCTGTCCAGGAGCCCGTAGTTGTAGCTCTGCAGCTTGGTACAGCTTGATGAGAACTTTCCTCCAGTGTTTCTTCTCAGGCACCCATTCCCAGATGTTTTTCTGCACAGTGAGGTGACAGGGTTCAGGCCCACACTCCCACATGCTGAACTCTTTCAGGGAGGCTTGATCCTCAAGTGATTGGGATTCAGAGGGATTTGCCACTGTGGTTGTCATCAATAAAACTAGCTGGACATAGAGCCCAAGGGTACCACAGAGACCTCCAGATGAAACATGGTTGTTTCCAGATAAGACATCTTCCCAGACATCTGGCACTGCAGGAGCCCTGGCCTTATAAAGGTTTGTGGGAGAGGAGGATTTGCAGGTTATATAGACAAGGATCTCTAGGGCTACCCTGGAGTTTGGTCATTCATCGATTAAGCTGGGCTCTGTGAAGAGGATGGGAGGCACTTATCTCTTTTAAATAAATTTCACATCTGGCTAATGTGCTAAATTTCAGTTCTCTTGATTAACTAGTACTTTTGTGTCTAGAGGAATACCACACCCACACTCTCCAACGAAAAAAAGCCTCTATCCTTCTCCCTTCCTCTTCACAGATGTGCCTTGCAACCACTGTACCTGTGGTTTCCTCGACCGAGATGAAGATCTATTTAGATCTAAAACACGAAGAGCTAGGGGACCGTCTGAGGTCACCTACTAGCACAGAAAAAAAAAAAATTGTTTGTCTATCTCTAACTCACAAGAATTTGTCTCTGCTTTGTACCGGGTCAGATTAGGGTTTAAGGTGTGGCGCCCACTATGGAATATCAGTTCTTTACCTTTAAATCTATACTGATTTAAGACACTTGACAGTGGCTTGGTTGCAATCGTAGGAACAGTCAGCAAGGTATTTTGATGACATGCACAGACACGACGAATGGTCTAAGTGCAAAGATGCTTTTAAAAAGGTGTTTTCTAGATCCTCATCTTTTGTGCACATGTAGATACACACATACATTAGGAGAATGTGTATACACATGCACCCTTCCCCCAAGTCAATATAATCCTCTTTTTAAAACTTCACACCATTCATCCTTAGTAAACATTAGGACACACAGCAGGGCACTGTGAAACTGAGAAAACAGACTGAGATATACGTTCCAGACGTAGTGGTGGCACTGACTCAACGGACTCAGAAGCTCGTGGAGAACCCTTGACAAGTAAAGACCTTTTGAGCAGTCCAACAAAACTAGGCAGCCGGTAAGACTTGTCAGCCTAGAAATCGAGTTAAGATGACTTCAAGGATGAATTGCTTTGTAGGTTTAGGTTGTGTAGTTTGAAATGAGTGCAAAGAACTATCTGGGTCTGGTGGCATGAGGCTGTACTTTCAGCTGCCCAGAAAACAGAGGCAGGAGAAGCAGACGCAGAAAACCACCTAAGCCACTTGGCTGGATGCTGTCTCAAAATTAAAAAGTACAACCCATCCACAGACAGGGCTGGACACTTGCCTAATGCCAGTCTTCAGGGATGTAGAGACTCTAAGGACTCGGCCAAGACAAAGATCTAGTGTGCTGTCTACACAGTAGGGTTAACAAGTACCCTTAGGAGTGCACACACAACCAAAGGGTTAAGCCAAATAAAGCGTGATGTGATGTTTATTTAATTCTAATTATGGGCTTATCCAAAATGAGTTTTGGAAAACTCTACCAATCCACAGCAAGACATTTCTGGTCAACTTCTAGGTACTACACTTAGTTTTTCACATCAAAATCTCCACGTTTGCATATTGTCTATCAATCACACTGCTTCCTGTAATTGTAAAGCTAATGCAATCCATTGGTTGATCAGTAAAAACAGGAAGGGTGCTGAAGCTCCGGGGGAAATAGAAAGTAAACCCATTCCAACCCAAAAGCGCTCGGTTAGCCATTGTGTCTCTAATGGAGGACAATGAGCATCAAGTGACAATGGCATTGAGACTCCAGTTGCCCCTTGAAATGGTATAAATTTTATTTTTTAAGCTTTCATGTTTATACTATTGAGAATTTACCTTTTTCAACCCTAACCTTACAATGAGCAATTTTAGCTCTCGGTCACTATAGTGAGAGCTCAGGGAGCACATCCTTCCCTTCAAACACTGATGCTTCATGAGTAAAAGCCTTGAAGGACAGCTAGCTGTAAGATGATGAAAGCAGCCAGCACACACACTGATTGGGAGCGTGTGACACAAATATGTTACCAAAATTCAGCAAAAACTAAAACAATTGGATAAAAAAGTGATACTAGACGACTGAAAAACATCTTTGGGTGTTGAATTAAAAACAAATCACAATCAACAGAACAGGGCCACATTCAGTTGCTGTCCTAACACTAAAGAGATGCAGTGCCAACCTCCCATGTTTGGATGGAGGCAGAGGCCGGGTGAGATTGTTCTCACTGCAAAGTGAAAATTGCCTGGCAAATCTCTACTTGATTTACAAGCAGGACCCGGTTAAGACTCACCCTCGCTGCTTTCAAGTTAAATTAGACTATTGGTTGATTATAGCTCTGAAGCTCCCAGCTCCACTTGTCCTCACCAAGGTGGGTGGGGATGCAAGGCAATGATGCTGCCATGGTGCTGTCAGGCCTGGAATAGTGTCGGGAACAGAGGAGGGCATCTTCTAAGAATGGAGGGTGCGGTGAGAGAGAACAGAGCATAAAGTACGATGCTGAAGATGAGGAGAGATGAACATATGTGTGTGTTCGTGAGTCAGGCTACATGTGAATACAGCACATGTATGTGGTTACATGTGTGTATTTGTGTATGGGGGTTTCATGTGTGTTCACATATGTGTGTTTGTGTTTGAGGTTATGTGTGTGTGTTCGTGTATGAGTGTGTGTGTGTGTGTATGTGTGTGTGTGTGTGTGTGTGTGTGTGTGTGTGTGTGTGTGAACATGAAAATGAAGACAACTGCAGGTGTTGTTCCTTTGATTCCTGTAACTTTTTAAGAGACAAGATCTCATGTTGGTCTGAATTCACCTGGGAGCTATGCTAGCTTCTAGGTTTCTGCCTGTCACTACTACCCACAACACCACCCACAGAATTACAAGACTAGACCACCATACCTGGCTGTAACATAGGTTTGACATGGAATTGAGCATGAGTTCTCATACTTGGAAGTCAAGAGACTTAGCCACAGCGCTATCTCCCCAAAATTTTTAAGGTAATGATCTTATATGTTCATTGACTGAATATTACCAAGGTGGGAATTGGATTTAGTCTGTAGTCCTCCTGTGGGGTGTATGTGGTTTGTAGTTACTCTAATTTTCCACTGAACAAAGTGAAAAAATAGCTAAGGTGATCTGTAAGGCCGCCATCAAAGAACATGCTACGTTATTCACCTACACAGAAACCTACAACACTAATCACTGAGTACAAACAGCAAATTGTAAAATTATACATATTGTTTCTTCTGACCAAAACAACTACAACTGTATACTTAAGTGTTTGCAAAAAAATCAACAAGAAACTTTGTTCTCTGCTTAGTAAGATCCTGTTTGACTTATTTCCTTATACCTCCCAGAATGATCTGCTTTTCTAATAAACTCTAACCTCGAGTCAAGACCATGCTATAAAATAGTACATTTTGTGCAACCAAAGCATGGTGTCTTTCATCAAATACTGATGTTCCTTCACAGGATTAGACACTTTATTAGCATCTAATGCTATTTCATGTGCAGGAGACAGTAAAGGAAGAGGAGACCCAATACCCACTGGCAGATTTCTAATTCGCTGTGCCATTATTTTGCTATTCACTTGCCATCCATTTCAAGCCAAATTTTGCCCTATTTTACCCTGCACTTTCTCTCATCTGTCAGAATCTGATCTGTGTTCATGCCGGGTGACATGCTTCTAGTTCCTGAGATCCTCTTCTAGCTGTAGTCTGTGGTAGCATCATATCATCACCCCAAGTTTTCACAGCACCCTCAGATTGCCAAGTTCTTCTGGACAAGACACGAAGGAACTGCTCCTTCTGTTTCTCCCATCCCAACATGTCTGTAAACTCTTCATCAGCTATGGAATAGTGGTTTTACTTCTGCTCCTTATGTGTGTGTACATATGTGTATGCATGTATATGCATGCATGTATGGAGACCAGAGGTTAAATTTTCTATTTTTTTTTCAAGTTAGAGTCTCTCACTGAACTTGGAACATTCTCTTTGTCTAGTTTGGTTGGCCAACAGGCCCAGGAATCTAGATCTGACACCCTAGGGCTAGTGTTACAGATACATTTCACTGTGCCTAGCTTTTACAGGAAGTGTGGTCAGGGCCTTATCCTTGCACAGAAAGCATTATTCATTGAGCCATATCCTCAGCCCAAGTTATTTTTCTGTACTCTTGTAAAGTTCAAAGGGCTTTTAAGAAAATAAAACAGATTTATATTGCTTATATTTTACTACCAATTTTACATTATTAATTGTATATATAGCTTCAAATGATATCAGAATATTATAATCCTGTCATTCTGATGCCTTTAAGTTATGCAACTGTATGCTAATACTTTTCCTTCTATTACAGGTGGTACTAGGAGTAAACAGTGAATTTATCGTTGAGGTAATGTATAACAACCATCTTCTCTACTTAAAATGAAAGAAAATTAGATGGTAAAGCACAATATGTATTACATATTGAAATATTATAAACTTTAGTCATCCTGACAAAGTAAAAGACAGAACTGGAGAAAATGAAATAGCAGTACGAGGGTGGTGGGTCCTGATCCCTGTGCCTGTAAGGCATGGCTTCCAGAGCCTGTCTTAGCAACTTCTACTCTTCAAACATGCTAGTACCCTATTTACAAGTTTCTCAACCTATAGCAAAGCAAATGAAAAATACCAATTGTTAGTAGTCTGTCTAAGTTCCGCCCCACAGTTGCCTGGCAACAGCCAGGTATGCTTGGCACTATAAAAGGGGGCTGCTTGCTTCCTCCTTGCTCTCTTACTGCCTTCTCCCTTTTTTCATCCTCTTCCCCACTCACCCCCTCACCTCTCCACGTGCTCAAGGCATATACTCCTCTACTCTTCTTCTCTACTCCTCTTCTCTAATCCTCCTTTCTCTCTTTTTGCCTCTACTGTCCTCTTAACTTTCCTCCCCATGCCCTGAATAAATTCTATTCTATACCATCATGTGGCTGGTCCCTCACACCAGGGTGCCCCAACCTAAAGCATCCCCCTTCCCCCATACCTCACCACACCTCCATAGATAATACACCCCACTCTCTATCTTTCTATAAACACATTCCTAATGATACTCTGTAAATTAAAGAAAGATGAATACTCAAAGTTTAAAAATGTGTAAATGAGATCTTCTAGAGACATGAGACCATTCCAACACAATGGGGTGTGGGAAGGTTAGGTCTGTCCAGAATTATAAATTAGAAAATCAATTCCTTCGTTTCTCCACTTATCATTTTTCTCTGGGCACATCTTACAGTACTAAGCAATTATCTAAGTACAGGGTCCCCTAATACTATGAGAAACATTAATCATTTTTGCTTTAGGTAAAAGAATTAGACATTGAAAATGGTACCACAACCTGGCAGACTGTCAGAAGGCAAAAACGAGAGTGGATCAAGTTTGCAGCAGCCTGTCGGGAGGGCGAGGACAACTCCAAGAGGAATCCGATTGCCAGAGTGAGTGGTGGAGAAAGCAGGGGTAGCCTGAGCTCACAACAGAAGCCTTCAGCATCCCACAGAGATTCTTAAAAAGATAGCTTGCTGTCATTGGCCTGTGTTGCTCAAATGTTATTTTTTTCAATGTGTGTGCATGTGGTGTGTGTGTGTGTAGATGCACTTGTGTGTGTGTGTGTGTGTGTGTGTGTGTGTGTGTGTGTGTGTGTACATGCATCTGTGTGAAAGTGTATGTGAAAGCCATTTGATGACCTCAGCTGGGTGCCTCAGAGCTGTTTTCTCACCTTGTTCTCACTGACCCGGAGCTTACCAGGCTAGGCTGAGAGGCCAGTGAGCCCCAGGAATCTACCTGCCAACCTTCTTTAATGTGGGTTCTGGGGATCAAACACTGGCCTTCATGCTTACAAGACAAGCACTTGACTGACTGAGGCATAGTCCCAACCCTAGGACACTATTAAATACCCCAAGCTGGGGACTAATACACACCAGGAGGTGTGTGGCGAGTCTTTCTGAATGATAGACTTGGATCTCCAGTCTGAGTGGATGGACCTGTCTCCTGTGCTCTGCTCTATGTGTCCTACACAGGTCACAAGTTTACGACAGTCGGAGACCAACTTCAAAGCAGTTGTTCAAAGTAAAGGTGATGTTACAAATGCAAACCAACCTCTAAGCCCTGAGACTAAGAGTGTTTTTATAAAGAAAATTTAATTACATTTGTGTGAGAGGGAGGGATGTGAGAGAATGATAAAAAGAACATGTGTGTGTGTGTGTCTGTGTGTCTGTGTGTGTTTGTGTCTGTGTATGTCTGTATTTGTGTGACTGTGTGTGTCTGTGTGTTTGTGTGTCTGTGTGTGTCTGTGTGTGTTTGTGTCTGTGTATGTCTGTATTTGTGTGACTGTGTGTGTCTGTGTGTTTGTGTGTCTGTGTGTGTCTGTGTGTGTCTCTGATTGTTTGAGTGAGTGAGAGAGAGAGAGAGAGAGAGAGAGAGAGAGAGAGAGAGAGGAAACATGACAAAGAACAACTTGTGGGAGTCTCTGCTTACATCAGGTGGGTTTTGAGGCTCAAACTCATCAGGTTTGGCAGCAAATGCATTTACACATGATGTAATCTCACTTGATGCAAAAGCTAAAGTCATAGCAGTCATTCATTCATAAGAAAAGGCTAGAAATGAAAAAGAAATACTATAAGAAGAACGTGCACTTACTTGTTCCATGAAAAGTTGGAGGCCACTTACTTCTGGGCATTTTGACCCTGGACCGTCACTGAAATCTAGGAGGGCTGTCCACCAAATCCTCCTCTATATCAAGTGTCAGTTGGAGCATTGCATTACATTCAAGAAAGAAACATAGCTTCTCACTGGCATCCAGAGTTCAGGGAAATTTTAAGATATTGTTTCCACTTAACTCTTCACGAGTTATAGAGTTGGTATCCAGGTTATGTGATTATAAATTCAGTTTTATTTGCCCTGCCTGGAATTTCTAGGTTTTCTCCTATGTCGAAAAAAAATCTTTAGAACTGAACTAACAAACGATGTATTCCCAGCTTCCTTGAATTGTGATGTTTAGGTAGCAAATCATAGAAGTTTAACACCTATTCCCTTCTGCAGTGTAGAGATAAGATTCCAAACTGTTAATGGTTTAAATTTTTTATTAATGGAAGTGAAACTATTAAAGCAAAATCCACATGGCAGATTTACAGATAGATGAATGGATGGATGGATGGATGGATGGATGGATGGATGGGTGGGTGGGTGGGTGGATGGATGGATGGATGGATGGATAGATAGATAGATAGATAGATAGATAGATAGATAGATAGATGATAGGTAGATAGAGATATTTTTGTTGTCCCTAAGCACCACTTTTTTCATCTCATATTCACTTACATAACATTATAAGTTTCTAAGAAAGGTAATACTAATATAAACTAAATTTCTTTTTTTAAAAAACTTCTAAGGAGACACTGGAGATACAGACCAGTTGGGAGGTAGAGTGCTTGGCTACCATGCATACAATTTTGGGTTCTGGCTCTAGAAGTACATGAAAGCAGGCATACTGTTTCATGCCTGTGATTCCAGTTCTGGAGAGAGTGAAGGGGAAAAGTATCAGAATTCATGGCCATCACTGAGCCTAGGTTGAGGCTCACCTAGGCTGTTTCAAATACAAAAGCAAGGGAGGCAGGCTGCAGAGAAGGCTCAGTGAGTAAGAACACATGTTGCTCTTGTGGGGGACTTGAATTCAGTTCTCAACATCAGTTGGCTTGCTCTTGTCTCTAATTCCAGCTCCAGGAGGGTCTGACACCATAGCCTCCAGAGATTTGATTTCTTTTTTCAGGCTTTCTACTAAAACAAAATCAGAGAATTAACAGTGAACATCAAATATGAGTGCACTTTATGTGCACATATCTGTCAAAAAGGAACTGCATGTGTGTGCACCTAAGTTGGGTCCCAATCCTAGCTCTCTCTCTTGTAGATTAGATCAGACTGTGAAGTGAGCCAGAGGATAACTTACCGAATCTCTGGAGCGGGTATTGATCGGCCACCTTACGGAGTGTTCACCATCAACCCTCGGACTGGAGAAATCAACATTACCTCAGTGGTGGACAGAGAGATAACCCCACTGTTCCTGGTAAGTCCTTGCTGTAGATTTTTAATCATTTTTTTAATTTTTTCCCTCCTTTTGAAAAAAAAAAGAATCAAGTCTATAGATTATAAATTAATTTGAAATTGAAGGATTTGAAAGAATAAAAAGTCTGAAGGAGCCAAGTTGCTGTCCCATGTGCTACACCTGTTTGTGAACAAATTTTAATATTTCAATATAATCTGAATTGTAGTTCGCATCCTGAGAAATGTTATTTCTTGGAATGTTTCGTCTTATGTTTTCGAGCATGTTGCTAACTAAGTGGAGTAAGACAGCTGTTCCCTGACTTTGCGCAGATCCATTGCCGAGCTCTGAACTCCCGAGGAGAAGACTTGGAGAGGCCACTGGAGCTCAGAGTCAAAGTCATGGATATAAATGACAACCCCCCAGTCTTCACTCAGAACGTGTACACAGCCAACATTGAGGAGAACAGCGATGCCAGTGAGTGTGCACGGGGATAACTGATGTGCCAGCTTCCTCAACTGTCAGAAAAGGCCAAACTCTGCTTTGCACAATCCTCCAAAATTCTAATGTGTAGAAGCAGAAAAATATATAGTTAAAATGATAGATGGACTCTTATTTATAGATGATTCTTACACATGCAGTTCAGCCCAGTGTTCAGCATCATTCTCAGAAACTGGTGGACAGACTTATTCTGAAGAAGTAAACTGAGAAAACTGAAAACCACAACAGATATTCTGATCTATGGCTCAAAAGGCTGAACCGTAGGAGAGAATAGCGGTGCAGGAGGCGTTCTCCATCAGAACAACCACAGCAACAGTCGTGTCTTCAGGCAGCAAGAGACATTCTGTTCTCTCTCTCTCTCTCTCTCTCTCTCTCTCTCTCTCTCTCTCTGTCTCTCTCTCCCCTCTGTCTCTGTCTGTCTGTCTGTCCCTGTCTCTGTGTGTGTCTGTCTCTTTGTCTCTCTTTATCTCTGCATCTTTCTCTGTGTATCTCTCTGTGTGTCTGTCTCTCTGTCTTCTGTCTCTGTCCCTCTTTCTCTCTGCATCTGTCTGTATGTCTCTCTCTGTCTCTGTGTATGTGTGTGTCTCTGTCTCTGCATGTCTCTCTCTGTCTCTGTCTCTGTCTGTCTGTCTCTCTGTCTCTCTCTCTCCCCATCTACTGCCTTTTCTCCCATTTCTTTTCATCCTGCCTAGCGCCTCCCCTTGTTTTCCTTCTCTTACTGTTTTCTTTCCTTCTTCCTCTTGCTTTTTTGCTGCTGCTCCCTTTCCCTCTCTCCTCCCCCTGTCTGCTTCCATCTCTTTCTAACTCTCAGATATGCCTTTACTTTCCAGTTCTGCAACTCACATTATACCTTGAAAGACATTCCAGAGACAATACTAGCAGAATTGAAAAGAAAGACAGAAGAACACATATGCTGTGAACATACAGAGTAAGAAGGCACAGAAAGTCAGAAGGGTTTTACCTGAGAGACATAAGAGAGGTGGTTGGGGAAGGGGGTCCGACTCTGGCCTCACCTTCTTGCTGACATTCTTCAGAGCAGCCTTGGTGAGGGAAAAGAAGAAAGCCAGACCCAGTTCACTGCTATTTCCTCTTCCTCTTCCTCCTTTCCTTCCCTCTTCACCTCCTTTCCCTCCCCCCTTCTTCTCCTGTGAGCACATCTTCAACACAATTACCTTCAGGATCAGGACACACACCTTCATAAGCTCCAAACTCCTGGTGTCCCTGCCTTTTTTGTTCGATGGCACCAATATTTTCTGCAGTAGGGTTTTTACTCTGAGGTCTGGGAGATGAAGTATTGGCCAGTTCTAGAAAATCAACCCTGTAGATTGGTGTAGCCAATAGGGATGGTCCACAGGGCCTGTTATTTCTCTGCATGGATAAGTAAGAACTTTTTATATTTCTTCCATCAATTACTCATTTTGATAACTACATAACTTCTACTTTGATAAATTATCTTCTAGTGCAAACAGTAATAATTCTGCTGTAAGTGGCAATATGCACATTTACCAGGGTGATAGCATGTGGCTTTGATCCAAGCACTCCAAGGACAAAGGTAGATAGACCTGCTAGTTTGACACCAGCTTGGTTCACGGAGATACCCTGTCTCAAAATAAGACAAGCAATAAATGATTTCAATGATGAACTTAACTAAGTTATCAACTTCTTAATTAAACCATAGAAAATAATTTCACAAGGCCACGATAAAAACACATCTGATCAAATCACTTCCATTGGCTTTATGACGCTCTACTGAACTTTTTCATGTGTTCAAAGATACCAGTTCGCTACTAACTTAGCATTAATAGAATGAAAGAATAAACTGCCAAGAATTTCCTATGTTGACTACTGTTACTTTGTAACTACTGATGTGGGTGATGCAACTCCCTGCTGTAAGCTACAATAACATACTCTCAAGGAATTTGGGGAAACTGAAGGAAAGGCCAGCCACTGTCTTTATTCCTGATGCCCAGAGGGATTGATTCTAGGAAAATTGCAACCATTCTCTTCTCCCATCCTACTTATAGATGCACTGGTGGTAAAGCTAAGCGCCACAGATGCCGATGAAGACAATCACTTGAATTCTAAAATTGCATACAAGATCATCTCCCAAGAGCCTGCAGGTACACCCATGTTCATGGTGAACAGGTACACTGGAGAAGTCCGCACAATGTCCAACTTCCTCGACAGAGAGGTAAAGCACTCTACGAATGAATGGTTTCATAAAGACAAAGATGACATAATTTGCGCATGACCTTAATCTGGTACATGGGAAGGAAGGAAAAAATACTCTAGTCGTTTTTTTATTGAAAACTAAATGGTCAGTGATACAGATTTCGTTTTATGTACCGACTAAAAAAACAAATGAAGGCACCGGGATGTGTTGGAGCCACAAGACCTAACCTTCTGATTCTTCTTCATTCTAATTAAGCAACACAGTATGTACAATCTACTGGTGAGGGGCTCAGATCGGGATGGAGCCACAGATGGGCTGTCCTCTGAATGTGACTGCAGAATCAAAATTTTGGATGTCAATGACAATTTCCCCATCTTGGAGAAAACCTCAGTAAGTCATTATTCTCATGATCTTTCCCCCGTGTCAGCAATCATTTTGACTTTATGTTTATTCAGAAGCCTGGTTGTTATTCTATGAGTAAACTCAGCTTTATTATATAAAGTTTAGCATTTTCTTATGAATGGAAACACGCCTATATGTTTGTATTTTTATTTTTTAACATTTAATATTTTGCTTTAAAATATTTTGTATTTATTTAACATTTTTCAAATTTTATTTTTATTTCTATATGGATTGGTGTTTTTGCCTGCCTATATGTCTGTGTGAGGGTGTTAGAATACCAGGAACTGAAGTTACAGACAATTGTGAACTCACGTGTGGATGCTGGGACTTGAACCTGGGTCCTCTGGAAGAGCAATCAGTGCTCTTAACTTCTGTACAACTTCTTCAGCCTTTTTATTTCCATTTCTTCTATTCTATTCTCTCTCTCTCTCTCTCTCTCTCTCTCTCTCTCTCTCTCTCTCTCTCTCGTGTGTGTGTGTGTGTGTGTGTGTTTGTATGTGTGTGTGTTTGTGTGTGTATGTGTGTGTGTGTGTGTGTTATGTGTCAGCACACACAACCCATGGTGCACATGTATAAGTCAGAGATGTATAAGTCAGAGGACAACTTGCAGGAGTTGGTTCTCTTCTTGTACCATGTAGATCCCAAGGTTGAAAATTTAGCTATAAGTCTTGGCAGGAAGTGCCTGAACCCACTGGGTCACCTTTCCTACTCCTATATATTTATCTTTGACTCACTGTTCCAGGCAAGCCTCCTCTGTAAACCAGTCTCCTCCACACATTCTGCTCACAAAAGTCTGTGGAATTTGCTGATTCAATGAAACAATAGTAGCACTTCCGTAAAGGCATTGCAAGTTACTGAGTTAATTATATTAGAGTCCCAGACATCCTCATCTCCCATCTCACAATCATCACAAAGCATCATAAAGCTGGGACTAGGGATGTAGTCCAGTTAGCAGAATGATTGCCTGGCATGCTTAATTTGATCCCTAGCAACGGTGTTGTGGGACATATCTCACAACTCTTGGGAGGTAAAAGCAATGAGCACAAGTTCAAGGTCATTCTCAGCTACACAACAAATTCAAGACTAGTCTGGGTTAGGTAAAACCTTAAGTTAAAAAAAAATTACAAAATTCAAGTATCAGAGCCAGGAATGGCTTGTCACCTGCTTTAGTAAAAGTGTTTCTTCTTCTTCTTCTTCTTCTTCTTCTTCTTCTTCTTCTTCTTCTTCTTCTTCTTCTTCTTCTTCTTCTTCTTCTTCTTCTTCTTTTCCTTCTCCTCCATCTTCTCCATCTTTGTTGTCGTTGTGGTCATCTTCATCTTCTCCTTCTCCTTCTCCTTCTTTCCCTTCCTCTTCCTTCTTCCTTCTTCTTCCACGTTGTGTCTCACTATCTTCTGCTGGAACAGTAATGTGACAAGCAGTGCCTGTGAAGAGTTTGTGGCCCACAAAGTCTAATGGTTACTATTTAGTCATTAACAGATTATTTAAAAATATGTCATTTTTAAAGAGAAAAGTAATTAAAAAATAAATATAAAAATTGAAGCAGAATGAAATATTGATTTCAGATGTAGTATATAAAAACAAGTTTTATTATCTTACAATCATGTCATTCTTACATTTGTGATTGAATGGGCACCATTTTAAAATGATACAAAGATCTCTGGCATAGTTTGTTGCAATTTAGAGGATAATGATGTGGAATAAATACCTTTATTCCTTTGCAAATCTGTACCACAAACTTGATCTATTTATTTCAGTACTCAGCAAGTATTGAAGAAAATTGTTTGAGCTCAGAACTGATAAGGTTGCAAGCCATCGATCTCGATGAAGAAGGCACTGATAACTGGTTGGCACAATACTCCATCCTCTCTGGCAATGATGGGAACTGGTTTGAAATCCAGACAGACCCAAAAACCAATGAAGGCATTCTGAAATTGGTCAAGGTAAGCATAGGATATCCATAAAGGTTCCTGCCAAAAAAGTTCCAAGTGATTCTCAGGTGTACGCCTTCAGAAAGCACTTCAGAACCTGAATGCCCTTCATATGAATGAGTTTTCCGGACAGTGATCAGACTGGTCTTCCCAACCAGAAGCACAATATTTATTAGCAAGAAAGCTAAAGCTATATTGTTCTTGTATGCTCAATATTTCACTGAGAGAATAAGGAAAGTAACCTTCAAAGTAAGTAATATGTTCATTCCGACAAACGGTGATGCCACAGTATGACATGAAGCCCCATCAAGGAGTGGAATACTGGTGGGATTGGAGAAGGTGAGAGCTTTCTGAACTCAGTTTGTCGGAAAAGGCTTCTCACACAAGCAGAGGAGCTGGAGACCCTCTCGTTTGGGGCCATTGATATAATATCAAAAGGACAAAACACTAGTCTTTACTAAGCAATTGCAATGTTCTACACGAGCTATCATGCAGTAAAAACCATCTGTAGGAAGGTTCTGCATAGAGACCCCTCTCTAACCCACACCACGCTGAGAAGAAAAGCTCTGAGTGAGACAAAATCAACTGAATGCCTCAGTCCTCCTAGGTGGCAAATGACAAAGATCCAACAGGATCTGTGAGATCCCAGTCTGGAGATGATAAACCAGGATTCAACAAAGAGCCAGTGTGGATTACATTAACTCCTAGAACAGTGTCTCACAAGGAGTACCCAGCACACCTTTTTTCTACCATGACCTTTCCACCTGTGACCTCTCATGTCCCCACATAAGTCACTCTAGATCAAAAGATTGAATTCACCTTTCATGTGGGAAACTCAGTTTAAAGATGGCTGTTTCTCAGGGTGTAGTGTTTACCTGAGTGTGTCTAACAAAGGAGCTATCTGGTCAACCAGACCCAGCACAACTAAGTTACTGTATTGGGCAGATGGTAATAGCACGATTTCTTAGAATTGTTTGCATCGTCTCAGTAATGATCATGTGTTTGCTTACATCCTAGATATTGTCTCCTGTATTCTGTCTACTACTTTTTTTACTACTTTTAAGAGAGTCTCAGATGCGAATTCTGCAAAAGGAGGTCTGAGTCCTAATTACTCAGTCAATACTTATTGGTGATTTTTGATCCATTCTAGATTTACTTTTATTTTTATGAAAAGAGGTGTCATATTTTTCATTTTAAAGGTTTTTTACATAAACAATTAAAAAATCTAAAATAATCTTAAATTTAAGCCATGGGCTTAGGAATAGCCCATGGTGGAATACCCACCTAGCATGTTCAAGACCCTGGGTTCTAGTCCCACCATCATAAAAAACAAAAATAAACAAATAACAAATGGTCCTAAAAATTTAACTGACCTACACATTTACAAAAGGTTTAAGTGATCACATGCTTAAAAAACTTATGAGGGGGCCAGAGAGATGGCTCAGCGGTTAAGAGCACTGGCTATTCTTCCAGAGGTCATGAATTCAATTCCCAGCAACCACATGGTGGCTCATAACCATCTATCTGGGGATCTGATGGCACACATACATTAAATAAATAAAATTTGAAATTAAAAAACTCATAAAACTGAAATTATCTCAACTTAAAAATCAAAATTGCACAGTTCCAGACCTTTGCTCTAGTATACATCCTCCGCATCATGTTTCTTACATATCTAAAGAGAGCACTGGGCTGGGGAGATGGCATGGCTGGTCAAGCGTTTGCCATTAAAACATGAAGACCAAAGTTCAAATACTCAGAACCCAGAAAAAAGTCTTGTGGGCATGGAGGCTCATCTGTAACTCAAGAACACAGTAAACAGAGACGGGAGGTCCTCAAGGCAAACTGGCTAGCCAGACCAACCAAACATTTCGATTTCAGAAAGAGACTCTACCTCAATATATACGGTGGAGAGCCATTGAGGTGAAAGATCTCAGCATCAGCCTCAGGACTTTATATGCACATGGTGCGTGCGTGCATACACACACACACACACACACACACACACACACACACACACGTGTAAGTAAAACACTCATGAAAACATTTAAAGACATCTGTGTATGCCATACCCTCATCTTCCTCCCAAATAAAGAACCCTTTACTAGCCCAAAGCTGTTTCATTTCAGACCCTGGATTATGAACAGGAACCTAACATTTACCTCAGCATCGGAGTTAGAAACCAAGCTGAGTTTCACCACTCAGTGGCATCTCAGTTCCAAATGCACTCCACCCCCGTGAGAATCCAGGTTATTAACGTGCGGGAAGGACCAACCTTTCGGCCAAGTTCCATGACGTTTAATCTACGAGGAGGAATAAGGGGAGACTCCTTAATGAACTACGTGCTTGGAACATACACAGCCATAGATATGGACACGGGAAGCCCTGCAACCAACGTCAGGTATGGCAAACACCTCTTCATACTTGGGTGGCAATTCTAGCCTCTGTTCATCCGTGTAGAGTGCCCTACGAAATTTGGGTAGTGTTTGGGAAAGCGGGGGGGGGGGGGGGGGGGAGGGGGGCGCTTTCCTTTTGTTGTTTGTTTTAGGGGACTAAGACAACATTGGGTATTTTCTTGGAATTTAATAACCTGCCCGTGGGAGCTGCGACTGGTAATAGAGTCAGTGAACCTGGAAGAAGATTGCAACATTAAATGGCTACTGAAGTAAAGCACTATCAGTGTGGCAACTAGACGCTGTGATCTTTTGAGCCCAGCTGTACTACCTTGCACTAAACCTAAATAGGTTATATTGTAGCCAGTGGCCTGCCATAAAGAATGAGTCACTTCCTGTTTTCATAAAACTTCTGGCTATCTTTGCGACGCCTTTCAACTCTGCTCGATCTGAAAGGGACGAGAAGGAAAGGGTGAAAGAGGTTGAAACACAGGTGCTTCACAAATATGTGACCACAAAGAGTCCAAGCAGTAAAGAGAACAGTACACATTAGGGGCCCTGGGCACAGAGACCATACAGAAGAGTCTCTTCACCCTTTTCCTGTCTCTCCTCTTCCTCCTCAGTACTTGTGGAGTTAACAAACTCTACAAATGTAATCATCTAACTGGCTTTGAGGAGAATTTGAAGTCTGCTCACATGAGGAAAGGACAGAGAGGATCAGACGAAGGCAGTGTGGGTGTTTGATCTCACCTGCTGGAGAACCCAGTGTTCCTCCAATCAGCTTAAGTCCTTTAGGTCCTGATCCATAACAAAACCCAGACAGATAGGCGGCTAAGGGCAGCCACCAACCCCTGAGCAAGCCAGCCACCAGCCCTCTGAAACCAGCCTGCCTCACACCACAACCAGAAAGAAGACCCTGCCACGCATAAAAATAAATATTTGTGTTTCAAACTAGATAAATGATGTTTGGTATAGCTTAATATTATTAACTAATAGACCTGAGATATATCCATACATTTGACTATATGAGTGAACATTTAGAAAAGGAATGGTGGAATGTTGTTGTTGACCTAACACAATATATTGTGTTATATATACTAGATTCTTACTGGGATAGACACACGCATGTGCATTTTGTCAACTAAGACAACTGTCATGATGAATCAAACAAACACAAGTATGTGTTCATCGTATCAGAGTTCTGGTGTGATTTAAAAGTCTAATATTCACGGAAGCATAATTACAAACTTGTTTATTTAAAAACAGGTATGTCATAGGGCATGATGCAGGTAGCTGGCTAAGAGTTGATTCGCGGACTGGTGAGATACAGTTTTCTAGGGAATTTGACATGAAGTCAAAATATATTACGGATGGGATATATGCAGCAGAGATCCTGGCTATAGACGGTAAGAATTTCTTTTCAAATATTTCAATATGACTAATATATGAATACACTTATGTGAACTATTATTAATACAACTATTCTAATGTTGGTAGTTGTACCAGTCAAATCTTATGATTTAATGGTATAAATGAAACTTAAAACATAAAGTTTTAAGCATGTTAAATTAAGAACTAAACTTATCAAACTTAAAAAAAATAGAATTTAAGTGTATACATAACCATAAATTATACTAAGGCTAAAATTTATCTCACTTAGTCCCATATCAGAATTATGTTTAGTTTATAATATGAAGCATAAATGTTAGATATTGTATAAATAAAAGTATGTTTCTATTTATGACCACATAACTTGAGTATGGCTGATCTCACTTGTGGAGTATATGAGGAATGCTTCCTCACCGTCAAGATTACGAACTGTGCCCAAAGTTTATTCCAAGGTCACCTTGGTGGGAGGCAGTAACAGTGAGCCCTAGAGCACATTTACTTCAGTCCCAGAACTAGGCTACAATGAGAAACCTGCCTATTGCTTAAGTAGACAACACTGTCTATAGTAAGATGTTCTTGGTCAAGAAAGCTTCCAGTGACTCAAATTCTACCATCTTTAAGCAAAAATTGACCCACTTCCTTCAAAGAAAAATCAATGACATAGTCCTTTTGGAGAATAGCAACAGGAATCTGTTTATTTGTCGATGACCAATGATTTTTCAGAACTGTACCTAGGAAGCCAGCTGCTACAGAGCAAACAACGTGAAGTCAGTAAGAAACAAGAAAGATGTCTCAACTGTATCTCTAAAGAAGTCTGAGGAGGTTGGGTAGTAAACGGCTCTATCTGACCTTTACCATATTCAGAGAGAAAGGCGAGTGGCTCAGTGTTTGCCTCAGGGAAGTCAGAGGTAGTGGTTAGGCTCAGAGAGAAAGGTGAAGCTCTATCAGAACACTTCCAAGGTGAATGACTAAATGCAAGGCTCAAAAAAACAAAAGCACAATAAAGTCCAAGAAATGAGCCACAAGTTCCTGACTTCATCTGGAGTACCTCTTTCAGGTCAGGTCAGTTACAGATCTAACATTTTCTTTCTTATTTTCATCATTCTGGAAGGCTATTGTTTTTTCCAAAACAGAGTCTAACCATGCTGATCATACCTTAACCATATGTGAAAATCTGAAATAAGTAGAACAAAAAGATAAAAGAAAAGAAAGTGTTACCAAAATGCACCAAAAGATTACAAAGGGTTTTGCTTACCTAAGCACAGGGTCCATGTAGGCAGAGGGCAGAGGCATCTGGGTGGGTTTCTTTAAGCCAGAATGTGTACACAGCAAGCAAGAAGGTGGAAGCCCTTTATAACAACAGCTTCCATGCTGGTTAGCAAATCACAAGGCCACAAGTCAGCCACAGAGAGCCAAAGAATGAGAAATAGAAGCAGCTATGGAACTACATGCTGTGTCTCTAATCGAGAGTAAGCAAACAGGCACTTCACAAAGTCTCATGATGATAAACTATGGGAACAGAATCACTTGTGATAAGGATAGGCCCTTAATTTACCATCACTTACGTGTCCAGAAGCATCTTTGGGGTAGGCAAGATGGCTCCGTGAGTAAATGTCCTTGCTGCCAATCCTGATGACCTGAGTTCTAGCGCTAGGCCTCGTGTGATGGAAGTAGAGAATCAACTACTGCAAGTTGTCCTTTGACCTTCATGTACTCACAATGGCCCACACACAGACACATGAACACACACACACACACACAGATACACACACATATACGAGCACACGCACAGACACACATACAAATAAATGAATGAATAAATAAATGAAATAAAATACTACCCTTAAAATAAGTGTGCTAACAGCATCTTGTAACATGGTTTAGCTAGTTAACCTAGAGACAGAAGATAACAGCTTGAGTTCCCAAATGAGAAAATCAAGGTTCCTTACGGGGTAAAAACAATACTTTATTCAATGTAACACGACACAAAATAGGAAGTGGACGTCACTGAGACTCCAGTTTTTATCTCCTGCCTTTTCAAATAAGCTATACTTACCAATACTTTGTTTCAAGTAGATTAGAGGGAAAGTTAATATTTTTTCCTAGAAGAGTCATTACAGAGAGAAATAAACAAAATTTCTTATCAACAAAAAAATAACATCATGCAAGCAATTATTTAAACCCCCCCCCACAAGAGTTATGAATACCGAGCCATGCACAGAGCTTGTCAGACCCTGAATGGGGACGTTGACAGCTGCTGCGGGGTCTGCCTCATTAGGGCATGATGAGAGGAGCAGAGGATGAACGTTCTTTGAAGGACATGCTATCGTCCATCCTATGTCCATTGAGACCAATGGGTGGCAGAGAAAACACATCTGCAAGAGTGAACAGTGTACACACTAGAAGAAAGGCTGGAAGGATGCTAGCAAAGCCACCATGACTGGAGCAACCCATCACTCACACTAGTCACACTTCCTGTCATCAATGTGGGACATGGAATCTTCTTCCTGACATCCCTAACTCCCATGATGCTTTCCTTTCCAGATGGCTTGGGAAGAACAGCTACAGGAACCATATGCATTGAGGTGCCTGATGCCAATGATTACTGTCCCATCATTTATGCAGAAAGTAGAAGTGTTTGCACCTACTCTTCGTCTGTCAGGATCTACGTCAGTGACCATTCTTTCGGGTCTCCCTTCACCTTCTGTGTAGTGGACGAGTCACCAGACACAGCTAACATATGGGATATCAGGTCCATCAATGGTAAGTAGACTGCAAAGGTGCTCACACTCAAATGCCCAAAGCAAAGCAATGACCAATTATAGTCCAGTAGTCAAACACAATGCAATGTCTCTTTCTATGACATAGTTTTTTTTATTATATTATTTAATATAATAAAATTTTAAATTAAAAGCCAGGCAGCAATGGTACATACCATTGATCCCATCACTTGGAAGGCAGAGGCAAATGGGTCTCTGTGGGTCCAAGACCAGCCTGGTCAACAGAGTTGAGTTCCAGGACTGCTAGGGCTACAAAATGAAATCCTGTCTCAAAAATAATTTATACACACACACACCTTTCAAATATACTATATTAAACATTTGTGGGTGGGGAAAATCAGCCTAAAATGTCAAAATATTTCAATATTGCAGTTAGAAACTATAGGATGTAAATATCAGCTAACTCATCATTTATTCATGTAGGCAGTAATCCAATGTTTAATCCCTTGAAATAAACAAGTAATTTGACTAATGCCAAAGGTCACACTTCCCCACTTTAGATAATTCCAGGCAAATCCACAGATGTCTCTCTAATCTTCCTGTCCTGAAAATACTTGCTTTCTTCTCATCAATGATGTTTTTTTCTAATGAGCTATTTGTTCATTCTTATTTATAAAGGTAAAAATTTGAACCCAAGTTGTCAAATGTTACAGAAAGAGTTGAGCCAACCATGGGACATGTCACTAAGATGTGGTACTCTTGGATGTGGCAGCACATGCTACAATTGATGACAAGAGTCCCTGATAGAGAGGAAAATAAGTTTGGAGTATGACCCTCTCTGTACGCTGAACATTCAACTCTGACCTTAAAGACACCGAACTTGGAGAGAGGAGCTGAGTCTGCCTAGGGCATCAGGAAGGCTTCCTTCTGGGGAATTTCAACCTGTTCCTCTATCTTCCTTGTTCTCTAGGAACTTCTGCAATCCTTATGACTGAGCAGACTTTGTCTCCAGGACCCTACCAGATTCCCATTATCGTGAAGGACAGTCACAACAGAGCATGCGAATTGCCACAGACCGTGCTGTTAGATGCCTGTATTTGCGATGACCACCGTGTGTGCTTGCACTCCAGTACCACAGGCATCTACGGTGCGGACACCACCTGGGTGACTGATGATCTCTATGGAACCGTCACCGATGATGGAGTTAGGCAGTCAAACGTCGGACTTGGCCCAGCGGGCATTGGCATGATTATTTTGGGGCTTTTGCTACTGCTCTGTAAGTACTACAGAGTCTCTTAGACACACTGAGATTGTTAAATTCACTTGACCATTTCTTTCGGGTATCTGTAGCTGCCTTGGGGCTTTATAAAAATGATTCAAAGTAGAAAGGCAGGAACAAATACCTCAAAGGAGGTAAATTGTGGAATTGTTTACAGACATGAATTTAAACAGGGCCCTGACCTTGAGGGTTTTTCTTAACTTAGAATGGTGATCTAAAAGACAATCTAGGGTAAAGAAGCAGCCCTGAGCTATAGCCAGGTGTGATATTGAAAGCCATTAGTCAGTGAGGCCTCTGGGCTCAATCCTGAACATCAGCAAAATAACAAACATCAGGCTGGAAAGAGAGATTGAAGGACTGAATGCAAGGAGGAAGTAGAAATTGAAAAGGAGAAGGGGCTTCATGGAGGCACTTAGGTAACATGCCTGGAGCAGTAAGTGTTCTGGGCTTTGGCTCCAGGCAATGAGGGATCAGTGGTTACTGGGCTCTTGGATGAGCTGCTCCCTCTGATAAAGCAGGATGCAGGGAGCTCAGTTTCAAGAAACTCTAGACTCTACCCTAAGACCCTGGTCCTAGGAATGTCAAAGCCCTGAGCAAAACTCTCAGAAGGCAGCTTGCCTTCCCTGTGCTTTATTTTCAAACATATGGGTCTTCGAAACAGAGTTCAGTTAGGTATTTTAGACTGCCCCTAAAATACTTAGAATTTATGGGGAATTTAACACTGGGTCCTTAATCAAAATGATTAAACTATATTGCTGATATGGATTTGTGAATGAGCATAAATTAAAACATTGTCATTTTGAGATATAAGAAAGTAGTGTCTGTTGTTTGGACAGACTTTCTTAAAATGACAGATGAATTTGCAAGGTTATACAAAAATTATGAATGATTCTCAAAATGTCTTTAGAAATGTCCCAAAACCTGACCTATGTTGGAAGTCATGATAAACAACTTTTAAGTCAGTAGTTCTCAACCCTAGACACACATAAGAATTATTGAGATGTCTTTACAATGATTCATGCCTGTTCATGCCTGACGGGACCTAAGCATTAACACTGAAGGTCCTCCTCCTCTAGGCTTTAAAACTCGGTGTCAACAACATTTGCATCAGGCTACTTATGTATCCTGGGGAAAGGTCAAAATTCAAAATGCAGTTTCTATTGTCTATTGATCTTTCCTTCAGTCTTCTAAAGTTGGGATGTCACATGGGAAACCATCGAAAGTCGAAGGCTGACTGTGTATCTACCAGTCAGGAGTTGCATATTATCCACAGCCATATACAAAAGTTTGTGCATGTAGATATGGAAGACTGAGTCAGAGAAATGAGTTAGAATTCTGACTGTGTAATCGGTTGGCTTAGAAGCCCTGGAATCCAGGGAGAATGGGGATATCTTGGTTAGGGTTTCTGTTGCTACAAGAAAACACCATGAGCAAATGCAAGTTGGAATGGAAAGTGTTTCTTTTCTTACACTTCCACATTACTGTCTATCACTAAAGGAAGTCAAGTCAGGAACTCAAACAGGACAAGAACCTGGGGACAGGAGCCAATACAGACAACATGGAGGGATGCTGCTTACTGGCTTGCTTCCCCTAGCTTGCTCCGCCTGCCTTCCTACAGAACTAAGACCTAACAGGCTAGGGATGGCAGTAGCCAAAATAGGCTTGGACTTCTCTTGTTGATCACTAACTGATAAAATGTCTTGCAGCTGGATCTCATGGAGACAGTTTTTTTTTTTTTTTTTTCAAAATGAGGCTTCATTCTCTCTGATGACCTTAGCTTGTGTCAAGTTGACAAACAAAACCAGCCAGTTCAGGAGCCTTTCTTTCAAATCAGTTAGTAGAGAATCTAGATTACAGAGGCTCACGCCTCTCTGATTTCAGCTTTCAAGTCCCTAGTGGTTTGGTGTTTTGTGTTTATAAAGATGGACAGTCACATTTGATACTTCATTCTCTGGGGAGGCAGTATCTGATACATGTTTGCCTTTGTATTTATCTCTTTGGTTACAACTATGGTACCTCAGAAACAAGTGACTTTCTAACCTGGGCAGTTGAGATTAACTCTCATTACTTTCTTGGCCAGTGTCACCCCTTCTACTGCTCATGTGTTGCTGCAAGCGAAGACAGCCAGAAGGCCTGGGGACAAGGTTTGCCCCTGTGCCTGAGGGAGGCGAAGGAGTGATGCAGCCCTGGAGAATAGAGGGGGCTCATCCCGAAGACAGGGTGAGTGGACCGCATCTCTCCATGGAAGTGCATGGTTTCCCTGGGAATTCAGCCAGCCTTGACAATTTCATGAAAGGCAAAGTAAATGGGTCTCAATGTTTAGAATGTGAAATATTTATTTTAAAATCTTTTTTTTCAGGATGTGTCAAATATATGTGTGCCCATGACAGCCTCTAATACCCAAGACCGCATTGATTCCTCTGGTCAGTTGACAACCAATTCTGTTTCCTTTTCTAAGGTTTATGAAAGTATCCTATCAAAAATCTCAAGTTAATGTGCCTTATACATTAGCATATATAAGAATAAGAGTGCATTTAGACTGCAAGTGACATGAGTGAGGTGCACTCAATTTTTCTATCTAAAGTTACAGTCAAGCATAGTATAATGCAACAATTTAACAAGCACATCTGGAATCATAATTAGAGTTTTGTTTCTAATAAAGCGCTGTCACTTATCAGTAAGAATTTTCTAGAAAGTCCCCCCTCCTTGGATCTAGTCCTTGGAAGGAAGGCAACAATGGTACTTATATAATTGATATGTAATGTGATTTTTTAAAAATTTACACAGCATTAATGTAAATATTATAATGACATATATGTTATATGAAATATATAACCATGCAGGTGTTAGATATGATAGGTGGATGGATAGATGGATTGGTGGATGGATGGATGAATGGATGGGTGGATAGATGGATGGATGGATAGATGGATGGATGGATAGATGGATGGATGGATGGATGGATGGGTGAATAGGTGAGTGAGTGGATGGATGAATGGATGGGTGGATGGATGGATGGATGGATGGATGGATGGATGGATGGATGGAAGGAAGGATGGATGGATGCATGGATGGATGGATGGATAAATGGATGGGTAGGTGGGTAGTTTTTTCAGTGTGCTACAATGTACATAATTAAAGTAGTGCCTGGTTACAGTAATAAATATCTATAATAAAAGTTTAATGGTTATTTACAGGAAAGGGAAGAAAAGAAAAGCAGTAAATGTGTTCTTTGAATACTCTTTAAATTCACATGTACTTTTCCCACACCAGTGTCATACATTCTGCCAACTTAACCAGTCCTACACAGCACAGAAAACTTCAAAGTACCTCACAATTGGAAATGACTGATCCAAGCAGATTGTCCAGTTCTAGAGCAGATATGAGCATTTCCAGAGATGAATCTTTAGTACCCATCACCTAGTACTCTCCACACAAAGAGTATGCATGGTTCCTGAGTGAGTCAGCTCTCCAGTGCACGTGCAAATGAGGATAGAGATTTGGCTGCTGAAAACAGACTTGCTTGGGGGTGGGAGATAGGTTGCACCCCCATCAAAGAGACTAGGGAATAGAGACTGCTGTGCCTGAACAGACCGAGTGCCTCCCTCTACATTCTGTGTCTTTATATAGCCAGGCGAAGGTTGTGTGCATGAAAATGAACCATATCCCATAGCTGTCTCCCTCTGTGACACTTAACATTTGTCAAGTCAGAAAACTCTATTTATAATCAGTGTGGCTCATTACCCAGCTTTTTAAAACCATTTCTGTGTTTTGCTGGTAGTGAAGGAGAGGCTGACAGTGTTCTGTGTGCACAAACCAGGTAACTTGAACATTGTCATGGCAACACCCTGTCTTTCCAGAAATCTACACCAATACTTATGCTGGTGGAGGAACGGTGGAAGGGGGAGTGTCCGGAGTGGAGCTCAATACAGGTGTTGGGACAGCTGCAGGCATAGTGGCTGGAGGAGCATCAGGGACCCTGAGGAAGAGGAGTTCAACTATAGGAACTCTTCGGGAATACCAAGACACTGGCATGAACATGGCCTTCCTGGACAGCTACTTTTCTGAGGTAAACCTCTTGCAGTTTACACACAGAAACTTGGAAAGAATAACTGTAGGACTGGAAATATATTTAATTGATTTTTAACCCTATCCCAATCTCATATAAAAATTTTTAAATTTTTTTTTCAGTTCTTAAAAGACATAAAACCAATTTATAGCAGTGTTTCATAATTCACCATTATGAGAAAAAAAACATCTCCCATCATCCCCTACTTCCCTTTTCTTAACATCTATCTCTATCTTTACATATGCTTTTTTTCCAAATTGGTCTAATGTATCTCATTACAGACATATTTGGAGACTAGCAAGATGGCCCAACACGTTTAGTGTTTCAGGCCCAGCCCAACAGCCTACGTTCGATCCCCAGGATCTGCTTCTTATTAGGAAAGAACCAACCTAAAAGTTGTCGTCTGGGGTCTATGGAGCACACGTATTTGCACATATGCAAACAAATAAATAAATGCATAAGTGTAAAAACCTTTTTTGAAATAATATTTTAAACAGAACTGAAGAAATCTTATCTCTAGGTGACCTCAGAAACAAAAAAGAAACATAAATCAAAAAAATTGAACATTACCTGATTCAAAACACAACAAAATATGTGGTATCATTTATTACTTTTAAAATTAGGGAAACTCGAACATATTTCTCAAGTTCTATACCCCATTAACTCACACAATGATCTCTATTTTAAAACCCAGTAATTTAGTAGTACATCAAAATATTGTCTCATTTCTTAATTTAGTCCACAAAAATCTTTAGGTCAGGTTCTCTGAAGCATTGCTATTACTCCTCCCTGGTTGATGGAAAAAAGAAAAAAAAAACACCTCTAATTCTCTGTTTTTCCTCCCATCTTAGAAAGCATATGCATACGCAGATGAAGATGAAGGCCGACCAGCCAATGACTGCCTGCTCATTTATGATCATGAAGGAGCTGGGTCACCCGTGGGCTCCATTGGCTGTTGCAGTTGGATTGTGGATGACTTGGATGAAAGCTACATGGAGACTTTAGACCCAAAGTTCAGGACTCTAGCTGAAATCTGCTTGGACACAGAGATTGAGCCATTCCCTTCACACCAGGCCTGTATACCCATCAGCACTGACCTCCCTCTGCTGGGGCCTAATTACTTTGTCAATGAATCTTCAGGAATGACTCTCTCCGAGGCTGAATTCCAAGCAGAAATGGCAGCAGCCTCTGAACCCATGATTCATGGGGACATCATAGTGACCGAAACCTACACTGCTGCTGACCCATGTGTACAACCCACGACGATTGTTTTTGACTCTCAGCTTCCGCCCAATGTAGTCGTGACCGAAACCGTAATGGCACCTGTCTATGATGTTCAGGGGAACATTTGTGTGCCTGCGGAGATAGCCAACACGCACAACGTATACTACGCTGAGAGAGTGGTGGCTAGCCCTGGGATGCCCGACATGGGCAGCGGTACCATGAGTGATGCGTGTATAGGACCAGTGATGAGTGGCGGTATTTTGGTAGGGCCAGAAATTCAAGTGACACAAATGATGAGCCCAGACATTCACATAAGCCAAACCACAGGCTCCGCCTCCCCAATGACGTCTCAACACCGAGTAACCAGATACAGCAACATACACTACTCCCGAAAGTAAGTCCTCCACGGAGACTCTGTATTCCAGTGCCCACCAACATCCCATCAAAGACATATAATGTGCCATAGTCAACTCTTTAGCACCCAGCAAACGTTCACACATTCTAAGTTCAACTGGGCTCTTTGATGACAGCCCTATTGGGAGGATAAAAATGACTACACACTTCAAATAAGCCTCTTTTTAGTTCTTTCTGTTTCTCACTAATGGGCCAAAACAAGTACCATAGAACTAAAGGGCTTGTAGCCTTTGGGTGCTGTCTACCAAGTAACATATGCATCATGGTTCCAACCCTAAAGGCCCAAGGCTGAATCAATAACCTAGGAACGATGTTGTACACAGAAGTTGCAAATGAACTTTTATCTGCCATCTTCTACCCATATTTTTCTCTAGAGAAACATTTTGATCATTTTTTTTTAATTCAGGTCAGAGGTGTGTAGTGAAACCCTGCCTCAAAACATAAGAAAGAAAAATCAATTCCTTCAGGATTGCAAGTGTAACTCAATGGCAGGGTTTGTCCAGCATGTAGGTTCGATCTCCAGCACCAGAAAAAAATTAACTGAAACAAGTGAAATGCGAATTTCTGAAAGGAAGGTGGCACATTTGTCAGTTCATACAAATTGTGTTCTCAAAGTGTTTTGCAAGACATGCAGCATTAAGTATTATTATAACACTAAGCATGTCTTATATGAGAAAAGAGTTGAAGGTCGTAAAAACACCTGAGTGTCAAGAGTACTTACTGCTCTTGCAGAGGAACCGGGTTCATTTCCTGGCATCCACACTGTGGCTCACAATCATATGTAACTACATTCTGGGGATCAGATGCCCTCTTCTAGCCCCATTGGGCACAAAACATGAACATGATATACATACACACATGCAATCTAAACATTCAGACACGTAAAATAAATCAACGAGGGAGAGAGAAAGTGAGAGTTGGAGGGGGAGGGAGAGAAAGGGAGGGAGAGAGAGAGGGAGGGAGAGAAAGAGAGAGATGGAGAGAGAGGGAGGGAGAGAAAGAGAAAGAAAGAGAAAGGAATGGAGGAAAGGAGAAAGGAAGAGAAAAAAAGAGAAGTTTGTTAACTAGAAATCCTTCTCAAAAGGATATATAATACATATATTCATAAATATATAGTTATACTTTATTGATTTATATTAATTTAAAATCACAAAAAGAAACAGATCTTGGAAGATATAATAGTATTTTCCCTGTTACAAGGAATTGTTTCCTTTTGCTAATTATGTCAGAAATATGGCATATTGTTTATTCAGTTTCCTTGGCCTGAGTCTTGGAGGTTTTACCTGGCCCCCAGAAGTTTTCCAGACATACATCTATAATGGTTATATTTTTAAGCAATATTTACCTGGAAACTGCCAGGTTTGGAGCCCTGGTCTTAGCTTTATGGATATGGAAGGAAAGCGGACAGACATGCCTGCCTCCAGCTTTGTGCTCATTTCTAGATGAGAGAAACCATGAAGGTATGACGTTGAATGCATCCAGGAATAATTAGGGAACAGCTCGAGGCCATTACAAAGCCGTGGTTCTCTTTCTAACGCTGTGTGTGATGCGGAGAGTGAAACGTGAACAGTAACACAGAACCCTGTTTTCAGTGGGCGTTTGTCTGACCAAGAAACAGAAACTACTTAACTCTGTAAAATATGTAAACTATTCAGTACAGACTGTAATATGACTGGAAAACAATGTAAATGAAAAAAAAAATATCTTTTCAGGGCTGATTCCTTTTGGAAGGAAACAGTGGGAGAAGTTCTTGCTTTGCTTTGCATTGCTTTTTCTTTTTTTTTCTTTTTTCTTATTTTTTTTTTTTTTTTTTTTTTTTACTGTTCAGTTATTTAAAAGCTTTTGCATTCAAGCCTCTACCATGAGCTTTCATTTGATTTTGTATAGAAAAGAAACAGAGAAATAAAGTTACCATAGTGTTTCATTTTTGGTGCAAAACTATGAGCCCTTGTGCAAACCCTCTGACAGTGTTCTGTTACTATAACTGAGTCAAAATGGGGACGAGCTGGGGGCCGCGGAGATGACTGCAGGCAGGCGTGGAAGTTCTTGCTGACAAACCTGATGACCCGATTTTGATCTCCAGAACCCACGTGGTAGAAGGAAGGAACCAGCTCCTTAAAATATGCCCTTAAAAGAAAGAAGAAAATCCAATTTCATCTATTGTGTGAACTGTGCTGTTTGTGAATTGGAACAGAAAGAAGTCTCTTAAAAAGCTGACTTCATGAAGTGTAAGCGCAGAACAGCTAAGACGGGGAGCTGAAGATGCTCTTCCCATCACTGGTCGTTATCCACCCGCACTATTTTCTAATAGTTTGCAAATATCACATACTGTGATAGGCATCGTGAGTTATTCCCATCGAAGGTTCAGCTACATTTCTCTTCTTTATAATTTGGTGAGATCCGCGGGAGAGCCAGTAGCTTTGCTTCCATAGTCATGGACAATACCCGGACATTAGCTGACCCCAGAGTGGCGCCCAGGCACTGAGTTTTGAGGCATATCCTGACATGGACATTTCTCTCTTAAGGCTTATGATCCACTGAACCAATGACTCTAGAAATCAGGAAACAGCTAGTGTATCACTAAAACACCAGTCAGTCAAAACTCAAAACACAGTTGTCAGGTCTAAAGCCTAACAGTGAACCAGCAGAACAAATCACTGAGGTGCCAGTCAGTTTATCAAAGCAGATGCGAAGTTCTCCCGGCATCCCTCAGTTTCTACCTCCTACAGAATATGGATTGCAAACTCTGTCCCCTACCCTGAACTCTGCAGCCCAGGGCTAGCCAGTTTTGGTATGCTGGTCCTCTTCACTCCTTTTGAACTTTTGGCCTCTTGGTCTCCTGGCTCCCCAACCTCCTCACATATTTTGGCTTTGTCTGCTGATTACGTCTGTTCTGAACGCTCTCAGATGTCCCTCTCTCTGGATGTGGTCTTCCTTTTATCTGCAATGAACTTTCTCCTCAGCCATACCGAGAAACAATGATGCTCTTCATTTTAATTACGTTTTTCATTCAACTATAAGATTTAAGAAATAAAGAACAGAATAGACCCAGTCGTGAGAAGAGAAGGCAATGTCTCTGTGAATGTTTTCTTCATTTCCCAATGAAATGGAATTTCCCATTTCCAATCCATGCCATGCTGGGAACTTCCCCCACTGCACACTGTCTGTAGATTCCAGATCAGCGTCTCACTTTCTTTTTCTGCACTAGCAGTCAGCAAGGCTGTTTACTATACTGATGTAGTCAAGGCCTATCATACACAACTCAGGTTTCTGAAATTGATCTTATTTTTGAAGATCTTCTCAGACAAATAAAAAGGAAAAAATATCAAAAGTTGTACAATTTGGTTAGGAAGTAAACTTGAAATAACATTTACATTAAAGGCTTAATAAAGAAACCTAAAACCCTAAGCAATGAATTTTGATAAGTAGGCATAGTATCATATATTTGACTGACATGTGAAATTTTTTGAGGAGACAGAATCATTAATGAACCAACAAACTCTCTTGGAGAAGCCTTGGGTGTAGAGAAAGGAAAGCCTTTAGAGTATGACTGTGTTTATAAATTTATTCAAAAACTGCTGTTTCAGATATTTTTTCCTTTGGGACTAAATATTTTTATTGCAGCAAAGTACTAGATATGATCTATGATGATGTTTATATATTTCTTCAGTAAAAGCATATGCATTGAGAATGAAGTGCTTCACTGGACTTGGTGGACGTAGCATTTCATGCATGAATGCAGACATGCTCATCCTGATAGTCTATATACTCTGTCGGAACACAGCGCTTCTCTTTGTCCTCACATGTTCCATTCAGAACATGCCTTCATTTGTAAACTTAAATTCTGGATGATTAACATCAATTTAATCATTCATCAGAAATTATTGTACACATTAAAATTACGGTTAAGTACATCTTTTCACAACCCCTTTTGAAAATGAAGCAAAATTACCATTGTTTCTGTAGTAATCTAGGAAAGAATACACAATTTCATTCTGTCAATTGAGAAAGTCTCCATAAACATGATAAAATATGGTGATGACATGTAGAATTTTGCCTTATAAGGATCAAGAAGATATGTGAGCCAGGACTACAGAATATACCCAAAGACAAAAACAAAATTTAAATCTGAATCAAGACAAAAAACTATAAAATTATCACATAGCCAGCCATTTTTATCTTTTTGTTGGATAGTTTATGTATTTACATTTCAAACATTATCTCCTTTCCTGGTTCCCACCTTCCATCCCCCTTTCCCCTGCATCTATGAGAATGCTTCCCCTCCCACCCACCCACTCCCACCTCAACACCCTGGCATTCCCCTACACTGGGAAGATGAACATTCTCTACGGGCTTCTCCTATTGATGCCCAACAATGTTATTCTCTGCTACATATATGGCTGGAGCCATGAGTCCTCCCCCTCGCCCCAATGTGTATGTTTTGATTGATGATTTAGTCCTTGGGAGCTCGGGGAGGGGGGAGGTCTGGTTGGTTGATATTGCTGTTCTTCGTATGGGGTTGCAAACCCCATTTTCTCTAAGTTGCCATTTTAATTGTAATTATGACTACATTGTTCCACTGTCTTCTTGCTTAGCTGGCTCTCCTGAACACACTGCCTTTCTTATGCATATGAGTCTATGTGCTCACAGAGAACAAAGACAATACCTCCCTTGTCTTCTGTATCTCCAGTTTCTTATGTCTACTACATAGCATGCAGTCCTTAATCTTAGAACACAGTCTAATTCCCCCTAAAATCAGGTATCTGCAATTCACTAGTGCTGCCTCTAGAGAGCACCCTATGGAATGATCTTCCCAAAGAGTATATCAGTCATCTTTAGCAAGAAGACAAAAATTCATAGCTCACAATGTCTATTACATTTCAGGAGAAATTGACGTTTTGCCAAAAGGATACTGGGATAAAGTTATGAAAAATAACTTCTAGTTATTTTTTAAAGGAGTTTAGGGTATATTTGTGTAAAATAAGTATGGTAGAGAAAACAAGAGATGTGGAGCTCCTCCAACACATTAAAATTCAATGATCTGTTCAAGATCAAGCCACTCAGAAGTGCAGCATAAATTAGGTAGATCAGACCCTACACTGATTGATGAGCTTCTGACAGGTAATGGCTGTAGGGGTTGAGAACGCCAGTTTTCTTCTATGGTGTGGCCCCTGGTAGGTTGCCCATCCTACAGTGCATGGTCCCTACACCCATGCATATCTGGGCACTAGTAATTGTGCTCCGTGGGTTATGAAAAAGGAGGAGGAGGAAGAGACATGAATAGGTAAGGGGATGTCAGGAGGAAACTGGGAGGAGATGGCAGAATGATCAAAGTAAATACAATCCACTTCATTGTATGTGTGTATGAAGTTACCAAAAATATACTGTTCTAAACAGTGGTGCCAGGCTGTGTATCTCTAAAAGGTTCCAAAATAAACCAACGAGTACTGCCAGCTGGGAACCAGTTCAAACACAGGAGGCCATTTTTTTCTCCTGAATCTGAAACACATTAAACACATAGGGGACATTTTATATCCAAATTATGGTAGGTAACATGGAAAGGTTAACAAATTATATGACTATGGATAGCTGAATGAAAACCGAAGACTCTCTGTATGTGTCTCTGTTGCCATAAAACATCAACCCAGGAATTGAATAAAATTTGCTGTGGGCTGGAAAGATGGTTAAGAATGCCTGCTGCTCTCATAGAGAAGACAATTTCAGTTCCCAGGACCTATGTCCAGCAGTTAAAGACAACCCATAACCTCAGCTCTAGCTCCAGTGGATCTGATGCTTTCTTCTAGTCTTCATAGGCACTGAGATCATGTGCATATGTGCACACATGGACACACACGTATCCACGTGATTTTAAAACTAGATGCTTTTACAATAAAAAGTTTTTTAAAAACAAAACTGTCTTTTTGGGTCTGAGTTACCTCTTTCATGATAATATTTTCTAGTTCCAATCATTTGCCTGCAAAATTCAGGATGTTCTCGTTCTTTATAGCTGAATAGTATTCAATTGTGAAAATGAACCACATTTTCTGTATCCATTCTTCAGTTGTAGGATAACTCGGTTTTTTCCAGCTCCTGGCTATTACAGATAAGGCTGCTATGAACAAAATGGAGCATGTGCCCCTATGGTATGGTAGAGCATCTTTTAGGTATATGCCCAAGAGTGGTATAGCTGGGTCCTCAGGTAGATCTATTTCCAATACTTAAAGGATCTCCAGATTGATTTCCAGAGTAGTTGTACTAGTTTGCAATCCCATCAGCAATGGAGAATTGTTCCTCTTTCGACACATTCTTACCAACATGTGCTGTTACCTGTTTTTAATCTTAGCCATTCTGATTGTTTTGAGGTGAAATCTCAGGTTTGTTTGGATTTGCATTTCTATGATGACTAGAGATGTTGAGCATTTTGTCCTCTTAACAGTTTTCTTTGCCTTATAAAACTGGTTTTATGTGGAGGCATTTGATCCACTTAGATTTGAGCTTTGTACAAGGAGATAAGGATGGATCGATTTGCATTCTTCTGCATGCTGACTGCCTGTTGAACCAGCACCATTAGTTGAAGATGCTGTCTTTTTCAACTGAATGTTTTTAACTCCTTTGTCAAAGATTAAGTGACCATAAGTATGGGGGTTCAATTCTGGGTCTTCATTTCTATTCCATTGATCTACCTGCTTGTTTCTGTATCAATCCCGTACAGTTTTTATCATGATTGATCTGTAAACAACTTAGGGTCAGAAATGGTGATTTCCCCCAGAATTTCTTTTATTGTTGAAAATAGTTTTCACTATCCTGAGTTTTTTTGTTATTCTAAATGAATTTGAAAATTGCTCTTTTTAACTCTATGAAAAATTGAGTTGGAATTTTGATGGGAATTGCATTGAATCTATGGATTGTTTTTGGCAAAATGGCTATATTTAGTATATTAATCCTGTCAATCCATGAGCATGAGAGATCTTTCCATCTTCTGAGATCTTTTCAAATTTCTTTCTTCAGATATCTGACGTTCTTGTTATACAAATCTGTCACTTGCTTGGTTTGAGTCACACCAAGGTATTTTATATTAATTGTGAATATTGTGAAGGGTGTTAATTCCTTGATTTCTTCTTAGCCTGTTTATCCTTTGAGTAGAGGAAGGCTACTAGGTCTGTTAGAGTTAATTTTATGTCCAGCCACTTTGTTTATCAGCTGTAGGAGTTCTCTGATGAAATTTTTGGAGTCACTTAAGTATACTATTATATCATTAGAAATAGAAATATTTTGATTTCTTTCTTTCTAATTTATATCCCTTTGACTTCTTTTTGTTGTCTAATTACTCTGGCTAGAACTTTCAGTACTATATTGAATGGGCAGAGGGACAGTCTGCAGCCTTGTCTAGTCCCTGATTTTAGTGGGATTGCTTTAAGTTTCTAACCATTTAGTTTGATGTTGGGTACGAGTTTGCTGTATATCGTTTTACTATGTTTAGGTTATAGGCCTTGATTTCCTGATCTTATCTTTCCAAGACTTTTCTAATGAGATGATCATGTGTTTTTTTTTGTTTTTTTTTTTTCAGTTTTTTTATACAGTGAATTACATTGATGGATTTCCCTATATTGAATCATCCCTGCAGCCCTGGGATGAAGCCAACTTGATCATGGTAAATTATCATTTTGATGTGTTCTTAGATTCAGTTTGCAAAAAAAATTATTGAGTATTTTTGCATTGATGTTCATTAGGGAAATTCATCTGAAGTTCTTTTTCTCTGTAGAGTCTTTGTGTGGGTTAGGTATGAGCATAATTGTGTCTTCAAAGAATGAGTTAGGTAGTGTTCCTTCTGTTTCTATTTTGTGGAATAGTTTAAAGAGTATTGGTATTAGTTCTTCTATGAAAGTCTGGTAGAATTCTGCACTGAACCCATCTGGTCCTGAAATTTTTTAATTGGGAGGCTTTTGATGACTGCTTCTATTTCTTTAGGGGTTATGAGGCTGTTTAGATGGCTTATCTGATCCTGATTTAACTTTGGTACCTGGTATCTGTCTGGAAAATTGTCCATTTCCTCTAGATTTTCAAATCTTGTTGAGTATAGGCTTTTGTAGTAGGCCCTGATGATTTCTAAAATTTCCTCAGTTTCAGTTGTTATGTCTCCCCTTCCATTTCTGATGTTTTTAATTTGGATACTCTCTCTTTGCCCTCTAGTTAGTCTGGCTAAGGGTTTATCAATCTTATTGATTTTCTCAAAGAACCAGCTCTTGGTTTTGTTGATTTTTTGTATAGTTCTTTTTGTTTCTACTTGGTTAGTCTCAGCTCTGAATTTGATTATTTCCTGCCGTCTACTCCTCAGTGTATCTGCTTCTTTTTTTCTAGAGCTTTCAGGTGTGCTGTCAAGCTTCTAGTTTATGCTCTCTCCAGTTTGGAGTGTTTTTCTTTTTTTTTTTTTTTTTTTTTTTTTTTTTTTTTTTTTGGTTTGGTTTGGTTTGGTTTTGTTTGGTTTGGTTTGGTTTGGTTTGGTTTGGTTTTTGAGCCACTCAGAGCTAGTAGTTTTTCTCTTAGTACTGCTTTCATTGAATCCCATACGTTCGTGTAAGTTGTGCCTTCATTTTTGATAAATTCTAGCAAATCCTTAATTTCTTTCTTGACCATTGAGTAGAGCATTGTTCATCTTCCAAGTATATGTGGGCTTTTTTGTTGTTTTTGTTATTAAGGACCAGCCTCTGTCCATGGTGATATGATAAGGTGCATGGAAAATCTTAGATGTTCTTGTATCTGTTGAGTCCTGTTTTGTGACCAATTATATGGTCCGTTTTGCAGAAGGTACCATAAGGTGCTGAGAAGAAAGTGTATTCTTTTGTTTTAAGATGAAATATTTTACAGATATGTGTTAAATTCATTTGGTCCATAACTTCTGTTAGTTTCACTGCATCACTGTTCAGTTTCTACTTCCATGATCTGTCCATTGATGAGGGCGGGGTTTGAAGTATCCCACTGTTGTTGTGTGTGGTGCAATGTATGCTTTGAGCTTCAGTAGTTTTTTGGTTTCTTTCTTTCTTTCTTTCTTTCTTTTTTTCTTTCTTTCTTTCTTCCTTTCTTTCTTTTTTTATGAATGTACGTGCCCTTGCATTTGAAGCATATATGTTCAGGATTGAGAGTTCATCCTAATAGATTTTTCCTTTGATGAGGAAAAAGTGTCCTTCTGTATCTTTTTTTATAACTTTTGGTTGAAAAATCTATTTTATTTGATATTAGAAGGGTCACTCCCGCTTGTTTCTTGGGACCATTTGCTTGGATTTATTTTTCCTTAGCCTTTTTCTCTGGTGTCTGTCACTGTCTCTGAGATGAGTTTCCTGTATGCAGCAAAATGTTATCTTTGATGCTAATTAATCTCGTTGTCTCTGTCTGGAGCTTGTCTCTCCTGTGGGCTTGTGGGCCTGTTTAGGAGTTTAGGAGTGAGAGCACTCCCGGGTGCTCAGCTCTCTTCAGTCAGGCTGTCAGTCCTGATGGCAGTAGGCTAGCTCTAGCTCTTGAACAAGTCTTTAAGTGTTTCTTTGCCATTCGAGATTCCTCCATTGTAAATTCTCTGTTAAACCCTATAACCCATTTTTTTTAATTAGGTTGTGTGGTGTTTTGAAGATTAGCTTCTTGAGTTCTTTATATATTTTATATATTAACCCTGTATCAATGTGGGGTGAGTGCACATTTTTCCCAATCTGTAAGCTGCTGATTTGTCCTATTGACTATGTCTATTGCCTTACAAAAGCCTTTCCATTTCATGAAGTTCCATTTATCAGTTCTTGATCTTAGAGTCTGAGCCATTAAAGTTCTGCTTAGGAAATCCTTCCACAAGCCCTGTGCCAAGGAGTTTGGTCCAAATTGGGATCTATCTCAAAGGGAGGCTCCCAGGCCTGAAACTATTACTGATATTATGGTGTACTTACAGACAACAGCCTACCATGGCTGTCTGTCCTCTGAGAGGGCCAACAAGCAAGCTGACTGAGACATATGCAAATACTTACACCCAACCACTGGACTGTAGTCAGGGAACACTGTGCTTGAATTGGGAAAAGGTTGGAAGAAGCTAAGGAGGTGAGTGACCCCATAGGAAGACCAGCAGTCTCAACTAACCTGAACCCCTGAGACCTCACAGACACTGAGCCACCAACACACACAGTCTGACACATATACAGCAGAACACTGCCTGGTCTGGCCTCAGTGGGAGAAGATGTGCCTAAATCCCTCAGAGACTTGAGGCCCCAGGGAGTGGGGAGATCTGGCAGTAAGTGGGGGGGGAGGGAGTGGAGGGAGGGGAAATGTATCTTCTTGGAGACAGGGAGGAGGAAGAATGGAATGAAGAACTGGGAGTTGAGGGGCAACCAGGAGCTGAGCAGTCAGAGACTGAACTGTAAAAAATGAAAAGTAATAAAAAAATTTTAAAGGAAAAAATATACTTTGGTTAGAAATCCATAGGCTGGGCTTCCCTGTGAGTGCCCGGGTGACTGATCCCTAGGTGAGAAGATGTTGGGTGTGTGGCTGACTGGGAAGCTGTGTGTGCGTGTTTGTAGTGAGTAATGGTGAGTGTTAGGGCAAAGGTCACAGGATAGGCATGTGTTCATCAAGTACACATTGACTGGGACAACTTCATCATGATTTTAAGAGGGTGGTACTGCCTGGGTGGGGACTTCGGTATCAGTGAGGTGTGAGCCACCAGGCATGAGAAATGAAAAACTAGGTGGAAGTTAAGGTAGAAAAAGCAAAGAGTAACAAAACACAAGAATTTGCTATTATGTGTCTTATAGTATACTAACTTGTTCTCAGCATTTTTCCTCATTTAATTTCATAATTTTCTTTTTATGAAATAGAAAAATAAAATTTCTATTTAGATTAAGAAAAACAAAAATGTTATAGGAAGCACTGTGACCATAAGAAATCCCCATCATCATGTGGTCTCTGTTGTCGTTTGGTTGGGGTTATTTTTTGTTTGTTTGTATTTTTCTTATTTTGTCTGTTAACAAAATGTTAAACATAGAAAAATAAATTGGAGTAGACATCAGGCCCTCACAGTCAGATTCAGGAGCAAATAAAGAATTTCAATCCGGTCATATCCAGCTGAGTGTACCTAAGAAAGAGACCTTTGACCCCAGTTGAAAGTGTGTTGTTCAGTTTTCTGGCAGAGCAGAAAACACCTGTCACAGCAACTTTAAGAAAGGAAAGACTGACTTTAACTCATAGTCACGTGGCTCTGTGGTCAGTAAAGCAGAACATCATGGTGAATACCATATTGGTGGCCACACCAGAGCCACTCAGTTCACAGTGGCCCGGAAGCAGACAGAGAAGAGTTGTTATACAGGACACGTCCTTCAGAGGCACATCCTAGAGAAAAGCTGACTCCAGTGGGCTGCACCAATGTCCATTCAGCTACACATCCGTGGGACACTAGGCCCTGCGTAACCAATTGTCAAAAGTTCATAGTAGAAAATAAGCCTTTAATGCATGAGCGTTCGGGGGCACTTTTAGATTCAAGTCGTAATGAGAATGAACAACAAGCAGACAAAGGAAGACTAGAAAAGGCATCGCAAGACAATAAAACAAAACAGGAGAAAGATGGAGAAAATGGAAAAGGTGAAATGCAGAGGAAACAGATCTTCTGAAGCTTCGAGGTCGGTAAAACTGACGAACGCATGATAGGGTGAGGCCACAACGAAAGCTTGGGATGCAGCGAAGTTTGCAGAGTGCTTGACTGTTGTGCTCAAAAGAAGCCTGGGTTCAATATCAAGCACTGAGTAGGCACTGAAGTCAATTACCCTAGTGCATATCTCTAACCCCATCATCCAGAAGGCAGAAGCAAGATGGCCAGAAATTCAAGGTCACCCTTGACTACATAGCAAACCTGAGGCCAGCCTAGACTACATGGCATTGTCTTAAAAACTAAAATAGATTTCTTAAAAAACATCAGTATAAATCTATATTAATCTAAAATTGAAGGATGGACAGATGCTTAAAAAAACATGCTGGGAAAAAAATCCTTTCACACCCATGGTAAACATCTGTATCAGTGCAGCCACTATGAACATCTGTGTAGAGAGTCACCAAAACATAAGGATAAAGCAACCAGATGACCCAGCTACACCACTCTTGGAACTTACCTAAAGGAACCTAAACCAACATAAAACACATACACTTGCACAAACATGTTGTAGCAGTATCCACACAGACCTGCACACACTTGTTATAGCAGTATTCACACAGACCTCCACACATACATGTTATACCAGTATCCACACAGACCTGCACACACTTGTTATACCAGTATCCACACAGACCTGCACACATACATGTTATAGCAGTATTCACACAGACCTCCACACATACATGTTATAGCAGTATTCACACAGACCTCCACACATACATGTTATAGCAGTATCCACACAGACCTGCACATACTTGTTATAGCAGTATCCACACAGACCTGCACACATACATGTTATAGCAGTATCCACAACGGTTATAATATGGAATCAACTTATGTGCCCAGCAGCAGATGAGTAAATAAAGAGCAGCTTTTATTTAGACTCTACGGGGTATTATTTAGCCTTGAAGAACAAAGTAATGTCATATTCAGAAAAAAGATGGATACAGTTTTGTTTCATCATATTAAGGAAAGTCATCTAAACTCAAAGTAATTTGCATATTTCCTACCTTATAAGTAACCTATTATGGTGACTACATGGTAAGAAACAGGTGACCAGGAGAAGAAAAGGGGGAAAGGGGAGCAAAAGAGGATTATTGAGGAAATGAATGTAATCAAAATATATTACGAATTTTATAAAAGATGTTTTAACAATGTATTATTTTATACAATTAATACATCCTTAAAAAATTTGAATCTAAATAAAAACAGTTGCTGAAATACCTGAAGGAGAACAGTGAATTTGAAATCATTCTTGATGTCTGCTACAGCACAAATACAAGGCAGATGAGGCCAGCAACGGTGGTTCAATAAAACAAAACAGCAAGGGAATTACTGGGGTTCCATCTGCATCTCAGTGATCTCAGGATCACTGGCTGGCTAACCAACTGCCATTCACAGTACCAGGTTACCACTGTGCACTGAGTTAGGACACCTGTGTCCCAAAGATGGCACTGCAGCCTAAAATTCCAGAACCCAGGTAGCCCTTCACACTGTCAGACTCTTCCTACAGGTCTGTGGGCTGAGTGAAAAGAACAGAGAAATCAAGGTGCAGAATTTTATCTCAAGAATAATGTGATGGGTGAATGATAATGGATGGATAATAATGGTGAATTCTGCAAGAAGAGAGAATAGGAAAGAAGTTATGTGTTCTACCCCTGTGACAAACCACTGTGACTAAAGTTTCAGAGGTTGGAGTCCACAATGGCGGAGCAAAGGCCTGACACCAGGAACAGCTCAGAGTTCACATACTGATCCAACACTAGGAGGCAGAGACAGAGACACTGGAAATACTACAGGTCTTTTGATACCTCAAAGCCCACCACAAATAATACATGTCCTCCAACAAGGCCACACCTCCTAATCCTTCCCAAGCAATTCAACCAACTGGAGACAAGTATCCAGACATGTGAGCCTATGCAGGTTGATCTAATTCAAACCACCACATACTCCCTTGTATTCCACTCCTGGTGCCCACAGTCTTGTCTTCTCATAATGCAAAATGTATTTAGTCCAACTTCAAAAGTACCCATGGTCTTTCAGCCTCAATACCATTTAAAAGTTCCAAGTCCAACATCTCTTCTGAGACTCAAGACAATTTCTTCTCTTCTTGTTAAATAAAATGACTATACAAAATATGTATTACTGGACAACCAAGATTTAAAAATAGTCAAACCTATAAACTGAAAATTCAAATAGCCCTAAGATGTTTAAACTGCAACCTTTTACTACTACTGCTACTACTACTATCATCATTATCAATATTATTATTTTCTCATCTGTTACATTCCAATTGCAGGTCCCCTCCCTTCTCCCTTCTGGTCTCTTCCTTCTACCTCCCCTCTCCCACCTGTTTCCCCTACTTCCACCTCCTCTCAGAAAAGAGCAGAGCTTCCAAGGACATCAACCAAACACCACAGAACAAGCTACAATGAGACCAATCACATGCCAGCACACCAAGGCTAGGCAACATGGTCCAGTGGTAAGAAAAGGTCCCACAAGGCAAAAGAGTCAAGGACAGCCCCCACTCTCAATGTTCTCACACAATCACCAAGCTACTCAGTTATAGCATATGTGCAGAGGACCTAGCTCAGATCACAATAGGCTTCCCTAATCTCTGGGGGCCCCCATGAGTCCTAGTCAGTTGATTCAGTGGGCCATATCCTCATGTTCTCATATTGTCCCTGACCCCTCTGGTTCCTCTGATCCTACCTCCCCCTCCTCAGCAAGACTACCTGGAGCTCTGCCCAACGTTTGGTCATGGTATGTTGCACCTACTTCCATCAGTTGCTGGATGAAGTCTCTCTGGGCTCTTTAGGGATGATTCTGCCAGGCCCCAGAGCACTCTTCAAGCAGAACAAACATGCATATCTCTCTGGATCTCTTTTATGTCACTCAGGATGATTCTTAAATTTTTGGTTCCATCCATTTGCCTGAAAATTTCATGTCATTGTTATTTTTAGTGGCTGAGTAATACTCCACTGTATAAATGAGCCACGTTTCCTTTATCCATTCTTTGGATGAGGACATCTAGGTTGTTCCCAGTTTCTGGCTATTACAAATAAAGCTTTTATGAACATAGTTGAACAAGTATGTTTTTCATAGGGAAGACTATCCTTTGAGTATTTGCCCAGGAGTGATATAGCTGAATCTTAAGATAAATCAATTCCCAATTTTCTAAGAAATTGTTGTCTTAACTTCCAAAGTGGCTATACAAGTTTGCACTTGAACCAGCAATGGAGGAGTGCTCCTTCAAGGCAATCTGTTAATTGCCTTGACAACCACCTGTAAAATCAAATGCAAATTACATACTTCCAAAGTAGAATGGTAGAGAACGTACAATTACTATTACAAAAGGTAAGAGCCTGGGATAGTGGCCCAACGCACTACTAAGAGCACTAAGGAAAACTCCACTTCCTGTAGCTCCGTGTCTGATGTCAGAGGGATTAGACGGCTCTGCACTTCCGGCTTTGCCCATGCAATAGGCTCCTCATCCTCTGTGTGGTTCCAGTCCTTTACTACAGCTCCTCTTGGCAGATATCCACAGCTCTGACACCTCTTATATCTCTTAAATTACGCTGTCAAGTTTGGCTACCAACTTGCAGTGGACCCTATACCTCTTGAATCACATTTGCAACAGCCTTGGTTTAGTGTACATTTGGGGGAGTCAAAATTCCTTAGGCCTTTTTCTTTTTTCTACAAGTTGCAAGATTAGAAGGGTAAGGTCTTGTCCTAATGATGCAATTTCAGCGTGGACCAGGCCCCTCCTTCATCTTCGTGTCAGTTTCAGCACAAGTCTGGACTCCATCATTACATTTTCTGGTTCTCTTTTCTTCCATAAAGTATACAGTCTGAATTTCTTTTTGCTCGGTTTGTGCTTTTTTATTGTCAACTTTCAGAGAAGTGATTACTAACAACCCTGTGACATAGTCAGCATTAGGCTGCCTTTAAATCACCCCCACCAAAGAAATTAGCCTTGTATTTTTTTAATTCATCATGGCAAAATTGTCAGGGCAAGGGAAAGGCCAAATATCACAAGAACCGGGTCTCTCTCACTTGCCAGTGTTGCATCCTTGTGAATTCTCTTGAGGGCTGGACCTCAGCACCAGGATATTCCAACGTCCTACTTGGATGGCCCATTAAGTTCTGCTTACAGTGTTCGACCATTTTTTTTTTTTTTTTGGCCCAAAGTTCCCAAATCTTCTACATTGCTCAAAAATTATAAATAAATAAAACAGCATGGTCAAACCTATCACAGCATTAACCCATTTCCTGGTACCAACTTCTCTATTAGTTACTTCTCCAGCTCTGACAAAACATCTTGACAATGGCAACTCATCAAAGAAAAGTGTTCCATGGGCTTATGTTCTCGAAGCCTTAGAGTTCGTGATGCAGGAGCCAGGCACTGCTAAGAGCTCAGGCTGTGGTCTGTTCGCAGCTCTCAAAGAAAAGGAAGGCAAAAGTTCCAGGCCACACCTCCCCGTGCAAAGTGAGACTGTGAAGCTCCAAGGTGTGGCTGACAGGAAGGTTTAATTATAGATAGAAGGGAGAGAACAGCCCAGAGGCGTCTGGAAGAGTTCAAAGCAGGAAGAGAATGTACTAGACTGAATATGACTGTGAGAAGAAAGGAAGCAGGAAGACAGGAAGGGAGAAAAAGAGAGGAGAGAGAGAGAGAGAGAGAGAGAGAGAGAGAGAGAGAGAGAGAGAGAGAGAGAACCAAGAGAAGGGGGCAAGGCAGATGGGCTGGGGACAAAAGTCACACCACCAACCATGGGCTGAAGAAGTTTAGGGAAGGGTGAGAAAAGCCAGGATACCATCATGGGCTCTGCCTCAGGTATATGTGATCCAGGCCAGCATGTGCCTTGGTGTGCTAATAAGCACCACAGTTAGCAATTTGTCCTGACTTTCTTTTGAAGCTGACAGGTTTGGGGACCAAGTATCCGAATATAAGAGCCTTGGAGGGCATTCTTATTCAAACTACCACAGAAGTTAAGAGAAGACCCTGTTGAGATGTTGGGCTATTTTCCTCTCTGGCAATTGTTATTCTACTGGCACAACAGATGCTTACTATACATATTCTTCCATACATATGCTTATTAAAGAAAGCTGAGAAACTTAAGGAGAAAGTGGACATCATTGGGTAGCATCAAGAAATGTCTAAGTGCTTAAGAGAGCTTTCTCAGCTAATGCCAGCACAGTTCCGCCCCCTTCAGAAAACACGTAGTCCCTTATAAAATGCAACTTTGTCACTACATGTAATATGCACTTCACTGTGCTTTTTAAACTGGGATTCATGTATACAATCTCACTTACCTATTACATTAGCCTCTTTTGTAAAAAGCATTGTAAGATGTAGGCAATAAGGCTTCCCCAGCTCTTGCATATTATAATAATAATGACTGTTGCTTTCATATATACAGTTCCTATGTGGTTTACATTGTTTCTGTCAGAGCTAAATTTTCAACAACAAGGAATGCATCATCTATAACACATCTGCCTTACAATGTGAACATAACAAGACAGTCCCAGACGTTGTCCATAGCAGCTTACAGGCAGGCAGGAATGAGCTATGATTGTGGCATCGATGAATCAGAAATCCAAGTTTCCTTTTCGGTTCTAGACCAAGTCTGTGAGTTCAGTCTCATTCAGGGACCTTCCTACTGCATTTCTTGCTATGGGGAGCTCATTGAATGGACAACCCTGTATCAAGTCTGAGGCTGGTCCAGGCTGTATTGGCAGATGCAAAATTTACTCTGATGCTTGGTGAAGTTGACGCACAACCTGGGGCCCTGGATTCCATTCCCTGTACTGAGAAAAGACAGAGAGACCAGAGTATGGCTTGGTCTTCAAGTCCTGTTAGATCCCCAGAGTCAGTGGCACCCAGGTCACTGCTGAAGAGGAGTTGATGATTAGCCATTGGTGCACACAGATAGCAGCCATCAGAAAACACTTGCGAATCTTACCAGCTTGCCATATTTGTGTGATGAGGTTGGCTGTGGTTGTAATGAAAGTGATGGGTGTCTAGTCACATGTTCGAGCCTTCCATCTTCTTTATTAAGGGGTAAAACTTAACATTTAATGGCAGCTCTTCAGTCTTCCTGTCACGGCTGCTTTTCTCCTGCTGATGTGCTGGAGCAGAAGAGACAAAGAATTCAAGTGTCCAAAGGAAGGAGATGGAAATGACAGAGGATCAGATAGACCTGGGTAAGTTAACCAGGATCTGTTTGAACATGACATCCACAAGCTATGACAACCCTGTCTCAACATGCTGTAGTACAGATTAAGGATGAGGATGAGCAGAGCTAACATGGGATATAGTAAGGCTAACATGATCACGTCAGATTACATCCACCACCGCTAAGAATTTCACCCCATAAAGATCACCTTTAAATCCAAGGAACTTTAGCAAAAGGGGTTGTGACCCATGGGTTGAGAAACACTGCTTCTCCCTTCATAGTTTCTGATGGGAGTCCAGAAGCTGTGTTCTGCAAAGAAGTAGCGAGAGAGATATGGACAAGCGTGAGACCCAATGTTATGTTTTAGGTTTTCATTACTGTGCCTGAGAGATCAAAACACAAACAAACAAAAATGCCCAAAGACAGAAACTTCCTGAAATGCTGGAGGCTGTTGTTCTGGGAGATAGAGGCACATGGGCAAAAAATACATCAAGATGTTTACTGGCTCCTGATTGGATGGGGAAGGAGATACGCAGGCAGGAAATATATCAGGATACATGCTTGCCCCTGATTGGACTTAATGGGAAATAGGTGGCCATGGGGGATTACCTTTTTAAGTCTTTCAGAGCTATTTTCTGGAGACCCAGAGATGAATTTGGCCAGAGTCCATCAACCTGGCCAATAGTTAATTAAAGTTTGCTTCAAATTTGCTTGCTTTTAAATTGGAGTAGTGGTCTTATTCTCTTCCAGGGGCATTAACATAAAGAGTTTCTGCCAAAAAAAAAAAAAAAAAAGAAAAAGAAAAAGAAAAACAAGAACCTTATTCTTCTTGTTTCTCTTTATGATGGCTCCCGCAGGCTACCCCACACGTGATGCGGTACTCCAAAAGCCCAGGGATGAAGAAGAAACCAGCTTTCAGGTTCTTCTGCCTTCCTGAGGGAGGGCAAAGGGGGAGGAAGGTAGAAAAGTACGACCAGAAAATCCTGCTGGTTTAGGAAATGTGGTTTCTGTGGGTAAAGAGAAATATCCTCTTTCTGAAGGCCAGGGTGTGTTCACTTCACTGCAAGTCTCAGCAGAGTGCTTTTGAGGCACCCTTGTCTACAACAGAAGAGCGCAGAGACCACTGAGTTTCATGACAGACACACAGATCCACTGATGCACAGAGAGCTGGAAGAGAAAACAGCCTTCATTTTGTCAGCTAGAAAATATCTTATAAAAATAAGGAAGTGCTTTGTAGTAAGCCTGAAGCTGGGTTGAGCTGGTAATTTTGAGGTGGGATTGCATAACGAGTTCCCCTCTGTCCTTGTGTATCTAACACACCCAGATGCAAGGTTGTGACAAGGTCTCTGCCCTTGTATCTTTCGGTACAAGCTGTGTCCATGCCTTGAGATATTTGGAATGTTCTTGTGGAGTGAGTGTTTGATGGTTGAATTGGATTTCTGTAAGCAATTCTCAGTATTAAAGTTTTTTCTCTAAAAGAGAATACATGAAAATACATCCTATCAGGGATGAGGGAAGAGACCCCGAGATTGAAGTCCTGCCTGTACACTTTGAAGCTCTGGGAAACTGGGTGAAGAGTTCACACATGAATACAATTCTCCAGGAAGTCACTAGTGTTCCCCTGATTGTTTCTTTATGAAATTAAAGAGCTGCATGAAGTCATGGCATTCACACAGGTAAGATCATTGCAGAGAATTCCTCTTCCCAGGAAGCACTGGGGAAATTAAAAAGTACTAAACCCTGAGCTGCAAGAGAAGAATTTATAAAAATGAGTTTTCTGGGATCTGCATCCACCAGAGGCCTACAGTAATTGTTCCTCAGGAAAATGTTCATTTGCATGGAGAAGAGGCCATGAGCTGGAGGTACATATTTCTTCATCAATTTATATTCACACACACACACACACACACACACACACACACACACACACACACACACTTTTTTAGGCAAGATCTCACTACATAGCTTTGATCGACCTGGAGATCAGTATCTCCTCCTCTTGGCCTCCACGGTGCTGGGATTACAAGCATGGATGGACACAAGTTTACTTTGATTCCGTCATCTTCAGCTTCCTTTAGTATAAAGCACACTGCATTCTGTAAAGATGAAAGCTTAGTCCCATTATCCAGTGTCACACTGTCATCAGAATCTCCAAACCTAGGAGTGGGATTCTGGCCCCAGGTCAGCCCACAATGAGAAACTCAATGGTCAAGTAGTCTAGTATCTGGACTTCATACTCCTTGCCTGCAAAAATGTGTTTCTCCAACAACAGAGTCTCTAGGTATGAGATTGTTCAGTGCTAGGTTGTGGGAGGAGTGGGGGTGTGCATGTTTGTGGGTACGTGCACACTTGTGCTTGTGCATGTATAAATCAAAGAATAACCTTGACAGAGTCTTCCAAAGATACCAGCCACGTTTTATTTTTGGAGACATGGTCTCCCATTGGTCTGGAGCCCATGTTAATCCCATCAGTCAAGAATGAGACCAGTGCCTCAATTTTGATCCAAATTTGAAGCAAGCCTTAATTAAATACTGGTCAGAATAGACTCTGGCCAGGTCTATTTCTGAGTTCCAGACAATGGCAATGTCACATTTTGCAGAGCTGCATTTGCCATTGGGTACAATTAGGGCCAAGCATATATCCTAACTACCTCCCACCTACATGTGTTCAAGCACATCCCATGCAGTTGAATCAAACAAACTTGTTTAGAGGAGGCACAACATGTGACTTGTAATCTCCCACAAACAACAGCCTTCAGTATTTTAAGAAATATCTATCCTTGGGCAAGGAGCTTGCAAATTTGAGGCATTTGGGTTTTATGGTTCTCTTAGACACAGGAATGAAAAGGTAAAACCTAATTTTGTTTTTCACTCTCACCAATCTGTCTAGGATAATTGGCCATCAGCTGTCTCTGTCTCCCCAGTAAACATCATTATGTGTTTTTGTTGGAACTCATTCCCACCCAACCACACACAAACACACACACAGAGACATACACACACATATACATACATACACACACATAGACACATACATATACATACACACATATAGACATGTACACACACATACACACACATACATACACATACTTAGACACATACATATACACCCACACATTCACACATACACACACACACACATAAACATATAAACACACACCATTGGCTTTCTGAGGCTTGGACTCAAATCCTCACGCTCATGTGGCAAGGATTTCAGCAACTGAGCTATCTTCCCAGCCCCCATTCTGTTCTGTCTGGGAATGCAGTATGTTTTCTGTCACAAGTGATTGGAGTATCCCAGGCATTATATTTCAAAATAAGCCTATTCTGACAGACCACCCATGGTCCCCAGGATGTTGTGTCAGATAAAGTATGGAATGATGTTCTGAAAAGGCAAGGAACTGCTGACCCTTAAGGGTAACTTTTCTGGAAGGCTGTGGAATTTTTTGATGGGTGGGTGCTGTATTCCTTTCCCGGTCTGACACTTTTAAAAGAGATAGATCGCTTCAGCTCCTACTGAGGTCAGGCACAAAGTACCCCAACCTGCTCACACCCCTATCTCCAACAGCTTGTAAGTTTTAGTAGTTTATAAATGAGAGTCCAGGGTTGTAACTAACTGGTCTCTCAGAGATGGAGGTGGGGGAGAATTACTGAGGGCAATTATCTTTTCAAGGAAAAGCACAAAAGGCAAATTTTCCTCTGATCTATAGATGAATACAGATTTCAGATCTACCATGCTCCCAGTAAAAAATAATAAAAACAGAAAGAGAGAAAGGAAGGAGAGGAAGGAAGGGGAGAATGAAGCATCAGAAAGGATAAGAAGGAGGAATGACCCAGGAGAGACTCACCTACCTCAGAGTCACGCTTGAGGGTGTGGCTCACCTCCAGGCTCACTTCCCTGCTGGGGAGCCAAGCACACCCAGTTCTGCCCAGCCTTCTCCAGCTGTGCTGGGAAGCAAGCCACGCCCAGTTCTCAGCATGGGTGAAGTCCCTGTACTGAGAAAGTGGTTTCCTGCTTCGGAGTTTGAAGTCCTAATGGCTGCCTGCTCTGATTCCTGATAGAGTGCTCCTAATTTTTACTCCACAGTTCCAACAGGTTTGCGCACTTGTTTTTCTCTAGCTATTCTTAACGTCGTAATGCTCGACTTTTCTTTCTTTCAGGTTCCAAAGGCTGACCTGACAGAAGCTCTCAGACTCTGAACTTGGCCACATCTTTCAGTCTGACCTGGGGTCTCTCACGCTGATTTTAGATTAGCTCCCAAGACTCCAGACGTATAAATTCAAGTCATTCAGAGCTATGAGCCCTGGCCCATGTTTTGTGCAAGGTTTGCTGCTGTCCAACAAGTATTGATTGAAAGGCACTGAGACAGGCACCGAAGGTACAGACAGGAACAAAGTAAGGCTCTTACCACTGGGGAATACAGACTCGTAAAGAAATCGTCTTACTTTGTTTGTTTGTTTGTTTGTTTGTTTGTTTGTTTGTTTAAATTAGGATTTTACTATGTAGTCCTGGCTGCCAGGACATGGGTTGACTTCAAAGACATAGGTAGAACTTGCCTCGCCTCTGCCTCTCAAGTGTTAGGGCTTAAGAAATCAACTCTTAAGCAAACATTTTTGTATATCATTGAAGGAAGTTCTCCCAGAAGCTCTGGGCATGCAAACACCTGAAGAAGTTACATCTTGAGCTTAGTCTCTGGGGAGCAGCCAGCAAAGTAGTGGGAAGTACTAACTAGCTTCCGAGCCTGACCCATCTCTGGCCCATCTGAACCTAAGAAACACATTCAAGTCTCTGTATCACTTCTTCTCACCCAGTCTTCTGCTCATGTACTTAAAAACTCAATAGGTACACACTGAAAGGCAAGCAGGGACAGATGAGAGATCCAGACCCTTACCTTTCAGAGTTCGTGTTATGGCATTTGGAAAAGTCCTGCTCATTTGAACTGCATGGTGTTTCACATTCCATACTTTGTTCAAGACAACCTTCTTTTTAAAAGTAGTGACATGACTCAAGCCAGCACCTAGAATCCTTATCAGTCTCTCAGATTAGACCCAGCCGAGGCAGATGCTGGTACACTCCTCAGTAGACTTTCCACAGGCATCACCTTGAATTGATGATGAGGACAGCTGCCAACCATGTTCCCCTCTTGAGATCCACCCTTTAAACTGAGCTGTGTCCCCATCTCCAGATCCGGGATCTTCCTCCTCCTCCTTTTTTGTTTTTGGTAATGCCAAGAAATGAGCCCAGGATTTTAGCATGCTAAAGTGAGCACTCTGCCACAGAGCGGACATCTCAACCCTGGAAACCCCTTTTCAGATCTTTTGCACCCCTAGTCTCAGAATAACTATCAATGTTATATTTTATAAACGCCCATCCCCAGAACTGCAAGGCTTTTATCCTCCACAATAAGAATGTCAGTTCCGAATAATAAAAGATGCTACTTGGGTTTTTACTTCTGGCCACAAGTTAAAAGGCTATTCTTCCTCAGGCCCACTCCTGTCTCTCTCTTCAAAGTGCTCTGTCAGCCATAATAGGAGTCGGTCTGACAACACCTTCAACACAATGTGTGTAGCTGATGCCTGTCTCCAGACAACATTTTTATTCTCAATGAAAGATAAACATGTAGTTCAAAGAAACTGAATAGTTCAATTCAGTATGGTATGTTTTTATGAGCAGGTAAAGCCATAACATAACAATTATGTATAACTTTTTATATTAAGGCCAAGTTCCTTTTTTCCAGATGACTTTGAAAAGTAAAAATACATTTTAATCAAAGTATTTTATTTTTCAGACGCATATGTTACATACATAGGTGGATGAATGTGATGGGTTAGCACAGAAATTAAAACAGTAACATAAGAATAAAATAGTAATAAGAGGTCCCAGTGTATTCCTTTTTCATTTCATTTTTAGTCGAATGACACCCCTCATGGGTGACATTATTTTATGTAAAAACTCATCCTAAAAGCTTAGTATTTATTTTTTCATGCTTTCTTTGTATTCAAGCAATTGTTTGCAGCCATATAAATCATAAACAAATATAGTCACATACTAACAAATGTTAAGATATGTACTATTTTATACCTTGATCTTCTTATGCAAAAGAATAAAGAATGACATCACAGGAAGTCCACTGTGATATCTTGAGTTAATCCTTTTGAATGTCTGCACAGAACTCTACTTTCTGCACTGTGCTTATCTTATTTATGTACTTGCAGAGCAGTGCCACCCTCGCTGCGTGTTGGTGCACTAATAGTTTTCACCTATACATGGTGGGAGCAATTGTGGAACGATCAAAGGAGCAGACAAAAATAGTACTGTATGTAACCTCAGTGGTGACTGAGGTGGGTAACACAGGCAAACACAAGGTTCACTCCCATCTCAGAATATGACTTACCAAGTCATAGGTAACTCTCACTAGCTCTCCCAGTGTATAGCATGTGCCCTACTGAACTAACAGCCAGAATAAGCCTTAAATGTCCATCAGTATAGCTCCCTAAAGAAAGCCCTACATGGGAAACTGTAGAGACAAGGTTATGGTGGCTGAACCAGACAGGCTTGATACCATCTCCCAAGATTACAACCAGACAATTTCTTCTTCTACCCATAACAGAAACAACGGATTAGCAGCAAATTCAGCCTTGCTGTAGCCAAATTCTTCCTAGAGAGCCCTGAGTAAAGAAGAAATGATTCTTTAAAAAAAAAAAAAAAAGAATTGTTTTTATTTTCAATCGTGTGCATGTATGAGAGACAGGTGCTCATGAATACAGGTGCCTGTAGAGGCAGAGCATTCTCCTGAGGCTGGGGTTACAGGTAATCGTGAGCTGCCCACCGTAGATGGTAGGAATCAAACTCAGCACCACTCTACTGCCGAGCCATCTTTCTAGGCCTCTGGAAGCAAAAGCTCTATCTAATGGTTGCTTTGGGGATAACAGAGGCCCTAGTGTAAATTTCGATGCCTGATAAAGCGAGGCCCTTCAATAACCTTTTCAATTATGCTTTTGTTATTATTGGGTTTCCATAGGCAGAATGTGTAAAGGGTGAAGGCAGGACTTGGCACGTGGTAACTTCACACTCCACCACTCAGTATGATGGCAGCCTCAGTGGCCTTTATGAGCATTTTGGAACAATTTTTTCTTTCTTCCTTATGGTCTTCTAGGTCCCTAACTTTATACTCTGCCTACACTCCAAGTCAATCCTGAAAAAGGCATGTAGCTTTTTTTTAAAGAGTTGTTGCTTTGCAGAAGCAATTTGTTTCATCCATAAACATAATATCTTACTAGTCTTGCATTTTATATCCTTTTTTAGTGGTCTTCTGTGCATCTTAAAAAAATTACTTCCAAATATTTGATCATTCTTAACTAAGGTTCTAAATGAATTATTTTTTTCATGTCACTATCTAAATTCCATTACTGAAGAAAAGTTACTTGGGTTTTTTATGTTTATTTTATAGCCTTAAAAGACTCCAGGAATTAATTAACTTTTCTAAGAAAAGTACCATATACAATATGATGACAAATGTAAAAAAAAAAAAAAAAAAAAAAAAAAAAAAAAACAGAAGAAGGTATAACTTGATTCCTATGCAAGTACTAGCTATAAAAATGAATTTCTCTTCAAAAAATAAGAGAACATTGGTAGACTAATTGAAAATTGAGGAGATTTACAATAGCAACCCCCTTACCTAGACTTTAAATAAATAATCCTCCAACTGATGCCTGAGCAGCAGACACTGTGCCATTTCTACTTGTAAAGAGCTATGTGAAATTTCATCTGGAATAACAAAAGACCTAGAATAGTGAAATCCATCCTCACCAACAAGAAAACATCTGCAGGAGTCACTATCCCTAACCTCAAGCTATATTACATGCAATTGTGCTAAAAACTGCATGGTACTGGTACAGAGATAGGCATGTGGATCAATGGAATAGAGTAGAAGATCCAGAAATGAGCCCTCACGTATATGGTCACTTGATTTTTGACAGAGGATCTGTAAACATTCAATAGAAAAATGATAGCCTCTTCAACAAATGGTGTTGGTAAAACTGGCACTCAGCATACAGAAGAATGAAAATAGACCCTTTCTTATCTCCTTGTACAAAGCTCAAGTATAAGTGGATCAAAGATCTCCACATTAAACCAGGTACACTGAAACTATTAGATGAGAAAGAAGGAAAAACCTTAGAACACATAGGCAAAGGAGAAAATTTCCTGAACAGAACACCAATGGCTCGTGGTCTAAGGTCAAAGATTGATAAATGGGACTTAATGAGATTGCAAAGTATCTGTAAGACTAAGGACACTGTCAAGAAAACAAAACAGCAGCCAACAGATTGGGAAAAGCTCTTTACCAACCCCATATCTGATAAAGGCCTAATATCCAAGGTATACAAAGAACTCAAGAAGTTAGACACCAGAGAATCAAACAACCCTATTTAAAAATGGGGTACAGAGCTGAACATAAGGTTCTCAATTGAGGAATATTGAATGGCTAAAAAGCATCTAAGGAAGTGATAGACATCATTAGCCATCGGGGAAATGCAAATCAAAACAACCCTGAGATTCTACCTCACACCAGTCAGATTGGCCAAGATCCAAAACTCAGATGACAGCAGATGCTGTCGAGGTTGCAGAGAAAGAGGAACACTTCTCCACTGTTGGTGGGCTTGTAAACTGGTACAACCACTCTGGAAATCAGTCTGGTAATTCCTCAGAGAACTGGACATAGTACTACCTAAAGACCTAGTTGTTCTATTTCTGGCCATATACCCCAGAGAAGCTCCAACATACAACAAAGACACATGCACCACAATGTTCATAGAAGCCCTATTTATAATAGTCAGAAGCTGGAAAGAACCCAGATGTCCTTCAGTAGATGAATGGATACAAAAATTGTGGTATATTTACACAATGGAGTACTACTCAGCTATCAGAAACAATGACTTCATGAAATTCTTAAGAAAATGGATGCATCTAGAGAATATCATCCTGAGTGAGGTAACTGAGTCACAAAAGAAAAGACATAATATGCAGTCACTGATAATTGGATACTAACCCTAGAAAGCTCTGAACACCCCAGAAGTTTAAGAAAAACAAAGGTCAAAAAAAGAAAGAAAATGAAAAACCATAAGGCTTAATCTTTACACACCAAGAAAACTTTGACTATTTCCAGGTTACATCTTGTTTTACATGTACTTTATGCTCATTGTAACTAGTAAGATTTCAATACATACTATCAAACTTTTAAAAAAATCAAGTACTGACAAAAATGTCTTCATATACTTTTATGCAAAAATGCTTAAAATCTGTACATTTATCTTTGCTTTTTAAAATAAAGTTGTTCAATTTTTTTAAAAAAAGAAGCAGAGAGGTGTCTTGAGAATGTGTCAGCCTTATTCTGCACCACAGAACAGGTGATTAACACTAAGCCACTACATTGCACAAGATGAGGGATGAGAACAAACATCCATCACATTTGTCTTTTGTCTAATACATCAGAAACTCAGCCTTGCATGACTCATGGAGCAGCAGTCCTGTTGAGGGAGGAGAGAAAAGGAGCTTTCTCTACTTCCATCCTTCTTTTGATCTAATTTCCAGAAAGGGGCCATATATGCTGGACCTGTACCAGTCTTGAATCAAAAAAATATAAACCTCTACTATAAGAATTATTTTTTGAGAGACACACCTAATGTTTAGGCTAATCCTAGAGAAGTTTAAACACAGGAAGTAAATTGTAATCATGGTTCAAAACGAAGCAGTGTGAAATAATATAGACAATTTCTGTAGACCAACCAATATATGTCAATAAGATAGATTCATGAACAACCGAAGCAGACAGTGGGTTCCACACTTAACATTAATGGATAGAATAATGCTAATGATGTGACAGAAGGCCAAGGAGACATCCCAAACTATAGGGCAACGTTTTCCCAAAACAAGCTCTCATGAGGCAATATCATCTGTCCCCGAAAAGCAGAAGTGACAAACACACTTGAAAGTTATAAACCCACCAGTTAATCCTTCCAGGAAGAGTCTCATGACTTCTGGTTAGGGTACAATAGAGAAATCACAGAGCGCAGTGAGTTGCACAAGTTTTACGGGTTTTGCAAATGCACTAGGAACTTACTAATCACAGAAGCACAGATGCGCAATGCCTCACTGGGTACAAAGTCAGGAGTAATGAGTTTTGAGAAAAAAAAAAGAAGAAGAAGAGGCCTTGAAGAATTAAGCATGACACATCACTTACAGTTAGATATGTGCCCCTAACTTGCCATGTCAGAGCTGGTACTTCCCAATTACACTGAGAATGGAAATCTTTAGATTGCTCCTTCTCAATGTGCCATACTGCTTCCAGACACTGTCCTTCCATAGGTCAGCATCTGAGACATGGCAGAGAGCCCAGGTGCTGACCTGTGGTCACTGCATCTCCTGGCATGGAGTTAGGGAACCAACAGAATTCTCTACATGTTATTTCTTCCCTTGGAAGAAGAATTGGGCTGCAATTTCATTCAGGAAAAAAAAAAAAAAAAAAAAAAAAAAAAAAAAAAAAAAAAAAAACCTTAAAAACATCTCTCTGAGACTTGCTAGTGTGATACTAGTACAATTTAGCCAGTAGAAGGCAGAAGACAAGGATCCTGTGGTGTTTAAAGCTGCAACAGGCAGATTACATTATGTTCTAAATACACTGAAGATAGTAGCAATCTTGTTGTTTTAAGTGAAAATAGATTCTTCTTGACACACACGACTTCTCCCCTGGACTTATTAGTCTACTAATGGGAGGTCGTTGCCATCCACTCTTTCTCAGTTTTTACAAAGGATAAATATGCATGAGTACATCTCCAGGCTGGTGTGCAGGTAAGCAGTGTTTGTTAGAAGCTCTGCTGCTTGGAACATGATATCCAACCTGATGGCCAGATGCTAAGTAACAAGACCATTGAAGGAGGAAATGACTCCTTTAAAACCTTCTTCAGTGAGGCAGGTGCTGGCAAGTATATGCCCCAGGCAGTGTTTGTAAACCTGAAACTCACAGTAATAGATGAAGCTAGTAACTTCTGCCAGCTCTTCCACCCTGAGCAGCTCAACACAGGCAAAGAAGATGCTGTCATAACTATGCCCGTGACCACTACACCATTGACAAGGAGATCACTGGCCTTGTCTTGGTCCAAATTCACAAGGTAGCTGACAAGGGCGTGGGTCTTTAGGGTTTCTTGGTTTTCCACAGCTCTGGCAGGGCAACTGACTGGGTTCACCATCTTGCTGGTGGAGAAGCTCTCTGTTGATTGTGAAAAGAAATCCAAGCTGGAGTTGTCCATTTATTCAGCATGCAGATTTCCACTGCTGTAGCTGAGTCTTACAATTCCATCCTCACCACCAATGCCACCCTTTAGCACTCTGATTGTGCCTTCACATAGAGGCCATTTATGACATCTTTCATAGAAACCTCAACATTGGGAACCCAACCTACACTAACCTTAACTACCTTATTAATGAGAGTGTGTCTTCTATTACGATTTCCCTCAGATACAATGGAGCACTAAATTTTATCTGACAGAATTCCAAACCAGCCTGGTACCTTATCCTTGTATGTACTTCCCTTTGGCTATGTATGTCCCTGTCATCTCTGCTGAGAAAGCCGATCACTAGCAACTTAAAATAGCAGAGATCCCTAATGCCAACCAACCAGATGGTGAAATGTGACCCTCGACATAATAAATACATGGCTTGCTGGCTGCTGTACCATAATGATGTGGTCTCCAAAGATGTAAATGCTGCCAATGCCACCATCAAAACCAAATGCACCACCCATTTTGTAGACTGGTACCCCACTGGCTTCAAGGTTGGCATTAATTACCAGCCTCTCACTGTGGTACTTGGTAGAGATCTGACCAAGGACCGAAGAGCTGTATGCATGTGGAGCAATGCCACCACTGATTAGGTCTAGATCACATGTTTGATCTAATGTGTGCCAAGAAGCTTTTTGTGCACTGATATGTGGGTGAGGGCAAAGAGGAAGGGGAGTTTTCTGAAGCCCATGAAAACATGACTGACCTACAAAAAGAGTTATAAGGAGGTTGGAAATGCAATACACCCGGCTCCATTAGTTTTCGGAGAACAACCCTCTGTTCTAACATCAGCCTGGGATGTTTGGGAAACTCCACAGAAACTTCTTAGCCAACAACTCAACCAAATACAACCCAGGCCCACCACTGGAAACGTTGCTTGGTCTCAAAAGACATTGAAACTCTATATCTTCCATTACTAGGAATCTTCACTAGAGTCATCCTCATGTGTTCCAGGAAGTTTCCACTGCTCTAGGTTTTACCCTACCCCGCCCATTGCTTTCAGCCACCACTCCCTCCATTTCTTCCCTCCCTCACCTGATTTCTTGACTCCCCCTATCCCGGAAGATCCACGTGTCCCCCTGGATTATTTGTCATTCTGGGTCTGGGTTACCTCACTCGGGATTTATTTATTTATTTATTTATTTATTTACTTATTTATTTATTTATTTATTTATTTATTTATTTTAGTTACATCCAGTTACCATAAATTTCATGATGCCATTTGTGTGAATATAACACATTTTCATTATTTATTCTTCAGCTGAGGGACATGTAGGTTGCTTCCAACTTCGGACTTTTATGAATAAAGCCTCAGTGAACATGGCAGAGCAAATGTCCTTGTGGTGGGATAGAATGTCCTTTGGGTTTATGCTCAGGAGTGGTATAGATCAATTCCCAGTTTTCTGAGGAGCCCTCAAATTGATTTTTCACAGTGTCTGTGCAAGTTTGCACTCCCAACAGCAATGGAGGAATGTTCTTGCTCATTCACCAACATGAGCTGTCACTTAGCCACTGTGACAAATACAAGGTAGAATCCCAAAGTGGTTTAATTTTGCACTCCCATACTAGCTAAGAATGCTGGACAGTTTTTGAAGTTTTCTGAGCCATTTGAGATTCCTATTAAAAATTCTCTTTTTAGACCTGCACTCCATTTTTAATTAGATTGTTTAGTTTTTTGATATCTAGTGTCTTGAGCTCTTTATAGATTTTGGATATTAGATCCTGATCAGATGTGGAGTTGGTGAACGTCTTTTCCCATTCTGTATGCTCTCTCTTTGTCCTATTGACAATGCCTCTGGCCTTACAAAGGGTTTCCATTCCATTCAGTGGTACCATTTATTAACTGCCTATCTTAGTGCCTGCACTGTTGTTGCTCTGTTCAGAATGTTGTGCGTGAAGTTTGGGGTTTGGTTTGGTTGTTGCTGGTGGTGGTGGGGCTGATGGTGATTTGTTCGTTTGTTTGTTGGGAGATTGAGACAAAGTTTCTCTGTGTATTTATAACCATCCTGGACCAGGCTGGTCTTAAACTCAGATTACCAGCCTCTGCCTTCCAAATTGCTAGGATAAAAGGTGTGTATTACAACCATTCCGTGTGGAAGACGTTACCTCTTCAAGGAGATGTATAGCACGTTAGTGAGTGGTAATGGCTACCTGAGCAAGGACATAGCTGTCAGTCCTTGTCCCTGCCATGGGAGAGCGGCTATGAGTTTGGCCAGGGCAGCTGGCAGAAGAAAGAAACCCGTGATTTCAATATACATTATGTAAAAAGACTCAACTCTATCAGGTTTACCTCCAGCAAATCACTGGTACCAAGGACAAGTGTGTTCTGCAGTAGCAGTGAGAGTCATCTGGAAAACTTCCCACTCACACTCTGTACTATCTTACAAATCCATTTCCACAAGTAAGTTACCAAATCAGATTAGTTCAGAGGAAAGAGGGGTTGACCCCTGGTTCACGGCATACATTAATTTTTAATGTATATTTGCATTTTGGAAGTCTGGGCTGGAGTCAGCATAACAGTTAATCTGTACTTCAGTAGTAGACTTCTCAGCTGACATATGGAAAATCCTGGGTTTAATCCTTGATATCACAAGTGTACAAACACACACACACACACACACAAATATTATATAATGTTTTCCTTAAAAATATTCCAAAGAAAGCTGGACAGTGTTGGCACACAGCTTTAGTCCCAACACTTGGGAGGCATAGGAAGGTGGATCTCCAAGTTCAAGGCCATCCTTTTCTACAGAGTGAGTTTTAAGACATCCAGAACTACACAGAGAAAAAAAGAAAAACCAAAAAAAGAAAAAGTATATATTCTTAAGATAATTCAAAGCATGGAGAAACATTGTTGGGTCAGCAGCTTGGCTACCACCAATTAAAATACAAACAGTTGTCGGAAGCACAATCAGACCTCCAGGCACGTCTAGATGATCAGGATAGGTATACAGTTCTCACTAACTTGAATGGCAAAAGATGACAAATCCACACTTTTGCAAGCTATTTTAAAATACAGGTACGGTCTGGGGACTTAAAACAAGGATGGGGGGGGGCAACACTGTGGGAGGGAGATGCTTTTTTTAGCCTGCCCCATGGAAGCCTGTGAGGAAGGGTTATATCCACTGCCCAAATCCAGTGTCCTGATGCCCAGCGCCAATGCCAGCCATAAGGGTCAGGAGATGTTGTGGGAGATCGTGGACGAGGCAGAAAACTATGCTAAGGAGAGATATGGGATATCCTTTATGATACAATCACAGGAAAAACCAGAGTTTTGGTTCGAGTTAAGGATCTGACAGTGCAAAAAGCTGATGAGGTTGTTTGGGTCCGTGCAAGAGTTTATACGAGCAGAGCAAAAGGGAAGCGGTGCTTCGTAGTCCCGAGGCGGCAGCAGTTTAGTGGCCAGGCCCTTGTGGCGGTGGGAGACCACGCAAGCAAGCAGATGGTGAAACTTGCTGCCAGCGTCAACATAGAAAGGATTCTTGACGTAGAAGGCGTTGTGAGAAAAGTAAATCAGAAAACCGGAAGCTGCACACAGCAGGATGCTGAGTTACAAGGTCCAGAAGATTTATATGATTGGCTGGGCTGGCACCTCGCTTGCCCTTGCAGCTGGATGATGCTATTCGGCCTAAAGTGGAAGGAAAAGAGGATGGAAGGGCTTCTGTTACCACGATACAAGATTAGACAACAGAGTCACTGACTCAGGACATCCACGAGCCAGGCCGTCCTCTGCCTCCAGCCCGGGCATCTGGCATCTCCTCCGAGAAACATTAATTAACAAAGGTGTGGAAGGCCAAACTATACAAGCAGATGTGCGCTTGTGCTGCTTTTGAGAAGGTTTTCTGCACTGGACCAGTTTCCAGAGCCAAAGACTCCAATACCCACACACATTCTAACCGAGTGTGTTGGTTTAGATATTGAAATGGCCTTTAATTATCATTATCATGAAGTTGTAAAAGAGATTGCTGGCACTTTGGTGCAAATATTCAAAGGACTTCAAGGTTTCAGACTGAAATTCAAACTGTGAATAAACAGTTCCCTTGGGAGCCGTTCGATTTTTTGGAGCCATCTTTAGGGCTGGAGTATTGTGAGACTTCCGCCATGCTTAGAGAAGCAGGAGCTGAAATGGACGACGAGGAAGATCTGAGACCCCAAATGAGAAACTGTTGGATCGTTCAGTGAAGGAAAAGTATAATACAGACCTTTATGTTCTTGATAAATATTCATTGTCAGTAAGACCTTTCTATTCCATGTCTGACCCAGGAAATCCTAAACAATACAACTCTTCCAGTATGTTCATGAGAGAAGAAGAAATACTGTCTGGAGCACGGACGATACATGATCCTCAGTTGCTTACAGAGCTTTACACGGTGGGACTGGTTTGGATAAAAGCTTACATTGATTCCTTCTACCTGGAGCCCCTCCTCATGCTGGTGGTGACATTGGGTTGGAAAGGGTGACGATGCTGGTTTTAAGATTGTGTAATGTACGTCAGACCTCAATGTTCCCTCGTGACTCCAAATGACTCACACCTTAAAGCCACACTTTGTATTCTCCCCCAGTAACCTGCCATTGATTAGGATAAACCTGAGGTGCTTCAGATACGCAGTAGAACTAATGCCTTACTAAAGGGCCACAGTTATTTTTAAGTAGCTCAGCACAAATTAATTTAAGTAAAAACATTTTAGAACTTTACATATGCATAAATAGGAAATACTTGAACATTTTAATGAGAAATTTCTATGGTTGAAATGCATAGTCTATTGATATAGAAAAATCTTAAGGAAATTTTAAACAATTTTAGATTGTATAATTTTTTTTCTATCTTGTGTTGGCCACAGTATTAATATTCTAAATTTTCAATATTTAAACTTTTAACTCTTGACATTGAGAAAAAGAATTGGAGAAAATACCAAGATTTTTCAGAAATCGTATGAAGTATCTAAAAACACTGGCTAGAAACAGTAACACTGCAACATGGTTTTCAGTTCTGAGGCTGAAATTCAGTAAAAAACGTAAAGCTAAAATAAGTAAATAAATAATACAAGTACACTTTTTGACTGGTAGCACTAACTTCAGTTTGCGAGTCTGTGACCACTCAAGCACAATGAGACATGCAAACATCAGTAAATGTGACACAGACTACATACATGTTCCCAGTCATGTTTCCAATGAAAGCAATGAGAGCCAGCCGAGGCTTGCCAGGGAAGGTGGAGCCTAAGGAGCCTTCTGCTCCTGATGGATAAGGGAACTGCTGTAGACAATGGACTTCCAAAGCAGCATGGAAACTTCTGGAGTCTCTGCCCATTTGAATAAATATTCACTTCGATTGCTTGGCTTCTGAGACACAGTATGACATGGTTCAGTTTCCAGCAAAGAGGGGAGGAGTTCTTCATCTTGTGTTGAATCTGCTTTCAAACTCTCCTGTTTTCCCTGGTATGTTAGTTGGGGCACAACCAAAACATAGGGCGGAGCTCCCCTTCAACTGTTATTTTTATTATTCTCATTCTGATATGTCTCTTGATCAAGAGCCAGTTCAGGATAGGCTTGGGTTTGCAAACCATTATTCCAAGAATAATAACACCGCTGCTCAGAAAGCACTGGAAAACACTGAATGGTTAAGAGCGCTATCTGTTCTTCCAGAGGACCCGTGTTCTATTTCCAGCACCACATGGCGGTTCACAACCTCTTTAACTCCAAACACAAATGAATAGCAAGTAAAAGCATCACTAAGTGTAGAATGCACTGCATAAAGTCACTTTTGGGCTGCTTTCCTACATCCACATGAACAGGGCTATACCAGGCACCTACCTGAGTAAGAGGCCCATCTTTCTAAGATGATGATGAGTGGGGTTAGAGTCACTGTGGAACTCGGGATGAAGGGTCCTTAAAACGTTGAAAATAGATCTACCCTATAGCAAAGCTCTGGACATTTACCAAAAGAATTTAAAATCAAGATATCACATCTATTCTTGAATACCCATGTTTACTGAAGCTCTTTTCACAATAGCTTAGTTATGGAACCAACCTACATCTCAACAGAAGAATAGGTAAGAAAAATATAGTCTATACACACAATGGAATGTTTTTCAGTCAGAGAGAAAGATCAAGGTACATCACTTGCCATGATACTGATTCATCTAGAGGTAAACATATTAGCTCAGTTACACAAATCTCAGAAAGTCAAAGATCATAGGTTTTCCTTCGTTTGGGGGCCATAGACTTAACAGAGATGCATAAAATTATATATGCTGAGATGACATTAAAGTAGAAATGAAACTGTCTGTGGAAGTTGTGAAGAATGGGGATGGAATGGCGTGGGGAGACATGCCCCAAGTATTTCATAATCTGGCATACTAGAGTCAAATTTGCCTTATGTGACCCAGAATGGTAAATAAAACAAAAGGAAACTGTTAAGGACACTGAGACAAAAAAAGAAAAAAAGAAGAGAAGATTAGAGAGCCCCATTTGCCTGTGGATCCCTTTGCCAGTAGCTCAAGAATAATATAAAGAATTGCAAGATACTAAATTATAGGAGAAAAATGAAAGCACTTGGTTCATCTTTTCCTTCCTCCCTATATGTTTAGAATATTACCCATAAAATCTTACTTTCTTCACATTATTTTTAAATAATTTTTTAAATTGCAAAACTAATACAATCTCAAGCTGGATATGGTAAACAGGAGGCAGAGGCAGGAATATCTTGAGTTCAAGGCCAGTCTAGACTACTTAGTGAGACCCTGTCTCAAATACATCCAAACAGGGTTTTCATCACAGAAACAAAATCATAAAATAAGTCAGAATGTAATAAAAATAAGTATAATGCAATTATACTCTTGAAAATAAGCTTGGGTCTTATGGTATTTCTATTGCTTTATTATTCTTCTGTATTTCTCTTTTGTAGAGGGTAATTTCAAAAACTAATGGCACACTAGGCTCTGAAACTAGTTCCCATGACTAGCTAATGTTTTTCCCTCAAGTGCCCGGCTCAGCGATCTCTCTACACTGGACATCCACCCCCGTGGCTGGCTCTGCCGACCACCGATGACCACCCCCACAGCTGCGTTCTCTCTTGCTCACTTGGGTCTTCACAGATGGAAAACATCGGACAATCGTAATATTTAAAATTAACCAAACGTTCCAACTGCTGGGCACAGAATCTATTGTCCTAAACTCATCAGCAATCCTGTGTTAGAATTCATCTGGTGACAGACACCGCCACCAGGGTCTAATAACCTTTATGACTACATGGTGTCCATCTTCTCCACTCCACAGCCTGGCTGAAAAGCCCTTTGACTCTCCTGTCTCCTCTTCTTCCTGGGACCCAGAAAACCCACCTCTATATCTTCACCCAGTGATTGGCTCCTGCCATCTTTATTTAGATAAACAAACAAGTAGGAAACCTCCACCTACATCTTATCTTATCTGTCCAATAAAACAAAAAACAAAACTCTTCTTTCAGATATAATTTGGAAAAAATATGACAAGTAAATTACACAGTATGAGATACAAACAACATCTATTCTATCAATCTGTCAATTTAGATAAAGTGCTCTACCATCTATCCTAACTTAAAAGGCTTACAGTTCTACACCTGAGTTGTGCCCTGGTGTTAGCCTGTAAACCATCTGAAAACCATCCTCTAAAATCTATCTCCTCTCTCTCAATGCTAAACAGCTTGGGATGGCTATGAGACTTCAACCAGTCTTCAAACTTGTCAGAAATCTGAGGATGACTTAAATATTACCTGAAAAAAAAATATAGGAAGTACTAACATAGCTGCCAAAACTAAAGCAAGCTGTAGAGACAGCTGTCTGCCTTCACAGTCCCCTGTTCCTCAAAATGGTGGTGCAATTGTCTTCAGCGTACTGCCCCAGAATATCTGGCAGACCTTAAGTGAAACAGGAATCAGCATGAAGAACTAGCTTATTCTGTCTCCACAGAACTGAGCTGTCAACTCTCCTGCACTTTGTGTCCTTTCCTGGACAGTAAGTTTTGTCTATAGATGAATTAGGGCAACTTCTGCCCAGCGACTGCCCTGCCAGGGAAACAACCTCCTGAAGATAATGATGTTCAACGTTCTCGCTAAACTGTAAAGGGGGTACTAACAGTAATAGACAAGTGTCTAGACAAATGATTTTTTATAATGAAATGGCCATGAATATTGTATTTTGTGGACTTCTGATGCTTTTGATGACTATCTATGTAAAGAATACCTGAACTGTTGCCCTTTGACTACTCAGCTATTTCTAATTGAAATATTTCAAAAAACACCCCTTTATAGTTAACTCGGAACCATGAGTTTGCTATCTGGCCTTAAATTTGTATCTTTGGGAGAGTTATATAGGCACAATGCTTGTTAAGATTAACAATACTAATCCCAATTTTTGTATCAATATAATAAATTCATACTAATAATAACCTTAATTTTGTTTCAAAAATAATTTCTGTATCCATGTAAGAAATTGTAACTTCAACTTTGTAACAATTATAAAGATTTCTACCAACTAAGATTATGGTTACACAATCAATTCTATTTCGATAGTTTTTTTTACAATTTACAATATCAAAGCTATTTTTTTCTGTTCAAATTAAGACCATTTCCCAATTATTCCTTAAAATGACAAACTAAACACAAATTATAAAATAACCAGAGTCATCTACCCCAACATAGGGCCTGGGACGACCATCTCCACAGCTTCTTCCTGCTGAATGGGGGCAAAGAAATATCTTTAAAGGAAAGGGGGGGATAGGAGAGTTGGTTAGGCCTTAAGAAAGCCAAGCCAACAATTGCCTCATTATTTTTCTGTTGAAGACTCAAATGCCCAACAGATTTTTGTCACAAATATTGTTCAAAGACATAATGGGGCCAGGGAGATGACTTAGTTCACAAATAGTTGCCTTGTGAACTCAAGGGACAGAGTCCAATCACCAGAACCCAAAATCCAGATATGGTGGTATGTTTGCCGTCTCAGAGCACAAGAAGCAAACACATATAGATCCCGGGGGCTTGATGACAATCTGGCCTAGCCTACCTGATGAATTTTAAACCAGGGAGAAAAATGGCACATACTTTTAATTCCAATAATCTAGAGTCTAAGGTGAATCTGCATGAGTTCAAGACCATCCTGGTCCTCATAGTGAGTTTCAGGCCAGACAAGGGCTACATAGTGCGAGTCTATCTAAAATAAATAAACAAATAATGTCAAAGGAGAATTGTTGCTCTCTACCCTACTACACATACACACAGATACACACACACACACACACACACACACATACTCACACATACATTTATGGCATCACCCAAGGATCAGCAAATTAACAGGACAGTCAGTTTGTCTTTGCAGCAATACAGTCTCTTGTATAACTACTCAACCCTGCGTAGGAATCCCATGCTAGCACTGAAACAGCCATTCACAATAAAGCATTGTTAATGGCTATGGTCATTAGCCTTTGATCCTCAAAAACTCTTTATGTGTAAAACAATAGCTTTCAGAAGATAGGTGGCAACAGTGATCACAGCCACACAACTCTGTGAATGTGCTGGATGACACTGGGCCGTACCTTAGCTATGGTTGGCATGAGGGTTGGAAAGATGGTTCAGCCGTGAAGAGAGGTATGGCCAAGGCTGGTCTGAGTTCTATCACCATGACCCACATGATAGAAGGAGAGAGCTGTAAGTTGTCTTCTGATTTACACACACACACACACACACACACACACACACACAAATGTAATTTTAAAAATTCTGATAGCATTCCTCTGTATTTCACCAATATTTAAAAAGAAACAAAGGCAAAATATTTCCTATGAGGCTTTTTTTTTTTATCTTCTGTCTCATATAACATTTTTCTGCTAAATACTCTGGGATTTGATGAACTCTTTGGAACTAAAACTCTTCTAAAACAGTGCATCAATACTTCTAAAATAAAATTGCTCTTCTGAAAATCCTTCCTTGAATATTGTGAAACCAACAAAGATCTTGCTCTAGCCCTCACTCAATAACACAAGGTACAGTGCAAGTGACTCTAAGCAGGCAGGGGTGTGCAGGCTGACTGCCTGGGGAAATAAAGGTGTAATTAATAGAGCACCATGATAACCTATCTCATAGTCAATCTACTTTCTCTAAGTTACGAGTGAACAGAGGTACAATAGGATGTCACTGGCATCAACACAGTCTGCCTCTGCAGTGCATGAGTCATAGACCTCAAACACCAGCACACCCATTTAGCTGCGTGTTTCTGTTTATTTCTGGTTGATTTTATTCAGACTTTGTATTCATAGTGGCTAGCTATGATGCTGTTCTTTTTTTCTTTGTTTTTTTTTTAAATAGTCCTTTCAGTAAAATACAGTTAATTAAGACACATCACTCACCCATAAACAGCCTGAAAGCAAGTGTTTTATTCACAAGTAGATTTGAGGGAACTTTTTCTTTCTTTCTTTCTTTTTAAGCTTTTTAAATTGCATTTATTTTGATACTCTGTACAGTAGCCAATTAATTCTGTGCTCCATTCTTGCTTAATTGCATTAGCCATAAAAGAGTTCAGGTTCATAGGACTTAGTTTCTCTATTAAACCATCACTGACTATGAAAATATTGTATTAAACAAATTGCACATTAACACCACACTTTTCTTCAATTACATCTTTCAAGACAGCCATTCACAACTCAGAATAAAAATACAGAATTAGATGAAGAAATCAAGATTCACAGATACAGGTAGTGAAACTCAAGCTTAGAGATAAAAACGATAAGTAGATATTTAAAATGTAATCTGTTAAAGATTTAATCTGTTTAAAATGTAAGATTAGAAAGACAAAGTTTCTATCGTTTTGAGAATTTAAGTAAAGGAAAAAAAACGGAAAATATATCTTTGTTGTTCTTTCTCTGTTCTTAATTACAAGCTACCCAACAGAAACCCCTAGGCCATAGTTTATGTTTCTGTTCTCGTTAATGTAACTAGAACATTGGAAAAAGGAAAAAGAAAGACACATTAACCGAAGGCTGCAATCACTTTTCATTGCCCCATAGTACACATCTAATTTGGATGAAATGTTTTGTGGGATAAAAATTTTTTATTTTAAAAGCCAATATGGTAGATTTCTCCATGTTTTCACAAACCCAATTCCAACTACTTTTAGTTCACTAATTAGTTAAATGGGTTGTAAACATTCTAGAAAGAAAATTGTGTCTTTAGATGGATTTGGGGAGAGTATATCTTATTTTAAATATTAAGTTCAACTGTCATTTTCACTTCTTGGTCTTACTATTTCAGCTTTAGTCGGGGTTGGCTTCTGTGGGGCTCACATGCTGACTGTGTCAGGCAGCTGAAGGAGATCTACACTGACAGGATTCAATGACTTTCTCCTCCGAGAAAAGCCCCTGTCAGCTACATAAGAATGGGAAGGTTTCGGCACACTGTCAAGTGACTGCAGACCCTGACTTCTCAAATATGAGGTGGCGGCAGTGGCAGCAGCAGCTACTGGTAGCTGCCCCAGACTCCTTAGACAACTCACACAGGAGCTGGTTTATGCATCCCCTTCAGCAGAGCTTTTTTTGGGCAAATGAAAGCTGCAAGCCTTCACTCGCCCCCATGTCTCAGCTCTCTTAAGTGGCCCTGCCTGTGCTGGCCCTTGTGCTTATGGTGGTGGTGCAAGCCTGAGGGAGGGGGAGCTGTGTCAACACCTAGTGCCCCTGGTTGCTGATTCTCTGATGCTCGTGCCCATGTTTGCCGTGGTGTTTGTGGTGGTTGTGTGTCTCCGAGGGCTCTGAGGTTTTACTCCCAGTAGCTGAGGACACATTTTTACAGAAGTCTTCATCTTCAAGACTCATGAGAGAGCAGTTTCTATACCTCTTCTCACAGTAAGCGATCTTAATGACTTTCTCAACGTAGGGGAAAGTGAGGAAGGAATAACGCAAACCAAGGTGATACACAAGACGGCCGCACATGTCATATGTGAGGAGATCATCTTTGTTTCCATTTAAGAGAGTCCACACATCTGTTTGATGTTCTTCTTGTCTGTAAACAGCAATGTGATCTGACACCTGCTTTTTAAGATGTGCGTGTTTTAATTGGGAAGGAGATCCTTGATGATTGACAACAACATAAGAGATGTTAAAGTATCCTCGGTTCTCTAGCTTTATTCTCAGGTCTTCCAATCTGGATGCCTGCAGAAGGCACAGGTATCAGCTGGCTTGAAGAAGAGCAACCACTGTCACTGTGCCCTCGGAGCTCAGCACTGGATTTTGATCTCCTATGTGCCAGGCTGGAGCTCGCTTACAAGCAGGGCTTTGGCCTTGGCTCTCTGTCCCTCCATAGGGAAGAAGACAGAGAGAGCCAGGGCAAGTCCTAGGCTTCTCCACATTGCTGGGGTTGTCACAACCCCTTCAGACTAGCTCGGGTCCTCTGTCTCTTTGCTCTAGTTAGGGCAGTTCCCCTTTCTTTCCTTTCTATTATCCAGTTTTCAGCTGTGGTCTTAAGAAGGCAACTAGAATTTTTTTTTTTTTTTTTTTTTTTTTTTTTTTTTTTTTTTTTTTTTTGTCGGCGTGGCCAGGGCCAGCTCTTGTACCTCCATGCCATGATTAATGTGTTATTCATCGGATACCGTCCCATTCAGCTCTTGTCTTTAGCCTGTGAACCTCTCATTTACCTTCCAACAAAGGATTCCATTGCTGCAGGAGCTGAGGTGTGTCTGTTTTTACCTGGGAGGTAGTGATGCAAGCGTTTCTGGTGAGACCAATCCTTGGCTTGGGGTGGGAAGGAACAGACTAACAGGCCACCAGGAGAGTCCTGGGGCAGACAGCAGAGCCACCTCTGTCAGAGGGGAGCGTCAGACACAGGATACAGACACCCAGACGAGGAGCTGCAGCAAGAAGCTTGGATTTATTCACCAGAGACACCAGCGACAATGGTCTGCCTAGTTCCCAGAGGCCTGGGGCCTCTGGCCCTCCTGATGGTAAGTCTCATCTTTTTCTAAATTCAGGACCCTCTGCTTCCTTGCTTACCGCAGAAGTTTCGATATGCTTGCTGAATCTGTTCTAAAAAGGATGAAACAGAACTAACTGTGAAAATGTTAAACTCCTTCCTCTTTCGTTTTTCTTAATTTTGAAAAGAAATGTGAAACAGAAAAAGAGTTTAATTTAATGTAGTTTTTTTTTTTTTAATATGTCTTCCATGATCAGACTGACCCATCCCAATCCAAGGTTTTATTTTGCACAATCCTTGTTTTCTCCAAGGCAATAAGAGTTTTCTAACACAGAGATGGGAACAGCACGCGTGGTGCCAGCACATAGGTTCTCCAGGATTATAAACTTCTCGTTAAGCATACGGCTAGGAACTCTGCATGTCTGATCTTGATAACCAGAATGTTTTTTAGAATAGTCACCAACGGTTGAACTAAAATCAAAGTCATTTTGACTCTAGATGAGTTGGGAGGATTATTGAGAAAACCGGTTTTACATTTAGCCAGTGTGTGCAAAGTAGATGGAGTTTTGGGGGAATGGGGGTGACAAGACCTCTGAGGAGACTAATGTCAGAAGAGTATCTCTTCTGCTGACTGAGAGGCTTTATGTTTTACAAAAGACAAGAAGAATCTGAAGAGAAAGCATTATCTTAGAAGCTACAAGCTAGTGTGTGCCTTAATCGTGGATCAGCGAGGCAAAAATATGTCATAGCTTGTCTCAAACGTGAAGATCCCCAAGACATGAATATAAATAAGTATAGGAAACTTTTCCAAGGCTAATGGCCACATTGTGGATGGAAAATTTGGCCTCAGCATCCCTTCCTGCCATTGCCTCATTTAAAAACACAGAGAACGGAGACTTCTAAACCTTATGAGGAGATAGATCTCAAGAGCAGTCTAAAGATTAAAGTTGTCTGCCATCACAACACACACCTTGCGTGAAAGAATGTCTGAACTCTCCCTCATACCAACAGAAACGGGCATCACACAACTTTTCAAAGAAGGGACAAGTGACTGAACAAGGTTTTTAACTGTGGGGTGACATATCCAGTGGTGAAAAAGCTAGAACATGTTTTCCTACACTCAGGAAAGTTGTGCCCATGCAGGGGAGAGGAAGAGAAGGGAACAGAGGAGAGGGGGACAGAGGCAGAGACAGAGAGAGTAAAACAAAATGAGGGGTCTAGATCTGACCTGTGCATACACGGATGTTCATCACTTTAAATACAGCTGTTCTGAGATGGAATATGCTGACAAATGTAAAATGTACAATGAAGTATTTAGTCATAACAAAAGAGTGTAAAAGATACTCTTAGTTTTTATTTTGACTGCATATTGAAACTAGAGTAGTTTCAGTAGATTAAATTAAGTACACCACTAATTATCAAACATTTTAACAGGCCTTTGAAAGCCAACATAAGAAAATTTAAAACTGTTCTTATGAGTGGCATCTGCGCTTCACGTTAGGCTAAGCTGTATCCTTCTGCCTACGTTCAGAAGGCGGCGTTAGGCAGATAAGACTCAGTGGATCTAATGGGAGTTGACTTTCCATAGGCTGAGACCGAACGGTTCCATTGTCAAACTGATACAAGCAAAGAGGACAATTGTGCCCTCATCCAGGGACTGTGGAGCCACCGGTTTGGCTGGAATGAAAGCTAGAGAGTCAGGGAAGCATTTAGACAGGGTGGATGAGTGTGACATTGAACAGTTCATTCTGTGACGGTAAATGGAATCCTTTTACCAAACAGGAGCCACCCAGACTCTTGACATAATGTGGTTACCCGTGAAATGCACTGTTCTCAGAGGAAGAGCACCGTTTGTTGTTGAAGGGTGGGGTCTGAAAGTTGAAAGACATGCCTGGAAAAGATTTCTAAGTCCCTTTCCCTTCACACACACACACACACACACACACACACCATACAAGGATATTGGATGCCATTGCAGTGTGAGATGTAACAGCAAGACTTGAGTGTGTAGGTCCTCCATTGACTCACCCAAGTCTTACGTTCTCTAGTGTCAGATAAGAATCATCTTAGGCTGGGAATGGTGGTACACGCCTTTAATCCCATCACTCAGGAGGCAGAGTAGGCAGATCTGTGGCTTCAAGGTCAGTCTGGTCTACATAGTTAGATCAATACAGCCTGGACTCTGTAGAGAAGGGGAGAGGGAGAGGGAGAAAGAGAAGGAGAGGGAAAGAAGAGGGAGAGAGAAAGAGAGAGAGGGAGAGAGGAGGGAGGGAGAGGGAGAGAGGAGGGAGAAAGAAAGGGGAGGTGAAGAGAAGAAACAATAATGGGGACAGAGTGAGGGGGAGAGAGAGAAAGAGAAAGAAGAAACAGTAATGAAGACAGAGAGATAGTGAAACAGATAGACAAAGACAAACAGAGAGAGAGAGAGAGAGAGAGAGAGAGAGAGAGAGAGAGAGAGAGAGAGAGAGAGAGAGAGTCTTCTTAACTGTGCCCCTGCCTCCCTAAAATGTCCATAGTAAGAAGAAAGCATCCTGTGGTCACAGATGTACATTGGGAAGCAGGAAGTGCTCTAAAGACACAATCCAGTTGTAGTGCTTCAGTATTGGGGATGGTTCTTGATGACACAGTATTGTGCTTTAATGTCTTAACTACTGACATCACTTAGGTCAGGAAGACCCTACATGTTTCTTCAGTTATAGTATATTAGGAACAGTTGTGTGGGGTGGCAAAGATGGCCCAGTAGAGTAAGAGAGCGTGTTTCACAAACAAGAAGACCTGAGTTTGAATCCTCAGTACCCACATTGAAAAAGTCAGGCATAGCCACACGATCTGAAGCTCCAGCACTGTAGGAAATGGAGACAGGAGGATCCTGGGGCTTTCTGGCCACTATGACATGTTCAGTGAGAGAACCTGTCTCAAGAGAATAAGGTAAGTAAGAGTGATACAGAACATCCAGTGTCCTCTGATGTTTGTGCACATACACATGTAAATACATCACACATGCAGACACATACACACATACACATCCCTATACATGTACATACACAAATAAAAATTTAACAATAATATTTCTGAAACTAATGTTTCAAAAATGACAAGAAAAGGGGGGCTAAATACATATACTGTAAATGTGGAAAACTACATGTTTTCAAATTTAGAGATTTTTGTCAGAAAAAAATCTTAGTTATTTTAGAATTCAGGATTAATTATTTGGAAGATATGGGCACAAAGTCCTTCTGAATATACTTTTAAAGGTATAAGATTTATCAGTTCTCTATATTTATCCTAATTATTTCATATAATACAAACCTAACACTTAACTTTCAAGAAAGACTTATAGTTGAAAATGCTCACCTTCAGAGATGTCCTTATAAAAATAAAACTCGTCTTCAAAGAAAACAGTTATTCCAAGTCTAATAGCTGACAAAATCTAAAACACATTTTGAGCCAGAACTTCCTTATCTGAGGAATGAGCTAGTCAATGTTACGATGCTAGCTAAAGCTTTACTTAGGAAATCAGTGGAGATGTTTAAAACTCAAAAGTTTTCTATGGTTTGTAGTAAACAGGGCAAAGGGAAGGTCACTGAAATGTTGTCATGAGTAGAATGTGTTCTAGAAATAGTCATTTCATCCATCTTTCCTATATTTCCTGTACAATCCCAAAGTATATAGAAATTGGATTGAAGCTAAACATCCCATTTTAATAAATGGACAATGTCTGAGTTGTCTTTTCCAGTCTTGGCTAGTGAGATGGTTGTTCCCACTGTTAGTGAATACATAAAGATGTGTGTCCCACTGAACGTCTTCAAAGTTCACGATCCTAACGACAGACGAAGCTTGCCAGAAACACTGCCTTTGGCAGCTGTCAGGAGATGCAATTATTTCTAGCAATTAGCATTCCCCCTTGCTTAATACCAGAAACCAGTTCTCATCCTTAACTAGAGCATTCCGTGTCCCAGAGGTTTCTCGTAAACCTCTAGTCCTTGGTGCTTCCTTTCCTGTAAAAAGTCAATCGATAGCCTAAGGTGAGGTCTTGCTTGGGGAAATGCCTCGTGATGAAATTACATAGGTGATGGGTTAGCCATAATTACATGATGAATAATTGAATCTGCCTAATGACACTTTTTTCTTAATGGAGTGCAGCCGGCCACGCTGTGCATTGCCCAACTTCAGTAGCACATTCATGGGAACTGCAGCGGGAGCAGCACCCCTGGAGCTTGTATAGGGCACCCTCGAAGGATACAGGGGAGCACTGCCCCTTTGCTCAGAGGAGAAAGAAGTCACACACACACAACAGCTAAGGGGGTCTCTGCATACTTGTCAAAGGGCTTTGTGATAACACGTTTATTTATTGTTATTCTAACTGAAATTACAACTAGTTACTAAGCACTTGAGCTCACCTGTGGAGTTTACATCTGTTAATGGTTCAACCCTGGAAATGAACCTACATATAAATATGTAGTGCCATCCTACTATGGCAGATGAGAGGAAAGATTAGGTCATGGTCCCAAGTCCTGCAGTGGTACGTGCCTGGGAGTGGGAATGTAAATCTGTCTGGAGGCTAAGAGGATGGCTGGAAAGGCTGCCAAGCAGGTGTGAGGAGCTGAATCAGAGCCCTAGAACACATCTGAAAACAGATGCAATGATATACATATGGAATCAAAACCCTCCTATGGGAAGATAGGAGGAAAACTCAGGGGAATTTAGGTTCTTTATATAAAACAGAACTATTAGGTTTTTTTTCATGTAAAATCCAATAAATTACATAAGGTGTTCATGCTTCGTTATAGAAATAGCATTTGTGTTAGAAAATAATCCAAGCATAGATTGAAATAAGTATTCTGGGGACAGCAAGCCAAACTATGATGTTCAGAGTGTTGTTGGTTTTAAATGTGTGTTCAGATTAGCATTCTCAGCTTACAGTGGGATTATCAGGACATCATACATAAGTGAAGGAGTTTCCCCGTAGATGTGGGAAGGACAAGTCACTTGTTTTTCTGAACTGTGCATTGTAACTCCTTCAGCAATGTGTCTTGAAGTACCGCTATGACCTGCCATGTTTGCAGTCACTGCTTCTGATCAGCTGATCAGCTGCAGCTGTGAAATGCCAAGTGTGTGCATTATATGACATTTCTTCTCCAAAATGTATACACTTAAAAGTCATACTTAAAACATAATGGGTTTTTGTTTTAATTGCCTGAATTGTTCTCTGGGTTCCCCGGGGTGGCGGGGGGGGGGGGGGTGAGCGCCCTCTTTGGTGCATCTAGAAATGGACAGTGTGAGTGTGTAAGCTGCTTTTCTCGCGGCCGCTGCTAAGCATCTGACAGAAACTTTAAAGGAGAAGAGCTTCGTTTGGCTTCCTTTGGCTCACATTCCCGGTCACTGGAAAGCAGGAAGGGAAAGGCATGCCAATAGCTGCTCACACCGGAGGCAAAGAGGGCTTGCTGGGACTAGAGAGGGGTGCAGCTGAGCCCCGCCCTCATTGGCCTGTTTCTCCAGCCAGGGTCTGCTCCTGAGGTTCCACAGCCTCAGCTAGGAGCTACAATCCTAGCCAGCTGAAGAGTGGATCTGCTCTCAGAACTGTTTCCTGTCAAGTCGTCATGTTAAACGGCATCGTCCCACAACACTAAAATAAGCGGTTATTCTTTGAGATCAGCATTAAAAGAAAAGAGTTTAAAATTAAAAATGAGTAAGTGATCTGAGAGAGCACTGGACCCAGACACACAGGCACATACACACTCACACGTGTGCGCACATACACTAGCTCATGGTATTCTCTGTTGACTCTTCATGGACTAGGCTTTGCCTTCCTGGGAAGGTAGGAACAGGCTTTAATGTCTATTAGAAGGCTCATTCTCCTCAGAGCCAGTACAGACATGACTCACGTTTTCTGGATGACTCCATCTTTCCTGTAAAGAGGAGTATGCCTGGCCCATCCTTACCCTCAGAATCAGCCAAGAATGATCAGTGGTTCCTTCTTTCCTAATAGACGGTATGACATTGGGGCATCATCTTGAGACACAACTTAAAAATCAGAATTTCAGTTAAAACGTTTACATTGGAGGGGTTAATTATCCTATGTCTGGTGCACGTGCTCCTTTGGTTCAGACTTGGACCTGCCTATTCATTATAATCTTTATAAATAAATGATGTGACCAATCTACACTGTTTCAGAATCAACCAGAGCCTTTGACCAGATAAAAATCTAAAGTGACTGCCATGTAACTTTCTTCTGTGTATATATGTTAGCTTAGGGTTAGATCTGGTGTCATGGTGAGGCATACACCCTGGAGATAAAGTGGTGAGTTTCAAACCCTTACACGTCAAGGACTATCAACTGGGACAAAGTATTTGTGATCTTGCTTCTCTATGCCCATAAAAACAGGGACGGTGTAGTAGACTGTTCTTCGGGTGTTTGCAATAAATAAGAACAATATTAAGTACAACGTTATATAAATAAAAAGTAATCAAGTCGCCCCCCCCCCACTATCACACTTCAAATTCATCCTGTAACTTGTTTTCCATGGTCTTTGCTCATCAGATCGCACACTCAGTAGATCAGCCTGTACTTATGTCAAACACTTGAACAGGAAGCAATGATAGGATAGGACCCAGAATTTGAAAAGTTTACGGGTAAATTCCTTAATACACACAGAACAGTCAGATGCAGGGTGTTGTGAGCTGACAAACTCAGAGAGGGAGGCATGAGAAAAGACAGCTTCGTGCAGCTTGTCGGCACTTGACTGGACAGATCACATGCAGGTAGTTAGTAAGGAGACAGGAATGCATTCCAGGCAGAAAACAATGTAGATGCTAGGCCTGTGGGCTCCGGAGAAAGCAAACCTTCCAGCTTCCCAGCCTCCTCTATCCTCGTTTAATTTTTTTATATCAGTAATATACAATGAAGACCTTGTTTGTTTATTGGTTGGTTCATTGTTTGTTGTTTGTGACAGGGTCTCAATTATGTAGTCTTGCCTAGCCTAGAACTCGCTTTGTAAGCCAGGATGCTTTCAAATTCTTAAGAGATCTGCCGACCACTGCCTCCTGAGTTCTAGGATTAAAGAGGAGCACCACCACATCTAGAATTATAAATGAAGTTCAACGTTTCAGTTGCAGCAGGAAAAAGAAGAGCAGACCTATACCACATAGCAAGCTGCGCCTGAGGCTGGTATAGAATAACTCCTGATTCTATAAAACATGTCAATTCCATAAACCAGAAAAGTTCCATTCTGTTCTCCTTACTCTAGTTCAGCTTTTAAAAGAGTAGAAGAAGAGAAAAACACAGAACACACACACACACACACACACACACACACACACACACAATCTGTCTTGAAAGGAGTTAAGCTTTTTATATAAGAGTTATATATATAAGCTTTTATGTAAGCACATATTATAGAAAACAGGGGCTTGATTTTGTTGTTGCTTTTCTTTTCCGTAGGGTTTTGAGACAAGGTCTTACTATGTCACTCTGGCTGCCCTCCAACTCTCTACAGTCCTCCTGCCTTAGCTTCCCACATGCTGGGACTGTAGGCATGTGCCACTGTGCCCAGCATGACCTCAGCTTCACACATGCTAAGATTGGAGGCATGTGTCACCATGCCCAGCATGACAGTTTTGAGTAATTCCATGACCACTTTCAGAAGTTCACAACAGTTCCTAAAGCTCTAGGAGCTGTTAGTATGATAACCATGTAAGAAACATGTAGTGGTTGCATCCGACTGAAGGATCATTTTACAGTCAGAGATGGCCATAACGATGGTGATGCTGAAAATGGTGGCTCTGAATCTTCTCTGGCTTTGTTTTGCTTTTGTTCTTTTTGGTCTTGAGACAGTTTTACTGTGTAGTTCAAGCAGATCTAAATTTACCATATAGCCCAGGTTTGTCTCAAACTACAATCCTCCAGCCTCAGCCTCTAACTGCTGGTAGGTTCCTCTTTCGTGACACAAAAATCTGAAGTTGTAGTGCTGGTGTTATATTGTAGGAGTTAATAGTACGGGGTGCTCTTACAGAGGACCTAGGTTCAATTTCCAGCACTAACATGACAGCTTACAATCATCCTTAACCTGATTGCAGGGGGTCCAACAAATACACACATGGTGCACATACATGCTTGCAGACAAATATTCACACACATAAAATAAAACACATGATCTATAAAAGTCTGATGTCAGATTGAAGAGCCAGAGAGGAGTGTTCCTTTTCCTGGTAGGATTTTCCACTTTGGGATGTTTCTGCACACCAAAATATTTAAGACTAGAAACAAACTATAATCTGAAGAACAAAATACAATGATAAGGATTATTAGCTTTATGTAGTCGTGTGTTTGAAGAACTCACAAGGTGTTTGGTTCTATCTGCTGTCTACAGGTGGTGCTGCTGGTACACGGGGAACTGCGTATAGAGGTAAGGACACAGTTTTTATTATTGAAATCAGTTTACTTTTAAAACTTAAAACCATTTAATCAAACTATTTGAAAATTCAACTGTGAAAACATATAAAACTAAAATTCTAGCAAATAACCCAAAAAATTTTAAGGGTATCTATAAATATTACAATTATTGCATTCATATTGTCTTTCTTATTTTGTTTTTATTCTTTATTTTATTGGATTCTATTGGTTGGTTGGTTGGTTCATGATCTTTTGAGAACAGGTCTTCTGTGTAGTCCAGCCTCTTGAACTCCTTGCAATTCTCCTGCCTCAGCTTCACCAGTCCTTGATTTCAGACTTGCACTACTATAACTGACTCTTTTCTTCTTATCTTAAACAAACAACAAGTCAAAGTCAGTTGTGGAATATACAGGGGGAAATCAAATATGATCAAATGTTAATATTAATCACATCACTTAGTAATGACCAGTTTAATGCTGCTTTTTGACAGCATGAGCAAATGGTGGTCAAAGTAGAAAGAAAAGGTTCCTCAGCATAGTTATCTATCTAGAACAACGTCCGAAGCAACATTAGACAGTCTACTATGTGTGTGATAAAGTGGGATCTCTTTCTATGCAGCCAGGAGCACAGCACGGAGAAGACAGGACAGCACTGCAACTGACCAAAAGAAGGTACAAACGTGAATGGGTGAAATTTGCAAAGCCCTGCAGAGAAAGAGAAGACAACTCGAAACGGAACCCAATTGCCAAGGTGAGTCATATTGACAGAAGCCATGTGAACCTTAGAATTAAAGATGATATAGAAATTCCATCTAGCAATATGTAGCCTAAAAAGCCCGTAGAACAAAAACATGTTGTCTCCAACAAAACTACAGTAATAGTAATGTTTTCTTAAAAAAGGAATTAAAAGATAGAGCAATGATAGCCTCTAGAGTTATAAAATGGGATTAAGAAATATATTGGTTCATTTTAATGTATAAACTGATGTAAGTCCAGACTCTAATAAACAAGGATAAAAGCAGAGAAAGATGACAGGTAGGTGCCTGGATTGACCATGGTTGGGAAAGATACTGAGGCATGATGATGAGTTATCTCATGAGCAATGTACTAGTCTCTCTGTTAAATAGCTTTAAAATTCCAAAAATAAAAACCAGTTCATATTCATACATACTTTGAACATCTGTTGCCTTCTTCTTTTCCTTCCCCCTTCATTGTCACTCCTTCCAGCTTACAGAAGCATCCTTTTGAAAAGTTAAGTACGAGTTTTGGATCAAGAAGAAGTGTTCTCAAGACTAAGCCCACATTTTTTTCCTAACAACTTTTTAACATTCCCACCATGGTACTACCACCCAAATGAGCATCCAAAAGCCATAATGACTAGCCATGCTTGGTTGTGCTGGTGAGCAGAGCAACCATACTTACTCTAATTTCTGCTCTCCAGTAAATAAGTAAAGCCAGAAGGAAATGGCATTGTGATGGAAAGGAGGTAAAGTAAAAGCAGATATCTTTAGACTATGGTGGTAGAAGAGGCAGGAGAAGCCTTGTCAATGGCCAGCCTGACATTGAAACCATTTTTTTGTTTATTTGTTTGTTTTTTCTTTATCTTACAGATCACTTCAGATTTCCAACAAAACCAAAAAATTACTTACCGCATTTCTGGAATGGGAATTGATCAGCCTCCTTTCGGGATCTTTGTCGTTGACCCAAACAATGGTGATATCAACATAACAGCCATAGTTGATCGTGAGGAAACCCCAAGCTTCCTGGTAAGTTATCAGTCAAGTTCTTCTTCATGTGCTTTGTGAGGTCAGAATGTCTGGTAGGTTTATTAAGAAAAGAGAATGCATGAATTAGTCTATCAAAAAATATTATTGGTCCCTCTATCAACAATCTTCTGCAATGGTTCATGTTTCTGACATAATATATCCAGGGAGTGCCCAGAGAGGGCTACGATTTAGGACACAGCTTTTCAGAACTTTATCTTGCCAAAATACAGCAGCCTTAGGGAAGGGGCAACTGGACCAATGATGAAAATGAGAACCTTTGCCCTTGCCCATAGTTTGAAGAGTGCTTTTTTTATTTCTTTCCTCACTAAGCTCTGTATATGCCTATCTTGGTCTAATTTCAAAGTGTTTGATAATATGCAAACTAACTCTGTATAGTGATGATGTATGTTCTCCATATTTCTAGATCACATGCCGAGCACTGAATGCCCTGGGACAGGATGTAGAGAGACCACTTTTATTAACAGTGAAAATTTTAGATGTCAATGATAATGCTCCAATATTTTCACAAACCATATTCAAGGGTGAAATTGAAGAAAACAGTGCTTCAAGTAAGTCCTTTGCAGCGCCAACCACCTCCAGTTCATCTATAGCCTTCAATCACGCAGCTCCTTAGACCATTTTTACCAACTGTTTCATTAGTTTGCTCAGTGATTTGGTAGCAAAAAATAAAGAAATCATGATAGCCTGAGATTTTCTTTCCAAAATTTGTAGTCAACTCTTAATTAGCAGTTAGTTACCTCAGAATTCTATTTGCAGATTATGGTTCAGTCACCAATTTAGTGCATAGGTACAGAGCCTTTATGTGAGCTGCAACGCTGAGGAAGCCTGTTATCCTAGATGCACAGGCATCATGTTTTTACATAATAAGGAACAAATGTTCGCATTATTTGGTTCATTTAAAAAGGAAACATACAGGCACATCTATGTGGAGAGGAACTCCAAACAGAAGACAGGCTCAACTTCAACAAAGCCAGGCTGTGAAAGATTTTTCTGAAAACCAGTAATGTCTAGAAAGACCACAAGCCTAGAATACCTTCCTTTTAAGCACATGAAATGTTTTAAAGTGTTTTATTTTTAATGGGAATCAGTGCTAAGCTATGTTGACTATTTAACGAGAATGTAATCTAGGACTTTGTATAGTGTTTGATGTTCTCCTATTCTCCCAGATTCCCTGGTAATGATTCTAAATGCCACAGACGCGGATGAGCCAAACCATATAAACTCTAAAATCGCCTTCAAAATTGTCTCCCAGGAGCCCTCAGGCATGCCCATGTTCCTCATAAGCAGAAACACCGGAGAAGTCCGTACTTTGACCAGTTCTCTAGATCGAGAGGTAAAACAAGCTACTTGAAAGGACCCAAAACCTAAAGGGCTTGATGGCAAGCAAGCCAAGAAGATGGGTGCCTCCATCTTCTCTGGGAATACAAACAGAAATGGGGATGGCTCTTCACTGAGCCCACCTAGGGGAAACTGCCTCCAGGGTGTGAGTCTGCTGTGGTAGGATGTGCTCCTGGGACACACAACCTTTCACACAATAGCTCTCATGGGAAAATTAAGGGGACACTGGTGGGCAGAAGCTAAGACTGCACTGTGATTAGTTCCTAAAGATTTGGGGAAAACAATTAAGAGATTCCTATCTGTCATAAAACTGATAGCACACCTTACCTAGATGTCTCTCTACTTAATTTTCTCTCTGTCTACAAATCACCAAGGAATCTCTTCCTGTCTTCTCTCTTCAGTTCCCTCTCCACCTGTATCTCCACCACAATGACCTCCTCAGATCAGTTACTTTCACACATTTTTTTCCCAATAGACTGGCAAGGAAACTCCACAGGTGAGCTTCTCTCAGACAATAACCCCCCCATTAGTGTAGCCTCTTCTCACACCGCCCCCCCCCCCCGTTTCCCTCTCTGAGTCCACAACACTACCCTCAGAAGCTCACTAAGGAGTAAGCCTCTTGTAACCACTTCCACCCAGCCATCTGGAGCCCTACTCGTCAATCTCTGCCACGGACAACTAACTGTGTGTAGGAGCCATGAGTCATGAACTTGAATACTTTTATTATCTTGTCCAACAAAAGCAACCAACTCTTAGTCTTTTACAATTAACCTTTGTCCTTTTTCTTCAAATTTAGCAAATTAGTAGCTACCATCTGGTTGTGAGCGGTGCAGACAACGATGGAACAGGACTGTCAACTCAGTGTGAATGTAATATTAAAGTTACAGATGTCAACGACAACTTCCCAGTGCTTACAGACTCGCAGGTACACCCACTTGTCCTTGAAGAGCCATGTTTATATATGCTTTGTAGTTCAAAATCCCAGAGCATTAAATGCCCATTTGGTGGCTTTTTAATTTTTTGTGCTTTGCTGTTTAAAAAAAAAAATAACCTTAAATGTAAGAATCAAAACATCAGTGTGAATTAACACAAACTTTGAGAAGCAAGGATTAATACTATTTAAAAAAATATTATCTTTTAGGTAAGCCCTAGAGTTGAGTCTTGAGCAAGTGTCTAGGGTTCTAGTAGGGGACCAAAGCTACTCATTTACCCCTGACTGAAGAGTGCCCTTCTGTTGGAAGGTTGATTCAGGGAGGGAGAAGCGTACACTTGCCTAGCCACCTAGAACAGCCACACGACCCTGCCATTTGCCTTCACCACTTCTAGCACTGAATCTGGAGGACTATCTCTGTGTTTCAGTATTCGGCACGTATTGAGGAGAACACTTTGAATGTAGAGTTACTCCGATTTCAAGTAACAGACTGGGATGAAGAATACACGGATAATTGGTTGGCTGTGTATTACTTTACCTCCGGGAATGAGGGGAATTGGTTTGAAATCGAAACAGATCCTAGAACCAATGAAGGCATCCTGAAGGTCGTTAAGGTAAGGTGTGAGTTTCCTTAGTGGATAAAAATTTTCTATAGTAACTCAAACAACTAGTTGTACAAACAAATTATACTAATAATGTTACCACTTTATTATCTAAAAAAAAATCATACCAAAGTAGATAGCATTTGTTTTACTAGTATCATGGTTGTACTCTCTAAAAACAACTTCTCTTGATATACTAATTTTTTATTTCCAAGCTACTATACTTTCATAGAGCACACACACACACACACACACACACACACACACACACACATATACACACACAGGTGGTTTTGCATGTTCTCAGGACAGGCAAGCAAAGACACTTCATATATTCAGCAAATTCTTTTCACTTGGATTGGAGTTAGGGTTAGATGAGAATGCACAGGCTTGGGGCTTGGGAACTCGTCAATGTGTTTTAAATGCATTAGCTATTGTCTTCACAAAAATAACTCACAGTTTCTCCAGAAAATGGGAACTACTAACAAATTCTGCTAGGTAAAAAGCAAAAAAGCAAAAAGAAAAAAAAAAACTGAGCAAAGCCTTGGTTCAACCTGATAAACTCCATATTTGAAAATCATGTCAGGACAGTTATGCCTTGAAATAGTGTAGATCAGAACAGATAACCAGTCTCTGCTGTCATTCTTTGCGTCCAGTTTTGGAACATTCTGGAGCGTCTTTAACACTTTGGATCTGGTGTGTTGATGAAGTGATAGCACTCCCTTAACAAAGAGACTTCTAGAAGATTTACAAACACTTCCTTATTATTCCACATTTCATAGAGAGTGTTATGGCTTCTGGACCTGCAAGGGCGAGCAATAAACCACTAACATCTTACTCTCTACTTCCTGCACTGGGGTCATTCTGTCTCACAAGCTTGACACCCAGCTGTTATCCTTGAACCATGACATATCCTCACAGCGTTCAGACAGCCATCAAGCTCTACCTAGAAGCTGCCTTTAAAAGATGGCCTTCCTCTGCCTTCTGCCCCATCCTCTGCCTGGCTTTGCTCCATCCCTTTTGTACACCTGCAGTGTCATCTAGCGAGTGTCCCTCCTGCCTGTCCACACTTGACCTTGTTGTCACTGCTGCTACCTCTCTAGGAAACAAGTTAGATGACTTCCTCTTCTCTTTAACCCTTCCCCGGCTCTCATTAGCTGAATGGTGGGCGGCAACACTGATGGAACTTTCAAATGATCTGCAACATTTTCTGACTGGAACACAGAAAAGATTTGTGTGATGAATCTGTGGGGAAAACCCTCATCTTATTGAGTATTAAATTAACCAGCATGATTCTAACATGCCATCCAGGTGTGTAACCACCTAATGTCAAATGAAATAGGTCTTTCTCTCAATGGTGCCCAAGGCCCTACAACATCACCAGCCTGCTCATATCACCTTCTGCAATGTGGGGTCTTCACTTTTTCCAGAATAACTTCATAGCATCCTTCAATGCTCAGCTCTGATCCAAACCTCTCAGATGCCTTTCCTAACACTTCCCCTGCTTAACTCTTTGTCTCTCTATCTATGCCTTCCCTTTCTCTGGAAAACTCTGAGCACCCAGAAGTACTCATCGCAGCTGCTCAAATCCAGATCTTACCTTAGAAAATATTCTACTCGTAAAAAGATAAAACAGAAATTATTGTTTTCTTATCTCTCATCCTGAGAAGGAAGAGGAGAAGGAGGAGGATGGGGGAGGGGAAAGAGGAAGAGGAAGAAGAAGAGAAAGACAAGGAAAAGGGAAGAAGAGGAAGAGGAGAAAGAGAAGGAGGAGGATGACAACTAATAAATAAAAAATGCTAACCTAAACCTAGGATTCCTTGGGATTTGACTTAGTTTTAAAAAATCAAGCAGCTATAAGTAAAAATACTTAAACTTGGTTCTATGAAGAGTTGGGTCAATTGCTCACTGCTAGAAAAAAAAAAAAAAAAAAAGACTTGGTTGGGTCTTTTTGTTAACCAAAATGAGGCAATTTGTTTTTTAAACTTTGGAATTTTATTTGTCAGAAAAGACATTGCTATTTATCCAATGAATATTTTATTAACAGCCAGCATTGCTCTTTATAACAATGTATTATAAGACTTCATTTGTTCAGTTTTACAAAAACCTGATGAAGTTAGGTTTGCTTTCATAAGAAAAGTTAAGGCCTGGGGTGAGGCACAATGGGAAGGCACTTGCCTGCCATGGGTAACACCCTGGGTTCAAGTCTCAGCGCTGGGAAGAATACATTTTAAACAAATGAAATGCACATAACATCTAGAAGTGAAAAGCTGAGGCTCAAAGCAAGCAAATCCTGCTATTTACAACAAACGGCTCAGACATAACAGAATCAAGGCTCGAGCCATGTTACCACCACAAATTAGGAATTCTTTAAGTTCCACCTTACAACATAAAAAGGTTTTATGATGGTTTGATGGTCTAGAAAAGAGACATTGTGTTTTATAAACACGTCTATCTGACACCACAATGGCTTTTTAAACCATTTCTGCTCTGTAGAAGCTTCTATTCACCACTTCTTACAACGATGGTTGTATCTGTCTCCTGGTCTTCCAGACTGTTTTTGTTTGGTCTGTCTTTTGTGACACTTCCTTCTGTCTAATTTGGTTTTACTCCAGGCTCTGGATTATGAACAAGTGCAAAGTATGCAATTTAGTATTGCCGTCAGAAACAAGGCTGAGTTCCACCAGTCAGTGATCTCTCAGTACCGAGTGCAGCCAACTCCAGTCACAATTCAAATCATCGATGTCCGAGAGGGAATTTCATTCCGTCCTCCCTCCAGGACATTTACTGTGCAAAGGGGTGTAAGCACTAACAAATTAGCTGGTTACATTCTGGGCACATACCAAGCTACTGATGAGGACACTGGCAAAGCTGCCTCCTCTGTCAGGTAAGACAAGATTTTATATCCTATGAGTTGCTGCTGTGGTTTTCATCTGTATGCGATTACAACATAATGCTCAGCCAACAAGTTGCCACAAAGTGAGATATAAAAGGGGTGAAATTAAGGAACTAGATAACCCAAGAAGAGATATACAGATAATCTATTAGAATATATTGTGCCATGAACAAAAATATGCTTATAAACTAGTGGAAACTAAGAAAACGGGATGCTTTAGTTTGTTTAGAAATCAGGAAAGAACTTCACTGCTGAGTCTTACAAAAAGATAAAGATTTATAACAGGAGTGCATTCCAATTAGATAAGACTCTGTATAGCACAGACAAAATCAGTAATGGCCAAGACATAAAGCAGAGGTCATAAAAGCAAGACATTTGCAGAGCAATGGCCAGAGTAGAAAAATTAAAAATTAAAAATTAAAAAAACAGAGGCTCATTGTTTACTTGCTCTGTTTTATTGTTTTTTCACAGCCAAAGAGTGAGTAACCAGAATAATACACATGTAAGGATTATGAAGTGTTGATTTTTATAAAATTAATCCATGTTAATTTTATGTGTCTGTGCACTCAAGGTGCAAGAAAAGGGCATCAGATACTCTGGAATTGAGCTGTAGTGTGGGTGCTGAGAACCAAACACAAGTCCTTTGTAAGAGCAACAAGTTCTTTTGAGTACCTAGCCATCTCTTCAACACCCTGATATTTTTTAATAAGTATATATATATAAAACATTTAAGATCATGCATAAATATGTTGACTGCATAAGAAATATTTATTAAATAAATAACATTTTTCTATGATAAAACAGATATGTCCTAGGTCGTAATGATGGTGGTTTGCTTGTTATTGATTCAAAAACTGCTCAGATCAAATTTGTCAAAAACATCGACCGAGATTCTACTTTCATAGTTAACAAGACAATCTCTGCTGAGGTTCTGGCCATAGACGGTAAGAAAGTTATTTCCATGGCTTTGAATGAAATATTATTTCAAATAGTATTTCCTCCAAAGTAGATGGGTCATAACTGTTTTAAATATTTCATTAACTAAAGATTATTATTTAGGGGCTTTGAGCCCTGAGTCTGAGATACCAGTCCTGAACCTAAAAGAACTTGCACTTCTCAGCTTAGTTGGTAGCACCCATAACCCTTATCCCTTTGTTTCACTACGGGTGAGGGAGAAAGTGTGTGTGTGTGTGTGTGTGTGTGTGTGTGTGTGTGTGTGTGTGTGTGTGTGTGTGTGATGCATATTCATCTATATGTGTATGAGGGTATATGTGCCAGTGCATTGGTAGAAGCCAGAGAAAGATGTCAAGTGTCCAGTTTCATCAGTGTCTGCCTTAGTCACTTGAGACAGGCTGTCTTACTTCACCAGAAGCAATGCAGGCCACCAACAAGCCTTAGAGACAGGGCTATGGGTAAACATACAGCAGCCACAGCTTCTTACATGGTGCTAAGAATTCAAACTTAGGACCTCATGCTTGGACATCAAGTGTTCTCATTGACTAAACCATATCTCTAGCTCCAGGAGAACTTTTTTGACTCACAAAAGTATTTGAGTTTTAGAGGACCAGTAAAAGCTTCTGTAAGATACCAACAGAGCCACTGCAAATATAGGCTTACCTTGTGAGTTTTCTATATAGAACCTGTGTACTTGTACCATTAAACAATAACATTTTCTCTCCTGCGATATTTTAAAATAACATTCATAGAATGTATATGTTTCCCCCTCTGTAAAATTAATTTGGCTCAGCATAGTAAACACCAAGAAATAAACATCACAAATTTGGGAATTTTACACATCACAAATTTAACATTTGGGAAAACTGCCCTAACTCTAAAAATAATAGAACTCACTATCTCCCCACTAGGAGAGTTTTATTTTAGTGTTTATTGTCAACATTTTTAAATTTTCTTCTCTAAACTGATTTTTTGAAGTAAGTAGGGGTTCACTATATAGATCTGACTCTGTGCCTCACTACATAGACCAGGCTGGTCTCAAACTCATAGAAATCCACCTACCTCTGGCTTCTGGGTGTTGGGTTTAAAAGGACAAATACCATTACACCTGGCTCCAGAAAGTTTTTAATTCTTAAGCAATAAATATAATTACTTATTTCCAATGTTTGGACTCAAGTTGCAGGAGCAAGAATCTTTTGTCTCTTGATTACAGATATAGCCACAACGTTACAAGTTGTTGTTTTTATAATGATGTCATTTTAATCAGTGAACTTTTATTTCAAGAATATTTGACTAAGACTAATGCTGCTTGTCAGAAGCACCAGGCAACTTGGCAAATTTAAATTGGTTTTATTAGTTATGGAAGTAGGATAACATCTTTTTACTCTTGAGAGTAAAAATATAATTTTTCATGAGACGTTATCTTGGAAGCAAAAAAGAAATGCAAAACATTCCTTTTTTATGTTGAATGCAGTGGTAAACCTACTTCCAGCTATTCAAGAAGCTGAGTCCACAGCTAGACTGAGAAACCTAGAGCAACTTTCAAGGGGGAGAGAGGATGTCTGATGCTAGGTTCACAATGAGAGAGAGAGAGAGAGAGAGAGAGAGAGAGAGAGAGAGAGAGAGAGAGAGAGAGAAGGGAAAAAGAGAAGGAGAGAGAGAAAAAAGGAAGGCAGAAACAAAGAGATAAACAGACACCTGAGCAAAGAGAGTGAGGAAAACAGAAAAAAAAAGAAGCTAAAGAGACAGAAAGACAAGAGAGGAGAGCTGAGCAGTAAGGAAGACGGCAAGGACAGGAGTCAGAGCAAAAGGAAGGCAATTTTCTGTGCTTTACCCTTTGTATTTCTCTAATGTTCAATCATTTTTCTTGCAGAAAACACTGGTAAGACCTCCACAGGCACAGTATATGTGCAAGTGCCCAGTTTTAAAGATAACTGTCCATCAGTTGTCCTCGAGAAAAAAGAAATGTGTACTTCCTCACCATCTATGACCCTTTCGGTGAGAACCCTGGACAGGGGGAAGTACACTGGCCCCTACACAGTGTCGCTGGAGGAGCAACCACTGAAACTGCCAGTCATGTGGACCATCAAGACACTGAATGGTGAGTTAGACTTGCCTTCATAGACAAAAACTGCTGCTGGTTTATGTTTTCGGAAGAATCTAAATCCCTTTGACAGAGGTCCTTTCTAAGAAAGACTGTGAACATTTTTTTTGAAACTAAGATGTTAATCTGTTCTTTTCTGGAGAGAAGAGAAATGATAAATTCATCACCATTTGCTGGTAGATGGTTTGTGAGTATCACGGCTGAGCCCAGCCTAGACTGGAGCCTAGTGCGTGCCATGGAGCTTGTCATGCAAGAGGAAGCACAACAGACTGATATCTACAAACCCCCTAGCCAGTGAAGAAGAGTCAGTTCTAGCCTCCTAAAGTGCACTGTGCTTATTACTTTCTATGGTTTTCAAAAGTCTCATAGATTTAATTAAAATCTCACTTTCTGAACTGTACAGGGTCAATCAAGACACTTTTAACCCTCCATATATGCTTTTTTTTTTTTTTTTTGACTTTGTTGGTTTTTGGTTTTTTTTTTTTTTGTTTTATTTTGTTGTTTTGTTTTGTTTCGTATAGATCTTTGTTTTTCTCATGAATGCATTCAATGGTATCCTGCGCTATATGTTATCCATGGCCACAGACACCAAAGATTTTGCTCTTCATGACCTTCCACCCTTGGCAGTTCTGATCCTATTTAAAGAAATAGCTCCAAACTGTACATGTACCACTGGTCCCCAAATGGGTTTACAGGATAGATAAATTGTCAATGACTTGTCAATGAGCTGGGAATATAGCTCAGTGGTCCTGCACACAGCTATCATTCGCAAGGTCCCTGGGTCATTTCCTGGGAGTGGCAGAATTAGGGGGCTGATTAAATTGAATTTGGCTTAGCATTACAAACTGGGTAGCCATGGCTCAATGTCAGGGTCACTGTGGGTTCCAGAATAGTGCAAACAACACAGCACTGCCAGGGTCCCTACTTAGAAAGAGGTGATATAGAGATGGAGAATCAGCAAGTGACACAGAGTTGTTAGGCAGTGGGCCCCAGAAATAGGAACCCCGTCACCTAGACCCTCAGCACAGTGCATGAGAGACAAGATGAGCAGATGGGAGAGCATCCTCAAAGTTGAGAGTGTATTTCAATGAGTCATACATGGGGACAGAGTTAAAGGCATGTACCTGTAAGTACATACATACATATTTCAATGAGTCATATATTGGTAGACATACATAAGAGTTGGTGTGATGCCACATTTTCTCCTTAGTGGAAAAGTCCTTGTGGAAGAGACTCATGGACCTGCTAGACTATAAAAATGAGTGACAAAAGGGGGATACAAGAGGCACTCAACCTTTAGGCTTCTCTGGCAACCATTAGATGAAGAAGAGTTGTCTTGGGGCGCATGGGGATGTCCAACCCACAACCTTGGAAATGCAAAAGTCTGGGGGCCACTAAAGTATAGATATGTTTCTTTTTTTCATGACAGTGTTTCATGATACAACACTATGGAGTTATCTTCTAATGACTTCAGGAACCTAGCAATCAGACTAAAACAAATTAGCAAAAACAATCTCCTAGTGTTTTAATTAACTTACAATTTTGTGTTAGGCTGCATCTGGGCTGCTTGTGGTTCCACATGCTACAGGACATTTATGATAGACAGACTGACTCACTGTCTCAGTCAGGGTTTCTATACCTTCACAAACATCATGACCAAGAAGCAAGTTGGGGAGAAAAGGGTTTATTCAACTTATACTTCCACATTGCTGTTCATCACCAAAGGAAGTCAGGACTGGAATACAAGCAGGTCAGGAAGCAGGAGATGATGCAGAGGCCATGGAGGGATGTTGCTTACTGGCTTGCTTCCCCTGGCTTGCTCATCTTGCCTCCCTATAGAACCCAGGTCTACCAGCCCAGGGATGGCTCCACCCACAGTGGGCTGGGCCCTCCCCACTTCATCAATAGTTGAGAAAATGCCTTACAGCTGGATCTCATGGAGGCATTTCCCCAACTGAGGCTCCTTCCTCTCTGAGAGCTCCAGCCTGTGTCAAGTTGACTCAAAACCAGTCAGTACACTCACCCAAACCTCTGTACCACTCAGCATTGCTCCACTCACTCCCACTCTGCTATGTGTGACCAGGATGTCAAGATAATTCTATCACCATTATGACAAACAAGAAGTTTTAAGACCAAATGATAACTCATTTTACTTTTGATTTGTACTTTTATAGCTACCTCAGCACTTCTACAAGCCCAGCAGCATGTGTCTCCAGGAGTGTATACTGTCCCAGTCATCGTGAAGGACAATCAGGATGAGCAGTGTGACACACCAGAGAGCTTGACCCTGACAGTGTGTCAGTGTGATGACCGAAGCATGTGCAGAGCTCCTGGCCCAAGCAAAGAGCCCTTCACATATGGGGAGTCATCCTGGAGGCTGGGGCCTGATGCTATTGGCTTGATCCTGCTAGGACTGCTGATGTTGCTATGTGAGTAAGCAGATATGTCCTTCAGAGACCATGACTGTGATGTCATTTACAAAAGCCATAGTGCTCATCTGTACAATGTGAGAAGCATCATTTGCTAGCCCCTTGTCTAGCAAAGCTGAGGGAAATTGCAGGAAGTGACTGAAATATGTTTAGCATGTCATTTAGCAACAATTTAAATATAGCAAAATAGGTCATATATGCAAACATTTTAAAGATAAAAACAGGGCTGGGGAGCCGGCTCAGTCAATAAAGTGTTTTCCCACAAGCATGAGGACATGAGTTCGAACTCCAGAACCCACCTAAAATGCCAGGTGCAATGGAGGTTGAGCAAGCTAAAGCTAGCATAGTTTACTTAGCAAAGCTCTGGGCGTTGTGAGAGCCTGCCAAACAAAAAGTGGACAACACCTAAGGGATGATACTCATGCCCTCTGGCCTCCATAAGATGAGCATAAAGTAACAATTATTGTGAATTTGTTAAGAATTCCATTTGTTCAACTCCTTCCAAAGTTCTCTTAACTAAACTACTGGGCATAATGATGTCCTTCATACTAGCAGCTCTTCCATAGCATCCATTGCTGTCTTTTCCATCTCTCAGACAACCATGATGAACCATGTTCCTTTTTGAACAGATGAGTTAGCTGAGCAAAGAAAGACCACATAACACACTTGGGGTTACAGAGCTGGAGAATGGTGCATTCAAAACTCAAACCTTAGATGTCTGATTTAGAGACTGTGCTCCCTAAAACTCTGCAGTGAGCTAATTGACTTTTAAGTGGAAAGGTTCGTGTGGCCTTCACAGCGCAGAAAAGGTTGGTTAAAAAGGACAATAAACACCTGCTTTCAAAAATTAGTATTTCTGGAGCTAGAGATATAGACCAGGAGCTCAGAGCTCTGATTGCTATTCCAGAGGACCCAGATTTGAATCACTGCACCCACATGGTAGTTAACAACTGCCAATAACTCCAGGTTTGGAGAATCTAACACCTTCTTCTGGCATCTGCATACACAGGGCATGCACATGGTACACAGAGATAGGTGCAGGCAAAACACCCCTGCATACTAAATAAATATAAATATTTCAAATAAATATTTCTTAGCCCATTAGCCAAAAGAGTGATGTAAGAGCTGGAAAATCTTCTAAGCTGGGAGTTCTCACTTCACAATTAAATGTGCACAGATAAGGTCTCTGATCTCAGGAGCACAGACTCTGCAAGCAACCCAAGTTTCAGTTTTCAGCACCTCGTATCCCAATCCTCACATGCATCACACACACAAGCACACACACACACACACACACACACACACACGGGGGGGGGGGGGCAGGAAGGATACTGACAACCATTGACTAAACCATCTCTAGTTGTTCTTGTACTTTGCTGGTCAATTTTCATTTACTAAGAAGTTACTAATGACCAGATTGCTGAAGTATTGTCATAATTACCTAAAATCTTGGCTATGAAGGTATCATAACTATGTGCATATTCACAGGACACAATAGATACACTTGATATATGTAAAAATACAACAATAATTGTAATGATAATTTTAATTTGTGTTATGGAAAGAGATTGAGAAACTGTACAAATCCTCCAAGAAGTGTCCTGCCTCCTCCTTTAGGTCATGGTCATTGGAAAATTACTGTGTTTCAATTACTAAATTGTATGCTGTAAACACTAATTTTGCTCTTATTAAATATATCCCATTAATGTTTGAACTGTTGTGTTGCCTTTGTGATATTTTGACAATTGTAATGTCAAATAGCTTCCAATGGACTCAGCCATTCTCTCTCTCCTTGTTTCTGCCCAGTGGCCCCACTTCTGCTCCTGACCTGTGACTGTGGATCAGGTCCCATTGGAGGAGCAGCAACAGGTGGCTTTATCCCAGTGCCAGATGGTTCAGAAGGAACAATTCATCAGTGGGGAATCGAAGGAGCTCAGCCTGAAGACAAGGTGAGGACTGGGTTTGTAAAGTAGTTCCTGCAATCATGTAGCAGAAGGAAGATTTCTCTGGAAAAAGTGAAGAGAAGCAGAAGGCTGCCAAAGTCCATCTCGGTCCTCAGTGGGGAGCTGAGACTCACAGATGAGAACTTTTAGGATGTTTGCTTTACAGATGTCACCTCCAAAAAATAGCCACTCCTGAGATAATTGTAACATTATCATCTACAAGGGGCCATACTTTACCTATATTGCTCTAAAATATATGTTTATCTTTTTAACATAATTTGCAGGAAATCACAAATATTTGTGTTCCTCCAGTCACAACCAATGGAGCAGATTTTATGGAAAGTTCTGGTGAGTGATTGTCAAATTTGTTTACTTATTTGTGCTGGGATTTGAACTCAGAGCTTCATGTACACTATAGCAAGTGTTCCCCCACTGAGCTACAGACCCTGTTCTTTCTTATGCTCTCTATTTTTGAAACAGGCTCTCACTAATTTTACCAGAAAAGCCTTGAAATTAAAGTCCTCCTGCCTCAGCCTCCCAAGTAACTGAAATTGGTTTTTGAAATTTGCCTTTGAAAGCAAGGGTGGATTAAAGAAAAACTAGTCAAAATTAAGGAGATATCAATAATTGCACATGTGTGTGCACAACAGGAGTTATCACCACCAAAGTTAGAAGCTGGTCTAATATTTCTATTAATTAATCTTAATATTTCTGTTCTGATTCTCTCAGCATTAGTCTGCCCTCCATTAGTTAATTCACTTGATGATGTCACTGTTCTGAAAATCTAAAGACTTCTTTTTTTTTTTTTTTTTTTGCTTTTTTCAACCTTTTACAAATTGGAGCAAACATAGCTCTCAAGCAACTAATTATTAACTTTAAAATATTTTTAAGTTATTATTTTATTTTATAGGTATTTTTCCTTCATTATGTCTGTGCATCATGTGCATGCCTGGGGTTACACACAGCTGTGAGCTGTTTTAAGATTACTGAACCTGGGTCTATTAAAAGAGCAGCCAGCATCCTTAGCCACTGAGTTATCTCTCAACCTATAATTAATAATTTTTAATTAAGATATATTTTACAACATTATAAAACCCTAAATAAAAAATGTGAGCAGTAACTGTGCCCACCACCAACTCTGTCTATGGTAGCTCATGTCTGGTCGTGTTTGCCTGTCAAGTCTCACATTAACATATCTGAGTTTCACAGGCATGCATCCCTACTGGTGTGTGTGTGTATGTGTGTGTGTGTGTGTGTGTGTGTGTGTGTGTGTGTGTTGTATAGTATGTGCAGGTGTGTGTGTGTGTGTGGTGTGTAGTGTATTTATGTGTGTGTATGGTGTGGTGTTTGTGTGTGTGTGGTGTATAGTATGTGCAGGTGTGTGTGTGTGTGTGTGTGTGTGTGTGTGTGTGTGTGGTGTATAGTATGTGCAGGTGTGTGTGTGTGTGGTGTCTGCAATTCTGTCCCCCTTTCTCATGTAACAGCATGAACTATGTCTGATTTGAATTCCGTTGGTAGTCCTACACAGTCACTATTGGACATAACAGCTGAAGCAGGCATTTAAGAGAATTTGTCATTTCTTTGCATTTACCAAGTGACCATTTTAATCATGTTGTTTCACTGTCAGAAGTACACCATAATCTAGTGAGCAATAAGATCTTTAACCGTATTGGATTTGATTGTCAACTCTATAGTTAACAAAAATCTCCAGTTGACAGCCTTTAGCAACTTCTCCCATTATAGAGCAAAGACTAAACTCAGTTGCCTGGAAAAGAGAACAGGTACTGAGCTGGAGAGCCGGGTCAGAGGTTAAAAGTGCTGGCTCATCTTCCAGAGGCCTGGTGTTTAGTTACTGGTACCCACACTGGGTATTAACAAACTCTTTATTCCCATTCCAGGATGTTTGATATCTTGTTCTGATGTTTGTGGACACCCATACACATGTGCCCATACTCACACACACCACACACACACACACACACACACACACACACACACACACATACACACATACACACATACACACATACACACATACACATAAATAAAAAGCAAAAATAAAGTTAAGTAATCTAGGAAAGCATATTGTGAAAGGAATGGGAAGGACAACCAAACTGCACATTTTCCTTGGACATCATCTTTTTCATTGATGGACATCATAGAGGACCTCACACTCTTCAGTTTCTGACCTGAAACCCTATGATGGGCTTGACTGCAGCGTTCCTGTTCCTGAGAACACAGGAGTTCTGAAGTTGTCCGTGGCTATTCATTGACTATTGTATCTTTTCACTTTCTTTGTTTCTATTGCCACTGAAGATCTATCTCCCCTACACTCTTGTCTAATTAACATCTGTTTTCAGGGCTTTCCACCTGCCCATGCCCCCCAACCTCTGTTACTTTCACTTAAGCCTATAGAATGTCATGGCCCCAGCCGTATCACAGTGCTTGTTTTACGTTGGTGTTTTGCATGGTAACTGCTCATGAGCATCAAAAGTGAAAGGACGGTAGGACTGAAAAGACCACTGTCAAGAGCTTACTGAGCAAGCATGAGGTCCTGGGTTCATGAAAAACTAAACGTGGTGGCACATGCTTATACTCACAGCACTGTTGAGGTGGAAGAGGCAAATTCCTGGGCTCACGGGTCAGAGAGCCCGGCTAAATCAGCAAGTTTCAGAGCAGTGAGAGACCTTGACTCAAAAAAGATAGCGTCCTAAGGAACAACACCCAGGATTAAATTTTTCCTTCCATGTGTATACAAGTTTACACATACCCACATGAACATGCACATACTTATGAACATGTATGCAAATATACACACAAATGCATGCATAGTAGCTTTAACAAAAACATCATAGCATAAAATATTAGAGCTCGCTCACTTTCTCTCTACCCCCTCTCTTTAGAAGCTCATACAAATACATATGCTGGAGGGACCCTGGTAGAAGGTGCTTCCGGAATGGAAATGACTACCAAGGTGGGAGGGGCTACTGGATCAGGAGCTGCCATGGCGCTTGGCCATTCGGGAACAATGAGAACAAGGCATTCCACTGGAGGAACCTTGAAGGACTATGCTGCACCAGTGAACATGACTTTTCTAGGCTCCTACTTCTCTCAGGTAACTGGGTAACAAATCCTTGGGCTTGGTTATCTCACACAGGACATCTGGTCACTTAATTGCATATGTTAGTTTTCATTTTTCAAGGCTTTTTTCAGATGTAAGGAAATAAAAGCTTCCTCTTGTCAAAATAAATCAGGTAATTTTGGTGGCTGTCAAAAGTGAGTCACTAGTAGAAACTCTTAAGATAAGCTGACAAGGACGACGACGATAATAGAGTCCTCGGGGAGTGAAAACGTTCTCAGTGCATGTTGGAAAAGCTGTCCCTACCCCAGTACAAAGTCCAGTGATAAATTCCAGGCATCATATGCAGTTCCTATGGAGACTGGAATCTAGATAAAATCAAGAACTAAAACATAAACTAGGCTAGACTCTTTGATGGAATGTCAGCCACACTGGAAAATCCCCCAACAAGAATGTTCACTGAAGAGTATTCCCCGAAGCCAGACTCAGAAAGACACAGATCTTGCTTTCTCTAACATGTGGAATCTAGATTTAATTTTATCTATGACATGAAACTAAGAGGGGACTGCTCAGAAGGAAAAGGGGAGGATAGCAGGGAGAAGGGGGAACACGGGACGATAATGGGAAAAAACTATCACGTTTTTTTCTCATTTGCAAAAACAAACATTTAACTGTATATTCATATATAGAGAATGAAAGCTAAGGAGAAACGCTGAGGAAAGAAAAGGGGCTGGCAGGAGAGAGATGGGAGAGCAAGAAAGATAAGGCCAGTCTAGAAATGAGCAAAGATCAAGGATATATGTGTATGAAGATGTCATCTATTTCTATTGATCACCCATTTTTATTGTCAATCCATTCTATTGATCACTAACTTAAAAAAAACATGCTAACAATAAAAATGAAAACATTTAACTAGCCAGGGGGGGGGGGGAATAACCAAACAGATAAAAAGGAGATTTTCATCACTCGTGTGGAATACCCAATGTATGTGTTCTTACTCCAGCCTCGGGTTTTATGAACAGGGTCTTTATGAGGTCCATTTCTCCTTCTTCTCCATCTTCAGAAATCATTCGCCTACGCTGAGGAAGAGAGTGAGCGCGAAGTGAATGACTGTTTGCTGATCTACGATGACGAAGGTGCAGATGGTCCTCCGCATTCTCCCACCCTCAGCTCCTGCAGCTTTATTGCCGACGACCTAGACGACAACTTCTTGGACTCCCTCGGCCCCAAATTTAAAAAGCTTGCAGAGATATGTCTCGGTATTGATGACGAAGCCAAGCAAGCAAAGCCAGGCCCTAAAGACACTGGCTCTGGAGCTGACGCCTGTGCTCGCTCTGTGGACGCCCCTCAGGCAGGTTCTAACAGGTACCAGACTTTGCCTGGCGGTCTGGAAGTCAACCAATCAGGTTCTACCAGGTACCAGACTTTGCCTGGCGGTGTGGAAGTCAACCAATCAGGTTCTACCAGGTACCAAACTTTGCCTGGCGGTCTGGAAGTCACCAAATCAGGTTCTAGCAAGTATCAGACTTTGCCTGGGGGTCTGGAAGTCACCCAAACGGGCTCTAAAATATGCCACACATTGCCTGGCAACCTAGATACTACTGTTCTGTCCACTTCTGGGTCTGTCCACCCTGCTATTCCCATCCCTGACCCTCTACAGCTTGGTAACTACTTACTCACAGAAACTTACTCAACTTCAGGTTCCTTTGTGCAACCCACCACTGCCACCTTTGACCCACACGTCACCCAAAATGTCACTGTAACAGAAAGGGTCATTTGCCCCCTTCCTAGTGCCTCTGGTAGCATAGTGGCTCCCACAGAGCTGCGAGGTTCGTACAGCATGCTCTATACCAAAGAAGCCTGTTCCCATCTATGACCAAAGCACGCTAGCAAAACATACCAGCACAACTGGATATTTGTACCTACATGTTCTTTTTTTTATTCTAGCAATGCTAGCACTGTTGGACTAATTTGGCTCTTAGTGGATAATCTCTAATCATAAGTATAATTTAAATATTCTGATTCATATACCAGAGCTGGATATGTTGTCATTTCTGATTATTTGATTTTTTTTTCAATCAAAGCAAACCTGTATATATATATATTTTTTATTATCTAAGATGTTAGACAGAGATATTTCCGAAGCATCTTTACATTTCTATATGATCAACACCAAAGGAAGATGCTGTTGCTTTAATATGCAGTGTGAGTTAGTAGATTGGCTTCTCTCTTTCTGTTCTGGTGTCATTAACATGAGAGTATTATTAATAAAATGGGAATTTGAGGTGCTTGACTTAGCTTACAGGGTAGCTTAGAATAAAGGCAATAAACGCAGATGGGTGTTTTGGGGTTTTAGTTTTTGTTTTTGTTTTGTCTTCTTGGTGAGGGTACTCAAAGCATAGTTTTTGCCAAGGGCTATGAGTAATCCTGTTTAGCTAATCTGTAAGCCGTATCTATATGCTGTGTCTCTTCAAAATAAGACAATTTTGAAACACAAATATCATACAGCATGTAAGAAAATTTAGTTTGGTGTAAATAATATTTTGTGCATACTTTGATATAGCCCAAGAAAAATACAGTGAACCTCCTCATCAATACTCCTCAGAATCTGATCCTGTGTCAGTCTTTAGCAAAGAAGTCCTTATTTCGTACGTGCCCAGGAGTAGAAATGACTCGAAAGATGTGCAGTGGGGTTCGAAGAGTTAACAACATCTAGCGAGGTTTGTGAAACTAGAAAGCATGATTTCTTCTCTAAGCAACAAGAGCTGTGGCCTAAAGTAGTGTGGAGTGAAGTGTGTGGGTGTACACCATTCTAGCATGGAGTGAAGTGTGTGGGTGTATACCATTCTAGCATGGGGGGAAGTGTGTGCATGTACACCATTCTAGGAAAACAATGAGGGACGTTTCGAGTGAAAAGAGGAATTGGTCACTTAACACTGTGTGTCATGAAGATGGTGTGTGTGTATGCATGTAGAACAGGGGTCCCCAGCCCTCCTATGCTACAACCCTTTAATACAGTTCTTCATGCTGTTGTGGCCCCAGCCAGAAAGGTAATATGGATTATAATGTAAATATATGATATGCAGGATTCCTGATATGCAACCCCTGTAAAAGGGCCACTGGACTCCGTCAAAGGTGTCTCTACCCACAGGTTGAGAAGCACTGGTTTAAACCATATCACATGAAAGTCACCCTAACAGAAATGCAGTTCTTGTCCTTTCCTGTTATTCATGACCCCGCCCTTCAAGCCATAAAAAATACCCTCCCTCACGGATACTATTATCGTGGTCCAATTTCTCCACGGCTCAGTTTGTCCAGCTCAATTATTTCTAATGGTATAAATAGATCTTTTAATTTTTTTTCTTTCTGGGTTTTTGTTTTTATTGTTGCTATTGGTATTGGTTGGTTGGTTGGTTGGTTGGTTGGTTGGTTGGTTGGTTGGTTGGTTGTTGGTTGGCTTTGGTTTGGTTGTTTGAGGCAGAGTTTTGCTGCAGCTGAGGCTGTCCCGGAACCTATGTAACCATGCTGAGCCTTGAAGTTGTGATTCTCTTGATAGTCTCCTGAGTGCTAAGTTTATAGGCACGGGAACACAACATGCACTAAACTTTCTTTTATAATAAAAGCTTTAAAGTGTTTTCTAGACACTGAGTAGTAATCAACTGTGTTTTAACTCTAAAGTTAAATACAGTCTAAAGATACTGATGTGGAAGCAGACACCTAGTGTCACTAGAAACATAAAGCAGATACAAAGCATCTAAAGATAGGTGGAAGAAACACCTAATGCCCCTAGTCATACTAGCTGTCCCTGTATGGCGACTACCAGGAAGGCATGTATCAGGAGAAACATGCTGGGAGGCTTACGCAGTCATGTCTAACACAAGCTTTGGTGCTTGCACTGGAGTAAGAGGGGTCTGACCTGTGGTGCTGTCTGCCCTTTACTTCTGCGCAGCAATGTGCTCTGACCCCAAGCCCAGACACTGCTCTGAGCTCCTGTTGTGAGTTGGTTTGTACTGCCATGTACTCAAAGGCTAAATACTGGACCCCAACATCTTCACATACACCAAGTGATGCTATCCAAACCTTGTTCCCGATTTTAAAGTATTGGTTGAATAAAACTGACCACAGGCCAGTTACTGGGGAGACTAGAGAGAAGTGGAGTTTGAATTACCCAGCTGGGGGTCACAGGCAGGCACCATACGGTGAAGGAGCAGGAAGGAGGGAGAAAGGAGAAATCTGGAGAACAGAGGGTCTCCAGGAGTTATGCCGAACCAACAGACTCCTGGAGCAGAAGTGACCCAAGGAGTTTCAAACAGCGGGTATTTGGGGAGCTTGATTGAGGCAGTATCCAGACTGGTATTTAGAGACTTAGATAGATTAGAGTTAATCCCTCAGTAACTGCAGAGCTTATTAAATAAATACCATAGTTTGAGTCTCGTTCATTTAAAGTTAGACAGGGTAAGTTTAATAGGTATTTTTTATACATGCTTCTGCTTTTTTGTGAGTGTTAGATTAACAGTAAGAATGACCTTATTCAGTGTGCAAAGGTAGACTCAGGTTTCCCAAAGCATTTTAACATCCTCTCCTAAAACACATCTTAGCAAATAGAAACTTGGAGTAAGGAATGGCAGCCACATGGCAACCATAGCACTTGGGAGACAGAAGCAAGAGGATCCAAAGTTCAAAGTCATCCTCAGCCACACACCTAGCCTGGCTACATGTGACCTTGTATCCAAAAGAAGTTCTAAAAAGTAACTTCAAAGCTGGAGATTTGGATGCATTATTAAAAGGCAGACAAAACTGGGCCACGGAGGTAAAGCTCATATAGAGGAAAATCTAAATGTTTTCTCAGTTTGAAAATGTATTGATCTTTGGAATGACCTACAATTCTCTTTGTTTGTAACAATGTATGTATCTGTATTTTTTATTAAATATAAACTTTGCTTTAAGCAGAAAATTTAAGTGTTTTTTTTTTACTTCAGTTTTTTAACCAGTACATATTACAACCCAAGGCACAGCTGGGTCAGGGCTGAGTGAGCAGAAGGCTTGAAGCCTGGGACAACCTGAGCTTGATCCAGGGCACCCCCATAGTGAAATGAGAAAGAAACAACTCCCAAAAGTTTTCCTCTGATTTCTACAAACACACCAAGAAACATGCATGCCCCCCACAATAGATAGACAAATAGACAGACAGATAAATAGATAGATGGATGGATGGATGGATGGATGGATGGATGGATGGATGGATGGATGGACGGACGGGTGGGTAGGTAGATAGATAGATAGATAGATAGATAGATAGATAGATAGATAGATACATACATACATACATACATACATACATACATACATACATACATACATATATACATACATAGGGCAAGTAGATAGTGTAACAATTGTTTCAATAAAATGGTCAATAAACATTAATCACTCTGTGAAAGTGAGACTCTCCTGTGTTGTAAAAGTGTATCTGTTTCTTTTAACAGTATGTCACTTTTTGTTTCTAGACAGTACCTCTCCCTCCTTCTCCCAACCAAGGAGGAAGCACACAGGTGTTCAGGATTGCATCAGTTGGATGTGGTACCCAATCAGTTCAAAGCAGAAGGATATTAGAAACTGGATGTTTTTAACCACCCATATTGTGTTTGGACAACAAGAGTAACCTCACAGGCAAAAGTCCAACCTGCCATAATGATGTAGAAAGAGAAGCTGGAGAAAAGAGGTGACAAGGTTTATGTGCTGTGACAGATATTTGTAACTGTGACACAGCTGAGAGCCTTTACCTTAATGGTGGCTTTGTCACTAAATAATGCTATTATGTCTCCTTCTAAGAGGTGCAAATACATTGGCTGTTGCTTCTGGATAGATCTTGCCTTTTTGCTTTGTAAATTTGGACAATGGGGTTCAGATGAAGATAATGGAGAGAAAAAAATCAAAATAAAGATAAGTGTGAAATAAAGACTCTTGAAGAACGACAGACAACTTGCCCAGAACACTCGGAATCAATGCAGAAGAGTGAAAGTCACTTAGGCCAATTACACAACTATTACCAGATTCTATGATAGAAAGTTCATGACACAGAAATGACAAAATCGGAGATAGGGAGATGACTCAGTTGATAAAGCTTTGTAATACTTTCTCCCCCTAACATTCAGTCTCCAAAGGCTTCATAATAACTAGAACCAGTAGAAAGACTGGTCCAGGCAGGTCCCGGGTTCACTGGCCAGTCAGCTTACCCTTATCAGTGAGCTCTAGGCAAATGCACAAATCCTGTGTCAAACAGTGTGAATGCACCTGAGAAGCTACATCTGCATTTGACTTCTAGCCTACACAGGGGGAGAGAGAGAAAGGAAAGGAGAAAGGGAGGGGGAGAGTGGGAGAGGGAGGGTGAAGGACGGAGAGAGAGAGAGAGAGAGAGAGAGAGAGAGAGAGAGAGAGTCACTCCAAAGCAAAACAAGGCTAAATTGATTTGGTTTAATTTTGGGGACTTCAAAGGCAAAGTCAGAGTGTGTCGGACACATGTGCAGCTGTCTAGCTTCATGGACATTAACAGGAAACAAAGAAACAAAGACAAGTAGACTCCTGGTCAGTCTGGGTTGTTTGGTTTTGTTTAGTTTTGTTTCACATCTTCTACTTGGTGTACAAAAAGGAATTCCAAATCAGAAATTACATGGCTTAGCAATTACTCATTAGCACAGTCTGAGAAGCTTTTATGGAAGAGGGACAACTGAGAAGTAAAGAAAAACAGTCATTTAAATTCCAGGAGCCAGAATCCACAGAGCTCCCTCCACAAATCCGAGGCTCCTTTTCCTTTGCCTGGTCCACAGCAAACTGAGGTTTGTCCACAGCCAGTACGTTAGCCGTGCTAAGCATCTTTCTTTCTCTTGAAACTTTGTGCTACAAATATAAAGCAAAGAAATATAGATAAAGTGGTGATATGAATTAGAATCAGGACAACAGCACTGGGGGAAATGTACCAGTATCGCAGTCACCAGAACTGGATCTGATGACACTGCTGAGAGTCACCTGTGACTGTGGGAGCCTCATGCTCTAACTAACGTCTTAGAGTGAACCTGGGCGTGTAGTCACAGATTAATAGACTTGGGAAGCAGACTCTCCCAGGTGACACAACAAAGTGTAATACATATAAAAGTGTATCTATAGTACCCTTCCTCTCGTCACTGCTTGGAACACACTCTTCACTGTCCACTCTATGACGTGAGCAACACCTGAGTGTCGAGTGTAGAGGAATTAGTGAGCATAGTGAGAAGGATTCGAAATCCACACACACAGCCTAGAGCTGAAGGTGTCTGGGACTGCTGTCACAGCTCAGTGATCATACTCCCGAGGTTAAGGCAAGATGACTGCAAGTTCAAACCCAGCCTGAACAACTTAGTGACAGCCTGTCTGCTGGTATATCTCAGTGAGAGAGTAGTGGCTTCGCCTGGGAAACGTCCTAGGGTTAAGTGCAATTTAAAAAAAAAAAAATTTAAGGTGTGAGCCAGAATGGCTCACATCATAATCTCAGCACTCAGAAGACTGAGGCCAGAAAATGGGCATGATATTTTTAGGCCAATCTGGGCTATATAACAAAACCGTATATTAAACACACACACACACACATGCATAATATAACATAACCGTAGATATACAGGTAGATATCTACATGGATGATAGTTTGATAGATGATAGACATACAGGAGGCAGACAGACACACAGAGAAAAGCAGATAGTACAAAATGATAAGGGACAGAGAACTGATAGATAAATGATGGATGGATGGATGGATGGATGGATGGACGGATGGATGGACGGATGGATGGATGATAAATTAATAAAAGTAGAAAGATAGGCAGTCAGATAAAGCAGATAGGGGTCTTTAAATTGCACAGCTGTGTCTTTAAGCTAAACTTAATCATAGTCCCTGTTGATAAATATCATAAGCACCAAAACGAGCTACTTGGAAGTCAGACTCTTTTCCAGTAAACCTTTAAGAATCATCTAGATAACTAGTGACCACCCACATGGAGGAGCCAGAGTGTAATGTGCTCTGTGTGAAGACAACATTCTCAAAAGAGTCCTTTCAGTCTAAGTCCATTGTGTGAAACTGTCCACGGCCCATGAGAAACAGCACATTGAACAGCTATGCCTGCCTTACTCCCTGAAGCCACTTCCGTTTTACTTCTATTCCAGGCAAATATTCTCAGCATATTCTCTGTCTTACACCCACAAAACTGTGGCCTAAAGGTGCCCTGAATTCATCATTATTATCTCAGTAAACATGCACTGTCTGTTTACACACACTGTATAAAAATACAACATGAATACAAGATTATCCCTGCCAAGCTGATTAGATTTAGAATCATCACAAAAATGTCTGCCACTGTTTCTAGAAAGTTTTAATTAAGTAAGAAAAACACACCCCAAATGGGTGTCATCATCTCATGGGCTGGGACCCCAGACTGAGGCAAATGAAGAAGAGTAAGCTAAGAACAGGACTCATCTCTACTGGACTCCTGATTAGAGACGCGCTATGCACAGCCACCACCAGATCCTGCTGCTGTGATTTGCCGTGGTGATAGATGTACTTTTGGGGGGGTTATTTGGCTTATACTTCCACAGCACTGTTCATCACAGAAGGAAGCTGGAACAGGAGCTCAAGCGGTGCTGAACCTGCGGTAGGAGCTGAGGCAGAGGCCATAGAGGGATGCTGCTTACTTGCTTCCCATGGCTTGCTCATCCTGCTTTCTTATAGAACCCAGGACCATCAGCCCAGAGATGGCACCACCCATCATAGACTGGGCCCTCCCCCACTGATTACAGATGAGGAAATGTCTTAGAGCTGTATCTCATGGAGGCATTTCCTCAGCTGGGGTTCTTTCCTCCCTGATGACTCTAACTTGTGCCACGTTAACACATGGAATCGGCCAGTACACACTCTACGACTTAAAGAGTGAACCTGACTTTGGGGTGTATGGCCATGTCAAAGGTTGTTATTGCCTCCTGAGTAAATTTGTAATAAAATGTTCTCTCTCCTTTATTCTGTATAACCGTACTTTTAAACAGTGGGGGAAATATACTCTTTTCTCCTTAACTTGCTGTTATCGAGAACTTTGTCTCAGCAGTGGGAAAGGCACTCATGAAAACAGGATCAAATAAGAACATAACAAACACTGACACTGAACGACTTGCCAAAGCCTCAAGACTTATCAAAGAGGACTTCCAAAGCTTCCTAATTGATAAAGTCCTAAAGAACCAAACAATTTTATATTCACTTTAATGGCGCAATGGCATAGTTTCTGCTCCTGTTTCTAAGCTAAAACTGAAAAGACACAAAATACAAGGGAGGGGTAAAAAAATAAAAACAAAGCACAGGCTTATACACACACAAGCACATGTACACACATGCATACTCCTCCCTCAAACAATCTCATATCTTCAGGTATCTGAAATGAGTCTTTTCACTGTCAAATCCCTGGGCCAGACAGCAATGCTCAGCATGTTCCCACTGTTTCTAAATTCAAGGAGATTGCTTTCTAGCTTTGATAATGAAAAATAAGAATGATTTAGATTTTTCCATACAACTCCATTTAGATAGTTATAATCAATAGTCTGTGTTTGGTAAAACTTCATATTTAACAATGAAGACATTCCCCAGTTCCTTCAAAATTATCAATTTTGCTCGTGCTCTTGCCTTCCTGCTCCTGCTCTGTCTTTTTGTCTCCCCCCACCTCTCTCTCCATGCGCTCATGATCAGCCTCTACTTCTCTGCTCCTCTCTCCCCCACCTCTCTCTCCATGCGCTCATGATCGGCCTCTACTTCTCTGCTCCTCTCTCTCTCTCTCTCTCTCTCTCTCTCTCTCTCTCTCTCTCTCTCTCTCTCTCTCCCTCCCTCCCTCTCCCTCGCTCCCTCTCTCCCTCTCTCTCTCTCTCTCTCTCCCTCTCCCTCTCTCCCTCTCTCCCTCTTTCTGCCTTTCTTTGCCTCTGAATAAACCAAAAATAAAATCAATTTTAATCTATCAGATTCTAAAATATATTCCTCATTATATCTTCCTTCATTACAACTTCTATAAACTCATATTTTTCCTCAGAACTACTCCATGATCATAAGGCAATACCTAAGTTATTTTTAAGGTTTTATTTTTTTAATAATGTATCTGTGTGTGCATATGTGCACATGAGTACTGTTCCACCAGCAGCCAGAAGATGGCGGTTAATTCCCTGGAACTGAGATTACAGGGAGTCATTATTGTAGGTGCTGGGAACTAGACTGGGGTCCTCTGCAAGAGCAGCAAGTGCTTCTCGGCACAGAGCAATTTTTACAGTCCCTAAGTTGACTTTAAAAACAAAACAAAAAAAAATCCTTGCAGCTCTTAGTAGATAGACAATCTTAGATCCCTGGAACTGCACTCTTTTATGCTAGTCTCTCTGTGAAGGAAACAATGATTGTGTTGCTAAGGAAACAGCAGGCCTCATCAGCCAAAGCTCTCTCAGGGCTTCCCCAGTGTGCCAAAGCCTGTACTGACCATCTTTACCAATAGCCAAAGATCTCTACACTGTAAAAGCCCGGAGATGTAAGGATAGGAGACAGTGAGTTGGGAAGCAAAGAAAACACACTAAAATTTTCAGAAAATCAAATTGCTATGGGAAGAATTAAAAGAACAATCTGAAATCTTATTTCATCTACAAATCAATCAGAAATAACTATGTTTTAATGATTAACAAAAGTTAAACTTAAAAAACTTTCATTCTGTTTCTGTCTGTGTGTGTTCTGGGTTTCTCATTAACAAATGGTTCAGACTCCAGAGACAAACTACTAGAACTCAGAATCACAGCAAGTTGTCTAACCTCTGTGGATACAATATTATATTGTTTGTTATATTTGCATATTCAATCTTTTAAATGAACTCAAAATTAGTCATGTAGACTGCCTATCTTACAGATCTCAAACCACTGATCCACAGCTTTTGGTTTTGTTGGTTAGTTGTTTTTTAAGACAGGGTTTTTATGTGTAACCCTGGCTGTCCTGGAACTCTGTATAGACCAGGCTGGCCTTGATGTCATCAAGATCCACTTGCCTCTGCTGCCCAAGTGCTGGGATTATAGCCAAGAGCCATATCACCACCCAGCCACAGATTATATATACATATGTGTGTATATATATATTTATATGTATATATGTGTGTGTGTGTGTGTGTGTGTGTGTGTGTGTATGTGTGTGTGTGTTCAAACTAAGTCTGAGGAACAACTTGCTGGTCAATGGCTGATTTAAGAACTGGTCATCCAGGGCTAGAGAGATGGCTTACCCATTAAAGGCTAGGCTCACAAACAAAAATATAAGAACTGGTCATCCGCAGATATATATATTGAACTTGAGGCCAGTCTAAGCTACAAAAGACTCTGCCTGAAGATTAAATCCTATGTTGAGAGTAATGGCATACACCTTTGATCCCAGAGCTCAGAAGGCAGAGACAGGTGATCTCTATGAGTTGGAGACTAAACTGGTCTACAGAGTCTACATAGTGAGTTTCAAGACAGCCAGAGCTATATAATAGAGAGTATTTCAAAAAACAAATAAATCATATATTTCATTTTTGTCCATGTAGGATCACCTCTATATAAATAAATCCCTAGAACTTAGATCTCACAGTTTGACAAATTGGTTGAATGCTGCCAGGGTCTTGGATATAAAGGCAGCAGACTTCACTGTCTTCTATTGGGAGAAGCAGGTCATTTTTGATGTCTTACCCAAATTCTAAAGTGAAATCCCAAGGTGTGTATTCTAGGACAGCTATTGTCCTCTGGTGCACACCCTTACCTTGTTCTCAAGACGGCATCTATGGAAAACTCTGAGACAGGCTGGTTGTCTCACAGCGATAACCAATGAAAACGCACCTTGCTACTCTTAGCAACCTGAGAGAAATCCTTCACAGCCTCAAGTGAATTTCAGTCCTTCAACTCCACAGCTTCCCTGGAATTGCTCTGCCTCACCTGCTCACTTGACATCAATTCATTTAGATGGCAGTTCTAATCCCAATGTTAAGAAATAAGAAACAATGGTAGATTTTCTTCCTCCCGCATAACCACTGGAAAATTAATCACAAGAGGGTTTTGCTGATGGCCTTAGGTGTATTGTGGCTGAGTTTGTAAGCAACTGCTGCCTCTCAGTCCAAAGGTCTGCTATCACTTAGATAATTCCTCAGCGGAAGTTAGGAGAGATAAAGGCAAGCGTTGAAAATTATGCAGAAAATTAACTGACAATTACCCAGCTAAATGACCGGGCACATTTCAAGGTACACAGTCATGTTTGGAGTAAACATTACAATTTGGATTGAAAACAACCACAATATCCTCACAGAAGCTAGTAGGTGTCATTGTGATTGTTAAGTGCAAATTACTAAAAGCAAGCTATCCCATTTTTTTCTTTTGTACCAGAATTTTTTAGAAAGATTTTGTGTATCCGAGGCTAGCATAGGACCCACTATGTAGCCAAGAATGACCTTGAACTTCTGGTCCTCCTAATTCTATCACTGAAGTGCATGCCAAGACACAGGGTTTGTGTGGTTCCAGAGAGAAAACTCAGGGCTCTGTGCATGTTAGGCAAATGGTCTCCAACCAAGCTACATCCCCTGGCCCCAAATCAAAGTTTTCTTTCTCTGGTTGCTTTACATTTGAACATATTTCCTTTTAATAAAATCTCTACCTTGGAAAGAAGTAGATATGATGAAACTAAATTATAGCTCAGAAAAATAAAGCCATAACAGTGCAAACAAAACATGTTTATAAACACTCTCTTGAAATGCTAAACAGGTTCTGATGTCCTCCTAAATGGCACACGAAATTAAATTACTTTTCCCTGCTCTGAGGTTTTCAAATATTTCTGCTACAATAGTAGACTTTCTGAATCAGGATAGTTTGCCATTCACAACATCTAACTGGAATCAAGGCTATCATTTCTGTCAGAGCAGCTTATGCATATGACCTCTGTAACAGTGGTTTTCACCACCTTCTCTATAGAAACACAAGCTCTTGCCCTCACAAGGACAAGCTCATAGGAGGCTTCTCTCATATTTCCTCATGGAATCCACCTCATACCTCCACCACAGAATGCAAGCTAGTGACATTTTTGTTTCCAGCACCTAGACTCAAAACAGAGGCCTACAAGGCACACACCCCAGTAATTTTAGGCTCTCAGAAAAAGCAGCAGTATTGCATGACCTTAGCTACGCTCCAGACATCTTAGCAAGGTCAGCCACTCTCCCTGTTCCGAACTTGAGAGTCAACAAATCATTATATCAATCAACTCAGACGGCACTGAAATTATTAAACGATTATATTCATATTTACATACTGTTTAACTGTCTTTAAAGTGGATTAAAATAAGCATTTTCTTTAAGTCCTTGGATAGGTTACTTTTGAGATTTTGCATGTACTGTTTTGGTTTCTTGTTTTTGTTCTTTGTGGTGAGAGGGTGATTGGTAACTTTGAGTTTTGTTATACTTGTCTATGTGTAAGTAAATGAAATAGCCAAGAAAAGTCTGTTCTGTCCTCTGGGGGGTTCTCCGTGTATTTACCAGCCCATTAGTCACCTTTGGTCAGCAATGCTTTCTGTTTGATGCTTTCTATAAACACTGCAGTTGGCTTCGCATGAAACCCTGCATACCCTGTCACTTCACAGATAGATTCCAGACTCCTGTCAGCAGCCAAGGACACCCTCCTCCCATCTCATTCCTGACCATGGCTGGACCTTTACCTTTCTAAGAATTCCCATAAACAATCCCAGGGCAAAATGAAAGCCTCAGATTCCCCAAAAGTGGATAAAACCAACCTTCCTAGTACTGAATTTTTGTAATGAATGTTCTGCCTGTTACCATTCTCTTTGCTGTGAAAACTATCAGACAGAAACAACTTAAGGGATGGTTTGTTTCGGCTCACAGCATAAGAGCATGGTGTATCCTGGTGGGGAATGCCTTGGTGAGGCAGATGCCCCGGACTGCATCCCCAGGCAGGAAGCAGAGAGTTGAAGGTTGGTGTTCTGGAAACACTCGTATGCACACACAGAGGTGTGTTTCCATGGTGATACTAAGTCCTGTTAGGTGGGCAGTGCCAATTAACTGTCACACTCGGGTGGACTCAGAGATGCTCTCTGGTGGCCTCTAAGCTTTCCAGTATCATAGCCATCTTTGAAAAGAAATGGGAACATGAGAGAATTTTGACAAAGTGAACTAGATTCAACCACAACCCCTCCCCCATTTGAAGAGTTTATCCCTAAGCTTCAGGAAGCTGATACCCTCCTACTCTTTCTCACTTTTTCCTTATTACACACACACACACACACACACACACTCATCTGCACATTTAACTAAATATTTACTAGATGAGTTGGCTTATTTAGTTTTTTATTAAATTGGTTATTTTTCATTTTCGTGAATGCATACTGTTGGGATCAGGAACTGCCTTTACGGTTGGTTGCAGATCACCTCCGAACCCAGCGATGACAGTGATGTCACCCATAGGAGACAGGTACCCAGGCATGTGTTGCCATGGCAACCGCCATACATTCCCAGTGCCCATTTGGTTTACCTCCCACCTTTACCTGCAAGTGGTTACGTCACAGCCTAAATAAAAGGTAGACCCTTCTTGTCTCCCCTTCTTTCTTCCTTTGCCTCCATTGCCCCGTTTTGCTTCCTTCCTCCATAATAAACCTCTCACGTGGAACTGCATTGGCCTGCTGTGGTCTGTCCCGACACCAGCCGGGATTCTATAACAACACATACAATGGCTCTGATCACTCTCGAGCCCTCCCTTCACTGTCTCCCACCCACTCCTAGGACCCTCTCCTTCCACAAGTCCCCTTTCCATACAGTCTGTTAGATGTGATGACCACAGAGAAACGAGACTCGGGCAGCATGAGGAGGGGCAGTGACAACTGTACAGCCATGGGAGAAGATAAAGTGTGAGAAGAGAGAACGTCAAGAACGAAGAAATAAACTACCCAGAGCCACATGCAGACCATGGACAATGGATCAACATGACATAACACTCCCATAACACTCACTGGACGTCAAGGGAACCTTCATCCAAATGCTTTGCTTTATGACTCAGTGGGAGGGAGTGCCGGACTGGGAGGGCGCAGACACCTTGCTGGGCTTTCCCAGGCCTTTTCTGAATACACCTCAAAATAGCATGGGCACTTTCTGACCACACTGGGAACTCTGACCCAAGAGGAAACTCTGCCCCACCCCCACCCCAGCACTGCACAAATCCTTCTTTGCCTTTTTTGTAGCATTTTCTATTTTTTTTCTCTACTTCAAGACCAACATTAACAATTTTCTTAAACCATCTAAGCTCAAGGACTCTGTACCCACAGTCATGGGTCCTAGATAGTGCAGTGACTCACACAGAAGAACGTGTGGGAAATTGTCCGGTGAGACACTGACTCACAGGCTGTATCGCTCTTCTCAAATATTGGTGCCCTCAGCAGCATTTGAGGCTGCACCTGCTTCCAGGACACAGGGACTGTTCTCAGGCGTGTGCCGGTTCCTCTGAGAGCCTTCTGAGCGCATGCGCCCTGCTGGCTTTGCCACTCTGGCTCAGAAAGGCAACAGTACTTGTCCAGCAGGCCATTCCCTTAGCCTACCAGTGTTTTCTTCTCGATTCCTAGCCTGCATTTGGCAGTTGTTCAACAAGCTAGAAAATCCAGACACTTGAAGATCCAGCTATCAACGTCTGACACTCAAACCATGGCCTTCAGTGAACAAGACATGGCTCCTTCACCATGATTGAAGGGAAGGGAAATTCTGTCTAATTTCTCTACCTTCAGGGTGATGAACTCTGTTCTCAGTTGGCTCCTGGTCTCTTCCAGCTTCACCCTACCCCTCCCTTCCTAGCCACACTCAGTTCCATATATATACTGGATACTTAAATCTCTTAACCATCAGCCAGGATGTTCCACAGCCTGACTCACACCTGCTATCTCTGTTTGGCTGCAGGGTTACTAAGGGAACACACATACACAAGTCACATGCATATGCATATGAATTCTCTCTCTCTCTCTCTCTCTCTCTCTCTCACACACACACACACACACACACACACACACACACACACCACTATTTTCTGACTAGATCTATCAATCCATTCACAATGAATATTCAGAACATTTTCCTCCATAATACTCATTTTTTCAATTATAATTAATATGTAGGTTTGGTCCAACAAATATTTATTGATCATCCAGTATGAGCCTGGGGCAAGGGCTAAGCCTACCACAGATATCAAATGGTATGGAACTTGCCATCTTGATGCAGAGCAATGGGTACAGCAGTTGACCTGGATGAAATACCCACTGCTTGCTACTACATACGGGGCATGCAATTCCTTGTTACAAGCACAGAGAACATGGAAAGACCTGGAAATGGGAGCTGAAGGTGACACCTCGGGTCGGGCTTGGGTGGCCAAGTGAGAAAGCCACCATTCACTGTGACGTGTGTATGAGGAATTCACACCCTTGCTCTAGAGAGGTGGAATCAAGGTAGAGAAATCCTTGTCCTTCCGTGAACTGGGGGTGGGGGACCCCCAGTTCAAGCAGATGGACCCCTGGGAAGTGGAGCAAAAAATAGTTGTGACCCAACATGCAGGTGCTGGGAAGCAGACTCAGGTCCTCCGCAGGAACCACAGACTGTCTCCACCAATGAGCCATTTCTCCAGCCCAACTCTAATATTTGAAGACAGTTATTTGAACAAACTGTTTTGAACTAATGAGTTGTAGGCATCTAAGGAAAAAACTTGTGTGGATCCTAATTTTAAACTACTTTAAGTGAAGAGGCTGGAACCTAAAATGGCCGCCTCTTACCAACAGCCTCATGTATTACGACACCGGCTTCACTGCTTCATTGGAGATGACCGCATTTGTTTATAATAAGTTAACCTCATCCCAGCATGAAACAAGTCAGGGGCAAAGGAGATAGAAATTATCTGACTCTCAGAAAGTCCCTTCAACTGAGCTCTGTGCTTAAAGTTGGCGAAGTACAAATTAATTATACAAAGATGAAATTTGATGACATCATGTGGTGTGGGTACTGACGGACACCTCTGCTCAAGTCCTGGGACAGACACCTGATAGAAAGAAGCCGACAGTCCCCAGAGGCCGCTGAACAATTCAACAGAAATAAAATCTTATTAGCAATTTCTTGTGCTGGAGGCTACAATTATCTTCATTACGAAACAGCTCCTGAGGTCTCGATAATGAAGCACAAATACGTGTCTGCCGGGCTCAGGGGCGAGAGCACTCTTTAGGGCAGTGTAGAGAAAGCTTCCTGGGAAGGTTTGCAAACACAGTTTGGTAAATCCTGCTGTCTTGAATTAGGAGTGCTTCCAGCCTTGTGAGGAATGGGAATTACCAGTGCTAACACCCATGTCTAGTTCACAGGGAAGGAGTAAACGCTAAGACATTCTTCCCTCTGCCTTAGCTGTAGGACTGAGAAGACTGGGCCCATCCACTGTACAGCAAGCACGGGTTGCTAAGCCTAATTAATCCTCAGCTCATTTACCAACCAGCCACCATGTAGAAACCAGAGAAAGACGGCCAGTGACTAAACCTTGAACAAGAGGAGATGCTTCTCCGCTCGAAGCCTTTGCAGACACCGGGGTGGGGGTGGGGGTGGAGCTATCAGAGATGATGGTACTGAATTATAAAAATGTGTCAGCTTGAAATTCAGGCACAGCCCAGCTGGTTGAGCTAAATTTAGTGACAAACTGGTCTTGCCTGTGTTCTGTAAGCCCTCTGTAACGCTGAGGGTCTTCCACTACTGTGATACCAGCCAGAAATAAGCAGAAATGTTAACAAGATGTGAAAATTAAAACTTACAAGGACCACCTCCCATTAGCTAAAGAGTATGGCAAACACCTTTCTTTAGATGCTATAATGTGCTTGTTCCAAATATGTGTGCAGTGACTAATATGAACATATTCACATATGTTAAAATTTACCTGAGTGTTTTTTCCTACTTTTCTTTTTACATGCAACAGGGGAATTTTCTGACCTCTGCTGACTCGTGTCTGGACACCTACATTCAGTTTCTGCTTTCCAAGAGTTTGTTTAAGAGCTGCTAACACACCTGTAACCACAGAACTAGGCAAGGAAGATGAGGCAGGAGGATCTGAAGCGTGAGGTCAGCCTGGGTTAACAAGAGAGACTATGTCTAAAGAATCATAACAATAAAAATAACAGTTCAATTTAACGTTTACTCACTCTTGCAAAAATATTGTTTTCATTTCAACAACTATCACTGAGTTCTTAAGAGCTGGCCACTGGAGAAAGATTCATATAGAATTTCTAATTTTATTCGTACAGTAATCCAATTTTTGGATGTCTCTAATTTCGTTCAACAGGTCTCTTTTGCCCTGCTGTGAGTCTTCTACAGTCTCCTCACTGAGCCACAAAAAGTTGCAAACCTGCTGGATAGGGTCACAGAGAAGAGCTGAGAGGCCTTTAAAGAGACACTACTGAAGCCTCGCTCACAACAGCAGGTCCCACGCCGCGTGACCCGCGTGTCTCCACGTCGTCACCTGGGCTTATTCCCGCAACTCCAGCTTTTTATCACCTCAGCTTTACGATCGCGGGCTCCCTGAGTCCCGCTCCTTAGATCTTCTGTCTTGGGGTCTGGACAGTGACTAGAAGGCTCTCCAACAGAGGTGATTCCGGAGGAGGAGGGGACACGACGGGGCGGGGCGGGGCCAACCACCCAAGGTCCCCTGCGGGGGACGTCACCGGCTCCAGGTGCGGAGGGCGGGAACAGCCTCACCTCCCCGCCGAGCGAGCGCATTCCCCTCCTCCATCCAGGCTGCGGCCCGGCCCCCGGCTACCCTTTCCGACCCGGCCACACCTGCAGCCGCACCCCGGGCCGGGCAGAGGCGGAGAAGGGCGGCCCCAGGAGGGACCTGGCCAAGAGGATCCGCTGGGCGCCGGCGAGGCCCGGAGGCGAGGGTGCGGCGAAGCGAGGCGATGGCGTGGAGCCCCGGCGGCCGGTGCGCCCGGCTGCTGCTGTTGCAGCTGCTGGCGGTGGTAAGTGCAGTGACCCCCGCGCCCCAGCCAGGAAGGTGCCGCTGTCCCCGCGGTGGGACAGCACAGGGCCCAACCTGTGGCGGGCGAGCAGGGTGGGCAGAATCCGTGCTCGCGCTCAAACACCCTCTCCCTATGACGGTCAAACTCAACTCCCAGTGACCTTTCCTAACTGGGATCTGTGGGTGCCGTGAGCCCCGGGGCAGGGGATCCTCTTTTTAGGGGCCCGAGGCTTTGTTTGAAGCCTCCTGAGAAACATGGAGGCAGTGGGAAGCCCCACGCGCACCCTTTTGCAAGTTTGCTGAAGTTCCCGCAGCCTCCAGTTCCTGCAGCTAGAGACAGTCTGTGAACCAGGAAACCAGGGAGCACTGAGTTTCTAGAGTGAATAACAACTAAAAATGCCTACTCTAAAAGCATTGTTTACAGAGTTTAAAGCTCTACTCTTAAAGGTGCTTTGGCTACCCTTCTGAGCTGTTAGTACTTACCCGGTATCTAAATAAACGTATGTAACAGTTTTATAATTTAGAAGGAAATCGAAGCCACCCTCATCAAAGGAATGGCCTATCTAAAAGAAACGGTTTTCCACACTAGCCGTTCAGACCCAGGGTCCAGATTTCTTTCCTATGTTTGGTTTCTATGCTCTGCGTGGATTTCTAGTGACCGTGTTTGCTTGCTAACGACATTGCATATAATTTAGGAATGAATGCCTGTGACTTACCGAGATTCGCCAACTGGGTTTTGATAAATTGTGGGATCATCACAAATAGGTTCAGGGAGATTAGGTACAAAATGATACCCTATTTTCTTACATTCTGATTGAAATTTAAAAGGTAAGCACATTCACTCTACTGGAAGTTCTTCCTTTAAACAAAGGATTTAGAGATATGGTGGTTGAGGAAGAGAAGGAGAGAGGGACAGGCAGACAGAGACAGAAACAGAGAGACAGAGAGATAGTAATAGAGAAGTTAAGGTAGGAGAAAGAGAAATGGGGGCTGAGATCCCGGGGTGGGGTGGTAGAGGTGGAGAAAAACAATAGGGTGGGGGTGGCTGCCTCTGCTGCTGTTTTAAGGAAACACAGAAGGAAGATGAGTAAATTCAACCCAAAGGTTTTCATGAACTCACTTCCCACAGGCCGCTGGTGCTGTTTGGTTTTGCTTTGCTCATGTTGCTGAGGTCATTTTTCATGAGATAGTTCTATGACATAATCTTGGGCTTTGTTTTTGACCAGAGGATCAACTTCATCCTCTCCTCTTGCTGCTTCCTAGCTAAGGGGACTACCAAATCCAACAGACAGCCCTGGGCTCACCTAGAAGGTTCAGAATAAACTCTCTCCATGTAAGAAAAGAAAACTCCCTCACGTGTATAGCAAACAAGCTAATTCATAGACTTGCAAAGGAATGGTGAGTTTAGGCTTCCGTTTTAGCATTTTATGTACGAGTTTACTTAATTAGACCGTGTGGGCTACTCAGAAAAGGAGCAGATTCCTCAGGCTACTCTCTACTATCTGTATAGTGCTTTTCACGATACAATCTGAAAGGGCGTGGTGACCGATTGAGAAGAGTAGGCATTCCTGCATTCTCTGCGGTGCTCTGTTCCCAGTTTGAGATTCACAGCAGTGCTCTTTACAAACGATGGGAAATGATGGGTCTTCCACAGGAAGGAATACAAACTGTGGCCAGTTTGGTCAGTTCAGCACCACATAACAACTTTTGCTCTAGCCTGTTCCAGAAGGGGGAAGAAGATTTAGGACTAGAGAGCTCAGTTGCTGAAATGTTTACCCTGCAGGCAGGAGGACCTGAGATCAATTCCCTCAGATTCCCTCAGCCCACATGAAAATGCGCATGTGCAGGTGCACCTTTATAATCCCAGTGCTGAGGAAGGCTAGGCAGAGTCGGGCAGACTCCCTGGGGCTTGGTGGCTGACTGGCCTAACCAGCTTGGCAAGCTCCAGGCTTAGGACCCTGTCTCCAAAGACAGAGTGGGTGGCGCCTAAGGAACAGTCCGCGAGTTTAACTTCTTGATACCTGCACGAGTGTACACAGGTCACTGACGCACGTGCTCGTGTCAGGAACACATAGTGGAAAAGATTTATTTCAAATAATATAGTTTGACTGGACATGGAGTAAAAGCATTGAGGAAACCTTCAGCCATCTGAGCTGTTGGAATTTCAGTCCCGGCCACTGAGGGAGCTGCTGCCTCACCTGTGGTCACAGGACAGGAGTCACAGTGTCCCTTCCACAGTCTAGACAGCACTGTGACTGAAATGCATAAGCAGACACAGTCTGTGCCTCGTCCCCGGCCACCCACAGACCTAGAGACCAAGCACCAGAGTCTGAATATGAATGCTTGTGGTCTTAGCCTAGAGCACTCTGGGGTCCTAAGCTTCTTGAACATAGGGGAACCCACGAGGTTAGGATTTCAGGCTGGGAGTTTTGAACTGGAGATGCTTTGTCAATAAAAGCTGCACGAATGTTAGTTTGGTAAAACCCCTGAAACCTGTGCGTCCCAAACCTTTCAGTTAAGGGTGCTCAGCTGAGAGTGGTTGAATCCAGCTCTGTGCCTGCAGAGGAGCCGCTAGCATCCTTTGGCTTGTCCTTTCTGTAGCACACCACAAAGTAACTGTTTAATGTCCCTTACACTCAGGCCAACTCTGTCAAAATGACCGAGTTTTCTGAATAAAACCTGAGAGTCTTCCATTTCGAGCGTTCCTCATCTAGGATTTCCTCCGACATAAAGATAGCGACAGAGTTCAGGTGGTGTCTAGAAGTGTAGGGACTCACACACACATTTATTCCCAGATGCGGGGACTAATGCACATGTATGTTCCCGCTGTTCTCTACCTGAGATTTCCCACTTCTTTAAGCTGTGTCGACATGTCCACGTGGTATATTCACAGTATTTAATGTTTTAATATATTTGGTGTTTCAAAATACCATTCATTTTAAATATCACTAATATTTAGACTTTAGTAGACAGTCTTTCAATAGCAAAGTATGTGAAATTACTGTAGCATTTTTAGTTCTTGAATTCTATAATAACTTTAATACACTTGGGCTTATAATGAAACATATACATTTTTTAAAAACATCCTAAGAAGGATATGTATATGTGTATACATATACATTTATATACATATTTTTTAAAAACATCCGAAGAAGAATCACTGCTGTGGAAGGTAGGAGGAGGCGAGATTTTCTGAAAGTGCCTCAATTTTGCCTTAAATAAAAGTCAAACTTCATGTTATAATTGAGATTCAGCCCATAGTCCTGAGCTTTTGTATTTAATAGGTTTGCCAGACCTCAAAGAAAGCGCTAAAACTGGGTGTTCTGCACCAATAGCTGTCTGCCATCTCCCAGTTCTAGAGCTGAGACAATCTGGTCAGCAGAGCCCTGCCCCCTGCATCCTTCCATGCCTCTCCAGCATCTGACAGCTGGCAGGCTGTCCCTAGCACCCCGGGCATGTGTGTGCCTCTCCAGTCTCCCATCGTCGCATGACAGCTTCCCTTTTGTCACTCCTGGCTGTCACCCGCTCTGTGTGTCCTGGTTTTGGAAGACACTAGTTACACTGAGTAAGGTCCAGCCTCGGCTCAGCTCCAACCGGTTTGACTGAAGCTGCAGAGACCCGTGCTTCCAATAACATCACTACCATTTCAAGCCCTCCTTTCAGGGGCCACGTTGTAAATGTGGGCCGCACACATTACCAGCAGTCAGATAATAGGGCTTATTATGCCCCTAAATTGCAGATTTAAGAATATAGTGCAAACTGGAACTGCATGATAAACATTGGTGCTCAAAAGAATAACCTGATATTTGTGGATTTTTGAAACGGTTATCTCATGGGTTTCAGTTTCAAAAAATTAATTAGTGAGAAAAATGCCGATTGTAACCATTTTCTTTTTAGCTGTAAATTTAAGTCAAAAATACTTTAGCTGAAAAAATGCAGCTGTCAGTTTCAGTTGTCCCTGATGGTGAGGGGTTCTAAAGCTAAACTCAAGTTTTCAAGGGCGAGGTCGAAAGATGTTTTTACAGAAAGCCCAGGTGGCCCTCATAGCACTTGGGAGACCAAGGCAAGAGGGTCTGGAGTTCCAGGCTATCCTGGAATTGTAAATTCCAGATGAGCCTAACCTAAATAGCTAGACCCTGCCCATAAATACATAAATAGCCATATTTGGATTTCTACTTTTAAATTTTTCTTCAAAATAGCTCTATTTATTTATGTGTATTTTTGTACGTGTAGACATGTATACCGGAGTGTGCATATGGAGGTCAGAGGACAACTCTTCAAGCATTCTCTCCTACAATGCGTGTTCCAGGCGTCAAAGTCGGAGCACTGGGATTGACACCAAATACCTGCACCTCTCAACTGCCTTTCTGGGCCCTGAATGATTACAATATTTTACAACAGTCCAATTCTATTAAAAATTGGAGTCTAAAGATTTACTAATTTTGTGTACAGGTGCTATGCCTTCGTGTATTGTAAGCACAGCACATGCGCACAGCACCTGCAGAGGCCAGAAGAGGGTGTGGGTTTGAAACACCATGCTGTGCACTAGAGGTCCTCTGCAAGAACGGCAACTGTTCTTAGCCCCGGAGCCACCTCTCCATTTCCCCAAACTTAGAACCACAAACGAACTTTAGCTGTATTTTAGCCTCCCATTAACACAGCTTTTTCTCCGTGGGTACCACAAAGCTCAGCTGCTTTGAAGCACTCTTTAACCACATGCTCTATCAGTGATGAAAGACACCTCCCTATCCTTAGTTCATGCTTACATTTCTGAAGTATACCTTAAGTATGACAATAAACTTTACACTCCTTTATAATTAGCATGTATGAAGTTGGGGTGCCAGATTGTAAATCACACCGTCACGATAAGAAATGCCTATAGGGAAAATAAAAACATACATATAACCACTTAGTGCTAGGTCGTGTGCTCTATGCAAGAATCTGTAGCCCAGGCAGATATATCCTGCCCACAGGATGCTTACAGTCTCCTTATGGCAAAATGGAATGACTAACTTCCCACTGGGTACACAGAAGAGTGATTGACAATTGATGGAGCAACTCTGCCAGCCCTATAAACCAATGAGATGGCAGGAAGAGGAAGAGGTCGGGGTTGAGAGGAGTAGGTTGAAGGACAGGCCTCCTTTGGAGGACCGAGAAGAGTCCTCGTTGCCTTAACATAGGATGTGAAGCAGAAGGACGGATAGGAGGAAGTCTTTGGCCTCCAAACTAATAGAAGAGGCCAAAGGGGCTCCTTGCCAAGAGGGTGTTTTGGGGAGGCGCGTTGCTTAGCTTCACGGTGCTGTGAACAGCGTGCCAACAGAAGCAACGGACAGAAGGAATGATTTATTGTGGCTCTTGGCTCCAGAGGGTTCCGCCCATCACCCCCACTTCTCCGAGCAAACAGGTTGAAAGGATAGTACTCAGTGGGTGCCCCTGAGACATCATGTGGGGCTAGAAGCTGGGAAGGGAGTGGGTGGCAGCAGCTGAGCCGATACAGACCCCAGAATCATATGAGTGAGAAGGTTGGAAAGCCACCCGGTGGCCAGACTGGGTATCACTGACCTGGGCACCCCCACTAAGCTGCCTGCCGTCTGAAATTCTCAGCCATCTTGACACTTGCCCTTAAGCCTGAGTCCTTGCCTCCCATGCCAAGAACGGCCCTCCACTATCCGTCCCATTTCGATTATTTCTTCCATTTCTCCTGGCTTATTCCTTTAATCTTCAAACGGCCTCCTGCCTTGCTTGTAGTACCATGGAGGTCCTTCAGAAACACAGTGGCGGATTCCCCATTTGAAGGAGGTGGCTCCCTTTATGATCAGCGATGGTCCTTCCCACTTTGTCTGGTTTTCTGCTCACCACCATCTTGCGGAAGGTCTAGACGCTAGGCACAGCGCTTGTCCTGCCTGCCTTCGAATTTCTGTGTCGTGTGCAGTGTGGCTTTCCTCCTTCCTCCTATCTTTGGTATCTTCTCCAAAGCCAAGCCCCCTGCGTGGCTCCTCCCATCCAGCAGGAAGTACCTTCTGCCTCTGCTAGTTCCACAGAACCGAGTTTGCAGTTGATTTTCACATCCCTCTGTGGTGCGCACTTTCCCACATAGCTCTTACTGGTTAGCCATGGTCAGTCATGATAGAAAAACCGGAAGTTCAAGGTATAAGCAATTCATAAAGTTTAAATAACTTTCACGGTCGAATACCATTGCAATCGTTCCTATATGGCTGCTGTGAGCTTCTCTTACTATGCCTAATTTACAAGCTGCAACACTGTCTCGTGGTTATGCAAATGATAACCTCATAGGTACAGGGGTCAGGACCAGTTCCTCTTGGGAGGAATAAAAACTTCCTTATTATCTCCTAGCTAAGCTCTGACGGTCACTAGAGTGACGTCTTAATAGCATATGGCCAGAAATTCACCAAATTCCTTGAACAGAGAAAGGGTCCTTTCAAATGACTTCATTTATTTCTGTGTGTGGACGGGAGGAGAGAACAGGCAAGAAGAGGCTGGGGCCGGGAGGAAGGTGGGACAGAGTGAGATTGTGCACATATTATAAAATAGCGCGACACCCATTCCTTTGCATGCTAACCAGGGGGCCCTAAACAGAGTGAGTGCCCGGATAGACCGAATAGCAAATACGTTGCTCCCGCACACTTCACCGTCTCTGTGTGCACTCACACCTACTCTCCCACGATGGTAGAGCTTACAGTGGGGAAAGTAGTGTGAGCAGAATGTGATGGCTGTATAACATCCCTCCCATAGAGCTGCACAGGGAGCTCCGTGTCTCCCGGCGCACATCTGCCAGTGCATGGTGCTGCAGCGAAATGTAAGAGAAATTTACCAGACTTCACGGCTAGAATCCTGCAACGTGTTCGTACAGCTCTCCAAACCCGTCCAGGTTGCCCGTCCACTTTTTCTGGAGACAATTGGTCAGTTTTTAGTGCCTCCTGGAGTCAGTCTTCCTGGCAGACCAGTGCCATCTAGTGGCGGGGAAGAAGACTGCATTCTTAAACCTCAGTGAATAAGATCCAGTTTCTCACATTTTTTAAAGTGTAGTTTTCAGAGATGATTACACTGCAATTAAAAATCAAAAAAAAAAAAAGATGGGAACTGCCCAGGATTCTTAAATGTCAAATAAAATTCAGCACATGTACGCTTTAACTTTTTGCTTGTCCGATTTTAAAGGCATTTAGAGAAATGTGGCGATAAAATGGTTTAAAACAAATTGATAAATGTCCAGGATCAGTGTAACCTGTAAACATGAAGGAGAGATATAAACCAGATGCACATAAAGCAGTCTTGGGGCTGAAGAGAGGGCTCAGCAGTTGAGAATGCTTTCTGTTCTTGAAGAGGATCCTGCATTCACATGGGGCAGTTCACAGATGTCTGCAGGCTCAGTTTCTGCACACACAGAGACACACACATAGGCACACACACATTCACACATGTACACACAATTTCTAAGGCAATTCTATGGCACATAATTGGTACTTATAAGGTGAAAACCTGCCTGTATAACTCACTGAGCTTAAATTTCATCATGTAGAAGTCAGGTCTGCACACAGCAATCTGTATCAAAGGGCTCATTATCTGATTTATGAACTCCCCAGCCCAGACTGTCATCCTTCCCTTGTTACCCTGTGATTTGTAGGCAGTGCCTTTTGAAACTGACTTTGCAGGCCATAAAGCATCAATATTACCTGGGAAATAAATAGAAATATATGTTCCTGGACCCCAGTCCAGACTTACTGAATAGTAAACGATCAGGTGAGGCCGAACAACTTTCATTGTAATTCTGGAACCAGCACGTGAAAGCACCATTCACGTCTCTGTATGACGATGAGGATAGGAAAGATGAAACACTGAAAGCTGTCCTCCATTAGCCACTGGGATGCTTCTTAGAGAATGATTTAGGGATGCTAGTAAAATCCACAATGAATGAAAATTAATCTTTTGTTAATTTAATAATTTACTAATTATTAGAAAATTAATTTTTTCTAAGGTTTCAGTTTACTTGTCTGCGAACTGATATAATGACAAAGAACTTCTCAGGAAACAAAACATTCCTTGCAGGATAGGATGGGGCGGGTTGGATGTAACCCAGCATGGCCCACTTCATGTTTCAAAATTCTAAGTCTGTAAAATAGCACCATGCACAAGCCTTCCTGTTGGAGCCAACATTAATGGGTGATTCACCAGAAGTCACCAGGGTGACCCTGAAGTGTGGCAACCAAGCACCTTGCTCCTCACCCGTCAGGTATTTACGGAGTTCAAGTGCAGAGCTCACGAAGACGAAAGCCGACTTCAGAGTCCTGCTTTCTTCCGCCCCTGAGGACTTCTCAAAACCAGCAGCCGTAAAGACTACAGCTGCACCCTTGAGCCAGCTGCTGAGGGCCATGGACATACCTGGGTCATTTATAAGTTGTTTTAAGTTGGCTCATGTATTTATTTTTTTACTTACTAATAAAAAGTCTCACTATGAAGCTGTGGCTGACCTGGAACTCACTATACACACTAGGCTGGCCCTAGACTCACAGAGATCCACCTGCCTCAACTTCCAGAGTGTTGGAATAAAATGCATGTACCACCATGCCTGGCGGGATTTTTTATTCATCTATTATGATGACTACTGTAGGAGAACACACGTGTAATGGCACACATGTGGAAGTCAGCGAACCACTTTATGAAGTGAGTTTTCTCCTTCCACTTTTACATGGGTTCCAAGCATTGGATCTAAGTCGTGACTTGTACAGCAAGTGCCTTTACCCACTGAGCCCTCTCACTAGCCCCAAAGTTGCTACTTTTTAACTAAGATGTAACATTTACTTATAAAGTAAGAAACAAAAACTAACCCCCACCTCCATAAAAAAAATAGCTTAAAAGACTGTCTGGCATGTTAAATTCCAGTATAAATCTGGTTCACATCAGAATTGTCAGAAATATTTCAAAATCATGATGCTCCTGAAATCACAAGTTCCAAACTTTGTTAGCCATGTAAGACTGTGACCAGAGAAAGCCTCCCAAATCTTCTTCAGATCTCTCCAGGAGCCAGATGTCCAGCTCCGTAGATACAGGTGGGAAACCAGGACATGTGACCAGAAGAAATAAACAAGTGGCTTCCTGTGCTCTCATTGCATCTCATCTTATTTACTTGTTAATTCATCCAAAGATGAACCCATTCCGTGAGTGGATTTGAGCAGAGCCAAGGAGCCTCAGACTGAAGCCTGATTTGGCCTTCTCTATAGCCCAAAGGAGAAACAAAGATATTTGGAGCATTTTTGTGGTTAGACAGGTGGTATGAGAGGGTTCTAGAATGGTTTTATAAGTTAATAAGAGTTACTTTTCTCATTGCTAAGAAGACACACACACACACACACACACACACACACACACACACACTAGAACAGAAGGTTGACTGTTTGAGAGTCACAATCTGAGAGTATACTTACTCCCCACAGTGGAAGGTCCTGGCAGCTGGAGGATGAGGCCGTTGGCTACAAGGTTGCACTTCCAGGAAGGAGGCAGAGGGATGAGGCTGGAGATTGTCTTCATTCACCTTTATTCAGTCAGGGACCACAGCAAATGAGGGTAGATTATCCCACCCTAATTACCCAGCCTAGATACTCACAGACATTCCCAGAGGTTTGTCTCCTAGCTGGTAGGTCCTGTCAACTTGACATTATTAGCCATCACAGAGAGGATCTGAATTTAAAGAACAGCCTGCCGTGCTAGATCAGCCCTGTGTGGATCAGCCCGTTGAGTAGACTGCTCACCCTCTCTAGACAGCTCTACTAGAATGGAAGTATCACACCATCACCATGTCATGAAGCTGAGACAGCATTTGAGGTTACTTCCTGTACCTCTGTGTTCAGTAGAAGATACTAGTCTGAGATGTTGAAGGTCACGGGTCAAATCACCATGGAATCCTAGGCCCACAGAAAGAGGCTGAAGGTCACCTGCCTGCCGTGGAGCTCCAAGATTTCAGAGAACCTGTCTGTCAGGAGGAGCAGTTAGCCTGCTAAATCCAGTCCTCCCCGAGTCCCCCGGTGACATTCATCAAAATAGCCTCAAAACAGGAAACCCTTTCTAATGTTACTAAGCTTGAAAACAAAGAGTACACTGTTTGCATTTTTTTTCAGTGCTATTTGACCTTCCTTGCTGCTTAAACGTTTTGTTTGGTTGATTAGTTTTTAGTTTTTTGTTCCTTACCAGGAAGGCCAATTTTTACTGGAGGCACAAAATCCGGCAGTAGAAACACTTAAACTTTTATGGAGTGAGAAAGCTCTTGAAGGATTTTGTTGTTGTTCATCTAAAACCTTATTTTGGCTAAATACATAGAAGCTTACTTTTCATCCTAGTATTGCATGTGACACTGTCTGTCAAGTTCCTTCTAAACAAAGTGAGTCATGGCTGCTCTGCCATGAGATGCCTGTTCCCATACTTGGGTATGTCTTGTTGGCATCTAATCTCTATTTTTACCCCCTTGGAAATAGCTAAGTTTATTATTAATGTGCCATTGATAGACATAAAACCCAACAGTCCCCTGCCCCAGCAAGGAAGTTGAAAAATCGTTATCAGAAAGATCCTATGTTAGGGAGTCAGAAATCCTGTGGCATGCCCTTCTGCTTTGGTACCCAGAAGAGAGTGTGAGCCTCTTCAAGACTTCCAAAGCTTCCGGGAGTCCATGGTCATTTTGGGAGGTCTCCTCGGGGTTCTGCCTGGTAGTCCCTCTTGGTGTCGAGTGGTAACTTACAAGAGGTTGTCCACACTAATTCTGTAAGAATTCGACACGTACTTCCACTCCAACCCTTGGTTCCTTGACTTGTATAGACGTCAGCCTCGAACAGCGCGGGCCTTAGACCACAGCTTTAGCGTCACCTCACGCCTTTTCTTGTCCTTTTGAATGTTGAGTGCTTCAGCCAAGGCCCCCAGAGTCTCCTCCTTGGGGCAGCAGTCTTTCTCTGAGTGCTTTATTTTAGCTCCTGGAACTGCTCATAGGTGAGTCCAGAGTTGTCTCCATCTCAGTTACTTCCGTCTTTCAGCGCTTTCTAATCTGCATTTCTAAGCAATTGTCTAGGAAATAAATGTCAGTACGTCACTAAAAATTCTCACTTGGTGAGTTGGGTGATAGATCACTTCCTTTTATCAATTAAAATATATGCAGCTTGCTCAGAAGAATATAGTGATCGTAACGTGTAATTATGCCTCTTTGCTAGGGCCAATAAGATTCTAGACAAGAATCAAAGTGGGAGACTGAAGAGATGACCATGAGGGGAAGAGTCCTTGCTGCTCTTGAAGAGAACCTGAGTTCATTTTTTAACACTACCTGTAACTCCCACTCCAAGGGACTCTGACTCCATCTTCTAGTCTGCAGGCATCTGCACGTGAGCATGTGCATATACACCACACACACACAAATAAAAACGAACATTCTTTTAAATGGAAGTGGTAAATAGCCCATATAACTATCAAAGAGAGATTGAGTGGCAGGAGGCAGAAAGGAAGTATCAGTTCTCAGTTCTGTCCGGGCCGATGTGACTCTGAGCCATCTTGGGTGAAAGCAGTAGGCTTTCCTGTACAAAATTCCTAGCAGCGAAACTTCTCTCAACAGAGCCACTGTGTTACTGAGAACGTAAAGTTTTGGAGCACACCTAGCTTAGATAAAGTAAGAAATAATGTATCTAGCTATAGTAGGTGATTGTCTAAGGCTGCTGTAAGTTAACTTCTCCATATGCAAAGACATCATAACCAAGACAAGTTGCAGAAGATAGTTTACTTGGGGCTGAAGGTTAGAATCCATGGGCACGAAACTACATCAGCTCAGTTCACAGCTCACATCCCAAACCTTGATCAGGAGGCTCAGAAAGCAAATCAGAACAGCACATATCTTTCTGAACCTCAGAGTCTGAGTCCCACTCCCATCCTCTCACTTCCTCCATCAAGGCCACACCTCCTAATCCTGACGAAACAGCCAACAGCTGGGGACAAAGTGTCCAGGTACCATAGACTCATGCAGGCCACCATAGCTTTCTATCTGCCCAGACGCTTGCCTCAGAGCTGCAATATCACCTGACCCTGAATTTCTTTTAGATGAGGCAAGAAGGAATAAGAGGGAGTGGGGTGGCTAAGTGTCCACAAAAAGAGCAGACTCCATAGGGAAGCCTTCAAGGCAACATGAAGACTGCCAGCATACATTTTTAGAGAACGCTTGATTTCCACTTAACATGGACTCCGTGGACCTCTATTTTCCTAACATGGAAAAGGCAAACGAGGCAGCAGAAGTTCGGGCAGAGGACATATCACAGTGAATTCATGCATGAATGGAAACGTGAAGACGATCCATGAAAACTGCCTCTGGTTTGGAGTTAGCGGTAGAGGGACTGGAAGCAGTAGAATTCAGGGATAGCAGGCACAAGAAGGTGCATCTTCCGGGATGCGAACAACCCAAGTGTCTTTGGTCAGCCAGTGCACACCGAATGAACATGTTTAATTAGCCCTGGAAAGCGATGATGGAAGGTTAGCTCAGTGACAGACCAGTGTGGGCGAGCAAGAGTGGCAAACAAAGTAGACATCTGGTGGTTAAGTGAGAAAAGTCCTCAGGACACCTCTTGCCTGGGGAAAGAGGAGGGAGGACTGGAGATAAAGTTTCAGGTGACAGACGTCAGCGTCCAGTATGATTCATGTCCAGTATGTCATACTTGGTCCATGACTCCGAGGTTTGGAAGTTTGAGGTGCCAATGGTGGAGACATGGTTAGGGGGACAAGTTACAGTGACTGTAGTTTGTAGTCTGAGTGGAACACATGTTGGCACAGCTCTGACTGTAACCAGGCTCCTGTGAGCATGAGATAAGGCCACGGGGTGAAGAGAAAATGGCCGGAGGAGATCTAAGGTATCAAGAGGCAAATTGTTTTGTTTTTAATTGTTGTTTATTCATTTTGCATGTGAGTGCCAGGACAAGTTTTGGAAGTTAACCCTCACTTGTTGAGGCATTTTCTCTTGCTGTCTTACTGTGACATCCTAGCACGCAGCTTCTGGGTGATTCCCATGACCCTGCCTCCCATCTCCCTGTAGTACTACTGGCATTGCAGATATGCACAGGGCTTCACACACACACACACACACACACACACACACACACACACACACACACACACACACGGCTAGCTGTTCTCTGAAGGAGACTTTGTGGACCAAAGAATGAGGTAGATTCTGCCCTCTGAATCTGGCTTTTGGAAGGCAGGGGAAAACATCACAACTTGTTTTCTTTCCCAAAGCCTGGTAAGAGTTACTCCTATTTTTAATGTCTATAATTTGTTTTACAGGTCTGCTTGGACTTTGGAAATGGAATTTACTTAGAGGTAAGGAACTAAGGGGGATTTGGGGGACCCAGTGCTCTAGTTTTCTAGTGGACAGATTCGCTGTGCCTTACTAAATTGGGAATCTACCCTCCCTTAAACCTGGATCTTCCTATTCAAACAAGCACAGAAGGACACACATCAAAGGATGCTCAGTACATATTCTATGCCTAAATCAATCAATCAATGCCTTGCCAGGCTTGGTACACATGTTTCTTTGGTCTTATCACTCAGGATAAGTCTCTTGTAAGGATAAGGCAGGTGTGTCTCTGTCAGTTGGAGGCCAACCTGGTCAACATAGTGAGCTGAAAGTTCATTCCCATGAGTATGAACTTGGAGATCATGGAAACTTTTTCCTGAGCCATTAATGAGAAATGAGTAAAGACTGGGATTTCTACAGATTTACATCTGTAAATGTTCTCATCTGTTTCTTAGTGTGAGAGTGAGTCAGAGAGAGACAGAGAGAGAAACAGAGCAAGCATGAAGTTAAGAGGGAAGAAAGTGGGGAGGATCTGGGAGGAGATAAGGGAGGGGAAAGATAATTAAAATACAGTACATGAAAATTTGTAATTGAAAAAATGTTTTAAATCACGGTCACATTATATTAAGAAAAAAATCATATAGAACAGAGAAATGAATGACAGTGTATCTTATAATAAAACACATGCTACTTAGTACAACAGGACAGGTAGAATGGTGGGTGAACCGGCCGTCACACAACCATTTCTAGGACCACAGCATGTACAACCTTCCCTGGAAGGCTCTAATTTATATCGCCAGTTTCTGAAGAGTAAATCCTAAAACCTGCAGGTGTGTATTTTTAATCCAAAAGTCATCACAGAAAGTGAATCTTAGCTGTCAGCTAATAAGAAGGAAAGTCCTTGACTGGCATTGTTTCTAACCTGTGAGAGTTTAGGGTGTTTGTCAGCCTTTTGTCATCCTCACTGTCTTAGTTAGGGTTTTACTGCTGTGAACAGATGCCATGACCAAGACAACTCTTATAAAAGGCAACATTTAATTGATGTTGGCACAGGCTCAGAAGGTCAGTCCATGTCATCAAGGTGGGAACACGGCAGCATCAAGGCAGGCATGGTGCAAGATGAGCTGAGAGTTCTACATTTTCATCTGAAGGCTGCTAGTGGAAGACTGACTTCCAGGCAGCTAGGATGAGGATGTTAAAGGCCACACCTTCTAATAGTGCCACTTCCTGGGCTGAGCATATACAAACCATAACACTCACTTTGGAAATCTGCTTTAACTATAGAGAGCAAACTCTGCCACTTTAACAGCTGGGCGGCTTTCCTCATGTGCCTGTGGAGCTTAGTAGAACACACACATTTCCTTTGTAAAGGTGAAGCTTAAAAAATCTTTGAAATGTGTGAGGTTAAAGAGATGGCTCAGTGGTTAAGAGCACTCGCTGCTCTTCCAGAAGACCAGGTTCAGTTCCAGTGCCCACATGACAGTTCACAGCTACTCGTAACTCCGGTTCCAGGAGATCTGACTCCCTTGTAGTAACGCACTTAAAATAAGAATTAAATAGATTATTTAAAAGTTTTGAAGTGTGTCTTATTTTGCACTATTTTTTAATCGTATTTATTTTAACTAATACCTTAATATGTGTGTTATTTTTAAGTTTAGGAAATTCCAGAACATCTCACCAAAGCTTTGGGGGGTGTGCTAACTAAAGGCAATTCTGTTAACAGGTTTTCAGCACTGGAAGTGAAAACAAACTGCTCCCTAAACGCACTCACTTGGTTCGTCAAAAGAGGGCCTGGATCACTGCCCCCGTGTCTCTTCGGGAGGGAGAAGACCTCTCCAGAAAGAACCCAATCGCCAAGGTACCAGCTACAAAGGAGTGTGGTGTGTGCGTTGGACGGGTGGTTAAGGCTGTGGCGTATGAAAATTACTAGGTCCACTTTCCAGTATCAGGTGATTCTTAAAAATATTGAAGATGTGTTTGAGAATGACCAGATGACTGTCACTTACCTCTTAACAAAAAATGCAGAAGACACAGCATCAATCATATATGATTTTAGGATCCGATTCAGCTACAACTTGAGGAATCTGATGTTGGGTCAGCCTTAGTCTAATAAAAAAAAAAACTTACAATATTCAAAAGAGGGTGATATCATTAAGAACAAGCAGTGCCTGTCGTCTAGAATTCATGATTCACAGTTCTCTTTTCTCCCAGGAGGACTCCAATTCTCAAATAAAGTTCATGGCAGTATCAGCATGGAGTTCTCAATCCCAACGTGAAGTTAGCTGTTCAAACCTGGGTCTGCAGCCCCTCCTGCTGGTCTCTTAAAGCTGTTCTTTACAGTCTGAGCAGTTCTGTGACCAGCACTGTGAGTCCATCTAGGCCGGTGGGGGACTGTTGAGTGACCCTTCCCAGGGTCAAAGACCAAACACAGTTATTTACATGATGTATAACAGTAACAGGATTACAGGTGTGACTTAGCAGTGAAATAGTTTTATGCTTGGGGGTAACCACAACATGAGGAACTGTGTTAAAGAGTCACACAGTTGAGAAAAACAGGCCTAGGACTTCTCTCTGTGTGTGTGTCTCTCTCTCTCTCTCTCTCTCTCTCCCTCTCTCTCTCTCTCTCCCTCCCTCCCTCCCTCCCTCCCTCTCTCTCCTCTCTCTCTCTCTCTCTCTCTCTTCTTCCTCCCTCCCTCCCTCCCTCCCTCCTTCCCTCTCCTTCCCTCCCTCCCTCCTTCCCTCTCTTTCTCTTTCTCTCCCTTTCTCCCTTTCTTCCTCTCTCTCTCTCTCTCTCTCTCTCTCTCTCTCTCTCTCTCTCTCTCTCTCTCTCTCTCCTGTGTCTATTCATTATTTTCACACTGCTTTAGTAGGAAGCCTCACACTCATGTGGAGGTCAGAGAACAACCGTGGACAACTGTAGAGTGTCTCTCGTGTGTGTGTGTGTGTGTGTGTGTGTGTGTGTGTGTGTGTGTGAACAGCCGTGGACAACTGTAGAGTGTCTCTCGTGTGTGTGTGAGTGTGTGAGTGTGTGTGTGTGTGAACAACCGTGGACAACTGTAGAGTGTCTCTCGTGTGTGTGTGTGTGTGTGTGTGTGTGTGTGTGTGTGTGTGTGTGTGTGTGTTCCTGGGACTGAACTCGGGTCATCAGGCAAAAGTCGTCTTGCTGAGCATCCTTTGTGTTTTAACAGCTTTACACATATTTGTAATGTTTGTTATTTCCCTCCCTGCCACCCTCTGGCTCTCCCTTTCTTTCCCTTTCTTCCTACATTGTCCCTAGTGGCTGACTGTTAGAGGATACTACCTCCAACAGCCACAAACAGTCCTGAGTTCCTCGGGACACATGGAACTTGTGGGCCCTGCTTCTATCCAAAGTGGAAAGGGTAAATAAAAGACCCTCTAGCAATTACTATCCACTGTATCCCTAAGACAGCACAAACCATCAGCATCTCTTCAGTCCACTGCCTAAGTCCGGGACGCCTCTGCCTCTCGCCTGTCCTTCTGCTTTTACTCTTGCCAAATCCTCACCCACAGGAACCCTTTCTCTAGAATTAGCAAGAGCAAACTTCTGAGAAGACAAACCCCCACCATGGTCCGTGGGAGCTCACGGGACTGCCGGCCTTGGCCTCTCTCCACCTTGGATTCCCACCCTCCGTCTTACTGCCTCTCTGACACAGTTCCCATGAGGCTTTGTCCTCAGTGCTCTCAGTCCTGCCTGTGCCCTGTGTGTGCAGGGGCTGTGCAGTAACTATGTAAATGTTTATTCACCTGCACCCAAGGTTGATCTGCAACTTTCCAGTTGTATCTGTAAGAGAAATACAATCACAGAATCAAAGACAATAGTTTCCTTTATCTAGGACCACGTCATTTCTTTTTTAATTTTTTTAAACATAACTAGTGTTTTTTTTTTTATGTTTTCCCACATGAGTGTGTGCTTACCAAGTGCACACAGTGCCCAGGAAAGCTATAGGAGGGCATTGGACTCCCTGGAACTGGGGTTACAGACACTTGGGAGCCACCATGTGGGTGCTGGGACTGCAACCCAGGTCCCCTGCAAGAGCAGCCAGTGCTCTTAACCACTGAGCCATCTCTTCAGCCCCATCCACACTGTTTATGGAAAACCTTCTAAAATCTAGACTTTCACTGTGGCTCCTCTCATCCAACTGACGCTTAAGAGTTTAACAGGTCTTTTCTGTTCTTATTCATCTTAATTACAAAAGCCGTTAAAAGTAAAATTTTCACAAAAAGCAAGGGGTTGGAGAGGTAGCTCAGTTGGGAAAGCGCACATGCTGTTCTTCCGGAGGACCCGAGTTTGGTTCCCAGCACCTCATGTGGCTCACAACTGCCTGTAACTACAGCTCCAGGAGACCTGACGCCTTCCTCGAACTCACATACACAAACTTCCCCACCCCTATCCCACTACATAAAATTCACCTTTAAAATTACTTGACACAGAAGGCAAAATATCTCAGAAAATTGTCACACCTTCCAAACTCACCCCCTAAAAGCAATACTCTCATAGCAGACACCCCCCAGTGCATGCTGGGAAACATGGGAAAAATGTGTCATTAATCCTGAGGTTTCAGGATGCAGAGCTGGATGGGCAGCTAGGGACCAATGTCTTTGATGATGAGTGACAGCAGACGACAGAAAATGAGAAGCCTGGGGACAGCACACAGGGAAATGCAATGAATGCAAACGTGGGTAGAAGTAAGAAGATCACTCACGGAGAATAAAGAGGCTGACTGGAGGGGACCCAGAGTTAGAGACAACATTGATTCGTTCCAGTATTTATCCCCTTCAGAGAAGGTGCCTGGCTGTATTCACCCTTATCTGGGAAGATTCTGTGCTCATAGCTTCCTGGCAGGTGACTGGATTTATGAAAGTTATTTTCAATTCTAAAGTTACTGGATGAATCAAATTTAAAATATACTCCCAGCTCTTGGGAGATAAATTCGGGAGGATCAGGAGTTCAGGTCATCCTCGGCTACATAGCAAGTTGGAGGCTAGCCTGAGCTATGTGAAATCCTATCTCGTAAAACCTACTTCCTGTGAATGTAGCTCAGTAAGAGCTCTCCACTAGCAAGCATAAGTTCCTGGCTTCTGCCCTAGTACACCAAAGGGGGGAAAAGTCTTCTTCCCCCACAAGCCATAGCCTGACTATATCTTAATCCCACAATAGTCCTAAAAGGGGAGCGTTGTCCTATTCTCCATTTCACAGATAAGAAAACTGAGTACCCCAGTGGAAGAGGATGTACTTGATCCTGCTACATGTTGATGTCCAAGGGTGGAGTGATAACCAAGAGGGCCTCCTCCTTGAGAAGGGGAGAGGGTAGTGAGGGGAAGGATTAGTAAGTGTGGGGCTGGGAGGAGAGGAGGAGGTGGGGGGCTGCAACCAGGATATAAAGTAAAAGAAAGACAGGAAGGAAGGAAGAAAGGAAGGAAGGAAGGAAGGAATAAGGAAAAGAAAAATCTGAGGCCCAGGGATGGTGAGCAGCTAGCCAGTATAATACCCTTGTGTGTGCTGAGACAAGATTAGAACTTGGTTCCGTGACACCAGGCCACCTGCCTCCTGTCCATAGCACAACTCCTTCAAAAGGACGTTGTCATTAAATGTTTTCACATAAAGTACAAAAGTTTTAAGTTGAGGCATTTTTCTCATCTTTTTATGTTAGATACACTCTGACCTTGCAGAAGAAAAAGGGATAAAGATCACCTACAAGTACACTGGAAAGGGAATTACAGCGCCACCTTTTGGTATATTTGTCTACGATAGAAACACAGGGGAACTGAACATCACCAGCATTCTTGACCGGGAAGAAACACCATTTTTTCTGGTAAGAAGGAGTAATTGTACCTTTATTTGCACTTCTTCTCTGGTGATAATTATGATTTGTTTGTGGTTATAAAACAGTTATATAGCAATTGATCTACCGTAGCAAATCTGTTCATATTCATGTCAACAATCCAGCTGACAGGCTACGCCTTGGACTCCAGAGGAAACAACCTGGAGAAGCCCTTAGATCTACGCATCAAAGTTCTGGACATCAATGACAACGAACCAGTGTTCACACAGGAGGTGTTTGTTGGGTCCATTGAGGAACTGAGTGCAGCACGTAAGAGTGTTTTTCTTCTTTTAGTTCTATGTGTGTGCTTGTTCATGTGTGTACCACTTGCGTGCAGGTGCAGGTGAGGGTCAGAAGAAGGCATCAGATCCCCTGAAACTAGAGTTACAGACATTTGCAAGCCACCACCTGATGCACGGACGCTAGAAACCAGTCCTGATTCCTCTGCAAGAGCAACCAGTGCTCTTAACCATGAAACCTTCTCTCCAAACCAAGATTCCTTTCTTTTTAGGCTTTGGGGATATACAACCAGATCATTTACTCCCCATATTTAGAAACACAAAATTCTATCTTTTAGCAAAAGTAGAGTATCACTCACTGGAAGTGTGATAATTATAAGCCCCTGACTCCAGGCTCGGGCCTCTGTTATAACTGTAAATTTATAAGACCTTAAGAATCATGATCTTTCAGAGAGATGGTAGACTGACATACTGTTGTGTTCTAGTCTCCATAGCAACTAATGAAACCTGCTCTATAAGGGGAAGTTGGCTGTAGATACTATGCAAAACGGACAGGGCTGTGTCCCAGTAAAACTTTACGAGTAAAGTAGCCTCCTGGTTTTGGGCTACTGTGGGGTGTCGTTGACCTCAGATTTATATTTTACTATGTGCTGACAACGTTGTTCCATGCGCTACTCTCTCTAAGACCCAAAAGAGATTTCTCTTTGAACATAATAAAAAGAATAGTGGTACTTCTCCTAACATGTTTGCATCCAGGGCATGAATGGGTCTCAGCCTTGGCTAGTAGATCAAATGTGTGGCCCTGATATAACAATTTTTCACTTATTTTTTTTCTCTACTATTTTCATGCATGGAAGCCAGAGAACAACCTGTGAGGTTCAGTCCCCACATCCCACCATGTGGTCCCGACTTAGTTCAGCAGACTTGGCAACAAATGCCTTTACCCCTGACACCTCGTTTTTGATAGTGGTTTAGTGACATTCTGATAAGAACCTCAGCTCCTTGCAGGAAACAGCTGAAAAAAGAAATAAACCAGGAACTGATTTAGAAAAGCACTTACCTCCGATGCCTTCCTTCCCCATGGCAGATACACTTGTGATGAAAATCAGTGCATCAGATGCAGATGATCCGGATACCCTGAACGCTAAAGTTTCGTACAGAATCGTCTCTCAGGAGCCTGCAAATACTCCCGTGTTCTACCTAAATAAAGACACGGGGGAGATCTATACGACCAGTTTTACTTTGGACAGAGAGGTAAGATAATGTCACCGGTCACCCTCTTTTTTTGCCCTCTCGAGTTTCTCCACTCCCTCAACTTTTATGTTCCAGTCTTAATTTGCTCTGTATTCCTCACTCCCGGAATGACTCTAAGGACTATTATGTAGGGCTGTGCTGCCCTATACGACAGTTACAAGCAGCTTTCAAGCTCTTGGAATGGGAGCAGTCCAGATCGACCAGCACTGTGCTCATACTGACATGGGCTTAACACCGGGTTGGGAAAACTTGGCATGAAGACTACAATTTTGCCTTATGACTCAGACATGAAGCACAGCTCAGCCATTGGAGGACAGAAGCAGGAAACTCTTAGCAAGTGCAAGGCCAATCAGTTCTACATAAGCAATTCCGGTTATACTTAGCTTAAGACGTAGTGAAACTCTGTTTCAAAATTAACACCTAGCATGGTAGCACAGGCTGTGAATCCCAGCATTCTGGAGGCAGAGGCTGCTGGGTCTCCATGAGTTCCAGGTCAGCCTGGGCTACATAGTGAAACAGTCTCAAAAACAAAAAGGAGAATTAAAAGTTTCATAGTAGAGAAAAGTCTTTCTTTAAATCTTAAAAAAAATGAAAAAGAAAATTTGAGTCGTTTCCTAGGAAGATTATTCTCTCAAACATTTTATTTTGATTTCAAATATTTTTTTTTATGTATATTGGTCTTTTGCTTGCATGTGTGTCTGGCACCACACCTGTAGAGGTCAGGAGAGGGTGTCAGACCCCCTGGGACAGCAGTTACAAAGCAGCTGTGAACTCTTCTCTGGGTGCTGGGAACCAAACCAGGGTTCTCTGAGAAAGCTTCCAGTACTCCTAACCATTGAGCCATCTCTTCAACCCCTAATTCTGGTTTAATTAAAGGGGAAATCGATAACCATTGTGGGTGGTGCCATCCCTAGACTGGTACTTTTGGGTTCTATAAGAAAGCAAGCCAGGGGAAGCAAGCCAGTAAGTGACATCCCTCCATGGCCTCTGCATCAGCTCCTGCTTCCTGGCCTGCTTGGGTTCTGGTCCTGACTTCCTTTGGTGATGAACAACGATATGGAAGTATAAGCTGAATAAACCCTTTCCTCCCCAACTTGCCTCTTGGTCTTGATGTTTGTGCAGGAATAGAAACCCTGACTAAGACACCTGGAGTATCTTGTAAACAAAATAATCCACACTGAAACCCTGAGAGGCAAATCCAGCCCTTATTCCTATCTTACACTTGAGTAAACTGAGGCTCAAAGATTAAGTGACTGTCCAGCCAGGAGCTTCAAAGACACAGCTCCTCTCCATCCATTGAGTGATTCTGTCCCACCCGGGACCCTCCCTCACTGATGTGACTACTGAGTCCCTTAAGCCTCAGCACACTCAATGTAGCTCTAGTCAGGAGGCCACATATACAAAATGGGTCCCATTTTCTGCTTTATGCTTCATGCTATGCTGTGGTTCTTATGTTTTCTAGTATAGCTAAGGACGACCAGGAACCCCTGTCCCTCCTTCCTCCTCCTCCAGAAAAGGGTACACAATTTTTGGTTTGAGATTTTTTTTAAATGTTTTGAATGGCATTTTTGGCATCTCGGTGCATCTGTTGGACATGTTTCTAGTCTGGAGCCCAGCCAAGTCTTCCTGACTTAACTTAAATAACAAGTATAAGAGAAAAACAGAAGCAGCTACACACCTCCAGGACAGAGCAGACTGCAGCACGAACAGTCCACCTTTGTTTGAAAAACTCATCTCCTGGTGACGTAGTTGAGGGCTGTCTGAATCTCTCTGCTCTTTTTCTGCCCCTCCATAAAAGCTCTGATTGTATGTAAATTATAAATAGCATCTCCACTGCAGTAGACAATGTCTACAGAAGTTACTTATGAATGAACTAGACGGCAGTCCATCTCCTAAAGATAAAGTGAACCAAAACCAGAACTGCGTCTTCTGGAGCTATTAACAACCACCTTGGATGGGTCTTCTTCATTTTCCCTTGTTCTTCAGGAACACAGCAGCTATTCCTTGACAGTGGAAGCGAGAGATGGTAACGGGCAGATAACAGACAAACCAGTGCAACAGGCTCAAGTTCAGATTCGTATTTTGGATGTCAATGACAATATACCTGTGGTGGAACATGAAATGGTAACTCCGTTTTATAGTAAACTTACTATTTCTTGAATCTCAACTAAAAATACATCCTTGCACTAATAAAAGCTGTGTTTGTGTTCTGCAGTACGAGGGGATAGTGGAAGAAAACCGGGTCAATGTAGAAGTCATGCGGATCAAAGTGACTGACGCAGATGAAGTAGGCTCCGATAACTGGCTAGCTAACTTTACGTTTGCATCAGGAAATGAAGGGGGCTATTTCCACATTGAGACTGACACGCAGACGAATGAAGGGATCGTGACCCTTGTCAAGGTAAGCTGTGAGTGTCCGCCGCCAGCGTGGGACTGTGGCTATAGGAGAGACTAACATGTTTTGAGTCCCATCCTCTCTGGTGCTTCACAAGGATATCAACCGGTAACAGAGTTGCTCAGAATCAGAAACATCTTTCCTGGTGCAAGTCACAGTGAAAGAAGAAGTCACGCTGTAGTTCAGAGCCAGATCAGGAACTCAGATCTCTGGCACACAACCTTGCATAGTACACTTTGAGGCAGCATAAGCTTGATGGGCCAGGGTTCAATTACTTCAGAGAAAACTTTACTATGATTTTACTGCCAAGTATTGTAAGGACTGCAGCTTGAAAGAAAGTAACCTGCTCTTCCTGTGCTTTCTGGTTATCAATGAACGCAAAATTGAAATAAGTAGTCATTCTGATCATCAGGGAATAGCTCAGTGATAGATGGCTTGCCTAGCGTGTGTGTGGCTCTAGGTTCAATTCCCCAGAACTAAATAAGTTAAAATTTGGTTGGATATAGTGACGTGAACCTATAATCCCAGCACTTGAAGGGGAAACTGTTAAAAATTCAAGGACAATCTAGGCTATATTCTAAGTTCCAGGTCAGCCTGGGTTATAAAGTGAGGCCCTGACTTTGAAAGAAAAAAACAAAGAAAGAAAATGTGGATACATCCACCTCTCAAAACCTCCACAGAACTTTTTAAACAAATATTCTAAAATGGATTTGTCTATGTAACAAAATAAGGAGTAGCATTAATATATTGTCATTAACTATTAGACTTAACCCGTTTCTAAAATAAAAAGTAACAACTTTTAAATAATATTTCCTTAAGCTGCAGATAAAAATTAATTGCCGAATTGTGTCTCTCAACTTATATGTATGTTTACTCGTATGAATATATATTATAGAAAATATATGGTGTGTGTGTATATATATATACATATATATATTAGGTAAATCTGAACGTATGATGTGAGATGAATGTGTTAATAGAAAAGCTAACTTGAGGTTTCAGTCTCCTCTTAATAATAAGCTATGATATGCATTTAAACAACCTTAAAAGCAGAGATAAAAACTTCACCCTGTGTTTAAAGGGAGGACAGGTTTTTATGATTTGAAGAAATTAGTAATGGCACCAGAGACCAAACAAACTCATTGTATAGAAATAAACACACCTTCAAACCATCAGTTTTAGGTCCCACCAGTGGCAAAACCCAATGTACACACAAGCCCATGGACAACCATGTTTCAGCAGGAGCGGATGAATTATATACACACAACCCCAGGTGGGAAGACAGAATTCTCATACACATGGAAAGAAACAGTGGATAAATGACAGACAGACAACGCATCTACAAAAAAGGGATACAGTTACTTGAACCAAGAGAGATGTAGATGAAAGAGACCAAAATTGGCTGGAGATGCACAGTAGGCAGACTGCTTGCCTGGCATGCAGGCTCTGGCCATGTGGTCAGTGCTACCAGCACCATAGCAACCAGGCACAGCGCGGAGGCACGAGAAGGAGAATCAAGAAGTTGAAGGTGGTCCTTGGCTACACAGTCAGTGTGAAGCTAGCCTGTGGTACGTGAGATTCTGTCTCAAAGGCCAAAATGTTTTAAGTAAAATTATTATAGAAAAGCAATAGATTGAAAAACTGCAAATGTGATGTCTCGGATATTGTAGTGAACCTTGGAGTTGGCTCAGACACCCCAAATTCAAGTTCTCAACCCAAAGATTCATTTGCTCCAGAGGGACAAAGGACAGGGAATAAGAAACAAGGACAGGAGACAGGAATAGGGAGAAGAGGATAGAACAAGAGAGAGAGGGCAGGATATTTGCCATAGAAGACAAAGGACTGCCTCTGGACAGAGGAGACAGGCATGGCCCATAGGCAAATGTCGTTTTATAAAGGTTAAAGGGGAAATCCCATGTTAGGATTTTCATCTTAACCTCCACATTAGGTGTTTAATTTTAATGGATTGTTAATTGAGTTGATGGTGGTTTTTGATTGCTGGGCATATTTTGATAGCTAGACATTGGTAGTCAGCTTTAGAAGGAAGAAATGGAAATTTCCAAGTAAAGGAATGGACTTTGGGAGCTGGTGTTTGGTTAGGGCAGAGACAAGAGACTGTGGAACACATTTTACATATCAAAGCAGACCTGGAGTTCAGGTTCTCCCAGCATCCCTCAGTTCCTACCTGATTTACCCTGCCCTCAACCTAGGACTTTCCAGTCTTGTGTCTGGGCTCCCTTTCACCAGAGGCTCCTCCCTATGTAATCCAGACATGTTGGCCTCTTACGAGTGGCTTTCTTCTTATTCTTCTCCTCTTCTTTCTCCTCTTACTCCTCCTCTTCCTTCTCCTTCTCTTCCCCTGCCTCCTCCTCTGCCTCCTCCTTTTCCTCTTCCTCCTCCTCCTCCTCCTCTTTCTTCTCCTCCTCTCCCTCCTCATTTTCTTTCTCCTCTTCTTCCTCCTCCTCCTCCTTTTCCTTCTCCTCCTCCTCTTCTTTTCCCCATGGCTTGCTTAGTCTACTTTCTTATAGAACCCAGGACCACCAGCCCAGGAATGTCCCCACCCACCGTGGATTGGGTCCCTCCCATCAATCACTAATGAAGAAAGGCTCTTCAGGCTTTCTGTAACCCAGTCTTATGGAGGCGTTTTCTTAATTGAAGTTCTCACCTCTCAGATGACTTTAACTTGTATCAAGTTGACCTAAACTCTCCAGCCCAGATACCATGTACCACATCTCCCCATTTATTAAAAAGAAACTCATGGAATGTTACTGAATATTAATTTTCATTAAATGCCCATTAATTTCTTCTTTGGGGGGAAAAACACTTTTGCTTGTTAAAAATAAATATGCTTCTAAAAGTAACTGTGACCTTTACCAAAATAAACTGAAAGTCCTTGCTTGTTGGGCATGGTAGCTCAGACCAGTTAAGGTCAGGAGGAGAGGCAGATCACAAAATGTTCAAAGCTGGTGCATCGTACAGAGTTCCAGGCCAAGAAAGATCTTCATCTTTTTGTCCCTAAGTTAGTAATAATTGTAAGAGCCAGAGGTGGTCCATGACTCAAGGAATGTGTTTCTTTGCACACATGAACTAGCAGAGACTGAGACAGCTTGTGCAAGACCTGTACAGGCTGAAGCCAAGGGGAACGTGGTACAATGTCCGACCCCTCACTGATGGCTGCTGGACAGGGGAACCCAGTTTTCTTTAATGGTGCGACACCTGGCTTATTGACCATGGCCTCATGGCCTCATGGCCAAGAATAACTGGAGAGCAAAAACAGGCTCAGTGGGTTGAGAGAGAGAAAGAACAGAGCTGAGTAAGAAGAAAGTGGGCATGCGTCCGGGAGGAGTTAAGAGATGGGGTTGAAGTTGACCAAAAAATAAAAAATAATAAGAGTGTGTAAGTGTGTGTGTGTGTGTGTGTGTGTGTGTGTGTATGTGTTGTATATGTGTGTGTGTATGTGTGTGATTGTGTGTGTGTGTGTTGTGTATGTGTGTGTGTATGTGTGTGTGATTGTGTGTATGTGTATGTGTGTGTGTGTGTGTGTGTGTATGTGTTGTATATGTGTGTGTGATTGTGTGTGTGTGTGTTGTGTATGTGTGTGTGTATGTGTGTGTGATTGTGTGTGTGTGTATGTGTGTGTGTGATTGTGTGTGTGTATGTGTGTGTGTGATTGTGTGTGTGTGTATGTGTGTGTGTGATTGTGTGTGTGTGTATGTGTGTGTGTGATTGTGTGTGTGTGTATGTGTGTGTGATTGTGTGTGTGTGTATGTGTGTGTGATTGTGTGTGTGTGTATGTGTGTGTGTATGTGTGTGTGATTGTGTGTGTGTGTATGTGTGTGTGTGTGTGTGATTGTGTGTGTGTGTATGTGTGTGTGATTGTGTGTGTGTGTATGTGTGTGTGATTGTGTGTGTGTGTATGTGTGTGTGTGATTGTGTGTGTGTGTGTATGTGCTCATGTGCTCTGGTTCCCCTGCACTAACTCTGGCTTTGTCTCTCCAGGAAGTGGACTATGAAGAAATGAAGAAACTGGACTTGAGCATCCTCGTCACTAACAAAGCAGCTTTCCACAAGTCCATTAGGAGCAAGTACAAGGCCACGCCCATCCCCATCACTGTCAAGGTGAAGAACGTGGTGGAAGGCATTCATTTCAAGAGCAGCGTAGTTTCCGTCCGAGCCAGTGAGGCGATGGACAGATCCAGCCTCAGCCGGTCCATTGGAAAATTTCCAGTGTTTGATGAAGACACTGGACAAGCAGCTAAAGTAACGTAAGACGTGGTTGTGAGTCTATCTCCAGCTTTTAATTACCTCACGTGCCTGTTTTCTGAAATGCCTATTTTTAGGAATGAAATCTAATCAGCTCATTCCTTCAAACCCCAGAATTACTTTGCCAAAGGTCCGAGAAATCAGCTCCTCAAAACTGAGCTTGTCATTGAAGGGGGGAGAGGGTGTCCATCCTGGTAGCCATCCCTCAGCCCCTCAGCCCCTGTGTGGAGGTGGAGGCTACGCTGGTCCCCTCTAAGTCAACTCTAGTAGAGAAGACTGAAAACCATCTCAGAAAATAACTGTAAATTTCCCCTTTCCCAGCACACTATCGAGTGAGGAAGTAGTAGGTAAGGTCAGCTATGTGCTAAGGGTACTGTCTTCTACCTATAATCCAGTACCGTAGAGGAGGCAAAGGAATTCTGAGATTCTGGCCAACTGAGCCACAGTGAGACCCTGTCTCAAATCAGTGAATGAAGAGAAAGTCTTGCTACAAATGCCATGTTACAAACACATGTCTTAATACTGTTTCACATGTCCCAATATGGGAGAAGCATTTTATATACAAATATATGTTGTATATTTTATATCTTTATTTAAGCTGTTTTATTTAGTTCAAGAAGGGGTGAGCTTTTTTGCGTACGCACTTGACCGAATGTCTGCACATCACATGCATTCACAAGCCCACAGAGATGAAAAGAGGGTACAGGACTCCCCGAACCTAGAGTTGCAGGCAGTTCTGAGCCAACCTATGGGTGCTCCCCTAGATCACTGAGCACTCTTAACCACTGAGCCATCTTTCTAGCAAGCTTTACACACCTATGAGCTTAGGTCTGTGTTGATCACAACAGCCGTTGCTTGAAAGATGTGTTAAGAACTGAGTGGATGTTGTCACTGTGCTAAAAGGGCTTCACTGTGTCCAGTCTGTAGTGACAGTGTACACCAGCATACTTCCAAAACCTCAAAGTAAAACTCTGTCTTGGCGCTAGGGCCCCACCCTGGAAAGAACTCTGTACAAAGCTGCTGTTCATGTAGTTGTTAGGGTTGGGTTTTTTGGCAGCTGAGACACAGCTTTGGGGGACTTTCTGTTCAGTGGCAGATATGTCTTCATGCTCATCTGTTTTTATGCCTATATCCCTCGTGCTGGCGCCCCGTAAAACACCTCATCTAAAACTGGGGCCCACTGTGGCAGGAAGGGAAAGCCAAGGAAAGCTCCCCGACTGTTCCCATTTCCGATGGACACATTAGTGAAATCTATCAGCCATAGACTAGATAACCCTTTCCCAATTTAATATTAATAAGCATCTTCCACTGTTGCCTGAAATCTCCTTGTGATCATCTTTACTGATGCTGCCTGTGGGGGCCAAGCTGCGCCTCCCACGTGCGTGGTCTCAATTCCTTCCATTTAAGCCAACCACTAATTCTTAAAGTTGTTTTCACATACTGACAATATCTCAATAGACTATATAGCATAAGCCCGCCTCGCCTGCCATGTGACATTCAAACCCAGGGTGTGTAACAATGTCATATGTACTGGGATAAAGTTAAGTTTGAAAGAGGTACAGATGTTAGTCCCAATATATCCAGAATTAAAAGTGAATTTGGTGTTTGTTTTGTAACAGATATGTAAAAGTCCAAGATGCTGACAACTGGGTCTCTGTGAACTCCACCACTTCGGAGATCAAGCTTGTAAAGATTCCTGACTTTGAATCTAGATATGTCCAAAATGGCACCTACACTGTGAAGGTTGTGGCTATATCCAAAGGTATGTTTAATAAACAGATTTTTTTCCTGTGGTTCAATGCATTTAGACTTTATCTTTCACCACCAGAAGTGTTTGTTCTGACGGTGTATAAATGGCTCATTTCATCAGAGGGCCTGCACAGTTTGCTTACTCAGTGACTTCGCACAGACAGGAGCCTGAAAGCCAACTATAGGAGGTCTCCTCGGTGCTTAGCACCTGCTCCCTATCTGATTGGCTTCGGTACTGAAACTGTGTCCATGGTCAGGGATACACTCAGAAAGTCTGACCTCTCTCCTGCTTGGTTTCAAGATCATCCTCAAAAAACCATCACTGGCACCGTCATTATCACTGTTGAGGACATCAATGACAATTGTCCCATACTGGTGGACTCCGTACGGAGCGTCTGTGAGGATGAACCATACGTGAATGTCACTGCAGAGGATTTGGATGGGCCCCAGAACAGTGGGCCGTTCAGCTTCTCCATCATTGACCAGCCTCCTGGAACGGCACAAAAGTGGAAAATAATGCACCAAGAAAGTAAGCACATCAGCATCTGAGCAGTAAGCGTGATTGATAACTAAGAGTTTATGACGTAGGTTGTTTCTTGGCTCAAATTTTATTACTAGTATAACTTACAGTATATTCTGAGGCCAGGCACAGTGGCACACTATAAAGAATCCTAGTGCTTGGGAGCAGATCCTTGAGAACTCTGTGAGTTCAAGGCCAGATTAGTCTACATCAAAAGTTCCAGCCCCACCAGAGCGCCACAGTGAGACCCTGTATCAAAAATAGTAGTCATGATGATCACGTAGACCATGTGTCTTCTCTCAAATTATACTTCAGAGCATCCCCAATGTGGTCTTTAAGAGGGAAATAAAATGAGTCTGAATTCAAAACCTCCAGTGCTACTTGAGCTCCTCAAGCCAACATGTGCAAAGTAAAGATAGTCTGGCTTGTCTTTAAAAATGTGGAGTTTCCTCCAAGTATCCTTTCAAGTGTTTCTGTCTTAACAAGCTAAAGAAACTGGAACTTTGTTGTGTACAACAGATATAGCTTGTGAAGTGTGTTCTAATCAAAATCACATTTATTGAGCATGTACTATGTGCCACGCCCTCTGCATGCATTATCTCATTTAATCCTTGCTCAGTAACATTGTTTCCTGATGGTGTTAGGATGCTGGCCTAACTAGGATGCAGCAACTTGTCGAAGGACACAAACCTAGTTTGTGGTGGAGACAGTCTGGCAAAGAGTCTGACACGCATGTTAACCTGATGCTAGGACACACGGTCAAATGCCTGTATCTTGCACATAGTCCTCCTCTTGATGTGATCTTTTGGGTGTCCTTGGGACAGTCGCAAATGCAGAAAACTCTGCCCAGAAGACTCTTTAGCAAGCAGTGTTCATTTCAGAAAGGTTTATAACACAATGATCAGCCACTGTCTATAGCTTACCTTAAAATAATTCAGGGAAAGGCTTTGTTTGGTTTCTCTGCCATTTGTTTGGTTTGGTTTGGTTTTTTATTTGTTGTTGTTTGTTTGTGTACTACACACACACACAAATGGGCCTGGCAATCCTAGTACGTAGGAGGCAAATGTGAGAGGATTGTTTTGAGATTAGCCTTGAGTATACATCAAGTTTCAGACACCCTGACCTCCATTTCAAGGCCCTGGCCCAAAGAATTAATGTCAGCAGGACAGCCAGTGGGTAAAGAGTTCCAGGAGCTACCTCTAACCTCCACATGCTGGCCATGGTACAGGAACACACAGATAGAACCACATCTACAGTAAATAAACAAATGTAACCCTCATTGTTTTGGGGGGTTTCCGCTGTTGGTTCTATTTGCTTCATTTCTGAGACAGGATCTTGCTCTGCTGCCTGAGCTGGCCTCAAGTCTGCTGTTGTCCTCCCTCGGCTTCCGGGTGCTAACATCTGTCACTTACTTTGCCTTACTTGGTGTGTCTCCCACTGTATTAAAAGGCTTGTTTAAGTAACATGAAATGCCATTACCAAACTTCTTAACAACAGAAACAAAACAGTAGGTATGTGGAGAGAAGGTGTTGTCAAAAAAGAAAAGGCCAAGATAAAAATCAGACAGGCTTATCCTGAAAAATATCAAAACTGGGGGTGACATCAGACTGTTTCTGCTACATCTCAAACTGCTTTGATAGCTTCTTTCTTCATAGTCGGTTATATAAGTGCCACTGAATGAAAGTGTTATTCACAGAAATGTCATCTCGTGTATTGTCGCATTCCTGTATATGCCCACTGACCGGAGCGTGTGGTGGCTGTTCCTAGCATTTGGTGGACCACACGCATTAGCTAACCTAATCATCATGTGCCCAACCCTGACGCTCTGCTGGTTAAACTTTTGAAATCTGTGGGCACATTTTTGGTGAACTCAGAGAAGGGGCGCTGGGAGGAGCTGGGGAGAAAAACAGCTTCCACCTGGGTCCGAGTTAGGACCCTTTTCCTGATTCATCCCTCCCTTCAACAGCCTCCCATTTTCATTCTCTTTCGTCTGGTCTCCGGCAGGTACCAGTGTGCTGTTGCAGCAAAGCGAGCGGAAGCTCGGGAGAAGTGAGATTCCCTTCCTCATTTCCGACAGCCAGGGCCTCAGCTGCTCGGAGAAGCAGGTCCTTCAGCTCACCGTGTGCAAGTGTCTGAAGGGCGGTGGCTGTGCGGCTGGGCTCTATGACAGTTACGTGGGGTTGGGCCCCGCCGCCATCGCGCTCATGATTCTGGCGCTCCTGCTCCTGCTCCGTAAGTCTTCAGAGCCTGTGTTCCCAGTGCCTTGACTGGTGTTACTAAGTCTTCAGAAAGAACTTGCCACACGCATGTGCCACGTAGGTGTAAGGTTGTTTTTACAGTTTATCCCAATCCAAGAGTGATTTGCACACTCAGCTCACTGCGTCTCCTCTGCCCCCACTCTTTGCTGCTCGACTTGCCTCTGGCCAGCACTGCAGTCAGCCCTTCACTAAGCACCGGGGTATGCCTTCACACTAACAAGCTGTGTCCTGCCAGTCCTGCCTTCCCTCCATTCCGCCAAAGACCCGGCATCCCCTGCAGTTACACTGTACTTGAACTTGGGCAGAGTACCACTTCTAAGACTGCCCAAGCTGTCTCCATGGAAGAGGAGATGTGAATAGGTGCCCTGTTCAGTGCACAGAACTCAACAGTTTACAAGGGACCTCTGGCTCCCAGCTCTGTTTGCTTGGGTGGCTTGACTTACCGTGGAGTCGGATACGCATCTTTTATCCAGAGTTCCATGCCCTGACTTCCCATCCCAGCTTCCCTGAAGGCTAACCTGGCACTAAGCCCTTGACACTTGATTACTGTCGATTTTTAACGACAGTTCTTAGGAGCTGGGTGTGTGGCCCCATTGGAAGAGTGTTTATGTGTCAAGCCTGCGCTCAGCCTCCAGTTACATAACAAGAGATGTGATGGTACAGCTCATTCGGAAACTCAGGAAGTGAGGGAAGAAGGGTCTGGAGTTCAGGATTTTTCTCAGTTACATACTGAGTTCAAGGCCAGCCCGGGCTATATAATACTTTACCTGATAAATTAATTAATTAATAGGTAAATAAATAAATAAATGCAGGCAAAGAAAAGAAAATGGTACTCACTAAGTCAAAGGTGAAATGAAGTACCAGAGATAACATACTGTTGTTGTAAATATTAAAAAGTGATAACCTTTTATTCCACACTAGTGCTGGCAAGTGTAAGGCAATATGGCACTGTGGGACATCTTTATCCTAGCGGCCCCACACCTCCTCTAAGTACTCAGAGACCCCGGCTTCTTTTGACCTAGGTGTGATCCACTCTGCCCGAGCCTGCTTCAGTCCCGGTGGTCCACAACCAACTTCCTCTTGGTGTGTTGTTACCAAGCTTTGCACACACACATCCCAACTCCATGGTGGGCTTTGTGTGTTCCGCCCACTACACCCTCTATAAATTCAATTAACCAGCCACATCAAAGAACACACCAAAAATACTCTGATCCAACTGGTATGATATTATTTGCCTACCTAGATAAGTCAAATGATCCTGTACAGTTCCATCCCTTATAAAATATTCTTAACATTATCCTATAGAGGTGCACCAAGAGAAACATTCATATCTGCTTCCATGTTGCCTCCTCCCGAATTTCCAGCTTTCTGCTCCTCTTCTGCTTTACCAGAACTTTGTTCCCGCCCACTCTCTACTGTCCAGTCATTTATCACCTTGACATCAACCTACACAGTACATTAGCCTTGATGGACTAGAATATGCTCATTTTTATTCTGGTTTTTGTTCTCCCAGGTGTGTGTGTGTGTGTGTGCGCGCGCACGTGCACACACACTAGAGCATACACACAGGCACACACAAATGCTTGTTTCATTTGGATGGGGCTTTAGAGACAAGATTTCACTCTGTAGCTCCAGCTGGCCTCAAACTCACAACAATCCCCCTGTTTCAGCTTCCCAAGCATGGAAGAATTGCTAAGTACTGGGGGGAATCAAAGGCACGTGCCACCATTCCTGTATTCTTGTATTCCTGGCTGCTTTTGACCACTCTGATACTAATCTTTTAGACAGTAGACTTCCAAAAGAAATGTTGGGGACGGTGATTCGAATGATCTCATCCAGTTGCCAGAGATAGGCTCTCTGTAATGAGGAAGAGCTTTGAGTCAGAGGACTCTGCCTGCCTCTGGGCTTTGGTGTAATTCAACCGAAGCAAGGCTGGAAAGGTTGGATCAGAGTGGAAAAGACAGAACACGAAAAAATGAAGCTTCAAATGTGTGAAGAGTGGCATGTGAGAAGTCAGGTATGAATCCTAAGTGGTGTGGGTTTAGCTGGTGAGTGTCTCTCACTCCACTTTGCTTTGAGCAGTGGTACCGCTCCTGTTGTTGATATGCCACTGTGGAGAGGGCGCCAAAGGCTTCACCCCCATTCCTGGGACCATAGAGATGCTGCATGCTTGGAACAATGAAGGGGCACCACCCGAAGACAAGGTCAGTTCATCAGACAGCAATGCAGTCTGCTACTGGTCTGATCTTACTGTGGAACAAGGGGAGTTTGGACAGTCTCACTCTGTAACTCAGACTAGCCTCAAACTCAGAGTTATACTCCTGCCGTGGACTCCCGAGTGTGGGGATTACAGGTGTGAACCTCCAGCTTCTTTTATGAGTCCAAAGGTGTCTTACTTAGAGGGTGTCAGCAACAGTTAGCAACCACTTGCTTGCTGATGAGGAAAAAGCCCTGTGTCCTCAAAGGTCACAGGAGCCTGTGTTGATGTTGTGGTGTGGCCTGAAGACAGATCTCGTGCACCTGTATTTCCAGCAGTAGCCATCAATGCCTTTCTTAAGCAGCAGGTTCGAGCGATGGCCTAGTCTCTTATTTGCCAGAGCAGAGTAGAAAGGCTTTGACTGTACTGGGGTCGGTGGAGTGCTAATGAGAATGCAGACCACAAGTCAGCAGGTGATCCAAACTATGCAGAGCAAAGCACGGGGAATACGCCCCATTATTAGGTGGTCCTTTCAGTGCCAGGCTTGGATCCACTTCCGTTCCCAGTATATTCAGCTGACAGAGGCAAACTCCAACTCCCAAGGTGTGCCCAAATCCCTTTCTCTATTGCTTAATAGTTAGGTCCCCTGTCTCTCCATTATGTCTTGACCCTAGGTCTTTCCTCTTCATCTGCCACAAGCTTCATTTCCTGTAGGATATACGTATCAAACCCCAGTGTCAGGAAGCCTGTGTGTCAAATCGAATTAAGGAAGGAAAGGCTTATTGCTTGAAAGATACAATCCATCATGACAAGGAAGGCTTGGTAGCTTAAGTGTGAAGAAGCTGGTCACTTTGCATTTGCAGTCTGAAAGCAGGGAGCGGTGTCAGGCTATAAAACCCCAAGGTCTGCCTGCAGTGATCCAGTTCCTTTAGTGAAGCTCCACCTCCCAATGGTTCCACAATCTTCCAAAGCATCCCACTGACTGAGGACTAAGAAGTCAAACATATGAGCCAACGGGGGCATCTCATATTCAAACTGCAACACAACCCTATAACCCCAGTAGCTGGGAGACTAATGGAAAAACAGTCACAAATTTAAGACCAGTCTAGACTACACAGTGAGATTTTCTCTCAAACAACTAGACAGATAAAAATAGCTGAGTGAATGTGAGTGGTCCTGGATCGATCAGCATGGAGATCAATGACCCTACTCTACCTCCTTCCTGGTCTTCCACAGGTGGTTTTCATCCCAGACACTAGCTCCTGTCCTCATGCTAGAACAAGTAGCTGAGACATCATGAAGTGCTCTATTGGCACATTTTCTGCAAGCTGTACATAGAGTTTCTTGGTCCTCTTTGGTCGAATGGCTGGAGACTCTCATCTCGTAGCGATGGGTGATCGGAAATAGACTCTTTAGTTTCCATGGTTTTGTGTCCAGCTGAAATATCAGAGTTTTGTAACTGTCACACAAAGCCCTAAAGAGGAGGTGGGTGCCATTGGTTCTGGTTAAGACAGTAAACCAAGGCCACATAAGAAATATGGGCTTTGTGTCCTCCTCTGGTTGTAGTCAACTGTAAAGCAGGAAGAAGAAGTCCTTTACAAGGCTCAGTTGATGTGTCCCACCCCACTCCTGGCTGTTTTCCTAATTTGCTCAGAAGAAAATAGCTGACCTCTCTTTCACTTAGCGCACATCCTCCTGCCAAGTCCGCTAACCCTTCGTCCTTCAGATTCATTCTTAGGCTGTGTTCACCCCTAGGTGGTGCCATCGCTTCTGGTGACTGATCATGCGGAGAGCTCAGCAGTGAAAGGCAGCGTAGGAGGTTCGGTAGTCAAGGAAGGCATGGTGAAAGGCAGTAGCTCAGCTTCCGTCACCAAAGGGCAGCATGAGCTGTCTGAGGTTGATGCAAGGTGGGAAGAACACAGAAGCCTCCTCACTATGGGGACCACTCACCATGTAGGCACAGCAGGAACCATTGCTGCTCATGAAACCATAAGGACAACAAGAGCCACAGGGGCTTCCAGAGACATGAGTGGGGCTCGAGGAGCCATTGCCATGAATGAGGAATTCTTAAGAAGTTACTTCACAGAGGTAAGCGCTGGTTCTAATGCATGGTGAGGAGAGAGATGTTTATGTCAAAATGGGAGATTCTGCATTACTAAGTGGGCTTTTGTGAGGGATATACTTAGTGGAAAACTTTTATGGGTTTTTGGTGGTTTTTTGGGTTTGTTTGTTTGTTTGTTTGTTTTGATTTGTTTTTTGGGTTTTTTTTTTTTTTTTTTGGTTTTGAGTTACGCTTGAAAGAGAGTTGGAACCCATTGAAATAGCCAATGGTAGCTAAGTTACTCCTTGGTAACAAATGGTCCCACAACCTGCTTAGTTCTTTTTCTTCATGTTTTTTCCTGTCACTTTGTTCCTGATATGCTCTATGGCATTTTCATTGTAAGATTGAGCCAGGGGAGCTGCTATCCTGGGGCACAGGAGAAATGACTAGCACGACCAGGCGTTGGTCCAGTGGACCTGCTGGGATAAAAACCTGACAAATGTATCTTTTTTCCTTTGTTTTTAAGATTTATTTATTTTATATGAGCACACAGTAGCTGTCTTCAGACACACCAGAAGAGGGCATCAGATCCCATTACATATGGCTGTGAGCCACCATGTGGAGGCTGGGAATTGAACTCAGGACCTTTGGAAAAGCAGTTGGTGCTCTAACCACTGAGCCACCTCTCCAGCCCTGACAAACCCATCTTAGAAAGAGATTTATTTGGACTCATGGTTTAAGAAGTTAATGACGAGTCATCATGGTCCAGAAGGCACAGAAATGAACTCATGAGACTGGTCAAATTATGTCCTCACGCAGGAAGCATAGAGAGATGAATGCTGGTTCTCACCTCGTTCTCTTCTGCTTTCCTTTTTGTTTGGTTTGGAGCCCCAACCCTCGGAATGGTGCCACCCACATTTATGATGGTGTCTCTGCCCTCCCCGTTCAAACTTCTCTGAAGACTGCCTCATAGACAGGCCTATCGGTGTGCTGCCAAGGTAGTTGGAATCCAGAAAGTCAGTAATGAAGATTAACTGTCACAGGCTCTTTCAGACGCTGCCACCTTCATAACTGTATTTCTTGGGTCAAAGAAAGTCATGTGACTATGATAAGTAACCATGGGTCAGAAATGCAGCCCCTTTGCAGAAGCAGGTGCCCGAGGATAAACACAGGAGGGAAGACAGAGATCATTGTATAACACCCCAGCTAATAAATCCACTTACATTTCTGTTTGCGGTGGTTGGGGGGTTGAATTTTATTCATTTTATGTGTATGGGTGTTTTGCCTGCATGTGTGTCTGAATGTTGTGTGTATGCAATTCCAGTAGTGGCCATAAGAGGGGGGTCAGAACCCTCGAACTGGAGGTATATGTAGTTGTGTGTTGCTGTGTGGTTGCTGGGAATCAAACCTGGGTCTTCAGAAAGAATAGCAAGTGCTCACAAGCACTAAACCATATTTCTATCTCCACATTTTTGTAATTTATATGATAAATTTGTGTCTCTGAAGGGAATTCACACACACATACACACACACTCGAATCCATGAAAAAGTTACACAAAAGATGATCATATGTTATCACCTGAGATTAGCAATTGAAAACGGAACTAGAGATAAGTGTTTTACTTAGACAAAATTTACCCCAGAATAGTTTCATTAGGAGACAGAACCAAAAGTATCTATTTTATTTCACACTGGAAACAACTTAATTCATGCAAAATGTAACTCTCCTGCATGTGTCAGTGCTTTACAGGAACCCAAGGCCTTAAAGCCAAACCTGCTAGGGAAATGGACAAATCTGCAGTTATAGTCAGACACTGAAGGAGCAGACGGGGAGTCAGCAAGGCTGCAAGGGATACGGTAGCCTTGTCAGCTGGCTCGATCTAGTTGACATGGTAGGACACTGGGTACCACAACAATTTAAATAGATCTGGTAGCATTACAGGGGTAACTTCAGCTCAATAAAAGACCTTAAAATTCCATGTTCAGTCTCCAACCCCACACACCTCAGATAAAGAGAACAGGAATTTCAAAGCTATCATAAGACTGCCCGAAGAATCAATGGCTGGAAGTGACACATATCTGTAACCATAGAACATGAGAGTCTGAAGCAAGAAGAAAATCCAGGAGTTCAAGGTCATCCTCAGCTGCATATAGAACTTGAGGCCAGCCTTGGGTACATAAAATCCTGTCTCAAAGAGAGTAGAAGTTTTCAAGTATATCCATTGTGTACATGGATTTTCGACAACTACCATTTGGCATTATTTCCATTTGTCTTTTCCAATCTGTGACTCATTTACATAAACACATGTATGTGCCTACAAATTCACTAGGCATATTTTCTACTGTACACAGTACATCTAACAAAATAAGAATCTTAAACTTGGTACAATGTACATTTCGGTTTAGACACTGATGGCAGTCTAGTAAAGCAATTGTTTTTTCTATACACTGTCTAATTGAGTTACTCAAACACTATTCACCTTTAATCTGAGGTTGTACTCCATCCTTTTCTCATATTTCATATTAATATTTTGTGGGATGGCACACATGAAGCCAGCCATGATGTCAGATGGCTTCATTGTGTTTCTCATATTTTCTTGTAATTAGACTCATTTTTTTTTTAGTTTTTGCATTATATCAATAAATATCAAGCCTGTTTTTAAGTGTGTTTGTGCTGGTAATGATCTGTCTCCATTCTTATTTTCTTTTAGAAAGCAGCCTCCTATGCTGGCGAAGATGAATTTCACATGGCCAAAGACTGCCTTCTAGTCTACTCTCAGGAAGACACGGACTCTCTCCAAGGCTCCATTGGCTGTTGCAGTTTTATCGAGGGAGAGTGTGATGATCTGTTCTTAGATGACCTGGGGCTTAAATTCAAGACCCTAGCTGAAGTCTGCCTAGGTCGAAAGATCAATATGGATGTGGACATTGAACAGAGGCAAAAGCCAGTCAGAGAAGCGAGTGGGAATGTGACTTCCGGCTCACACTACGAGCAAGTGACAGCCAGCTCAGAGAGCACATACTCCTCTAACAGTGGCTTCCAAGCCCCCAGACCTGCGCATGAAGCACACACAGGAAAAGTCACCCAGGAAATTGTCACTGAAAGCTCTGTGTCCTCCAGGCAGAGTCAGAAGGTGGTACCGCCACCTGATGCTGTGGCTTCTGGTAATATTATAGTGACGGAAACTTCCTATGCCACAGGTTCGGCGGTGCCACCCAGCACTGTGATCCTGGCTCCTAGACAGCCACAGAGCCTCATTGTGACAGAGAGGGTGTACGCTCCAGCGTCCACCTTGGTGGATCAGCACTATGCCAAGGAAGAAAATGTCCTTGTTACCGAGCGAGTAATTCAGCCCAATGGAAGCATCCCTAAGCCCCTAGAGGTCACCCCGCATCTAAGTGACGCACAGTACGTTATGGTGAGGGAAAGAGAGAGCATCCTTGCTCCAAGCTCAGGCATGCAGCCCACTCTGGCAGTGCCCAGCGTGGCAGCAGGAGGACAGAATGTCACTGTGACAGAAAGAATACTGACTCCTGCTTCCACACTGCTGTCCAGTTACCAGGTTCCCAGTGAAGCCTCCATCAAGGCTAGGAAGACAGTGCTTTCTAGCGTGGGAGGCATGGGCCCTCTGCCCAGCTTAGATTTAGAGGAATCTGGTCATCCCAACTCTACTGTAACCACATCTTCCACCAGAATCACCAAGCATAGCACCGTGCAACACGCTTACTCCTAAAGAGAAGCCAGCCGCAGCCTGATCCGGAGCTTAACCAGCTTCCACCGGATGTGTGTTTCCATGCCCCTAATGTTATATGAGCCACACACAGACTTGCACGTTGGAAAAACTCATTGGCATGCCAACGACACAGTGTCTCAGGTAGCGCTGTGCTTCAGAAATGCTCTGTAATTATTGGGGGATGGAGTTAAGACACTAGTTCCTAAGTGCCTTTTAGTGTATTCTGCAAGCAATACTCACAAACAGGACACGTAAAATTGGCTTCCAAGAACTTTCCAAATGAAAGCACGGTTTCGAATTCATCTGGTCCAGAAAGATGGCTCTCTGCACAGTGCATTGGTAATCGGCAATTACACCCCTTATAGAACTACACAGGTTATAGGTACCAAATAGCACATCCAGCCAGAGACATCTCCACTCTGGGCCTTCAACTTCAGTTTCTGGTTCACCTTAACACTGAAATCCTGAATGTATAAGAGGCCAGAAAAAAAGCAAGAAAGAAAATGCTGGAGCCCTTTTTAATTGTGTAAAGCTGATGGAATTTTAGAACATCAGCAGAATAAGGATATGTATTGTGTATTTCTCTGCACATAACATGTCCTGTGAGCTTTAAAAATGACTTCATATTTCTCTTTATTTATTGGAGGTCATGAAAATGTTGAGTATTTCAAATTAGTTTCATAATCCGTGATGGTTAAGTGTGGTTCTTAGTCCAGAACTCAAGAAGCAGGCAAATCTCTCTGGGTTCTAGGACAACCTGGTCTATATAAAGAGTTCTAGGACAGCCAGGGATGCTACACAGAGAAACTCTGTTTCAAAAAGCAAACAGCAACAAAAACAATGCTAGTAACAATCCAGGATAAAATTCATAGTTAACTTTTCTGTGATGTATAGTAGTCTACAAAGAAAAACCTCATCATGGATTTGTTTCCTAGCTACAGTTAGTGCACTGAGGGCTGGACAAATTACCAAGCGGTTAAGAGCACCTCACTGCTCTTGCAGAGAAGCCCTATTTCAGTTTCTGATGTCCACGTACTATGGCTCACAGCCACCTCTAATTCCAACTCAGGGATGCCTTCTAATGGACTCCAAAGACAGTGCACCCACGCAGTTGAGTGTGGTTAGTAAGCCATATCCCCTCTTGCCATTGAACCCCTTATATTCTCAGTGCCGCTCACAGGGCCCAAGCCAGCAACTATGGGTCAAGATAAGTTCCACAAGGCACTCTTTTACAATTAGCCAAATACCAAGAAGACTCCATAGTTCTGTAATTCTGAATTATGAACTTTACCACCTTGATATCTAAAAGCAATTGGCTGGACATGACTTGATTGATATACCTGAAGTAAGTATTTTATCATAAAAACCCTTGAGTGATTGACCCAATTTCATTCAGCTTCCTTGCCTTGTTTCTTTAAGGAAATTGTTGTTTAGATTCTATGGAACATCAGTGGAAAGTATTATATAATAAAACTTTGCTTCTAAAAATTAATGTCTCAAAACCTTTGTATATATCAGTCATAATTTATATCCCTGTTTCTCACCCAAAAAAAATGTTGAAAACAATCAAATTTCTGGATATTTTGCTAGGAAAATGAAATTCTATCTACACTTGTATTTTTATAGACTTTTTAAAAACATTGTTTACATGAATTGTGTTGTAAAAAAAAAAGTTATACCATGCATTCTGACCAATGCATAAAGTGGTTTTATGCATGGTCTACTATGTGGGGCAGAGATAACCTTATTCCTCCGATCTGGAATTGTTTGCTTTCCACAAAGTAAGCTTTGTGGGAATGTTGCTTTCATTTTCATTGTGGCTGATGTTATTTTACCAAGTGTGCAACAGGAATTATACGACTGTGTGAAGTTATGGATACATCCCATGTGCTAAAGACAACACCTAAAACTCAATTTTGAACGTCCTCTGTGGGTGGGCTTGAGGCTCCACTTGTCTTTTGTACAGAAATAATCTTCCTTGTTCCCTAAACAATGATTTGCATTTGTTTTTACATTTGTTCCTTGAAAGGATTGCATTTGTGTGTATAAAATATTTTAATAAAAAGGCCACCTTCTTTCAGAGTGATCTCTCTCTATGTCTTCCTACAGATACAAGGTATGTTACTGTGTGCTAAAAAGAACTTCCTGGAGGCCGATGTTTCTTGTCCTTTGTTAGTTAATATGACCTGCTTTGCTAGCCCAGACTGCCTCTTGAAGGGACATTGCTAATCTTCCTAAGAAGGGCAGTTACATTGAATATTGCATAGTCTTTTACTGTGCATCCAGTGGTTTTAAAGCTGTTCTCTTGACATGGGATGGAATTCTATCCCAATCAACCCAGGATTAACTAAAAATGTGGTAAATTAGACATGGAGTTAATATGCCCGGCCCACCTAATGTTGTGATACAGTTCTGAGCAAATGCACCCTGCAGTTGAACCATCATAAGTTTGTGACTGGTTATATTATTTATCTGAAATTACACTTTAAGCAAGTACTATGGTTGTACTTCTGTGGTTAGTAGGTAGCTTTATTCTTAAGGAACTGAAGGTCACCCTGACCAAAAAGAAACTACAGGGATCTCTTATAATTTAACAGAGAATACAGCTCCCCTATCTGACCCAAAGAAAGGACGCTTCTCTACAATGTTTCAAGAGAACCGCTTTACTTGCTTGTTATTTTTTACAACAAAGATATGAGTCACTGCAGCAGAAGAAGAAAGAAACCATTATTCTGGTCTGGGACTCTAGGAAAGTACATATTAATGAGAGGAAAAATAAGACTGATATCGTGTCACAGGAAAAAACTTTAGAATTGAGCAAATAGGAAAAATGTTTAGAATTTAGGTTTGTACTTTTCAGAGCAAAGCCCTAAATACATTTAACAAACCACTTGTTCAAAGAATAGCCCATAGCATGGGGAGAGCCTAGCCTTGATCCAGACAGAGTTCAGAGAATTCCAGGCAACATAGGCCAACAGGATTTCCTTGCTTACAGGTCTACATGAGTGGGATACCTTGTGATTGGCTGAAGTTAAAAAGGAAAAGAAAAGTGAGGTTTCTTTGTTTTTACCTAGTATCCAAATGGCAGTTCAGTATGTAAGAACTCAATTTATGGATGCTCCCTGTGGCCAAAGTTAGTCTAACTGTATAACGACTTTGGCTGGCACAAAAGAAGAGCCATGTAGATTTCTGGCACGGAAGATAAATCAGAAGGCCACTGGGACAGATGTGGAAGAAGGAAAGTCTGTCCAAAGGTTGGTGGAATCCATTCCTCCTCCACCAACAGGAGTGATGGGTCTTATTCTGCTCTTCTTGAGGTGTGGGGGAAGGAAGGGGGGCAGGAGGTCAGATGCCCTTACAAACATAATCCACCATCTTCTTTATAATTGGAAATCTCACACAAAAAGAGAAGTTTCCATAATGTCCTCTGAGTGCCTTCAGTGTCTGCAGCTTCGTCAGTGTGACCTGGAGTTCCCCAGAATGAGGAGCTGCAGCCTGTTAGAGACTGCTGTGCCTCTTAATCGCCATGGAGACAGAAGGCTGCAGGTAAGAGCCACTTCCTCTCAGACTGTGCCCAGTTCCTTGAAAGCCTTTGAGGGTTTGGGGATGTCTCTCAGCTGATAAGTGCCTTTCTGCACTTAAACCCTCAGTTTAATCCCAAGCGCCATGTAAACATAGAACAACATCCCAGGAATCTCAGCCACTGGGGAAGAGGAGACAGAAGGATCAGGAATTCTCAGCTGTGTGCGTTAAAGACCAGCCTGGGATTCGTGAGACAATCCTCCCCCCCCCCCCCAAAAAAAAGAAAGAAAAAGAAAATCAGTAACCGAGAACTGTTGACTGTCCAGCCCAGTATTTGACAAAATGAATGTTCTTCTTACAACCAAAACCTTTCCAACATATCTTAATGGCACTAGCTCCCAGTAGCACAAAAGCTATACAGGTCGTTGACGTTTTTTCCTGCTTAGCAACAACACACTTACCCACAGTTCCCATCGTGTTATTATATAGTGAATGCCTTCATTAGTGTCTTCCTTTGTTCTACAACTAATATAAATCTCATGTAGCACATTCCATGGTAAAATATTTCAGGCAGCCAGTCTTTGTTCACTCCTATTTGGCTCAAGAATAAGCCATTTGTCACCTTGGAGGTGAGAGCTATATTTTATGTACCAGGTGAATAGAAAGGACAAGGGAAATTATGGGGACCTAAGAAAAAAGAGGAGCCCTCACTTCAGAGTCTGGTCAAAGTCTCCTGTCAGCTGAGAATAATGAGTTCCAGGGCAACTGGCACTTTGGAAGGTTGCAACATGGTAGCCCTCTTACACAGGTGTTTCCAATTACAAACGTTAAAATAGCAATGAACTACTTACCATGTTTAACCATGAGCAGGGATGGCCTGCAATATCGCCATCTTCCTTCCCCTGACAATGCTTTGAAATCTCAAACAAGACTTTATTCACAGTAAAAATACTAGGCTCCCTTACAACTTTTAGGCTTTAAGACAGTTTTGGCCATGTGTTCCACAGGACTTTGCCTGTGGTCTTGCCCTTTAAATTCCCGAACAACCTTTGACGGATAACTCCAAAATCCTAGATATGACTATTGCAAGAACAGAGAAACTGAACTCTCTTGAGAAGTGTATGCCCACAGTTGGATGTGTCTCATTTTTTCCTGGACACATCTTCTCTTGACTTCTATGTTCTAATGAATGTAAATGTAAGTCCATTTTAGGAGTTGGAGAGGCTGCTACATGGGTAAGAGCACTGGCTGCTCTCTCAATGGACCCGTGTTCAGTTCCCAGCACTGTGTGGTGGTTCACAGTCATCTGTCACTGTAGTTCCAGGGGATCCAACAGGCTCCAAGCACACACTGATAGACAGTCACACAGGCACAGCATTCTCGAAAATAAATAGGTCTTTTATGAAATCTTTTTTAATAAATGTTGACTCTGCTTCAAACTAGCTCATCCTAAATTCCTCTCTGCAGTGAAGCCAAGGACCCAGTGCTGCCTGGGCAGAGAACTCTGAAGAGAATTTCTCAGACTTCTGCAGAAAAGTGCATCTCCACTTCCTGTTTCCTGTCACACCTCTGCTGATTGTGTCCTTCGGATGGTCACATATAGAGGTGACACATTGGTCTACACTGGCAATACTACAGTGAACATTGATGACAGTTTGGCAATGCTGGCATTTCAGCACCCTACTGAAGCATAAAGACATTCTTGTGCCCCAGGGTCCCCACTCCAGGTGACACACGGGAGTAACCGCTTCTGCAGACCACATCTCAAATACTCGCAGTCAGATGTGGCCGGTGCTCAGCAGTGGAAACGGTTCCAGACAGTGATCCTCAGATAATTAACTCTCACTACATCTTTCACACACCCAAACTCAGTTTTGCGGTTTTGGTGTAATTTACATCTTATGTAGCTTTTCTGTTTTTTCTTCTCTACCTGTGGCTGGAAGAAAACTATTAAAAATCTCCTATGCCTTAGGCTTTAGTTTATTGTCACCTCTAACTTTGCATTGGCTTTCTGCGTTCCTGTTCTATGTCTGTGTCATTAAGGCACAGATCTAGGATGATCTACTGCTCCTTTAAATTGATTTCTTTAGCATTGTGCATTATCTCTCGGCATCTCTGATTTTCTTGTTTTCATTAAAATCTACTTTGTCAATCATTAAAAGACCAGCCAGCTTTCTGGTGCTTCTGTAGTTTGCCTTTCTGATCCTTCTTCTCTCTGCCTGTCTGTTTATGCCCCCGACACATGCCTTGCAAAGGGCATGTAAGAAGGCTTTGTAGCAATTGTCACATGGGTGGATCTCATTCTTCTGTCTTGGTTCTGATTTTCTTTTTGTCTCATCCGCTTTTCACCCCTGCCTTCAGGTATGTCCATAAATGTGATCCTTGCTGAGTTCCTGCCGAGTGAGAAGATACTCAGTGGTCCTGCTGCATAGAAAGTTGGGACTCTTAAAACAAGTGTTGGGCTCGTTTGTGTGACCCAGCCATTCGGCACATACTCTGAAGGCTGCAGTTCACTCCCAGCTTCTAGCATAAATGCTCACCAGCATCCTAAATCTTCAGTTAGGCTGTGTATTGATGTGTTAGGGTGGACCACAGGTCACTCTTGAACACTGTGAAACATTGTTTCTGGAGACTTTGGCCAGGGATTTCTAGCCATCCTCTTTGATAATTTGTTCAATATGCTAGCTTTGTAGGATTTTGAGCAAAGCCTTCCAGACCTTATTCTGCCTGGGCTCCACTCTCTGCAGGCTGATAACACCTTTTGGGCAATGCTCCCTCTAAGGATCCACATAGCTCCTCTATTGACTGGGGAATCATACACTCCTGTGTTGACTTGTTGCTTTAAGGAGTGAGGGCTAACATTATGTTTTAAGTTTAAATTACAGTGCTTAAGAGATCTATAAAACAATAATGCCTCTAACCTGTAAGCCCCACTTCCCCAAGGACAGATGCCCTCCTGAAATGCTGGGACCTGTTCCCCCCCCCCCCCCCCCCGTAAGAGAACAACCCACCTTTTTTCACTTCTATAAACAAGGTTGGTTGCCCCAACAGCACAGATGTACTTGATCACTTATGCAGGAGGAACTTAGACAGGAAGTAAAGATGTAAGCTTGCTCTTGATTGAAGAAAGGCAGAAAGTACTTAGCCTTGTGGGACTTGCCCTTAAAAGCACCTGACTAATGTAATTCACTGCCTTAAGTGGGTGCTGGGAACTGAACCCAGGTCCTCTCTTAACTACTGAGCCATCTTTATGGTGCCTAGTTTAGTATCGAGTAAACATTAAACCAAAACGTTATGTTCATTATCAGCAACCTGTAAAGAAACTGGTTAGAGAAACTCCTCACCTTTGTACAAAGCAAGAGTCTGAGCATTTAATAGCACAATTTGCCACATGTAAACAGTTGTACCGGCTGTTTTGTGCCAACTTGACACAAGCCAGAGTCATCTGAGAGGAGGGAGTCTCAACTGATAAATCGCCTGCCTAGGATGGGCTATGGGTACGCAGGTATAGAGTTTTCTTAATTAGTGGTTGATGAAGGAGGGTCCTGCCCACTGTGCATACAGGCTGGTATCTGTCAGAAAAGCTTCTGACTGGAGGGCATGAAGCTGGGTGAGTAGAGGGTATTCGTGACCAACACACATATAAATGCATTAAAATGCCTCAGTGACACCCATCGTTGTGATAATTAATATATATTGACTTTTGAAATGTAAAAACGAAAAGCCTCTACCCACACTCACTGCCCACTAACATAGATAGATGTAAATCTCTTTTTACGGGCTGTTTCCATTCTGTTAGAGAGCGCTTTCTATTGAAGACCAGGCTAAGGAAAACAAGGTGTTACAAACCCCATGTTTAGATTTTTATTTTTAATTGTGATAGGGGTGAGGAACTTGGGAGAGGGGGACTTGTTGGGGTGTCTCATGCTGCCACTTCCTGGCAAGATCCCCATTTTTAGAAGAGATTATGTTTGAGCTGGTGAGATGGCTCAACGGGTAAAAGCTTGCTGCCAATCCTACCACCTAATTTTGATCCTCAGGATCCACTTGGTAGAAGAGAAGAAGCAACTTCTGCAAGCTGTCTTCTGACCTCCACTCATGTGACTGTGACACCCCCTATCTCCACACTAAGCAAGTGTGTGTAATTTTTTTTAAAAAAATAAATGTTATCGGGTCATGAAGGTGGCACACACTTTTAATGCCAGAACTCGGGAGGCAGGGGCACGCAGATCTCTGTGAGTTGGCAGCCAGACTTTTCTACAGAGTGAGTTTGAGGACAGTCAGGGCTGCACAGAGAAACCCTGCCTCAAAAATGAAACGAGAAAAAGAAAGTTAAGAAAAGATTGTATTTGGGGTGTAAGATGCCTATCTGTTCTGTGTCCCTGGGTTCATTGCTGTGACGTGTCTAAAACAGGTTTTCTTCTGATGGCTTCTTTGCAAGTCAGATTCAGCTGAGACTCCTGCACTGAGAGCTAAAGGAAGCCGCCACGTTTCTCTTCCCCCAGGGCTTCAGCGCAGGGCCATGGTTATGCCATGACATCTCTTTCTTTATGCCCGCTCAAGTGCTTATCAAATGTTGCCTGTCACTACCGTCCCGACCAGCAGAAAAGGAGCGATGACACAGCGTTCTTCTCAAAGCGGTTTATTCAGGAACCCTTGCCCCCAAGCGCAGTCCCTTTTATCCTCTCTCAACTCCACTTCCTCAGTCCATGTTGCGTGGCTGCAGTTCATAGGTCCGCATCATCTGGCCTGATCTCATGTCAGGGGTGCGCCTGTGCAGCTTAAAGAAACGACGTGGCTGTATTTGGGAGTGGGAGGAAGGCAGGGGCCAGTCACAAGACTCGGCCCGAGTCCCAAGCGCCATCTTTCGCCATCTTGGAATTTTATCGCCACACCCGCTCTCTACAGTTGCCTGCCGTGACTCACAACCCTTCACATCTTCTATTATGTAGCCCACCTGCTAAAATAAATTATCATCATGGACATTCAAAAACAAACCGTAAGAGGGTGAGAATGAACTGTCGCTGTTCCCCAGATCAAAAACCCACCAACCTGTGAGTGAGTCGAAGAAATGAGAGGAGCGGGTGCACCTGTTCAAAATCCAGACAGCAAGACAGGCTTGATGGCACGTGTGCACCACCTGACATCCCAGACGGGCTTGATGGCACGTGTGCACCACCTGAGATTCCAGACAGGCTTGATGGCACGTGTGCACCACCTGAGATTCCAAACGGGCTTGATGGCACGTGTGCACCACCTGAGATTCCAAACAGGCTTGATGGCACACACGCACCACCTGAGGTCCCTGACAGGCTTGATGGCACGTGTGCACCACCTGAGATGCCAGACGGGCTTGATGGCACATGTGCACCACCTGAGATTCCAGACGGGCTTGATGGCACGTGTGCATCACCTGAGATTCCAGACGGGCTTGATGGAACGTGTGCACCACCTGAGGTCCCTGACAGGCTTGATGGCACGTGTGCACCACCTGAGATGCCAGACAGGCTTGATGGCACGTGTGCACCACCTGACATCCCAGACGGGCTTGATGGCACGTGTGCACCACCTGAGGTCCCTGACAGGCTTGATGACACACACGCACCACCTGAAGTCCCAGATACGCTGCAGTCATCCCCGGAGACTGGCACTGCAACATTAGCCAGAGTAACGAGGCAGAGTGAGCCTCGGAGAGCCTTGGGTCATGTCTTCAAAATGAGCAGAGAAAAAGATAGTGGTAGAGAGAAATACTGAAAAATTCCTGTTCCCTCGCTGAAGTCCACAACCTCATGCCCTGACACAGGGACGCTCCCGTGTCAAGTGACCTGTGTGTCGTTACACACCCCTGAACAGAGGCTTCAGACGCTATTCAGACAGGTGACACATGAAGCCCTATGTACAACTCCGTGTAACAGAGTACACGCAAGAGAAAGTCAGTGCTATTGAAATGAACCAAAAAGGTCACACTCTGGGCTTAAAAACCCCAATGCTCTGTGGGCATAATGTTTTTGCACACTGTGTAAATAACTGTGTAAATATTATCCTCGTGTTATTCAAGTGCTGGTTTTTCTGCCCTCCTATCTTGTTTCAACCCAGTCATGGTTTTGCTACATTCATTCTTAAAGCTCCTGTCTCAAGTTTGTACAAACATTGCTCCTCATTCATTCTCTGCCTTGTCAATAAAAGCCAATGAGCCAATAAAGAATTTAGAGGAAGAATAGGAGGGACTTATGGTTCTAGGAAGGGTGGAGAAAATGAGAGGAAGAGGGAAGGAGCCACGAAGGAAGTAGAATAAAACGCTAGGAGAAGAGAGCAGAACCAAGAAAGGATAAACTTTTCAAGTAAAATGGGAATCCTGTGTGGAGGAAGCCCGACTAGCCTGGAGGTTTAGAATGAAGTAACGATTGCTCAGTATTTGGCTCAAGGCAATTTTAATAAATATCGGGCTCTCTGTATGCTGATTGGGGAATTAGCTGGCTAAGAAATATAACCACCAGATTAATTCACTGTTTACATTTATTTTAAAAGTAATTCCTTTTACAAGTGGGGCACAACATGGGGCATGTGATCCAGAACCTTAAAATTCATATTCAGGCCTTTAAAGAAAAGTTCTGGAGGGAAAGTGCAATGGAGAACTCCCGGGGGCCAAAGAGCGAGGGGATAGAAAGACAGCTGCAACTGCTAGGGCTGCCATCCACCCCCATTCTCCCATTCTCGGGGGCCGGGGCTGGTCAGCCTGCTTTGGCCTGGAGCCCAGACAAACAGAGCGGACTGAGCAGAGCCTGGCCGGGCATGAGCATGCGCCCTGACTCCGCTGCCTCTTGCTAATACTTCCCAGCACCCACGCAGGAACCACAAGGCAAAATGGCTTGCATGCATGTTTAGCGAAGGACGTTTCTCGGAGGTTTTCCCAAAGCCCAGCTATGCATGCCATTTGGCAAGGCACTTGGGCCTGGGAAAAACTGCAGGAACACGATTAGATCTTAGGCCAGAGCCAGACTGAAAGGGAGACAGAGCCAACTGATAACAGGAAACCAGGCAATTCCCTCTTGCCCCTGGAAATATCAAAGCACTGGCTTCAGTCAACAGAGGGAGGAGACCAACTCAGAGGAAACCCCTGCTATGTACCTAGCAATGGTTACTTAGCAACTCTGTAGCTTTTCTGGCCATTGGCTGGGACATACAGTGTTGTCCTGTGGTACAGCTGAGGGAGGGCTCTCCTAAGCTTGAGAGGCAAAGCCAGTTTACTTAACGTGACCAGAAAGGCTCCTCCTGGTCAGACTCACTGACCTAAGGAGCCAACCCCTTTAAACCCTACAGTTTCCCAGAGCAGGGGAGAAATTAGGATGGAGTAAGGTAACTCCAGGTTACAGGTGAACGGCAGAAACACACCTCTCCTCTGTGAGCTGTGGGCGGAACTGCTGATAATATGGTAGCAGAAGCCAAATTCAAAGAACAGAGCTCTTAATCAGGAAAAACTGTTTAAATCATAATAAAAAGAATAGGAACTACATATAAAACACCATAAAATACAAAATTTATTTTTTAAGGAAATAAGGCATATAAAGATAGGAGACTGGGCTGGAGAGATGGCTCAGAGGTTGAGAGCACTGACTGCTCTTCCAGAGGTTCCGAGTTCAATTCCCAGCAACCACAGGGTGGCTCACAACCATCTGTAATGCCCTCTTCTGGTGTGTCTGAAGACAGCTACAGTGCACTCACATAAATACATAAATAAAATAAATAAGTTGCCAAAAAGAAAAAAAAAAAAAAAAAGACGGGAGACACAATAACAGACCTCTTAGAGCTTGTCTGATGCTTTCTCGTATAGTTCCAAAATAAAAATAGAAAAGAGATTAGAAATTATGACAAGTATTACCTTAATAACCTTTGTTTTTACTTTAATAATTAGATAGCCTTTTATGTCTTCTCAAAGGCAAATGTTTTAGAGAAACATAGCAAGATAGATAAAATTTGGAGACAAGGTTTAGGGGAAACCTTACTAAAATAAAATTAAAGTAGATACTAATATATCAAAATTGCAATATAAGGAAAAATAAAATATGGAATCATGGCTTGGAACAGAAGATACAAGAACTTATAGAACAAAATGAACAACAAGAAGATGAAAATGAGGCGTGGGGGCAAGCCTTGGAAGAGAGGCTACAAAGAAGCTATAATTCAGGTTCAACAAAATACTAGAATGACAGAGATACAAGTACTAGAGAGAAATGAATCATAGACACAGACCATAAGAGAGGAGCTTAAAACTGTAATTATAAAAAAAATTCAAGTAGAAACAGAAGGTAAAAATTAAAGAAGCCAACCAAAGGTTGTTAGAAAACTAATTTAACCAGTTAGTATACAACAAAGACCAGCAGATAATAACCACCTACAAATTATCAGGAATTTGAATGGCAGCCCATAGATGTGATGCATTTGAAAAGAATGTAAGGGGCTGGAGAGATGGCTCAGTAGTTAAGAGCACTAGCTGTTCTTCCAGAGGTCTGAGTTCAATTCCCAGCAACCACATGGTGGCTCATAACCATCTGTAATTAGGTCTGGTGCCCTCTTGTGGCCTGCAGGCATAAGTGCATAATATGTATACATAATTTTTAAAAATCTAAAAAAAAAATTTTTTTTTAAATGTCACTAATTTTGGAATGCATTCACCACTTATAAAATAAATCCAGACTTCTTGGGCTATCAAAAAATAGAATAATCCCACAAGACTGGAAAGATATGAGAAGAAAAATATTAGAGCATGGGTTGCATTTACAGTGGGATTCATGGTAGAAAGAAGACAGCACAGAAAGACAGAGCTAGAGGTATCAATATTTCTAAGCATCAGCTGTTTGGTGAGGGTGTTTATGCTGAGGTAGAGGTGCAAGTTGAATATAAGAAAGAAGCTTTAACATTATGTCACATAGCAGTCTTAAATGCCTAGGACAGAGTTGAGGAAACAGGAAAAGGACGTGAACCATTTTCTCAGGTTTTATGCAAGGACCAAAAGAAACGTCTACTGACTTCTGACAAGGAATGACTTCAACTACAAAAAGAATCATATCAGATCCATTATCAAAAAACACACTAAGCAAATCTTTAACCTTTGAAAATGTGAACGCTAAATGCAGAGAAATAATCAGGCCATTGAGGACAAGGTCAGCAATGACAGATGAATGCATTAGAAATACAGTTCATACTAGACCTCATTGACCTAATATGTCCTTAATAGGTAAAGCCACCACTAAACCTAGGAAAGAGATCAGGAGTCATAGACACAAGCATCACCAATAGAATAAAAGAGATGGAAGAGAAATTCTGAGGGGCAGAAGATACCATAGAAAATATTGACACAATAGACAAAGAATGTGGAAAAAACAAAAAGCTCCTAGCCCAAAACGTCCAGGAAATCCAGGGCACAATAAAAATATCAAACCTGAGGATAATAGGTATAGAAAAGAGAGAAGATTCCCAGCTTGAAGGGCCAGTAAATATTGTCAACAAAATTATAGAGGAAAACTACCCTAACCTAAAGAAAGAGATGCCCATGGACATACAAAAAGCCTATAGAACTCCAAATAAACCAGACCAAAAAAAAAATTTCTTCCATCACATAATAACCAAAACACCAAATGCACAAAACAAAGAAAGAGTATTTAAAGCACTAAGGGGAAAATGTCAAGTAACATATAAAGACAGACCTATCAGAATTACACCAGACTTCTCACCAGAGACAAAAAGCTAGAAGATTCTGAGCAGATGTCACACAGACCCTAAGAGAATACAAGTGCCAGCACAGGCTATTATATCCAGCAAGCTCTGAATTAACATAGATGAAGAAACCAAGATCCTCCATGACAAAACAAAATTTAAACAATATCTTATCATAAATTCATTCTTAAAAAGAATAATAGATGGAAAACTGCAACACAAGAATGGAAACTACACCCTAGAAAAAGCAATCTTTCAACAAACCCAAAAGAAGATACCCACACAAACGTAATTCCACCTCTAACAACAAAAATAATAGGAAAAAACAATAATTTTTCCTTAATATCTCTTACCATCAATGCACTCAATTCCCCAGTAGAATTAACCAACTGCATACATAGACAGGATACAGCATGTTGCACAGGAAATGCACCTCAATGACAAAGACAGACACTACCTCACAGTAAAAGGCTGAAAAAAATTTTTCAAGCAAATGGTCCAAAGACACATGCTGGAGTAACCATTCAAATATCGAACAATATAGAATTTCAACCTCACATTATTTAAAAAGATAAGGAAGGATACTTCATACTCATCAAAGGAAAAATCTACTGAAATGAAATCTCAATTCTGAACATCTATGCTCCAAATGCAAGGGCACCACATTCATAAAAGAAATTTTATTAAGGCTTAAAGCACACATTGCATCTAAAACAATAATAGTGGGAGACTTCTATACCTCACTCTCATCCCTAAATGGTGAGATACCTGAAGCAATCCCACTTAAGTCACTCTCCCCCTACCTATTCGATATAGTAATGGAAGTACTAGCCAGAGCAATTAGACAACAACAGGAAGCCAAAGGGATACAAATTGGAAAGGAAGAATTCAAAATATCACTGTTTGCAGATGATATGATAGTATACTTAAGTGACCCCAAAAACTCTACCGGAGAACTCCAACAGCTAATAAACAACTTCAGCAAGGTACCTAGATATAAAATTAACTCAAACAAATCAATAGCCTTCCTCTACTTAAAAAATAAACATGCTGAGAAAGAAATTAAGGAATTTAAACCCTTCACAATAGTCACAAATAATATAAAATACCAGGTGTGACCCTAACCAAACAAGTGAAGGATCTCTATGACAGGAACTTTAAGTCTCTGAAGAAGGAAATTGAAGAAGATCTCAGAAGATAAAAAAAATCTCCCATAAAAAAAAAAAAAAGAAAAGAAAAGAAAAAAAGAAAGATCTCCCATGCTCATGGATTGGAAGGACTAACAGTAAAAATGGCCATCTTGCCCAAAGCAATCTACATATTCAATGCAATCCCCATCAAAATTCTAACTCAGTTCTTCATAGAGTTAGAAAGAGCAATTTGCAAGTTCATTTGGAATACTATAAAACCCTGGATAACAAAAACTATTCTCAACAATAAAAGAACTTCTGGTGGAATCACCATCCCTGACCTCAAGCTGTGTTACAGATCAATTGTGATGAAAAACTGCATGTTATTAGTACAGAAAAAGACAGGTAAATAAATGGAACAGAATTGAAGACCCAGAAATGAGCCCACAGGCCTATGGTTACTCGATCTTTGACAAAGGAGCTAAAAACATTCAGTGGAAAAAGGACAGCATCGTCAACAAATGGTGCTGGTTCAACTGGAAGTCAGCATGCAGAAGAATGTAAATCAATCCATTCTTATCTCCTTGTACAAAGCTCAAGTCCAAGTACATCAAATATCTCCACATAAAACTAGGTACACTGAAACTAATAGAAGAGAAAGTAGCTAAGAGCTTGGAAGACATAAGCACAGGGAAGAATTTCCTGAACAGAACACCAATCGCTATTGCTCTAAGATCAAGAATCAACAAATGGACCTCATGAAATTGCAAAGTTTCTGTAAGGTAAAGGACACTGTCAAAAAGACAAAACAGCAAGCAACATATTTGGAAAGGATCTTTACCAATAATACATCTGATAAAGAGTTAATATCCAATACATACAAAGAACTCAAGTTAGACTCCGAAGAACCAAATAACTCTATTAAAAAATGAGGTACAGAGCTAAACAAAGAATTTTCAACTGAGGAATACCAAATGCTTGAGAAGCACCTAAAGAAAAGTTCAATATCCTTCATCATCAGGAAATGCAAATCAAAACAACCCTGAGATTCCATCTCATACCAGTCAGAATGGCTAAGATCGAAAACTCAAGTAACAGCAGATGCTGGCAAGGATGTGGAGAAAGAGGAACACTCCTTCATTGTTGGTGGGATTGAGGTTGGAACAACCACTCTGGAAATCAGTCTGGCAGTTCCTCAGAAAATTGGACATAGTACTACCTGAGGACCCAGCTATGCCACTCCTGAGCATATACCCAAAAGATCCTCCAACATATAACATGGACACATTGTCCACCATGTTCATAGCAGCCTTATGTATAATAGCCAGAAGCGGGAAAGAACCCAGATGTTTTTCAACAGAGGAATGGATACAGAAATTGTAGTATATTTACACAATGGAGTACTACTCAGCTATTAAAAAAAATAACAAAAAAAGATCAATGACTACAGAAATTCTTAGGCAAATGAATGGGATTAAAAAAAAATATCATCCTGCATGAGGTAACCCTATCACAGAAGAACACAAATGGTATGCACTCGTTGATAAATGGATATTAGCCCTAAAACTCCAAATAACCAAGATACAATTCACAGACCACATGAAATAAGAACAAAAGAGTGGGTGCTTCAGTCCTTCTTAGAAGAGGAACAAAATACTCAAGGGAGAAAATAAAAAGTTTGGAGCAGAGACTAATGGAAAGGCCATCCAGAGACTGCTCCATTTGAGGATTCATCCCATATAGAGACGCCAAACCCAGACACTACAGTGAATGCCAAGAATTGCTTGCTGACAGGAGCCTGATATAGCTGTCTCCTGAGAAACTCTGCCAGAGTCTAACAAATACAGAGGCGGATATTTGAAGCCAACCATTGGACTGAGCCCAAGGTCTCCAATGGAGGAGTTAGAGAAAGGAGGGCAGTAGTTAAAGGGGTTTGCAACCCTAGGAAGAACAGCAACATCAACCAACCAGAACCCCCAGAACCCCCAGAACCCCCAGAGACTAAATCACCAACCAAAGAGTACACATGTACTCATGGCTATAGCCGCATATGTAGCAAAGGATGGCCTTGTAGGACATCAATGGGAAGAAAGACCCTTGGTCCTAGGAAAATGCCAGAGTGGGGAGATGGGAGTGGGTGAATCGGTGGAAGAGCACCCTCATAGAAGCAGGGGTAGGGAGGATGGGATAGGGGATTTCCAGAGGGGAAACCAGGAAAGGGGATAAAACTTAAAATGAAAATAAATTAAATAGCCAATAATTTTTTGAATAAGTAAAAAAGAAAGAAAAAGAAAAACTATGGTCAGACATAGCAGGTGTTAATAAGTTTGAAACTCCAATCAGAGAGCATAATAAATAAGAACTGCCTGCTTTCTACAGGAGATATTGGGGGAATTCTGATTGATTGATTGATTGATTGATTGATTGACTGATTGGTTTTGAAGATGGTATAATAGAGTTTTCAGGATACTCATATTCTCCAGACGTGGGCTCTATGGGAATTTTGATATATTGGTATGACAAATTAGAGAAGACCTAAGCATAGGCTCATACAGTATTTGTTTGGTTTCTTCCATTTGTTTTGAGTAGTTTTAATTATCAAATTGGGGGGCGATTTTGAGTTTTGTGGTTGCTTTATTATTCCTCAGGGAGAGAGGTCAGGCTAAAAGTTTTCCTGGTTACTAATACTAATTTGGGAGAAAGACTTTGTTTCTGTGTTTTTAGAAAAGGAGATTGGAGTCTGCAAATCTTCCAGAGTTGACAGAGGCAGATACCCTGAAGAACTAGATTCAAGAGAATCAAACAAAAAGGTAAAGATTCTTTGTGCCATCTCTCACATGGCATGAATGAGGACTTATGATTGATTATTATTAAAACTGGCTCATAAAAAAGAAAAAGCAGAATTTCATTTAACTGGTCTGTACACATTGCAAATACTAATACAATCCATACAGATGTCGTGATGATACTTAAATTTTGTTTTGAGATGTGTTTATTGCAGAACGTAGTTTGGGTGAGGTGCATTGTCAAACATGCTGAACTGACCTGCTTAGACTCTTGATGTCCAGGATCCACTCAGAGCACAGACAGCAGCTAGCTTTCTTAAGGCTAACCATTTTTCTAATTCTCTTGGGGCCCAAAGGCAAATTTTACATCCAAAATCATCAAGAAACAATGATAAGAAAACTTCTGAAGAGGTGGGTGGTTGAGTTTTGGACATTCAATAGGTGTTGGGTGTTTGTTGTCTTTTAATGAAGGCTGATTATAAGCTATGGTTTTAAATGGGGGTAAAGCAGATTTTAGGAACTTAGACTCAGGGATTTCTTTCTTCCCTTCCTTTCTTCTATCCTTTCTTTCTTAGGAAAGGGGAAAGGCATTGAGAAGAAAGAGGGAAATATAGGAATAATTGAATTCTACTCTTAAATCAAAAACCATTTATAGTCATAATCTTATATTGGTGTAGATCTTTGTATTTTGGTGCAAAATTGAAGTTATGTTTTGTTATATTGGTAAAGAATTTTGTATTTTGATACAGAAATAAGGTTATTTTTGGTATTGGTATAGGTTATTGTATATTGATAGAAATTTAAGGTTATTTTGGATACATATAATATATATGCTATCAACATTTGAGATATTGTACTTACATATTTCTACATAAATAATTATATATCATATAAAATATATAATTATGTATAAGGATCTAGTTTTTTTGAAAGCTTCTATTACAAACTGTTAGAGATGATAAAAATGTTATTATGAATGTTTAGGGATAAATAAAAAATACAAATTAATAGTCATGTACTCATGGTGATATTGTATACTAGTTCAGTCAATTACAATAAGATGTTTTCAAGGTTATTCGGCTAGAAAATAGCTAAAACTAAACAATGTTTTACAATTCAAATATACTACAGATAGTCTTTAAAAACCTCAGAGATCCACAGAGTAGGATTTTTAAAATTGTTTTGCTATTAAAAGATCTTTTGACTATAATACAGACCTGCTCCTGACAGCATTCCATTTCACTTCAGCGGAGATGAGGAGCATCAGTAATCTCGATTGGAGTTGCTTCAACTGTGGCAAGCTAGCCACTAGGCAAAGAAAATGTCCATGCTTAAGCTACAGACAAACAGATGCAGGAAAGTCAACTGCTAAGCTCTGCCAAGACAGAGTAAATAAGTCCTATAGACAATTCTGGGAAACTCTTCAGGTAGCCAACTATGTCTGTCTTTAATATAATCGTGGAAGCTGCTTGTCTGCATTTCCTGCCTCCTCAGGTAATAATTACTCCTTCTCAGGTTCCTGATGGGGTTGAAGACCAGGTAGTTACACACCCACAATTAAGCTTAAGTTATTTAGGATTTAAGAAGATGTTTTTCGATTGGCAATACAAGTTAGGGTAAAATGTGAGTTAAAACCTTGAATACACCAAGATAGGATAGATAATAGAATTTTTCCTTAATTGCTAAATACTGAACATTTTAAATCTATATCATACCTTGTAGTTTTTACAATTGTTTCATAGTTGCTATTTTGTATATAAGAAAAAGAGACTTTTATGAGACAAAAAAGGAGAAATGTAGACATAATGTTTTTGTGCTCTATGTAATACTTACCCTTGTGTTATTCAAGTGCTGGTTTTTCTGCCCTCCTGTCTTGTTTCAACCCAGACATGGTTTTGCTACATTTATTCTTAAAGCTCCTGTCTCAAGTTTGTACAAACATTGCTCCTCATTCATTCTCTGCCTTGTCAATAAAAGCCAATGAGCCAATACAGAATTTAGAGGGAGAATAGGAGGGACTTATGGTTCTAGGAAGGGTGGAGAAAATGAGAGGAAGAGGGAAGGAGCCATGAAGAAAGTAAAGAAAAACATTAGGAGAAGAGAGCAGAACCAAGAAAAGATAAACTTTTCAAGTAAAATGGGAATCCTGTGTGGAGGAAGCCCGACTAGCCTGGAGGTTTAGAATGGAATGATGATTGCTTAGTATTTGGCTCAAGGCAATTTTAATAAATCTTAGTCTCTCTTTATGGTGATTGGGGAATTAGCTGGTTAATACATAGCCACCAGATTAATCCAGTTTATATTTATATTAAAGCTCATTCCTTTTGCAATTCTTTGCTCAATGTGGTCATTAAAGCTACTGCACTCTTTGTTTGGGCCCACTTCCTCCCTAAAAGTAGATCCTCTCTTGATAAATTGTCCCTGTTTCCACTGTTACTATGTTTGTGTTCTAAGACACAAGAACTTGGTACCCACTGGACCTTAATAACAACCAACACCAGTAGCAATGGGACCTCTGTCTCAAGGGCGAGGAAAAACAGATATTGCTGAAGAATTTAAACTGTGTTTGCTGTTTATGCCTTAGCTTTAATTGTATAATATTTGGCTGCAAGATGTCTTCATGTGTTTCAACACTTATTCCCAGCTCACGGTTTGGGGCATTGTGAAACCTTTGGGCAGTTGGACCTCATGAGACTAAGTCAGTTGCTGGGAGATGGATCTTAGGCTCCAAAACCTGGCCCAATTTCCTGTCTCAACCTACTTCCTGACCTTCTGAGACACGAGTGAAGACGAGCCATAGCTAAAACTCACCTTCTTGTCAGAGCCTCCGCCACCCACAACCACCAACTTCACCATCATGGGCTGTAACCTCAAACCATGAGCCTCCTTAAGTTGTTTCTGCTCAAATGTTTGCTTTCTGCTATAAGAAAAGAAACTACTACATACTATAGCTCAAGCGAGTTTGCTTTTACAACCCCCCTGGAGTTGGACCTCTCTGAGTTTTGCCATACCCTACCTCTACCCCACCAATAGCCACTTCTATCACTGAGTTTTATATAGGATCAAAGAGATAACACTAGGTTGACAATACCTGTGGTACTGCAATGAGGGAAGTTGGGAAATGCACAAAAAAAACAAAATTTGTAAATGCTTCTAAATATATCTTGCTAGATAAGTCCCACTGGAGTTGAGTTAGCCGTGAGCTATGGAGATGTTTGTCTAGTATAGTATAGACTAGGATAGGATAGGACAGGATAGGATAGGGTAACTCACATGAAAGAAAAAGACAGTGGTGGAACTCTGGAAGAGCTGCGTTCAATTGCCACCATTGGGGTAGGGGAAGGGGGGAAAAGGATTACCCCAAACAAATTAGCAGTAGCAAATACAATATAGGTGCTATGCACTCAGTGGCCACTGGATGACACTGTGCATGCAGAAAAAGAGAACGTCAAACACTGAATGATCTAGAAGTCAGAGGTTTAGTAGATAAGTGATGGAAACTGGCAAAAAACGGGTCCTTTCTTTTATTTTGGGCCTCCAAGATAACATGAGGTGCTTTAACATTGCCAATGATGGGCCAGAGCTATGGCCCAAAGAGTAATAGCTCTTGTCACACCAGGCTGAAACCTAAATTCAAGTTTTCTTCACCAAGAAAAAGTGGAAGAAGAGACCTAAGGGAGGTTGCCCTTTGACCTCCACAGGGGCAGAGCTATGTGATACTGCACTCCCACACGTGCGTATACACACACACACTGACAGACAGACACAGACACATATACACCCACCAACCCCCCACACACTCACACACATAAACCTACACTGACACACACAGATACATATACACCCACATACACACACCCACACCCACACACTCACACCCACACCCACACACTCACACACATACACACACACTCATACACATACATCCACACTCACACACGCAGACACATATACTCCCACATATACACACCCACATATACATACCCACATACATATACACTCATACACACATACACACAGACTCACACACATACACCCACACTGACATACATGGACACATATACACCCCCACACACACACACACATACACACACACACCCACACTGACAGACAGACACAGACACATATACACTCACATACACACACATACACACAAACTCACATAGTCACAAACACACACACATAGACTGACAGACACATACCCACGGACACATATACACACATGCACATGTGTGTCTCTCACACACATATACACTATGCAAAGGAAACCCATCTTAAAAACAAATGGCCCGGTTATGAAAGTCAAATACAAACTGCCTTCTGAAGGTCAGGGGTGCACGGGGCTCACCCGTTAAATGTCGCCACTGAAGAGATTACATGGCTGGAGAGACAAGTGACACAGCCTGGTGGGGGGCAATTTTGAAAGCAGATGTTTCCTTTTTCATCACAACGGCGTTCGGTTAAGCAAACATTGGTTGGAGCCTCGTTCTGTGCAGAGCACGCATTCATAATGTGAAAAGTGCAGTGCAAACCTTGGCGCTCCCTGCTCACAGGGGAGTGGAAGCAGGTCATAAAGAACTCACTCTGAAAACGGAGGCCAGAGCTGACCAGGAAGCCATCAATGGCAAGACAGAAGCTGAGGGAGGTGGTCACGAGGCACTGGAGTGATCGCCTGGTGGGAGGCGGAGGGGTGTGGGGAAGATGGACACGAGGAGGAAGGGAAGGCTCATCAGAGAGATTTGGTCTCTTAGTTACCCCCAGAAGCAGAGTTACAGAGGACACGTAGGAGGTCTTTGTAGAGAGGTGGGGGCTTAGTGATAACTTTAAGGCTGCACACACAGGAGAAAGAGAGCTCAGCAGGTTGAAGATCACCTCACACAGGTCAGAGGCGGACAGAGTACAACGCTGACGCTCAGAGAAGAAGCAGACAGACAGACAGCTCCAGGAAAGACTTGCCTGAGGCTGTGAAGCCAGACTGCAATCCCAAACCCAGGTCTCAGCAGACAGCCTAGCTCTGCTCCTTGAGAGCCTTCTGCCTGCAGGGGAGATGGGCTGGAGGTGACAGGCCCTGAAATCCGGGGTGGGGGTGGGGTTGAAGGTAGCGCTAACCATTGGGAGTGTTGAACGTTAACACCATTTTCTTCTCTGGGTCTTATTGATCTTTCCATGTGTTTCCAGTGCCTCTTTTCCTTGCTCTAAAGTAAATATTAAATGTTATGTCAACAAAGTCATATAATCACCAAAGACAAAATATGGTTCTTACAAACATGGACTTCCATAACTCATATTGGAAGGTGCCTATAACCAAATCATTTTTTTAAAAATCTATGAACGTATTTCTATGTAAAGCAAACAGCACAGGCTTAATGAGCTGCTTACACTCACAGACAAGGCAGATGGCCGCAGAAAGTCTGTCTGTGTGTTTGCTTGTGCTCGTGACAACCCAGTGTTTGGGTGTGCTTTATAGAACTATGTGTCTCTACCTACACACAACACTTTACACACAGCACTTCTTGCTAGGTCCCAAACTACACAGCCCAGGACCAAAGACAGCTGAGAGCATTCCAGTATCAGTAGACATTTTGCCCCGACGGTCTTGAGAACATTGTCATGCACACACATGCAAATCTGAGAGAATTTTTGGTGAGTATCCATATTTTTACACAAGATTCCACAATTAACACTTTAGTTATGGGAGCACAGTGCACACTTGTGTGCTGTCCAACTCAGTCTCCTGAGCTCAAGTGATCTGCAAGCCTCATCTCTCCACGCTTAGGCCCATTGGCCCATGCCACCACGCTTGGCCTAGCAGTGCTTGCTCCTTGCTTGCTGAAGGCCTTAGCAACTATTCAAGTCCCTGTCTACCCTTCCTTCCACGCCCTTCAGCCTTCCTTTCTTTTTTTTGGCAGTTGGATAGAGTAACAAGGTCTTGCCACATAGCCCAGGCTGGTCTTGAACTTGGAGAGCCTCCACCTCCCTAGTTACTGGAATTACAGGTATGCCACCATATCCAGTCTTCCTAGAAGTTTTGAATTTTCAGATGTTTGTCCCTTGAAAAATAAATAACTAGAGAAACTGGGGGGCGGGCCCAGAGTGAGAGCACCTTGGGAGCACAGAAAACCAGCCATCGTTTGTTTCTTCCCTTGACTTTATTAGGTTAAGGGGGCTTCTTAAATAATCATCTGCGAGGCTGAAGCGGTAGCTCAGCATTTAAGAGCAGCTGGGTGCACGTCTTGTAGTGGTTCAGGTCCCAGCACCCACATGGCAGGCTACAAGCTCCAGTTCCAGACCTAATGTCATCTTCTGGCTTCCTTAGGCACCAGCATGCACACTGGACACATACAGCCAATCAACTAATCAATCAATCAATCAATCAATCAATCAATCAATATTAATCTCAGAACACCATCCAAGAGCCAAAGACACAGGCTTTTTCCTCAAATACCTTCAACTTTTTTTTTTTTTTTTTAATCTCTCTAAACAGTGCAAGGAAGAAATTTCCATTCACTACAACAAGCTAATCTTTACCCATCGCCTAGCAACCAGGTTACAGTGGGGGAGGTCAAAGCTAGGCTGGGCAGCATTCCACCTTAGCAGGATGGTCTGGCTCTAACAAAGCAGAGCCAACAGCTCTGGGGTTTACAGGGTCAGGGTTTGCAGAGGTCAGAGGTCAGGCAGCATTGCCGTTGGATCAAGAAGCTTTGTTTTTCTTTTCTTTTGAAGCAAAACAAGTTTTCTTTGTTCATTCGGTTTGTGGAACTCGGTGATCTTTGGAGGGAAACCATGTGCGGACTGCAGGAGACCCCATTTGCCTGTTTTTGAATCTGAATTTCGACTTCTACGCCTGCTTTTTTTGTTTTTTCCAACTATCCAGGAAGCCATACCAGCTCTGAATAAACAAATATCTGTGAAATGCTTGGTAGTGTCCTGGCAAAAATCTTTTCAGGGTCCCAGCGAGTTGAAGCATATTGAGACTGCGCATGCGTCAGAGGCTGTCCCTGGCAGGCACCTGACTTGGGAAAAAGGACTGCTATTGTTCTTGACAATTCAGTCCTCGGGTTCACAGCTTCTGAGGAGGCAGTTCTTCTCCAAGTCTCAGCGGAATCCCACTTGCTTCTGTTTCAAGCTAATTCCTTCCTGAGCTCTTCAAAAAGGAGTCCCATCTTGACATCTCGCTCTTCTTGGCATGTGAGATCAGTTCACGCACACATTCTCTTCTCTGAGTTCGGTATTTAAACTACTCTTCTGATGCTGCGTTCTCATGACAAGAGTCAGCATTTAAAGATGGCGCCACACCATGAGGTTCTGTGAGCTCCCACGTTCTCTTTGGAGTTTTAATCCACACTGACTTCCACTGGGGCGGGGGTACAGCAGCAGCAGCAGCATGGGTTTGCCAACTAGAGGACAAGACCAGAAGGAACACCTCCACACCCAGCGACATTCCAGGCGCCCCCAGCATTAGCGGAGATGTCGATTCTGACGTATGCTACACTTCAATAAGAGGACGAAGGCTCCAAAAGTGGGAACCTGAGCCGTACTGTGTCCAGCACGTGGATTTAGAGACCCAGGGAAATGGAACGGCCTTCAGGTGATGCATGGGCTGGTTTTTAACTGCTTTTCTTGCTGGTGCTTTGTAAGCAGTGATGTCTGCCAAGTGAAGCTAATGATGGTAACCGAAGCTTCCGGCTCCTGGCCGACACCATTTTATACTCACTGCCTGGGAAAAGTCAGACTCAGGGTTTGAGCTCATGAGATTCACTTACGAGGTCCACAGTTCAGGTCTCTTGAGCTTCCTCGAGTGTTCCCCAAGTCCCAGGTCTTCCCTGCAGATGCTCTTAAGGTGCCCCTAGCCATACTGACATGGTGTACTGACACCTATATTAAGCGCTGCCACAGACTGTTTTTCTTTTCCCCTCTGGGGGACACTGGGAATCTTCCCACGACTGGACTGTTCTCCCTCAGACTATCTATTTCAAATCCCATGCTCTTGTGACCTGGCTCTATTCCCAGCACTCTGGACTGCAACCTTCTGATAGTTCTAAAAACCTTTGTCCACCTTGTCTGCAGATCCCCTCAAGCCTGTCAAAAGTCCCAAAAGGATTCTGAGAACATGCCCTGACTCCCTCACAGCTGTGGGGTATCATTCAGAAATGGACAAGTGTCCCCTGGTCATGGTATTGAAATTCTGGCGGAACATAGCAGCCATCAGAGATAGAGACAAGAATGAGGTCCCAGAGCGGGTATCACCACCCACCTTGTCCAAACAGGCAAGTGTCAGGAGTCTTAGTGTCAGATCCCAGCTTACTGACCAGAGGGAGTTAGACACCTCTGTAGAAAGGGAAGTGAAGAACAAAAAGGACAGATTGACCGGGAGATGCCTGCCCTTCCAGGGGTTAGCATGTCCCACGTTAGCATGTTCCAAGGATATGTCCCCTGTGTTCACACACATTTTAAGATAACAAGAGGAAGGTCACCAATAGATGGTGAGCCAGAAAGAACGACTTAGACCATGCAAAGGTTTATTTGCATATTTTCTGGGTGAATTTAGTACTGTTTCGTTCCACCTCTGCTTCTGGTAGAAAGAAGACAAAAGAAGACCTATTTTCCCTACATCGGAGCAGCAGAATGGATTGCTTAGGTTTTGTGCAGTATAAACTGAACTTCCCAGAAAAACATAAAGCCACACACCTCTTTCAGAATTTCCTGACTCCAAACAATTAGAAATGCTGCAGACACGAGCCATGTGATCTTGCACTATTTTTAGTCCCTTAAAATTCATTCATTGCCTAACCCAGCATGTGACACAGTGTCCTTGTGACTATCAGGTAAAGGTTTAAAAATACATTCTTTTTTAAAGACTTATTTTATTTTTAGAATTGTGTGTGTGTGTGTGTGTGTGTGTGTGTGTGCACTTGTGTGGGGGTGTGAAAATGGTTGTGCACAACCACACAGGCTGGAAGAAGGCACTGGATCCCCCAAGGCTAGGCTTTAAGTCACTGTGAGTCATCTGACAAGGTTCTGGGAACTGAGTCCAGTCATTCTACACTGAGACCTTAACCACTGAGCCATCTCTCTACTAAAATTATTTTGTTGGGGGTAGTAGTGGTGGGTTTTTTTGTTTCTGTTTGTTTGTTTGTTTGAATGAGATAGAGTTTTTTTTTTGTTTTTTTTTTTTTTTTTTTTTTTTTTTTTTTTGTGTAGCCTTGGCTGTTCTTAACCTCGCTTGGCAGACCAGATGCTAGACAGACCAGGCTGGCCTTGAGCTCACAGAGATCTGACTATTTCTGCCTGCCAAGTGCCACCACAACCTGGCTTAAAATATATTCTTAGGGGACTGGAGAGGGCTCATGGTGGTAAAAGCACAGATTGTAAGGTTTGTGTCCTGTGTCCTGTGACAGCTCACTGCTTTCTCTAACTCCAGTTGGAGGATCTGATGCCCCACTCTGGCCTCTTCAGAAAACAGATGCCCATGCCTGCCCATGCCATGGGCATACACACATGAAGGCAAAACCCTCAAACACATAAGATAAATCTTCAAAATTTATTTAAAGTAGATTCTTAACAGACCACTTCTACTGACCCAATAGCTAATCATATAATCTTAGAGATAGCACCTGAGGCCAACTGTAGAATTTCTCCCTTAAACATAACCCAAATGTACCTAAGTATCCAGAAATATGTTTGTAAAATGCTTACCTGGATGACTTATTTTGTTCTATAAGTAATAAAATTCCATGTAATAAATTTTATGGTGTAATATGTCTTAACCTGAGTTATGTCATGGACACTAATATATGTCCCCAAATATTCTTGTTTCCTTTAAGGTAAGAACTGTTTCATTAATGCTGTGAAAGTAGAGTTCTACTCCAAGAAATGTAATAAGAGGTCAGAGCTGACACCATCAAGGGAGTTGCAGAGGAGATGGAAGTGTGGAAGTGTGGAAGCCTAAGGAAACTGGCTGTCTAGGGTCATCCTGATTCATGAACCAGGGACTGACCTGAGCTTGCTAGGATGCAGGAAAAGCATACTGCATCAACCACAAAGAAATACAATGTGTTAGCGACTTCTCCATTACTGCAACAAGGTATCTGATGGAGTAACAAGAATTTATCGTTACTCAGTGTCCAGAAGCTGCAGCCCACCTTAGCAGAGAAAGCCTGGCTTCGTGCAGTCTTGACTATAACAACAGAAGTGTGAGGCAGGAGTATCCACAGCCAGTTGTACAAGGAAGCAGAGAACCAGGTCTAGATATGGGGCTGAGCTTAACCTTCGGTGATGGCCCTGCAGCAGCTACGTGGGTCCTAACATCACAAAGGTTCCACAACATCCCAAAATAAGGCCACCAGCAGTGTTCATATGCATGAGACATTTCAGGCAGAAACAGACGGCAACAGAGAAGCTTGTGTCTCTGGGTGGGAAATGTCAGCCACTTCACTCTCACAGCCAAGTGTTGGCCCACATTCTAGACCAACAATCAGGGAAGAGCTGTGTAGTGGAAAGAAGAGAGCAAGGACAACCCGGGACACCCAGAGGCATCCTTCATCTGTCCACCACCATCCTCATCTACAAAGAGCTCCAGGGGAGATAGCTGTCACCTTCCTTTGGTGCCTCTACTTTCTTGCTACTTTTAACTAGAAGTAAATTCTAGCAATTATAGTTTCTAATGTATCCATACCTGGAGTGGAGAGCATCCCAACACAGCGTTCATACATTTCAGTCCAACTGTAGATCAGCCTCAAAACCATGAAGCAAAACACTCTTCAAGGGACCAAAATATACAGGCCGGATTCAGAAAAAAACATCCAAAAGGTGGACTTTGAGGACAGACTCAGCAACATTCTCTATGGAAAGATTCATTTCATAGCCAGAACATTTATTGCATGAGAGATGGCATGCAACAGATTCTCCACTGAGCAGATATAATCCATGATGTAGTTTCTTTTTTTTTTTTTTTGAAAAGATTTATTTATTATACATAAGTACATTTGGTGCTGTCTTCAGACACACCAGAAGAGGGCCTTGAATCCCATTACAGATGGTTGTGAGCCACCATGTGATTGCTGGGATTTGAACTCAGGACCTCTGGAAGAGCTGTCAGTGCTCTTAACCACTGAGCCATCTCTCCAGCCCCTCATGATGTAGTTTCTATGACTGACATCAACACTTTTCTCTAAAAATTTCTCCTGAAAAAAAAAAAAAAAAAAACAACTTCCTGTTTGTTTCTCGTTTAGGATTTCCAACAATAGTTGTGAGATCAAATTTCTTTTTAAAACCCAGATGGACAGCAACTGTAAGCCATATTTGCTGCTTTGTAGTTGGGCTTAAGAGTTCTCAAACAAGACCTTTGTGTCCAGAGCACGGAAGTGCTCTGGCCTATGCTGTAATCTGTTCTCACAGACGCCAAGGACCTGGACTTTCTTCCCTTCTGGCTGATAAAAGTTGAAAGTGTCAGACCGGGACTTTCCTCTCCAGTTAGTCCTTGAAGCTGACTCCTACTCTGGATAGGAAAGCTGTGGAAGAGTAGAGAAAGTTACCCGAAGAATAGGTGCGTGTGCAACCCTTTCTCTCTGTTTTGCTTGGTTTATTTTGAGACAGTATTTCTCTGTGGAGCCTCGGCTGTCATTGAACTCACTCTGTAGACTCAAACTGGCAGAGATCCACCTGCCTCTACCTTCTCTGCTGCCACTAAAGGCATGAGACACCCCTGCCCTGCTCTCTCTGCTTCTGACCGTAGACTCACTCAGTGTGACCAGCTTTCTCAAGTTCGTGTGCCTGTGACTTCCCCCAAGTGATGGACTGCCACCAGAAATTGTGAGCTGAGATAATGATTCCACAGTTGCTATTTATCAGATATGTCATCATCTTTGCCAAATAGGAGGTCTGTTTTCATAACAGGTATCAAGAAATCAATGTCTAGAGAACAGTGGCAGGTCTGTCAGCATGCTAGAACCTTCTAGCTCTTCTTATATACATGTAGGCCATCTTCAGTTCATTAGTACAACAGGATTGGTACCTGTTCATAGATAATGCACCCGGTGATTATTATTTTTTTTTTTTTATCAAACTGCATTCTTCTGTGCTCTGTCTTAGTTCCCACCTACAGCTTCCTTCCCGGAGTTCCTGCCCTGACTCCTCCGTGATAACTCTGATCTACAGAGGCTTTGTAAGGTGAGATAAACCGTCCCTCACCTTGCTTTGGACAGTGTTTATTCAACAGCAGAGAAGTCTAGATTAGATATGGAACAGTGGGGTTGAAAGTCACTAAGAAATTCCTGATGGCCAAAGTGCCATCCGTGGCTGACAGTGCTCCAGAATGAGTCATGTGACACTTCCCTGCAGGTGTGGTCTCTTGACTGTTGATCATGGTGGGGGTGATGAGGTCCCTTAGGTCTAATAGAGTCTGAGAATTTTGAGTGCTGTTGTGTATATGTAGCGGTGAAGCCACAACGAGGTTTCCCAAAGCCCCTGCTGAGTCATATTTTTATTACATTTGAAAGCTTGTGTATCTTGGGGAGGTGGTGCATATACTACAGCCTGTCTGTGGAGGTCAGAGGAGAACTTGCACAAGTTCTACTGTGTACGTGGGATCTGGGGACCAATCTCGGGTCATTGAGCTGCGCAGCAAGTATTTTAACTAGCTCGCCAGCTCTCTCTACTGGCGTTTCTGCTGGCTAGTTTTATAACAACTTGACACAAGCTAGAGTCATTGGAGAAAGAGGAGCCACAACTGAGGAAGTGTCTCCGTATGACAGAGCTCTAGGCAAGTCTGGGGTGCATTTTCTTGATTAATGATTGATATGGGAAAAGCCAGCTCACTGTGGGTAGGGCCATCCCTTGGAGGTGGTCCTGGGTGCTATAACAAAGCAGGCTGAGCAAGCTATGAGGCGCAAGCCGATAACCAGTTTCTCCCTTTAGGCTCCTGCCCAGTCTAAATTCTTGCCTTGGTTTCCTTCGGTGAGTTATGATTCAGGATGTGTAAAATATATTCAAGATATATTCAAGAAATAAGTCCTTGTCTCTCTAAGTTACTTTTAGTAACGGTATTTCCTCACAGCAATAAAAACCCTAAGATGGTATTTGTAAAGTAAAAAATTCTAACGATTTCTCTACTGATGGTTTAGTTAAAGACTTCTATTGACCAGCAAGAAAGGGGCAGTGGCCTATTCCATTTGCATCATGGGCAAGTCGCCTGGAGTCTAAAGAAAGGTGGAACCCGGAAACTGTGTTCTGGGTTCCTCAGCACAGTTCTATGAGGCTTTGAGAGGTTAATTGCTCAAGCTCAGCTACTCTGTTTCCAAGCTGTAAGATGCGTGCCCAGGGTTACATGTGTAAAAGCTAACACATGCCAAGCTTTTGAGCCTGCCAAATATCAATCTATGCAAGCTAACTCAACCACAGTTATCAGTCGGTGAAAAGGAAGGTTGACCTGATGTTTTCAGGGCAAGAATACTAAATTTCTATAATTCTCCAAGCTGCTGACAGAGACATGAAATGAAGATTCGAGCCAAGCTACGCTCATACAAGGAAAAAAGGACCCACTGGGAGCTGTCTTTTTGTTAAACCAGAGCTTCTTCTAGACATGTTTCCTCTGCTCCTTACCCAGCCTCACTGATGCTGAAGACAAATGGGAAATTCTGAGAAATGGGCTTTTCCTCCACAAACCCTAAAGGCCATAAGAGTAGGACTTGAATGCTTGTGGTCTCATTATTTTTTTTCCTTTTTTCTTAAGATAAGGACTCAATATATATCCCATTTTGGCTCCTGTCTATATAGCTGAGGATGACTCCAAATTCCTGATCCTCCTGCTCCACCTTCCATGTTCCAGGGTTACTTAAAGAACATCCATGCTGGGTTTTATGCTGTTCTAGAAATTGAACTCAGAACTTCCTATATGCTAGGCAAGTACTCTATCATCTGATACATAGTTCCAGCCTTGACCCATGATCTTCTTAGATCTTCCAGTTGGAAGAGGGTGATATGGAAATCTTGGAGATGGCATGAGGCAGCTTCTTAAAAAACATTTATCTACAAGGAAACAGTGTGACAATCTTCTAGTGGAGGAGAGACACCCTAGATAAACAGAGATACGAGCATTCCCCAGACATGCACGTCTGCAATGGCTCCCAATGAGACTGTCCCCAGTGAGGGGTGTGTTCTATTCTGAGAGGGGTGTTTTCTAAGACCCCCCTCCTGTGGCTTCCCTGTTGACCCATCAGCCCTAGAGCTCAGAGGAAATCCTCATGGAAACACCAGTTTCTGTTTTGGTTCCTCCTAAAACACCACCACAAAGCACCTTGTGCAGGAAAAGGCTTATTTTAACTTATGAGTTCTAGTCCATTTTCAAGGGAAATTAAGGCAGGAGCTCAAGGTGGGAACCTAAGCACAGACCACGGAGGAGTGCTGCTTCTAGACTTGCTCTCTGTAGCTTGTTCAGCCTTTCATTACAATCCAAGATCGTCTGCCCAGGGATGGCAATTGTCCACCATCGTCTAGGTCCTCCCACACCTATCATGAAAATAAATAAATAAAATGCCTACACAGAGTTGCCTGCATGCCAATCTGGTGGAGGCAGTTCCCATGTGCCTCTAGTTTATATCAAGACAGCAAAAACTAATGAGCACAAACATCAGTATCTAAACTAATGTTGAAACATCAGTAGACCGATGTATCTCCTCCTGATCAGGCAGTTTGGATGCATCCAAGGTTTGTACCTTGAACTCTGAGTCTGCTCCAAAACCTTCTTGGGTAACAGTGCTAGGCAAAACCAGGAAGTACCTTTTAGAGGGAGCTGGAGGATGTTGCCAGGAAAACTATGGGCACCCGGAGAGCTAAAGCAGTGAATCTGAAGACACGGCCTGGGTGGTGGAAAGCATGGTGACCCAGCTTCCCAGCTAAAGCGGGGACAGCTCACATCTGATTCAATATGCTCACTTGTGGAAGAGCCACCAGCTCCATGCTGCCCCCTACTCCCCAAGCACGGGTACTGGGCGAATCAAAAAGGGAGGTGAAGTTTCAGGATTAACTGATGGGTAGGGATTTGAGAGGGAAGGAGGAAGCTGTGGAGTGTGTGTGGACATCTGTGGCACGAAGTTTTCATGTTCCTTTCTTCTTGCTTCTTCCCTCTTTTCTGGGTCTTTGGTTGTGTCTCCTCTAAGCCTTGCTACCTGCTCCTCCACAAGATCCTCATCAAGACCTCAACCCTACATTGGCATCGGTGTTTCCCAAGAGCACTGAGCAGCTTCAGTCTGAATCACTGCCATGCACTCTATTACATGTGCCGGGTTACAAGCTGGTTAGCTCAGTTCCTGACCCACTCAACAGGTTTTAGTTGCTCAAGGGCAGGTTACAATAAAGCTCACCTTGCGGTTAGGACCCGGTGCTGTGTTTCGCCCTCAAGACAAGCTTTGAGTCATTGCTTGAATTCTCTGCCCCGAACATCTTTTCCTAAATGCTACTAAAAAAAGAACCTACAAAGTATCTTCCATCAGGACGAAGATAACATCTCACTCTTGCTGAGCATCAGTGGACACCTGAGTAGATACAGAAGTGTGGCAAAGGGCCTTCTAGTGCTTGGCACAACATTCAAAGGAATCTGAATGGATCACTACTTTTCAGCCACACAAGTGTCTATGCACACATAAACACATTTGTACACAGAGACATGTGCAATTTATAAAATACAAAACCATTTCGAGTCACCATTGACTTTAACTTCTTGCCACATATTTATTTCTACTTGTTTTGTGTGTGTGTTGGGGGAGGGGCAAGTAAATGCCATAGCACATGTATGAAGATCAGAGGACAACTTTCAAGCGTTCATTCTCTGCTTCCACATGGGATTCAGGGATAGAATTCAGGTCATCAGACTTGTGCAGGAATCACCCTATGTGCAACAAGCACGCACATGCACACACGAGTGCATGTGAACACACACACACACACACACACACACACCCCACAAATATACGGACATACATACTGCTCAGACACACACACACCACACACAAAGAGACACAAACATATACAAAGTACAGATACACACACAGACCACAGACAGACAGACAGACACAAACACACACATACAAACACACACATGCACTCATGTGGAGATCAGAGGTTAACAGCAAGTATCAATTTGTGGGCTAGTTCTGGGTCGATTTGATACAAACTAGACTCATTTGGGAAAAGGAAGTCTCAATTAAGAAAATGCTTTCATATGGTTGTCCTGCAGTCAGGTCGGATGTACATTTCCTTCGTTCCTGGTTGATGGTGTCAGGCCTCCCCTGGGCGGGTGGTCATGAGGTGTGCAGAAAGCAGACTGAGCGAGCCATCAGGGGTAAGCCAGTAAGCATACTCCTCCATGGCCTCTGCTTCAGTTCCGGCCTTTTTCGAGTTCCTGCCCTGACTTCCTTCTAAGATGGGCTGCTATGAAAGTATAATAAACCCTTTCTGCCCCAAGTTGCCTTTGGTCCTGGTGTTCTGTTATTCTTAATAAAAACCCAAACTAAGACAATTCTTTCTTTACCTTACTTTTGAGAAGGAGGCTTTTGCTGAACCTGAGTTCACTGATTCTACTGGACCAGCTGGCCAGCGATCCCAAGGGACCCTTCTGACTCTGCTCACCAGCTTTTCAGTGGGTACTGGGGAGCTGACTCAGGTCTTCACACTTGTGTGGTGAGCACCTTACGGAGTGAAACACTTCTCCTGGCGCGCAGAAAACTGGTGACAACAGAAAACCATTTTATCCTGCCAAAAAAGTTAGGAATCACTGAGCCATACTTCACATGCTGGTCTCCTCTCTGTGCATTTAATCAGACGGACTGCTATTCCCACACCCGGAGTCCAGCTCTCTGTTTACAGACTTGCCTAGCCTGACCAAATGTTTTTGAATTCATCAAAGCTCAGTGCTTGGGTCAGAGTTTAAATGTTACTGATGCAACCACCAGCCTCCAGCAGTCACCAGTTCGATCATCAGTGCGAACACGCCCACTGGAAATGGGATTTAATGAGTTCTTTTTTGACTTTCAGCCAACAGAAAGGCCCAGCTCCCGTCATCCTTCCCAGGTACAAATTATTCAGAATTCTTTTCTGTGGCTTGTGATTGGGGGAAAGTCATATTTCACAACATTAATAGACACCCCTAAACTTCTTCTCCTTGACCTAATTCGATACCTTTAGTTACATTTTCTGCTTTATAGGTGAGTCTTACCATAATAAATGGTTATACCATTCAAGTGCCATAATAATTTTATTATATTTCTATACACTTCAAAACCTGAGTGATAATTACTGGTCAAGTAAAAAAAAAAGGTACAAACTCTAATAAGTTTACAGAATTTACTTAGATAAGATTTGTAGTCAGGGCAGAAATAAAATAGGTTTCACATGATAACTAATGTCTAAAAGTTTTAAGAACTGTACTAGGCCACCAGGGAGTTTCAACTTTCTCTGCTAAGTAACCACCAGAAAGCAACCGCAGGGGCCGAAGCTTGAGTGGAAATGAAGGTGGCTATGCCAGGCTCCCAGTTTGCTTCTCCCTGCACTGACATTTGTAAATCTCTTTGGACAATCATGAGAGCCGTGCTTCTTTCTTCATTCCTGCCTCCAAGCAGAAAGTGTTCTCGCCACTGTTTCATGGGGACTTTCATCCTGTAGGCTGTGTAGGACAACACAGATAAGGAGCTACTGCCGGGCAAGCTTATAGTTAAACCAGGATTTTTCAAAGGTCAAAAGTCTGTGTTTTCCTCCAGTGGACATTGCTTTTCAGGTAAGGCATTGTTTTGTTGCTTAGCAACCCTTCCTCCAGCCAAGGTAGTATGGGACAGATTCAGCTACATCCTTCATGTTAAAAAGTAGGGAGATGTTTTGAAGGCTTAAAAAGTGGTGCCATCAAATATTCAAACTGCCCTCTTACACAAGAGGGTCAGATGAATTTATAGATCAGTATTGTTCAACCACCTATACAAGACAAATAAAATCCATCCACATATGTCCCAATGACTCCTATAATTTCCTCATTAAAAGGTGCTGTAATGAACAAGCGAGATGGCTCAGGGGTTAAAGGGTGCTAGCTGCCAAGACCAGCCATCTGAGTTAAAGCCCAAGGATGTTCGTGTCGTGGGGAGAGAACAAAGTCATGCATGTTGTCCTCTGATCTCCATGCTCATGTCATGATAATGTGAGCATACATCAATTCAATAAATAAACAGTTTAATATGCATGGTGGCATATGTCTTTAATCCCAGAACTCTGGAGGCAGGATCAGGAATTCAGTTATTCTTTGGTGCCTATTGATTTTGAGGTCTGTTTGGGCTACATGAGACTCTGTCTCAGAAAAAAAAAAAGTGCTTAAAAATTGTGCCACTGGGCTGAGGAGATGTCTTAATGCAAAGGCAGTCACTGCTCAAACATGTGAACTAGAGTTCAGATCCTCAGAACCTACATCAAAGTCAGGCAGGTATAGCAGAAGCCTGTAATTCCAGGACTTGGGAGGTAGAGACGTGTGATCCCAAGGATAAGCTTGCTAGCAAGAATAGCCAAGATCGCCAAGCTCCAGGTCCAGTGAGAGACCCTGCCTCAATAAATAAAGTGGGAAATAGTCATTTGACATCAAATGTGCCAATCCACACACAGCTAAATGCAAGTGCACACACACACACACACACACACACACACACACACACACTTGCAAATGCACATGCACATCAAAAAACATCAAAAAGGAAAAAAAAACTGGGCCAAGAATCAACACCTGGCACTCCAGTTGCAGATGTAAGAACCACTGTGTACCGCGCCAAGCAGAGATGCATTCACTGACTCTACTGAGGGCTCCAGATGGAAACTGTGAGAGTTGCAGACCCCCAGGGATGGCACGATGCCAAGAGCTGGCTTCCGGCCCCCAGCCCTCTGCAGGGAGGTGGGGTTAAGAGACTCCAAAGCTATGACTGTGCCTGTACCAATAGGAAAGCCAGAAATAGCACTCAGCATCGTGATGATGTCAGAGCAGTTCTCTGAAGTACATTGAGTGGGGAAGAGGCCAAGTGTGGCTATATGTGAATCAAATAAAGAGATACATTAATGTTGCTTTTACACAAACACTGGTCTGGACTGACGAATCAGAGTGTTGGCACAAACGTGCATTAAAGGAGCAGAAGCTAGATCATCTTCCCAAGAAATCTCAGACCCTTCAAACTGAGCGCACACCGAAAAGCCAATCCACCGTAACTGTTACTAAATCTGTCAGTAACAGAACGCTATGTCAAGCAACCTCTTCTTTCTCCTGGTGACATCTGGGTTGACCCTTTCACTGGCTCACCAGCTTTCCTAAGCTCCTAGAATCTTTAGCAGTTTCTTGACTGCAGGGAACACAGCATGAAATTCAAAAGGACCCCCGTGGCCATAAGTCGTATGCTTTCTCTGTCTCAACCCAGACCTCGGGCACCTGTGTTGCTAAGTCAGGGAGGTTCCTTACTTGCTTCTTAGATAACTTACCACATGTTTGTTTCTGAGGAGGGGAGGGGAGATGAGAGATGGCTCTTGCAGCCAAGACTGAAGACTTGAGCTTAAATTCCCAGAACTCACCATGGAAGGAGAGAACTAACTCCTGAACTTCTGACATCCATATGTACTCCATGATGCACACTTGAGTGCATGTGTTCGAGTGCGCACACATGCTGTCTTATTTTGGGTTTTACTGCTGTGTACAGACACCATGAACAAGACAACTCTTATAAGGATAACATTAACTGGGGCTGGCTCACAGAGTGAGAGGTTCAGTCCATAATCATCAAGGCAGGAGGATGCCAGAGTCCAGACGGGTATGATGTAGGAAGAGTTGAGAGTTCTACATCTTCATCTGAAGGCCACTAAGACTGGCTTCCAGGCAACTAAGATGAGGGTCTTAAAGCCCACAGACACACTCCTACAAGGCCATATCTCCTAGTCGTGACACACCCTGAGCCAACCATATACAAACCATCATACACACACACTTGCACACACACATGCACGCACACACACACACAGAGTACATTTTTAAAAGAGGAAGATTAGAGGAACTACAGGTAACTGCATGACTATCACTCAGTCCAGCGTTTACAATATGCCTCACTCACCCTCAAAGACTGCCCTCCTAACACGGTGGAAGCTAATGTCTTCATTGTTCACAGACACAGAGACTAACTTGACAATGTGGCTTTCTTTCCTTTGACTCAGGGTCTCACATAACACAAGCTGGCCTCACCCTCCATGCACAAGATGATCAACTCCTTATCCTGACTCCATATCCTAAGAGTTGGAATTACAAACACTTGCCACTACGTAACAGTTTCAGAATGCTATTTTCTGGTGGGGAGAGGGGGAATCTCACCTACAAAGAGGTTAAGATATTAGTCAAAGTTACTCAGTGAACAGGTAGCAACATTTGTAAAGAATCCGGACTTGTAATTTCCTGGCCCAAGCTTACTCAGGAGCATCACTTGGACCTATCCTAATTGTTCCAGAATATTTGAGCCTGTTTCTAGTTGTGGTGTGGCTCAGCCCTTAGCACACACCCTTAGTCCCTGTGGCTGGAAGACAGACACACCATTAGTATTCACCTTCAATCCCAAACAACGAGGATAAAGTTAGTTTGTAAAAGGAAGCACCCATGTCTGAATGTGATAAGTAGCAGACAAAGTGACGAATCAGAGAAAGATTTGACAGAATAGGACATGAGAAGGAAGGGAAGGGAAGCTACGTAAGGGAGAGACAGTACGGGAAGAAGGACGGACAGTGCAGGAACACAGCAGAGTTTGTGAAGAGCGGGAGAGTTGGGAGGGAGGGTGGAGCGGCACAGGGAGGGAGAAGGCGACGGTTTTATAGAGACACTGAAGAGAGGACGACTTAGACACAGGTGAAGACGGAATGAGCAAGAGAAGGAGAAGAAGCCAGAAAAGTAAAAAGAAAAGATTGCTGGAGTTAGATTGAGACCAAGCAGAGCAATCCAGAAGCCAAGAGAAAAACCAGATTGAATCAGTCAGCTTGAAAAAGGAGTCTGAGGGCTGGAGAGATAGCTCATTGGTTAAGAGCACTGACTGCTCTTCCAGAGGTCCTGAGTTCAAATTCGAGCAACCACATGGTGGCTCACAACCATCTGTAATAAGATCTGATGCCTTCTTCTGGTGTGTCTGAAGACAGCTACACTGTACTTATATATAGTAAATAAAAAAATATTTTAAAAGTATAAAAAGAAAGAGAAGGGAGCTTGAGCCAGAAGAACAGGGTTGAATCAGCTAGCCAGAGCACAGAAAGAACTAGGAAAGTGATTCAGCAGTAAGTCTCGGAGGATGAAAACATTCTAGGCCTAGATTAGGTTGTATAGAGGCTAGCCTCTTCTGGGACTAGGCCTAGGTTAGCAGGCAGAGGAAGAAAGCTCCCAAGACAACAATTACATTTAGGGAAATAAAAATACTTTTGCATGTAATGGTTGACAAAACTTGCTATGAAAATGCTCTGGAGAGTTCGTATAAAACAAGAATTGTTCCAGCATGATTCCAGATTTAGCATTTCTAAGGCAGGATTCTAGAACTTATATTTCTAACAAGTTCCCAGAGAATAGAGATATTGCTGGTCTTGGGCTCCCGTTTGGAGAACTGATCAAGGATGTGTGGTCATGAAGTAGATGGAAATACCTCATCTGACTTCAAAGACACAAAAGAGTCATGTATACTATCAGAGGGGAAAGCATTCTCTTCTAGATTCCGAATATTTTCTTGGTGCCATAAGTTAGACAGATTTGTCTTCAAATGTAATTAAATGTGTGTGTGTGTGTGTGTGTGTGTGTGTGTGTGTATCTGTGTGTCTCTGGGTCTCGTATTTGTGTGTGTGTATATATCTGTGTATCTCTGAGTCTCTCTCTCTCTCTCTCTCTCTCCCTCCCTCCCTCCCTCCCTCCCTCCCTCCTCCCCCCCCCTCTCTCTGTGTGTGTGTGTGTGTGTGTGTGTGTGTGTGTGTGTGTTTTGAGGAAGGGGAGTCCATCCTGTTGAACCCTGTTAAAAGAAAGTCTGTAACCAAAGATATAGAAATGAATCTTTAGACACACGGAGAATCTACAGAGTGACTTGTTCTTCAGTGGCCGATGAGTGCAGGTGAGCAGGTGGGTACATGAGGGTTTTACAAGAGGGGAAAGAGGAGCTTTGAAACTCAGAAGCTTTGGCCAGACAACAGCAACAGTCGATACCAGAAAATGTCCCTAGCATGTCATCTGTCTGCCTGCCTGCCTGCCTGCCTGCCTGCCTGCCTGCCTGCCTGCCTGCCTGCCTGTCTGTGACAGTCAGAGCTGTCCAGTGCTAGGCCTAAAGGCATCACCACTCAACCATGGCACTGCTCAGTAAGCACTGCAGCATATGTCCTGTGGCTGGACCCTGTGCCATGGAATATGAAGGTACAAAGGGAAAAAGGTCCTCACACGCCCAAGAGAAAGTGTAAGCACAGCTCTCAAGAATGGCATGGCTGCTTAGGAGAGACACTGAGTGCTCGAAGGCAGCCAGCCTCTGTCTGGGAAAAACATCTTCAGACTTCTCTGACTGTGTTGCCTTATGCTGGGGAGCTGAATGTCTTCTTACTGTGAACTGGCACTGGTGACCTCCGAACACTGGAGCCCAGGCCACATGCTCAGGACACTAATGTGAACCTGCAGTCAGGTTTCCGCCAAGTCCTGTCTCCCAGGCTATCATTTCCAGCGGCTGTCTAGACATAAATGCTAGGGGGAAAATGTGCAACATTAGCATTTCCGAAACTAGATTCATTCTTAATGTATTTCTAACTATAAGCTAATGGCTTCGCTATCTGACCAACTCTCCCCCTCCCCAAGCCAAATAACATAACAAAGTCATCTTTCCTCTTCCTTTTCAGTTTTTGATGCTGCTGTCACTAGACTTGTTTTTTTAATTTATTTGCATCTTTAATTATGTATCTGTGTGTATGTCTGAGTGGAGGGTATTTGCACATAAGTGAATGTACACAGAGGTCTGCAGAAGATCTCGGATCACCCTGGAGTCTAGACTTACAGGTACCTGAGCATCAAACATGGGACCTCTGCAAGACTAGGCATCATCTCTCCAGACCCAACTCACTTGAGTTTTTCCTTTGTTCGTTTCGTTGTTTGTTTGTCTTGACCTCTGAGACAGGCTCTTCTCTGGTCTATTCTCTCAGTGATTAGAGCTTCTGAACACTTCAGCAGAGTTTGTTTCTTCTGGCAATTACGGTGTGGGTAAAAGTGATTAAGAAAGGTAATGTCTCAGGTAGCCAATCTACCAGTGTTCAATCGGGTTCTGTTTGGTTTTTTATTTTGGTTTTTTGTTTGTTTGTTTGTTTACCTTGCATTTCCTGTGTGAGTGTGCACTAGCTGCGGTGCATATACGGAGGTCAGAGAGCAACTTTGAGAGTCTGGACTCTCCTACCATGTAGATCTCAGTGATCAAAGCCAGGTCATCAAACTTGGTGGCAGGTGCCTCTACCCACTGAGCCACCTACCTCACCAGCCCTTCAATTAGTGTTTGAAGAACCATAGCAATAAAGAAAAGTGGAAGACAATCAAGTCATAATGCTGTCTAAATGTCAGGCAAAGGACATTGGGGTTTATCTGGCTGGCCACAGGGAAGTGAGAAAAGCCTTTGTAAAGAGATGTGATGTAGTCAGAGGTATGCATTAAGAAGATTAATTTGGCAACAGCTTTTAGGAAAAAATTATATGAAGAATAGATTATCAGTAAGAAGATCAGTTGTGGCATAATTGAAAAAGCCTGTGTGGTTAGGAATGAAGACTGGAACCCCACTGACAGCTATGGAAAGGGAATGTTGGAAGCAAGAAACACTTTAGTTCTGAGACAGAGTCTATATTCAGCTCAGGCTTACCCTGAACTCCTGATCTTCCTGCATCTGCCTTGCAGATGGATTGCAAGTATGTACTAACACACATAGCTTTCCACTTCTTTATGAAAAAGACTTCGGGGTGAAGTCCTGGGGTTCTAAGTCCTCACCATCCAGAGCAATGATGATTTCATCTGAAGAGCAGTGGACCAAAGGGAGTTTGTGGAATGGGGAGTTGCCAAATTCTAACTTAGACAGGTTGAGTTCGGGGACCATCATGGTGCACCAGCACAGGGGGAGTCATGTAGCAAGTCAGAGCCAAGAGGAGCACAGTTTCTCACCTCTGGGAGCAAATGGTCAGGGTGAGAAACTGATAGAATACTTCATAGTTAGTGACAAGAAGAACTGGAGAGTAGACTATGGTGAGGTTGAGGCAGGACAAGACAGACCAGACTTTGATGGTGATGGGATCATAGGCAAAACCGTAGGAAGACTGATGAGACATGTCACCTTGCAAAGGGATGCTGCTTGCATTATGGGCACAGAAGGTATAGGAAAGAGGGTGAAGATTTAATGAACAGCAAATAAGAAACCATCTCAGATCAATGACATCTACTAACATGAAAGGTCAGGTTTATTAGCTCCCTTTCTCTTGGCTGTGATGAGACATTAACAAAAGCAGACTAGAAAAGAAAGGGTTTGTTCTCGAACTGTAGTGCCAAAGGCATGACAACAGGGCCATAAGGAATCTGGTCATATTATAACCACAGTATGGAAGCAGAGATGGGGTGGGGTGGGTCTCAGTTTGTTTTCTCTTTTTTATTCAGGCTTGGGTGAGAGTCCAAGGAATGAAGACACCCACAGTCATAGTGGGTCATTTCTTTCTTGTTTAAAATTCTCTGGAAACAAAATAAGACACACTCAGGGGTGTGCTTCTATGGTGATTCTAAATTTGGTAAGTCAGCAATGACCGTTAAGCATTGTAGGTGGTAACAATAGACTATCTTCTAAATGGAGAACAAAGCTAAAGTAAAACACTAAGGAAAAACCTATAAAAGAAATCAAGGGTAATATATAAGCTTTTAAGGACAGGTTGTGTGAGCAGGGAACAGTAGACATAGTAAACATTAGATACACAGATCGCAAGGCTGTACTGAGACTACAATGAGTAAGCCAATTACCTTAGGAAAGGATCAAGATGATTTTGTCATTTGCCCCTTAGACAATGTCTCCTTTCATGGATACTCTGTGTAGTCAGATAGTAGAACAAACAGCCAGGATAGGGCGAAAAAACAGAACAAAGAACGCCAGGAGAGTCACTAAAACACCTGACAGTGTGGCAGAGGCTGGAAGGCCAGCACAGACCACACAGGAGGGAAACGGTAACCCTGAGCAGTGCTCAGAGAGTACCACTTCTGGCTGACATCCTGGGAGCAGAGGGAGGGCTCAGCATACTGGTTGAGGATGACGTTTACAGAGGGAGGCATTGCAGTTGTCTGGAATTCTTGGAAGAAGCATGAGAGGATAGTGTGAACAGAATAATGTAGTGGGAAGACCAGAAGTCAGAGATGAGGGGATATGCCTGGGTGGCACATAAATCCGTCAGGTCACTCTGTGTTCGTGTCCAGTCAGCTGGGAACTCCTGACATGCTTCCTCGTGTCTAACTGATGAGGTGGATCAACCTGCACATTGCATTCCATGCCCATTTGTCCCATGCCACCTCTTTCAGGACACAAGGCCCCTTTTGTCAGGAAGGCACGGGATCCCTGCAGGGACATCTAACTAAAGTTACACTCTCACCGCATTGTCTTCTGTTTCCCTTGCTGGGGTTACCAAAATGGCTCAGCAGCTAAGAACACACTGCTCTTCCAGAGGACCTGTGTATGATTCCCAGCACCCACGTGGCAACTGACAACTATCTTCAGTTCCTTGGGATCTGACGCCCTCCTCTGGCCTGTGCAGGCGTGATGCATATATGATGTACACTAACACATGCAGGCAAAATATCCATAAATGTAATCTAATAGAATAAAATTTAACTTAAAAAATTAAATATCTAATTGCTGCCCCTTCAGTAAACAGCCTCAAGTGCAACTTGATTCACTGTTTCATGGCTTTCTGTCAGACACTTAAATCATCATTGGTTCCAAGCTGAACAATTATATTGACTCCTCTATTTTTCTCCTCACACCTTGTCCCTCTGGCACTGGCTCTTGATTAATATTGTCTGCTGGCATCTCTTTTTCCCTTGAGTCAAAGGCTCAACACCAGCCCAGAGTGCTACTGTTGTCCTTACAAGGGTGAGGTTTACCAAAGGCAGAGCGTCTGCAGAGTCAGCCAAGCTCACCTTGCCTCGCAGGTCTCACTAATTCCCTTAGGTTGAGCAATGTCCAAGGTCCACTGGGCAGGCTCAGGACCGGTTTCATCATAAACCTGAGAGGCTAACTCAGAAGCTCATAAACCCCAAGGCACATATAGAAATGTCGAGGCAGTAATGTTCTCTGGGGATTCCCCCAAGCATGTGAATCAGAAAGGCCAATGGACTCAATTCCTGCCATATAGTGGGAAACCTTTCCTCCATGTTGTTTTCTTGTTCCAGACAAAGTCCTGACTGTGAAACTAACTGTCAGATGGGTCCTGGGATGGCTCTGTTTCTTGTGCTCATCACCTCCAAGTGAGCAGGATTTTCCACGTGCCTCAGGGTATGTAACTGTTTTTATTATGTGTATAGAAACGTAAAGATGCACAGAATCTAAAAACCTCTTGTGTCTAGAGCCCATTGTGTTCCAGGCTCTAGAACAGCTCTGACTTCTCCCTTTCTGCTTGTTCTACTTCTGCTCCTCTAAATCTCAAAATGATGCTTTGGGGCACCAGAGAGATAGGAGAGCTGGTTAAGGGCTTGCCATGTAAGCTGAAGAAGTGGGGTTCAGTCCCCAGCACCCAAGTAAAATGTGCGGCAACCGTAGGAAGCATTTGTAAGTCCAGCGATGGGGAGGAGGTTCGGTAGCCAGATGGCTCAGCCTAATTAGTGAGCTCCGGATATGGTGGGAGACTCTGTCTTTTTAAACAAAACAAAAAGTTAATAGAGAATGAGGAACAACATCCGAGATTGACCTCTGGCCACCACATAAGCAAAAGCACTTGTCCAAGATAACAAGAATGGGGGAGAAACCCTGATGCTCTTGTCAGTGTCTGCTCAGTTCCCCATCCTCCATCTTGAGTTTTCCTCTGTTCCATGTCTTATGGGTCTTACACCATTTTCCTCTTGAATAAGGAAAAAAAAATAACATGCACAATTTCTTATTACACACTTAGATATGTTATCTTTCACAGTAAAAGTAAAATCTTACCTCTTCATGATACCAAAGCCACTTTTGTCCATGAATTCTTGCCCATTCATCAACTGCTTCCAGTTTAAAGAACATTTTCCCTAAGAGTCAAATTAAAGGCAACCCGAAGGATGCGCATCCACTGCCCCAAAGTACTTCTTTTTAATTAATTGAGCTCACAATGTCTCCTTATCGTTCATACCTCCCTTGTCAGCAGTGGCCAAAATCAAAACCTGAATCCTTGCTGTGGATTATGGCCACATACCAATGTGCTAATTCTAAGAAAGATGTGAGTACAGATAAAAGATCACCTAGATCTTTAATTCTGGCTGGCACTGCTGGCCCATGCCTGGTGTAGTCTCTTTGGAAACTGGGCTAAGCTATGAAATAGCCAACGACATGTTTCGGTTGGAAAGATACGTGGTCTCTACCACCTCTCAATTGGGCTGCACCATGCTCCTTCAAACCCTTAACAGACTGTAGCAAGATGGGACTAAGTGCCAAGTGGTTTCAAATCTGTTGGGCCTCACAAGCTGCTTGAAAACAGCAAGGAATAACAGAAACCAAAGGAAACCCATCTACTTGACAAGAAGGCCTGGAACCTTCTCTCTATCCACATAAAATAGGAGGATAATCTTTGGAGGATTCTAGAAGCCAGAACTAGACGAAGTCATGATGTCTTGAAACTGCCAATCATCTGAACTGTAGACAATAGACAAATTAAGACCTCCCTGAGAGAGACAAAGTAGGCTCAAGCCAGCAGAACAGCTAAGACCAATGTTTTTGAGGATTTTGTCCCCATCATCATATATGGCAGATACATGATATGAATGGAGGGACATTTTTATGTAAGGGTGTTCTCAATTGTTGTTCCCAGCTATGATGGCCACTACAGTTCAATCATGAGACTGAAACTAAAAAGTGATGTCTTAGATAATGTTAGTCTTCAGTTGGATGGTTAGAGAATAGAGGAAGAAAAAAAGAGAAGAAAAGGCCCTTTTCATTATGTATTCAACTCCTGGGAGAAAAAACACATTGGGCAAGGCAGGTTCAAGCATGTACAGTACAAAAGAATTGTATATTCAACAATGAAGTAAGCACTTTTAGCCAGGTTCTCCCACCTAGAAAACATTCTCAAAAAAGCACATGACACCCCCTCTTGCTCCGATTCCTTAATTACCAGAAGACTATCTGACTTTTAATTAAATCAGCATTATGGTTTTAAAATGAGACTTTATGATTAACTTAGCATTAATGAAATCTCCAGGACTTATCCACCTAATGGTGAGCTAATAAAATTGAATTCTTTGACCTGCAAAGATTCGAGCCCCAAACATGTCTATTTATTTTCTTCTAACCCCCTCACCAGGAGGTATAGCACAAACACTTGGCCCACCAAGTCCCCTTCTTGCTAATCAGCTTATTACAATAGCATTAGCTAGCATTCCAGGGCCTACAGACTGCTGGCTAGGTGTTTGTTTGAACCTTCAGAAAACAAATGAAGAGATTGTTTAGAAGATGAAAAGAGGTATTGAACGAGGCTGTACATTTCAAGGGAGAAGGCCAAAGACTCTGAAATCAAGAGCCAGCCAGGGTTGTTCATTAACTACCATGGATTTGGTAGTAGGAAGAGAGATGTTGTCAATAACTCAGTCTCTCATTCACCTAAGTGAAACATGTAAGCAACAACTCCACAGCCAGGATGTGAAGAAAATCAGTAAAGGGCGAAGACAAGACATTGCCTTTTAACTGAAACAATGTGCCCAGAGCCCTTGTGTTTTCTGGTAGTTGCTGTTGATATCACCCAAGAACAGGCAATGTCTTCAGCAAGGCCCCAGAACAGTGGTGAATTTTGACATAAGTCCACTCTGTAGATTCCTGTAACCATCCTCTGAGAAGAGTTTTTACTAATTCAACTAAATGTGTGAAAGCACACCTTGCTTTCTTTAGAAAAGTCTGTCTATCCATGGGACCTGTTCACAGCACAAAGTGACTCTCAGGCAAAAAAAAGCACTGGGCTTCTCCAGGGGGCAACTGCCCTTTATCCCACATGCATGTCTTGGACAATGAGTGTATTCTTACTCTGTCGGTTTTTCCTTCTGTCCTGCCCCATCACATAAAATACTGCCCGACCTTTGACTCAGACTCCAGACAGTCTACCTGCTAATCGTCCAGCCTCTGTTCAAACATGTCCTAATACCGTGTCTCTGGAAGGGTCATTGGTAGTTTTCCATTGCACCCAACGTCCTCCCTGTGCTCCAAAGCACCTCGCTTTTCTTCACATCCCTGTCTCTTTCTAATTAAAGTTTAAAAAATTGGTTTCTAGGCTGATGCAGGTCGACAAACCAAGCAAATCAGAGACCCGAGGGTGTTCTAACTCACTGGTGGGCCAGAACTACCAGTATGTTATGGTCAAAGATAAATTTGGAATCCTATACTTTGATTAAATTTTATAAAAGACAAAGTTGAGAGGATCACTGTGAGTTCAAGGTTAGCCTGGGCTACATCGTGAGCTTCAGGCCATCCAAAGCTACAAAATTAGATTCTGTCCCTACACAACGAACCAAAAACTAAATAAAGCTGATAAATGAGCACATAGCTCATTATGATGACTGCTCTATGGTTGTGACAGACACAGGGTTGGGTGGGGGGTCACAGTGATGACAGTTATGGGTGCACCGTCTGCAGGACACATTTGTCAAGGGAGACTAAAGCCTCCTCACCGTGTCCTCAGGGTTGACATGACCTTATCTGGAGTGTGTGTCCAGTTTGGTTAACTGAAATGTGTGTGAGTTCAGTGTTCCGGAGTCTGTGTCTGCTTCAGTGCATCACAATGGAAGAGAAACATTGTCCAGTGGGAGGAATCCAGACAGCAAAGTCCTGAGGAGAGAAGATTCCAGGTCATTACAACAGACAGACAAACAGACACTGAAGTCTGACAGCACCAGAAGTCATATCATCTTGCTTCAGAGTGGAAGGGAACTCAGGAAACTGAGATATTCCAACAGGGGACCCCCAGATGATTTTCCTGGGGATGTAAGCCAACTGCTGTCATCTTCCAGTCTCTCAACACGAGCCAGAGTCCATGTTTTAATGCATCATGGTTCAATTTGTAATCTTTGCAAATATTTCAAATCAAACCTCCAGGACTAGAGAAACAGCGGAGCCTGTGGTCAAAGGCAGTCCAGGGTTGCCAGTTTACAACATCCTGGGAGGCAATTCTGGGGTTCAGTAGAGTGTGGTGCCAGCATGCATGTGTGGAAGACATTACTGGGTAGTGAAAGAACCTTCAACTATTTAGGTTTCCCATATAGAGAAAGGCTGGCCAATGGAAAATAGTGGCTTTAACCTTGGTTGACAGCGCACAAGAGAATCTGGAGAAAGCCTTTCCTCCTTAGGTACAGATGTTGAATACAATCATCTGATACTTGCATTTTCCAGTTGATAAAATGCCTTTATATCATGTCAATTTTAGAGTTCAGAGAAAATCTCCTTCAAAGAGAAATGCAATGTGTCTGATTTACAAGTGGAAATATGGCTGGTATCTGAGATAGAAAATTATTTCCAGAAATGAGCAGGCCACTGAGAAGTTGATCTGGGATTGGGTGTGTCAGAGCCTCCAACCCTGCCAGACCTGAAGCTGGAGGTCTCTAAGTAGGCTTGCTCTGGCTGTATTTACTCACTTTTTGCTTTTGGACAGTTGCCCTTTCTCCCAAAGGTCTGTGCATATTTTCATATCCTGGGATTCTTTCCTGTCCCTTCTATGTCTCCATAGAAGCTAGGATCCTTCATGTTTCTTGATGACCTTCTACTAATTTGATTCTTTCAGCCATGGAAATGTCTCCCCAGCTCTAGATGCTTCGAGCTACATTTGCCTTTGACATATGCTCAAAACATACATATGCTGTGTATCTCTTATGTATCATCCCTGCAAGGATTAACAACCTGCCTTAATTTCATGCATGCAACATACAACACACACACACACACACACACACCTCAAGAGTCAATGCCTAGTTAGTGAACCATCCAATCTGTAATTTCTGGATTTGTCAGTCAGTGAGGATGAAGAGATGTCATCAGGTACAGCATCTCCCTCTTACAGCCATGTCTACTTTTTTCCCAGAAATTTCGCTTCTGATAAAAACCAGCCAGTGCCTTTGTCCCTACATTCCCAATGAGACCCAGTACAGACTTACCATGTTAGTCTCACAAGAAGCTGTTGTTCCTGGGGTTGGGATGAACCTTATCTAGAAAAAGAGAAATGGTGGCACACATGCAAATGAAGACAAAAAGCAAAACTTCCAGAAGGTTTGGTTTGACACAAAGAGAGGCTTAAAACTGCTAAGGGATCTTCCTTGTTGTCTCATAACCTACTACAGCGGTATCTTCCAATGCACTCTATTTAAACCAGACAGCCCGGTGTCAATAAACAAAGAACAAATCATTACAATGCATAACTATCATCCAAAACCAGAGGTAAAAATGTACAGAAACTGGGAAAGATGCATAGAAAGTGATGAGGGGGAAATTCCCCAAATCCCGTGCATTCAGCCTGCATGAGCAGGCTGCTCTTGTTTGGCTTAGATCGTTTTGTTGTGCGGATCTGGGTGGTCAAATGACCAGTTAAGACTATTTCGTAGAGCAAGTGTTCCGATGCTCTAATCTCCCTAGACAAGGTTCATATTTGTGTAGGTTACTTATTCTCCCTTTGTTGACTAAGTCAATAATCAGAATCAGCAGGTTTGGAGTCAGATTGGCAGGGATCAGCAACCTGGCTTGGGAGGAGGGGGTATAAAAGCCCCTTCACCAGAAGAAGCCATCACAGAGATCCATTGGCTCCTGACAGGATGGCTTCCCTCCGTCTGTTCCTCCTTTGCCTCGCGGGACTCATATTTGTGTCTGAAGCTGGCCCTGGGGTGAGTGATCCTGTGTGTGATCCAGACATGGCAGGTAGACCTTAGATAAAGAAGGAGTGCTTCCCTCCAGTTTTAGGAAGCAGCTGCTACTAGCACAAGTGTACCCAGACTCTATTTACCATTAACATCCAAAGAGAAGGGCTGGGGCTCCTCTGGCTCTTCTTTCTGTGGTTTTACTGCATTGTGTCTGTAACGCTCAGTCTCTGGTGCCCTTAGATAATAAAGATATGAAATAAATGTAGAAATAAAGATATAAAGAGACTGGTTGTGTAGTTTAGTGGTCCAGTATATGCCTAGTTCAATTTCTAGCTGTAGAAAAAATATATATATACATCATCAGTGGGGCTATTAATATCAAGTTCTCATAAAATATCTTTAATATACTTAGTAGACATTATATTTAGTATGCCTATTCTATGGTTATATTGTAGCTCTTTAGCTAATCAAAATGTATTACTGATCTCATTTGTCTTTTTTTTTTTTTTTTTTTTTTTGGCCAACACTCTATTCCAGTCTCTGATGAAGTCCTTTAAAAGAGTTAATCAGTATAATTAAATGAGTCAGGAAGTATGTGAGGGTTATTTTACAACCAGAGAGAATTACTATAGCAACAGCTGATGAAAAAGCCCATTCTGTCTTCTGTGTCACTCACCTTTACAGTGGCTCCATTCAGATGTCGAGGGGACCGGAGCAGAGCAGTGGCTCTCAGAGGCCCTGTTTTCCCTTTGAAAATTCATTATCCATATCCCTGGTGCACAGCAGTGCATCTGGGGGCAGAAACTGTTCTTGCTTTGGAAACAATGCTGTCTGTGTTGTACTGAATAAAGAAGCTCATTAATTGTCAACACTTATGTTATCGGAATGGGATCAGCATGTACTTTTGGTTTTGTTCCAGAGTCTCTCACCGGAAAGAACAAACCCATTTACTCTGACCTACTTCACTGACATCTCTCCTGTCTCCTCTATGGCCAGGGTGCTGGAGAATCCAAGTGTCCTCTGATGGTCAAAGTCCTGGATGCTGTCCGAGGTAGCCCTGCTGTCGATGTGGCTGTGAAAGTGTTCAAAAAGACTGCTGAGGGAACCTGGGAGCCATTTGCCTCTGGGTAAGCCTGCCAAGCAGCCCAGCATGGGACTGGTCCCATTTACTCTTCCTCTTGTCAGAGACAGGCACACACAGCTTACCAGCTAGAGAGACAGGTCAGTCGTTAGGAGCACTCCTGCTCTTGTAGGAGACACAGTTTGATTCCTGGGTACCAGAATAGCAGCTCACCACCATCCAAAACTCCAGTTTCAAGGGATCTGGGTATCCGACATCTTCTTCTGTCCACCATGTGTGTGGTGCACAAATTTACACACAGGCAACAAATCTTATAAAACAAACAAACCAACCTGGTAGCTAAAGAGTCCGTTAGAAGGTTAAAGGTATGGGCAGAGACCTTATTTTTGTAAGGAAGCTGCTTTCTTGTGTTGCTTACAGCATGACCAGGAAACAGAGTACAGTCCAGGACTGAAGGGCGGGAAAGGGGAGTCGGTAGCCCCACTGTTTAGCAGGGGTTTGCGGCCTTTTACATCACAGCCCACTTTAAGCGGATAACGAAAAATTATAGTCTCCAGGGAGGCTCAATCAGTGGTTGGAAACTTGGATGTAAATCCTCAGACTCTGTGTAAGAAGCCCAGCATGGTGGTGCATGCTTGTATCACAAGCCTGGGGGTAGGAGCTTAGAAACAGGGGGAACCTGAAGTTTATTAATCGCCAGCTTCCCTAAATAGGTAGGTTCATGTTTGGTGAGAAAAATCAAGGTGTAGAATAATGAAAAACATTTAACTTTGAGCTTAGATCATGCAAATGTGCGTCATACATACACAGACACACACACACCCCATATACAACAACAACAACAACACACACACACACCAGAGAGAGAGAGCGAGAAAGAGAGAGAAACATAGAGACAGAAAGTAAAAAATAAAAAAATTAAGAATTTCATGGCCACAAAGAGGCTCAAAGACAGGTGCGTATAAAACCATATACATGTAATTTTAGGGGTTTTCAAATTCCCTGGTACCCATGGGTGATGCTCAAACTTTGGATCCCAGTCTTAGAACCTTAAGAAGGATGTGTTCATGTGTGCTAAATTATTAATAAAAGGAAAGGAACTGACAAAGCACCCTTTTGGAACTTACTGTCATTACCCAGAGTCAGGGGCTTTTTAAATGTACACTCAGAACAAAGTAGCTCTGTGCAGGGCTAGCAACCATAATGCTTAATAAGAAACACATCCTGAGAGATCTGCAAGGCAAACCAATCCCAAAGCACCCACTAGCGTGTCAACATGACTTTCCACCTGTGCTAGCCACTTAAAATTTTTGTATTGTTCTGTTTTTTAACATTTAGCGATCTCAAGGAAATTGCTAATTAACCCAAACAAACAAACCAAAAGGAAAAACAGCAAAGGCTCCCTTAGCACTTAGCAGAACACATGCATATGTCTCCTGGGAGACTTTATACTAGGCTTTAATTGAATACCCAGAACCGCTGGTGTTCTTCACCAGTTGTTGGGAAGGTCATTTTCTTTAGGTGTTGTTTTAACTGAGTCTCTATCTGTTTATGTCTTTGTGATTATGTAAGTGTCAAGCACAGAATGCAAAGTGATCAGGGGACTCTAAGTTGAAATGGAATGAACACCCGGATAGTCAGACTTTCCTGTGACTCTTCTTTCTTGTTTATCAGACTTGGTCGTATAGGGAGCAGTTTCTAACAAGGCCATCGCTGAACTGATGCCTAGGTAGAAATACAAGTCACTGGTGTTTCTTGTTGGCAATTACTAAACAGATTAAATTTCCAAAAGGAGAAAGTCAGTTACAAGTTCTGCTTTGTTAGGCTTTCTGCTATGATAAATCACAAGACTTCCAGAAGTTACCTTTAGGCCATGGGACACTGGGCTGTCACTGCTGTCATGGGGGACACTTTCAGGAACTGTCAGGAGCTTTCTTGAAGTCATTCAACCTGAATGCAATACTGTGTGTGTGTGTGTGTGTGTGTGTGTGTGTGTGTGTGTGTATTTGTTTGTGTCTGGTATACAAATATTAAGAAAGAACAACACCTATAGGCCTTAAAACATTTCTTTCTTTTAAGAAAAATTAATTAATTTATTTTCAGTTAGGTTCTCAACACCTAGTCCCATCTGGTTCAGAACTCACTACTTAATCCCAATTGCCCTCAAACTTGCAGCAACCCTTCTGCCTCTGCCCCCAGAGCACTAGAATAACAATAGGTAACCCCGAATGCCTAGATTAAGACTTCTAAGGTAAACATTTTACTATAGTCTGGTCCCATAAGACAAAAAGCTACAATAGAGCTGTCCATAAAATTTCTTTGAATGCCTGGCTATTTTATCACAAACATAAGAATTTCCTCCCTCTTGACTGAGAGGACAGAAAGAGCACACAGGTACATACATGTGTGTACATACATAGCATTCTATCCTTTGCCGTACCCCTAAATTCCTCGGTACCTCTCCGCCCTCAGGAAGACCGCCGAATCCGGAGAGCTGCACGGGCTCACCACCGACGAGAAGTTCATAGAAGGGGTGTACAGAGTGGAGCTAGACACCAAGTCGTACTGGACGGCTCTTGGCATCTCCCCGTTCCATGAATACGCAGAGGTAAGTGGACACACTGAGTTGTCTGGGGTTTGTCTTCAGTCTCTGCAAATACCCTTTGCTCTTGCTGCACCTCGGGCATGAGCAAAGAATACGTTCTACAGCCAGAATCCACAGTGCTCGGATGCAAGCACTTTGCCTAAAACTCACTCAGCAACATGGCCTGAACCTGTTCACGCTGCTAATGGTCGGCTAACTATATTTATGCAAATATTCATTTCTCTGTTGATGAAATATTAATATTTGCTCTTAAGGCGGCCTCCAGATACCATGGAGGGCATGTCATAGCCAAAGAGAGGGTTCCCTATGCTATTTCTCTAAATTCTGACATTTTCTTTATTCCAAAGCACATCTAGTGCCCCAGAAGTCTGGGTAAACAATTCTTGGCCTCGCAGAGAATAACAACATGTTCAAATCTGAACAGCTTAATATCTAAATCATCGATCATCACATGGCAAGGGGGTCTCCGAATCAAAACCGCTTCACCTGTGGAGGTCTAGCCTCATCTTACACCCATTTGACCACTGAAGAAGCGAAGTGAAGTACCACATTAGGGTCACAAGACTAGCATGTGTGAGCAAGTGACAGGGTTGGCCTCTATGTGGGTCAGCGTGCCTCCCATGCCTCAGCCAATTTCTCTGTAAGAAATCGAGCTGAATCAAAACCCAAAGCCAGCAACCAAAGCCACATGAGTAACCTTTGCTTGGCGCTGGGCTCAGTCTCCCTGGCTCCCCCCAGTTCTCATTTCACAGAAGCGGCTGTCACGGAAATAGAATCCAGACCTGTTGGTCAGAACAGATAACGAATTCCATCAAAAATAGCTCGGCATGTGACCTAGTTTGCTGTCTGTCGCTATGACAAACACCATGGCTGACAAGCGACCTGGGGAGAGAAGGGTTTATTTTATCTTACAGCTTACAGTCTACCGTGGAGGAAAGCCAGATGGGAACCTGGACGTAGACACTGAAGCAGAGACCAGAAAGCAATGCCATTCACTGACTTGCTTGGCTACTTTTCTAATACAGCTTACTTAGGTCTATGTGCCCAGAGGATGGCACTGCCCACCATAGGCCAGGCCCTTCTACATCAGCCATTAATCAAAAAAAAAAAAAAGTTCCACAGACTTGCTTCCAGGCCAGTCTGATGGAGGCAAATCCTCAGGTCTGTCTTCTCAGATTTAGTTCAGCAAACACTTTGTCAACTGATTCATGTTCCCAACCCACTATTCAACCAACATTTGAAAAATAAAAACCTTCTACCTTGAGCATTAAATGTGGCCTTTTAGTGCTTGGGACTTCCTCCCAGCCAGAATCCCAGAGGATCTTGTCATACATACTAAGGACAATTAGGAAATGGTTTTTGGAACCTATAGGTCTCTTTACTTGGGGGAATTTTTATGCATATGTGCCGTGCATGTGTGTGTGTGTGTGTGTGTGTGTGTGTGTGTGTATTTATGTATGCATGTGTCTGTCTGTGTGTCAGTGTGCATGTATGTATGTGTGTGTGTGTGTGCAGGCACACATGTGTGTGCATGTGGAAGCTACAGAAAAGCCTTAGATGTCATTCTCAGGAACTCTGTCCACCTCCCTTCACTTCCCTCCCCCACACAAACTTTGAGACAGGGTCTCTCATTAGCCTGGAGCTCACCAATTAAGCTAAACTGACTTGCAAACCCCAGGCTTTCGCTACCTCCCCAGCTCTGGGATTACAGACAGTATCACACCAAACATATTTACACATGTTCTGGGAATCAAATTCAGGTCTTCGTGCTAGAAGGCAAGAGCTTAAATGACTGAACTCTGTTACTTGGTGGATTTTTTTTAATGCTCATGAGGGCTAGGGTTGTAACTCAGTGCCAGAGGGATTGTCTAGCATTCACAAGATTTGATCCAAGGCTCTACAAATAATAGTGAATAAGTGCAGCCGAGTCTAGGGTGACTCTACCTTCTTCTGTTTACCTGGATGATATTTTTGTGTTCTTTTACATTGTCCCCCAAGCTTTCTTTGCCATATGTTTGGACATAAAATGCCTTTATTCAAAGTGTGTTCAAAGCTGTATCCAAAACCTGTACACAAAGAGAGTACAATTACATAAATCGTCCATGCTTCACATCTGTTCTGGATTTGGCTCACCCTCGGCACCCACATCTCAGACAGTCTAATGATTTGAGAAGTGGCTAGCTAATTGCAGAATCCATGTCCAGAAACTTCCATGAGCTCCAAAACTTTCATTTGCATGTCTGCCAACCACACACTGCTCGTGTTGAGAACCCTGTGGCGTCTTCACACAGCATCTCTCAGCATTGTTCCTTCCCTAAAAACACTCATCTTCTCACATCCGAAAATGCAGTGGGAACGAAACCCCTGGACTGGGATCCTTTCTGGTGGGGCTGTCACTGACTTCAGCACGCAGTCTGCTGGAGAATGGCTCCTGCCAGCATTCTAGATCTGGAAGTTAGTAGTGGGGTTGACAACCAACATTCACCACAGGTCTATTGTTCGTGGGTACATGTGTTCCCATTCTCCCCACGTTGCTCTGAGCCACAGAAAGTGAACAATAGCCTTCAGGCTCTCCGAGACTCAGCTTGGTGTGACCAGGACCGGCCAGACTGCAGAGGTAAACTTGCAGAGAGAGGCCTGCCATGATCTAGGAGCGGCACACAGATCCAAAGACTGAGGCAGCTTATTTTAATCTACGTATTCATTTCCCAGCCCCGACGCAGAAAACAATCAGACAACCAAAGGAGGATTACCTGCTTAGCCTTGAACTTCCAGTGAGCATCTTAACTGTGGCTCCCACCGCTGGGCTGTGTTAGAACTGATCTCTCTCCTCTCGCCTAGGTGGTGTTCACAGCCAATGACTCTGGCCACCGTCACTACACCATCGCTGCCCTGCTCAGCCCATTCTCCTACAGCACCACGGCTGTGGTCAGCAACCCCCAGAAGTGAGGGAGCCAGCCCAGGAGGACCAGGACCTTGCCAAAGCAGTAGCATCCCATTTGTACCGAAACAGTGTTCCTGCTCTGTAAACCGTGTTAGCAACTCAGGAAGATGCCATGAAACATTGTTATTAAACCACCTATTGTTTCATTCAATTTCGTGTCTCTTTTTTACTTCCTCATTTTTGCTCCCCTGCTCCCAAGACCCAAAATCTTACTAAAGAATTATAGAAAGTGTTCGATGAGAACTTCTTAAAGAAAGCAAATACCTTTTTGGCTCATGGATTAAAGGGATCCTGTCCATCTTAAGGAGGTCATGGGTTCTCCTGGGAACTTGATCAAGGCAGGTAGGTCAGGAAGCAAAGTGGGCCAACTGTTGAGTGCTTAACAAGCAAAGCATATTATAAGCATGGTCTGCAGCCATTAGTACACAGTCTGAAGGGTTAGGATGGACAGTAGAGTTTTCCCAGAGCATGTTCAGAAGCCCTGAGCTTAATCACAGTACTGAAAAGTGAGTCAAAAGACATGTTCTAAAAATGCGACATTTGGTTTTTCCAGAACCTTCAGTGAATAGATAAAGACAAACCTAAGGGACCAACTGTGTCTGCTTATACGGTGTTAATTTGGGTCCCCAAAATTGTTAGTATGAAAATCCGCACTGGTAAATAAAGTTGCTGGCACCCAGTGGCGGGGCAGGGTAGATGGAGATGGGGCTTTTAGGATTCCCAAGGGAGGGACTGAGGGAGGAGGAAGAAGGAGAGCACCACGCCTAGAGAAGGAGAGGAGAGACACCATGCATGAGAAGGTGCAGGACAAAGAGCGTATCCACCATGTAGGAGCCAGGGGATAGTGGCCCAAGAAGGCTGCATGTCTGGGTCTATAGTAGCCAAGGTAGACTATAGGAGCTAGTAAGTAATAACTTAGGAGTGTTAGAAGGAGGTGGATTAGCCAGTGGTCCAGCCATTGAGTGATTATAGCATATCAGTCAGTGTGTCCACTGGTGACTACACCAGGCTCCAATGGACATTTCTGAGGTGAGGTGAAGAAACAAGTGACAAAACCAAACAAAATGTCAGGAATCTGGGAGAAGGACTGGCGGTAACATGCAGAGGCTTTGGACGGTGTGGGAGAAGCTAGGAGAGTGCAAGGAAGAGAACCTCAGAGTGGGTTGCATACATGTTTAAAAGTGAAGCAAACAAAGTCAGTCACTAAAACATGTTTAGGAACAGTGAGTTCCAAAGGGACAAACCCGCAGCAACCCAGCTTGATTTCCCTTCCTTCCTTCACTTCACAGGTCAGAGAGCTCACTCCGCCAAAGCTTTGTTACTCTCCCTTCCAGCCTTGCAAATGAAATAAGCTCAGAGTCAACCCCACCTCCCCAGGTCTCTCTCATTCACTTTAGACCAATTCTAGCTCACAACCAGAACCCAGCTCTCAGGAGGCAGAGGCAGAGGCAGAAGGATGTCTGTGAGCTCGAGGTCAGTCTAGTCAGCATAGTAAGTTCTAAGCCAACTAGAACTACATAGTGAGACCTTGTCTAACAACAACTTAGTCAAATCCTAAATCTACAATTAACTGATAAACACACTTATACAAACATACACACACACACTGGAATATACACATACATATACACACATACACACATATATACATACACACACATACACACATACACACACATGCACACACACATACACATATATACATACTCACATATATACATACACACATACATACATACACACACACGAGCACATGCACACACACATACATATGTACACACATTCGCACATACACACACATGCACACACACATACATGCATATATGCATACACACACATGTACACACATATACACACACACACACATAGACACACACCAGGGGATGAGCACAGTAATATAGGCAAGTGTACAAAGCGAAACAAAATAGATTTGTCATGAAAATAAGTTCAATTTTAACCATACTGGGTTTAACATAATAACTCTAAAGTTGGCCGTGCGTGTACACACACATACACACACACACACACACACACACACGTCCAAGGGGTGGAGGCAACTCTCGAAAAGCATAATCATAAGTATTGAAGTCCTGCCTGCAACATTTGATTGCACCTGTCAAACATAAAAACAAAGCACATTTTTGCCTCAAGCTATATTTTATCCACCAAGAGCTCATTGCAGAGGCAGAATTATCTCTCCCCAGACAATTCCATCTTTTACTTCACACTTCACAGAGCCTCCTAGGCTCTATTGCTTTTCCTTCCAGCCTTTCAAAATGAAAATAAGTTTAGAAGCAATTTCATTGCTGAGCTCTCCAGCCTCTCTGGGTGGGAGCACTGGTCCGACCACCCAGTGGACAGCAGTTCTGTTTAAATAGGGCAGCCAGAAAACATTGCGAGTTCCAGGCCAACCTGGACTATATAAAAAGACAAAGAATGGAAAAGGAAGAAAGAGAGAAAGAAAGGGAGGGAGGGGGAGATTTTCTGTCTCTATCTTGTACTAATACAAAGTAAAGGAAGTGAATTGAATGACTTGAAGATCTTCTCTCTGGTTCCATGGTCCCTGTTCCATTTGTTCTTCAATGGGATTTGTAATTATAATGCTTAAGCTTCGGGGCACAGAGTGAAACTACATCCACTTCCAGTAATGACTTCTAAACAACTTTTTAGATACGTAACTACTTAAAACTCATTATTAACAAATATTTACTTGATTATTTCCTCCAGTTTTTCCCAATATTGCTTTGGCTAGCCTTGTTTTCTTATTTAACAAATTCTCTGTGTAGGCAATGAAGTATTTTTTTTCTTAGATGCAATGGAGCACTTCGTACTTCGCATAGACCACTCACTGTGTGTGCATGCCCGTGGATGTGTAAAGTCTTCACAGATTGTTGAATTTCTTTGGACTTAAAGACTAAAGTTAGAAATTGTGTTGTAAGGTGTTATCATGTAACTGCCACCATGTTCCTGAGACCAGCTGTGCCTACAATCGAGAGAGGCCATCTTGATGAGAACTGTTAACATTCCCCCTAGAAGGAAGGTGGGAAAGTCACTAGCCCTCAGCCAGAGTATCTGACTCTTCCGTCTAGCCATTTGTACTCTGTTCTGCCTTAATTGCCCACAGCTAGTATATAAACTGAGAAAAGCTAGAAAAAGGGTGTCCCACCACATCTGATGATCACTTTCTGGCGTGGCTGCCCTGGGGTTGCCCATGCCTGTCAGTATCTCGTCAGCCATGCTATGTGACTAACCCTCCCAAACCCACTGGCTCCCCAAAGTGGACTAAGGTTGGTTTGTGATTAGTACCTTTTGAGGAGGGAATGGATGCTGTATGTTTGTATAAGTGTGTGTGGTGGTGGTGGGGGGGGGTGAATCTCATAAGAAATTGGCTTCTAGCAAGGTTTTTGTAGGCTGTTAAGTCCTAGGATTCTGTGGTAAAAATTAAAAGTTCTGTTGCTACCGGCCTTGCAGTCTCACTCCTTGGGAGCTTTATTTAACTCTGGGAGCCACTCCAGTGTGGAGTGGAGCACAGTCCCTTAGGCAGTTAGTTACCAAGCCTTTCCTTGGGCCCCACACCAGATCTGTTTGCTCCAGGTGTCTCTCAGTCATTGCTTTCACACACTTGTCTTCCACAGCCCAGTAAAAACATGACTCAACAATCAATAACTTATCAAACAGATTTATATGTTAAATTCTTAATCCGCACTCCCTCCATACAATAAGCTTACAACCAGTTGACAAAGATACAAACCACCCACTTAGATAAGATAAATTGACCTATAGAAATCCATCCCTAGAAAGTACACATATCTACCCATGGCTACTCAGAGCCACGTGGAGGAGATGGGTCATCCTCGTCTTCCATCTTGAATCTCCCCCTTCTCCTTCTCTTTTGTCTTTCCAAAACGTTGTTCCCATTCACTCTCTACTGTCCAATCATGTATCACCTTGACATCAACTTACACTAGGATGCATGGACTTTCAGAAATCTTCAAAATCCCTTCACCCATTACTCTTGCCTGAGTGAGCAGGAGTGCAGTCTCTTCTCTGCTGTGGACCCTCTCTTGGAAATGCAAAATGAATGTACTTTCACTCCCAAACCTACTCACACGTTTGCATAGATGTGAGAATCAGAAAAGGAATTAGATTGAAAGATCTTAGAATGTAATAAGTGAAACATTCTCTTCATTAACTGTTTTGTAAGCTGGCCCTGTGATCCTACAAGATATTCAAAGCGCATTAAAACAAGAAAAATAAGAAAGGCCAGGTGTGGTGGAGTGTGCCTTTTGTCCTGTCAGGGGACCAAGCCAGAGGGATCACCATAAAAAGCAACTAATGATCATTTGTAACAGCCATCTCACCATGATTGTGTGTGTGTGTGTGTGTGTGTGTGTGTGTGTGTGTGTGTGTGTGTGCACGTGCGAGTGCATGTGCGTGTCTACAATGTTAGAGCAACAATACTGACTTGATATGGTTAAGATGTGGAATGCTCCTTCCCTTTCTTCTTACAAGGCACTGTTACATTAGCTAATGGTGAGGTATCTATTATATTTATCCTAAGCACCTGTTACTTGGCCACATTTCTATTCCTACTACTACTGACACGTGTCAATCAAGGGCCTTTGCCAGTTTTACTAATTGTTTGTGCAATTATGCATAATTGCTGTCAAAACTTCTGAGAATCAAAGGGCTCCCTGCCAAATATTTGTTAAACATAACCCAAGCTTTGGCAAAGAAGAAAGGCTTTTAAGGTAAAGCCAGGAGCTGGCTTCATACAAATTGAGTTCTTGCTGGGAATGCCAGGTGTGTTCCAAATGCTAGCTTACCTAACTTTCTCCATATTTCTCCAGTGGCTCGAAAAACTGAGAACCATTAGCTTTAACAGCTGTTTACTGGCTAGTAACCTTTGCCAGTCCTGTATGAGTCTTCCCACAGAAACCACCTGAGTTTGCGATGGTAAAAATTAGTGTGAATTGAGGGTTTTTACCTTTGACCATTCAGTTCCCGGATAAAATACATAAAACCTTTATATTTATGATAAGCCTTTAAAGCACTAGAGCTGGGCAGTCACCAACCCTCTAAGCTCTTGGTACCTACTTCCCTGTTAATAACCGCAAGTTAGAACTCACCATGTTCCCCTGGGGTGGCTTTTACTCCGATTGACCAGCCCTCATGGCCATGTTCTCATGACTCATCTACTCCATCGTATCTACTCCTTTCTCTACCTTCTCTCTTTTCTCTCTGGTCTCTGCGTCAGATGCCAAGCCCAGGAACTGAAGCACTGCTTACCTCTCCTCAGCCCAACTATAAGCTGTTAGCATCTTTATTTACCAATCAAGGATAACCTGGAGGGGACGACCAGACATTGGGGGCCAGTATTTAGCATTATAACACAGCAACAGACCAAACCTCAACAGAGTCTACTTCCACTTGTTAGTCTATTGCAGAAGGACAACCATTTCCACCACCCTTTCAGAGTCCTTATTTAGAGCTGGGAAGCAGTGTACACACAGAGAAGAATCACTCCTACAGTGACACTCAGGAACATGAGTCACCAAGTGCAGCCTTGTTGGTGGCATGTGTTCTTCAGGTCTACATAGTCTACTGGTTTTATGTTCAGCAGAAAGATACTCCTTGAGGGTCAGAGTGCCTGCTGCCTCTTCAAGTGTGTTTTGGTTAGGGTTTCGCTGCTGTGAACAGACACCATAACCAAGGCAACTCTTCTAAGGATAACGTTTAATTGAGGCTGCCTTGCAGGTTCAGAGGGTCAGTCCATTATCAAGGCAGGAGCATGGCAGTGTACAGGCAGGCATGAAGCAGAAGGAGATGAGTTCTACATCTTGTTCCAAAGGCAAACAGAAAACTGGCTTCCAGGCAGTTAGGAGAAGAGTCTTAAAGCTCATGCCCATGGTGGCACACCTCTTCTAACAAGGCCACACCTCCAAATCATGCCACTCCCTGGGCCAAGAATATTTAAACTACCACAAAGAGCCTCTAGAACGTAAGTCAAAGCAGTAAAGATTAAATTACTAATTCCTTTCAAGAACACCAAACTGTATTTTAAGACTGTCTGAAGTCTGGGCATATACCTGTCATCTGGTGCTTGCTCTAGTCCTCTGGAAAGGCCATCTCTCCAGTAAAATCCCAGAACTTGGCAGGTGAATGCAGGATCAGGAGTTCTAGGCTGGCTTTGGCCACATGGTGAGCTCAAGGTCAATCTGGGATACATGAGACCTTGTCTCAAATGAAATGAAGTAAAACAGAACATGTTGAGAAAGAGTTTGGTTTTATTGTCCAAACCATGTTTTCTCCTTCTCCTCTTCCTTCCCCCTTTAATTATAGCATACTGTGGTGGCAAATCACTTTGTTGTGAAGTACTTTTCATCAAGAGTGATATAGCATAAGATTCCTTACAAATATAACCTTCTCTAGATAAGACCATCCTGTCCCAACATGTATTTAAAGGACCAAAAATAAACACATGCTATTAAATTCAACCTCCAAGAGTAGTGGCATATGACTGTAAGTCCAGCACTTGAGAGGCAGAGGTGCCAGAATAATGTAGAGGTAAGTCTGGGCCACACAGTCAGTTCTAGAGCAGCCTGGGGACTATCTCAGAAAATCAAAATAATAGTCTGGGGATGTAGCTCATTGGTAGAATGTTCGTCTAGAGATTCTGGGTTCCATCCCAGTGACAACCAATCTAAGTAAACCCTCTCCTCTGAGCCCACACCATAGCTATGAATCCTAGGCGCAGTAACCTAATTACATTTTATGACTAATTGGCTAAATGGTGGCCCCTTATACAAAACAAATCTAGTCCCAAGGTATTTGAAATTTGGCCGCTTTTCCTTAAATATCTTTAAAACGATTTAATATCTCAAAAACGAGTTAACTGTAACATTCAGTTTAGTACCAAGAAGCTGTGCCTAGAAAAGGAAGTGAAGGCCGCAGGTAAGAACATAATTCCTGTGTTTCGTTTGTTTCAGTGTGTGTGTGTGTGTGTGTGTGTGTGTGTGTGTGTGCGCGCGCGTGCAGGCGAGAGTGCCCCAGCTTGCAGATGGAGGTCAGAAGACAACTTCAACCTCAAATATTGACCCTTGCTTCTGCTTAAAGTCGGGGTCTTTTTGTTGTTGCTTGTATCAGGCTTGTACTGGCACAAAAGACTCTAGGTATTCTCCTATCTTCACCTGACATCTCACCATGGGGTCCGAGAGTGTTACCATGTCCAGCATTACACAGTTTCCAGGGACAAACTCAGGTCTTCACATCTGTGGGGAAAACACTTGACCCACTAAGTCATCCCAACCCTGGGCTAAATAATTCTTGAAACCATTAATTACCAAGTGTACAGATAGGTCTGATGTGATAGTGTATTTTGAAGAAACTCATGAGTATATTTAAGCTTTGATCTCCTTATATTTTCAGTCCTTAACATCAACTAAGGCATCAACAATCTGCCCACAATTTCAGAAGGAAACCAGATAATCCCCAAGACAGTCTGAGAGAAAACAATGACATCACCACACAAAGTCTTTAGAACAGTATATTTCATAAAAGACAATGATAAAAAAAGTACAAACATTTCCATGAGAAGCAAAACAAGACAAAAAAAAAAAAAAGAGAGAGACAGCAAGAAATCACTAGCATTTATGTCAACGCACGTACATAGAAGTATTCCATTTCATAATAAATAATCTTAAGTACACTTCCACCTTCCAAAAAAAAAAAAAAAAAAAAAAAAAAACCACTGTGACAGTCTGCTTCTCAAATAACAAATCTGCAAACCCAAGGCAAGAGATCTAGAGTGTTATTTATCTGAAAGGTATATAAAGAAACAGGACAGATATAATGACACAAAAATCTGCTCCCCCCCCCAAGGGAGTCTCCAAAGGGACAATATTGTGTTGGTAATACTTCCATTTTCGTTTACAACAGGTATCAGTATAAACTGGAATAGGAGTTTTTGTTTTGGTTTGGTTTTTGAGACAGGGTTTCTCTGTGTAGCTCCAGCTGTCTTGGAACTCATTCCGTAGACAAAGCTGGCCTCCAACTCAAAGAGCCTGCCTCTGCTTCCAGAGAGCTTGGATTAAAGGCTTACACCACCATTGACTCTCTGGAATAGGAATTTTTAATAAATAATTTTGTACTTAAAGTTCATAAATATTTTCTTACCAAACAACTTTTTATAAAACATAAACAGAGATTTAACTTTTAATTGCCTTTTAATTAGCTTTTCCTGTGAGTGCATGTGTGCGCCTGTGTGTGTGTTGTGTGTGTGTTTATGTGTGTGTGTGTGCTCACATATACAGAAGTCTGAGAACAATGTGCAGGGTAGTTCTCTCCTTCTACAGTGTGGGTTCCAGGGATCAAATGCAGGCTGTCGGCCTTGGTACAGGCACCTTTACACTCTTGAGCCATCTCAAGAGTGTACAACAGAAAATAACTCTAGAAGGGGGGGGCTGGAGAAGCCCACCTCATTAAAGCCCTAGTTTTGGCAAATAATTCTATGACATCTTCAGATAGAATATTACAGTGAACGTGGGAACTTTCATCTCATCAGCCATGATTTCTTTCTTCAGTTCAAAGGCACATGTCTCTTCCCCAATGCCAGGAGGAGCTCCCAGCCATCCATGGCCACACTAAATTTGAGACTAAGCAATTGACAGATAAGACAGAGGGCTTTCTTTCTAATTTTAGATAGGTTTCAACGTTCTTGATTTGACTTGTTTAGGAAAAAGCAAAACAAAAACCACTTTTAAATACCACAGTTAGCGAGGCAGTGTACAGAGGCCAGACACCCAGTGCAAAGCCACCAAATAGATTTGATTCTATCAGACTGTCTGCTTGTGCTAATTTGTAAGGAAGGGAATTATCGTCATGTGATCATGGTAACCGGGCAAAACTGTCATTCATGAAAACACATACAGGTCTCTATTCATTACTGAAAGAAATTCCAGGTTTGAATTAGAAAAGGAGGTTCTCACAAGCTGACAAACCAGATTTAACACGAAGATAGAGCAAAAATACTTACACCCAATTCCCACAGCCATATTAATGCCAGACTTAACCAAAGAGTAAGGCAGATCACCAGTTCTAAATTTTCCTAAAGTTGTGAACTATGTATCAATGCAAAAGGTCAGCCTGTCACATTATAAAGTGTGTTTCCCCCAATAAGATTTCACGTGGTGCCACATTCCACAGCATGTAAGGAAGGATCAGCGCTGGGTCCATCCCACACCCACAGGCCTGTCTCACTGCCTGAACTCAACTTTACCCGTCACTGTCATTCTGTCAAATTCAACACTTCATTAGCCACAAGAGACAGAAAATAAACTAACATACAAAAATCTTCGTCTCCAGAAATTGTGGGGGGTTTTTTTTGTTTGTTTGTTTTCACTAACATTGAATAGCCAAAAAAAGTTGGGAGGTAAATATTTCAGAAACACTTCTAAGAATAATAAACATGGAGAGACTGCTGTCATGACAGATAGGGTATCCGTCTTCTCCGGGTCTGACTTGTGGCCATGAGCATTACCAAAACCATGACAGACAATGACAACTGCAGGCTACACTCTCGTTAGACAACGGAACAAACGTCCCCACACTCAGAATCCTCTCACCCCGGGCTCTTAGGGAGGCCTATCTCGGCAGACAGGCAATGCTGTTTTAGATCTGTTCAAGTACGGGAGATGAGAGCTTACGTGAGAATATAAGCTTCTTTTCAAGAATCTGTATAATTGATAATTTTCAAAATAAGAACACTGCTTGGGCTTTGCTGTTGTTCGGTCCTCGAGAACCTCACCAAGTGTAGAGGAAAGCAGACTTGGCGTTGAGTAGTGACACCTATTTCAGAAGTCACAGCATCCACACATACAATTGCTGATTTTAAGGGAAGTCTATAGGCTCTAGGTTCAATTCCCAGCACCATCAGAGGTGGGAGAATGTGCATTAAATTATACTTGTATTTAAAAAAAATTGAATAACACCAGAGATTTCTTGAAAGCAGAAAAAAACTTTGAATAACTGGCTGATGTGAAAGGGGATCATGTACATTTGAGCGTTAAAGTTGAAGTTTGTTTTAATCTAAGCATTTATCTTCATAAAAATAGAGCATCTAATTTCTCATCTAATAGTATAATTAATCTGTATAAGCACTACTGGATTCTCCATAAAGTCAATCTTTAAAAAAAATGTTTTTAAAAGAAGATACCATCTTTTGGTTCTTCTAAGATGGAAATAATAATGCTGTTCATTACGAGATTGGAAAAACATATATACTGTGTAAAGACACAACCTTGGGAACATGTTTGAGGCACAAGATCCCTGACACGGCGGAGGTACATAGAGACATTTAACGTGAAGAGGTCCTGTGCAGCATGTCACTTTACAGCTCTGAAGATTATCTTGGTAATACTCATGCAGTATGCATAAACGATATGGCTGCTGACTTGGCAAAATCTGATGAGACTGCAAGCAAGGAAAACAAACAAAACAGATAATCGTGGCAGGAAGCAAAGCTATGCAAGTCCTTCCTTCCTTCAAAGCCCTCAGAGGACTGTGCCTCCTCCCAGGGGGCTGAAGGTCTAACGCTGAACACCAGTACAACCAGAACAGTTACTGTATTATCTTTGTCTGTCGCTGACAGTCCCTTCATTTCTTAACCTTTTTTTGGAGACATAAATTTACAGTCTTTTCCCATGCAAACAAAAAAAATGTCTATAAAAGTCCAATGAAGGCATAACCAATTACATGCAAAATTGTGACATCTTATTTTCCAACAATTTGAACACATTTAATTTACATCACATATGTACAAAATATGTTTGAACGGAAATAAAAGCATTCTCTTGAATTAAATTATAGATTTCAGTATAAAAATTTTCTCTGTGTAAGGAGTTTTCTTCACTTCCAATCCCAAGCAATGGGGTTCTCATCTCTACAGTGCCTGCCATGGGGGATACCCCCAGCAGGGAGGAGCGTGGGGGAGGGTGAAGGATGGAGCCCGCGCTGTAAACATTGAGGACTGCTGGCTCTTTTTATAGACCAGGATACTGAGATACACACCAATCTCTAACTTCCACGGTGAGCGCATTCCAAGCCAAGTTCACGATTCAGCACTGTGGTCTGCCCCACCACGAGAATGACTTCTTTTAATAGTCTTCAATTGGAGCCAACTCTGGCGTGAGGTTTACAGATATATTTGTATACAGCCTATCAACCAGTATTTTGGGTGTGTATAATAAATTGTTCAATCCGTCGATGTACTGACGCTCCTTAGAATAACGAAGTAACTTATACCTAAGAAGAAACAGCAGTAAATGTGGGAAATATTCACTCTCATAATAAAGGAATACTTTAAAAATCTCTAAGCCATTTCTTAAATTAGGCTTTTACTTGTCAAAAACAGGTTACCTTAAAGAGAGAGAGAATTTTATACTCTTGCAACTTAGATTATATTTTACATGAGGGAAACATTTTAAAAATATGACGTTAACTAGTCATGAACATAGATATGATTGTCTACATCTGTCTCTCCTTCTATACACACACACATACACACACACCAACCACACACAGAGACACACACCCTATAACTGCAACCCAAAAACATTTGCCAGAGACCTTTGATCATGAAAGTTCCTTCCCTATACAAACAAACAAAAATACCCATGCAGCCTATTAATTTTGAAGCCCTGAAGTCTCAAGATGACATTAAACTCACCGTCCTAAAAATTGTACTTCCCCTCGATGGTGATGAGGAATAGAAGTGTATTTTCCCAAGTCCCCCTCTGGCCGGGTTACATTGTATCCAGCGTAGTGAACTCTGCCGGGTAACATAAAATGGACTGAATGAATTTCAGAACAAAAGTGAGAAACAAAAACAAATCTGGGAACTTCCAAAACTCCCAACCCAAAGTCTCCTTTCTTAGGAGAGGTGTGATTTTACCAATGACAATGGAGAAGCTGAGTTACCAAGCTACTCAACATACCTGTTCCAGAGGTCGTCATCTTCTCCTCCCCATCCCCAGAAGGCATTGGGAAAACCGTTGATCTTCCTAAATTGTTCCACTGTCAGGCCACTCACCCCACCAAAGAACTCCTTATAAGGAAGACTGGAAAAAGAACAGAACACCCTGTTCCACATCCATCAGGACATTAGGACACTAGTCACAAATGCCACACCTCTCATACGCTACAACATACACTTCTATTTTTTTCTTAAAAAAAAAAATTCTGAAGAATTCGGACTGAGAAATGAAACATTTTTATAGCATATCAAAGCAAGTACTTAAATCAAATGTAAAATCAAAACATGCGTGTCAACTGAAATTTTATGACTCAAGTTCTAGTGTTCAAAAGGTGCACAATATTCTCACAAAAACGTGCTTACACATATTAGTAACTGTCCATGCGATGATAGGTTTTGCTAAGTTGAAAACATTTAAAAATATTAGCTGACTTTATTTATGAGTATATTATTTGTTACACAGAACAGGGTAAATATACACCAGAAAGAAACACATTTAGCTTTGAAATGCATTATTTCTTTTTGAAAAAGAATTATTTATTATTTTTGATATGTGGGCACACTGCTGCTGTCTTCAGACACACCAGAAGAAGAAATCAGATCCCTTTACAGATGGTTATGAGCCAACATGTGGTTGCTGGGAATTGAACTCAGGACCTCTGGAAGAACAGCCAGTGCTCTTAACCTTGAAGCCATCTTTCCAGCGAATTTCTATTTCTAAAATTACTAACACAATACTCACGTATATTTAATATATACTTTTAAAACATTTTTTACATACTTATTGTGGGGGATGCCATGGAGCACCTATGGGAAGGGGGTGTCAGTTCCCCCTTCTACAGCACGGGCTCTGGAGATCAAACTCAGGCTGTCAGTCTGGCTCGCACACACTTCCACCCGCTAAGTCATCTCACCCGCTCCACATATATTTATTTTTAAAACACTAGGAGTTAGGAAAGTATTTTTAGGTTTTAGTTTCCCTATTTTCTCTAACTCAAATTCCAAGAAGCTGGTCAAACTTTGAAGCATTTTAAACGTTTGCTGTGTTTATTTGTGTTCGTAGCTGTGGAAGGGATACTATCAGGGGACAACTCTTGGGAGTTGTATTCTGTACATAAGCAAGAAGAAAAAAAAAAGCCTAAGTTAAATGAAAGTATCAGAAATATATTAAACAACAACAAAAGAAATCAAAAACAAAACCCCAAACATCTTAACAGCGCTTCGATTACACTGTCCGAATTGGAGACAAGCCAGCAGGTGCGGAGTTGGAACAAGGCCACCACCGCAAGCATCCACCTGTGACTGCTGTCTGCGAATAGACCTGTCCAGACCCTGACCTGCTGCCATCCTCTCCCTGCAACTTTGTGACTTCCTAACAAGCTCCTATCCTGTGTCTAAACCTCTGGACTGCTCTCTTTTAAAAATTATGCATACACAATGGGTTTTTTGTCAGCCATAAAAGAAGGAACAAAGCCGCACTATTTAGAGAGAAATGAATCCCACCAGAGATCCTTAGATTAAGCAAAGTAAGGCAAACTCAGAAAGGCAGAAGTTACAAGGTTTCCATCTCTTGCAAAACATTAGTCCTTAAACCATCTATGTAGATAAAGGCTATCTGTGTGTGGGAGCATGGCTCCCCGGGGGAGGGGATGAGGGAGTCAGGAAAGAGAGGATGGAAGGAGGTGAACTGAGCTCTCGGTGTGACACACTGGTACTCGAACAAACTCATGGCACCATGCGCAATTCCTATTTGCCAAGTAAAGCTGATATCTGGGTACACCAAGGTGGCACCAACTGTGGCAAAGTCTGTCACCTGCTGCTGCTTTCCTCAAGCCTCCTGTCAATACTAGGTCATTAACTTGAGTGCTTCAGATTTTACAGACTAACATCTACTTACATAATAAAGATGGGACACAGGTCTGGGGAGGTGACTCGAAAGGAAAAATGCTTGCCTTGTAAGCACAAGGAACTGAATTTGAATTCCCAGCACCCATATAAAAAGCTGGGTACAAGGGTGTGTGCCAGTAGCCCCAGCACCGGGGAAGAGACAGGACCCTGGGGCTTCTTGGCTATCAGGTCTAAATGACTTGGTGAATTCCAAGTGCAGACATAGGATGGAAGAAGACTAAAGGAGACACCTGACAGGAAGCTCTGGCCTTCAGATTCGTACACTTGTGTATATATACCTGCCTACTCTTAATAGCGAGTACACACACACACACACACACACACACACACACACACACACACACACGGCAGGGGACATTTGCTTCACATAATTAAAGAGCAGGCAATCTGCAGAAGAGCAGTCTGGACCCCGAACTGTCTCTAAGGGGAGGGGAGACAGGAAGAGCTAACACATGGTAGGGTTAGGATGTGTGATCCAAGAAAGCTGCCCCACAGATGACCTCTACCATCCAAGGAAAATGAAAGCAACCTTGAGGGGATTGAATGACTACGTAAGGCCCAAGGGTGAAAACCCAGACTTAAATCTATGTGCTTACTATAGGAGCCAGTTTCTTCCCCACTCAACCCCTGCACAATCTCAAATGGACAAACCAGTCTTTGTCCTGGCTTCCTAGGATATGGAGCAGGGGATGGTGCTCCTCTGTCTGCTGAGCAGACTCGGACGGAGGCCCAGCATGCGGCGGCAAGCACACACCATTTAGGATCAAGACAGGGCGAGCTACTCACATGTACATGTACTTGTCCAGCTTTGCTGCGAAGTGCCTCGGCATCTCTCCACACCCGTAATAGTTCCGATCGTTTTCAGGCAGATGATCCACGTCATGGAAGATCACACAGTCCCAGGTTCTGTCTTTCATGGCCTCTTTGAAACCCACATTGAAGAGCATGGCGCGATTGAACGGTTGTGTGCCGGTCTCCACGGAGCAGAGAAAGCAGGAAAGGTACTCAGATTTCGTCATAGTTATGTCTCGTTAATGAAAGAAACAAGTCAGAAGCACATGGAACGCAGCCAGGCCCACTTCCTGGTGGAGGGGTCAGGGACCGATGAATGTCCCAGAGTTACAGACACAAACTATGGCTGCTGCATCACTGGGTGATACTCTTTGGGTACCACATTTTATACGGATGCTGCCACTGCCTGGTGATGCTGTTATGGGGCACATGACTGCATACTGTTTAAACTTACTCACGACCTATTTGGTGACAAAGGAAAAGTGAACAGTGATTACGTTCTAGTCTACTGCTGTGGTGTACATTACATGAACACGTCAGCCTGTATCTATGCTTCAAATATGGCCAGATCACAGGCTGCGTGACCAAAACCTAAAGTAAGTATGTTCTGTACTTTGTACAATATTGAAAACTGACACAGGGGTGCTGCTGGGGGTGGCTCAGCCCTCAAGAGCCCCCTCCTCTCTTACAGTGGAACCGAGTTTGTTTCCTGTGCCCACATCACGAAGCTCATGACATCTGTGACTCCACGTCCCAGGGCCCCTGCACCCATTTGCACACACTCACTCCGAGTAATAAAAACGCTTCTCATTAAGACAGGGGGGAGGGGTGTGGCTCCGTGATAAGAACTTCCTGGGTTTGATCCCTAACATGGGGGATGGGGGAAATTAAGGCAGGAAACTGAAAGAGACAAACATATACTTCCCTATATAATAAAGTTGGGCATCTTCGTGGGAGGACAGAGGTTCAGGGAAGGACTCTGAAGTCCTGGTGTTTACAGGACGTCAAGAACATTGTAGACAACACACACCAGCCTCCTTCCTATTGTACCCATCCTACATCACAGGGCATGGACAACGGTTTCTTTTGTTACACTCCATGATAAGACAAGAACATTTTAAACCGACACAATACAGGAACTTATTACATAAAACCCAAGTTCCTACACTGTAGCCATTTTTCTTTATTCAGCGATGATCCTGTCTACAGAAGACAGCAAACTTCGGTTTGGCATCTAAAGAAAATTAAGGACATTTACAAATGCCTTAACAAATCTTACAAAATCGTTCCCCAAAACACAGGAAGAAGGGCTGTGGCAGAAGTGAAGGAGCCATCAGTGCGGCCTCGAGAGGGATGCTACTCAGTGTGGTGTGCAGGCTGCAGAAAGCACACTGGCTTTTGTAGTGAAACAGAAAAGATGGAAAGGAAGATAAACAGTAACATTATCATTGATTCTGTGTAAATATTTCTTCAGTGCTGACTGAATTGATTTTCTTTTTGGTCAAGAAGATAACTGGTTTTCTGTATAACTAATTACCTCCTTGACACCTCCCCCCAAAAATCAATTCAGTCAGCACTGGGGAGTGTGTCTCTCACCTAAAGACGTATGCTTTTTCTGAGACAGGATTTCCCTGTGTAGCCCCCGGTGTCCTTGAACTCAGAAATTCACCTGCCTCTGCCTTCTAAGTGCTAGGTAGCATACTCTACCACATCATGCTTTAAAGGTTTTCCTTATATTTTCTTCTTTAGCCCCTTCTATCCACACTCCTAAAAACTTCCTCTGTGGTTCTTCTAGAACTCCAATGAGTGACTGCATTGGTTACACATTAATATATTAAAATCGCAGCAAAACTCAGTGACCTCTGTAAACAGGGCGTGTAACTCAGTGGCCATGCTAGATCGCTAGTACTTGGGAAAAAGAACAGATATAAAAAAGGCTAGTCAACATTCATGACGCTGACCACATCATAGAAACAGAATTCTTCTTGGAGCAGAGCCGAGCTGAGCCTCACCAGGGCGGGTGAGAGGTACACATTCGGAGGATGGCGCTATCCCATGAGCCTCTTGGAGGACAGCGGTGCTCTTGGCCTCTGCTTTCTTACATTTTGGTTCTGCTTTAGACGTTCTTTGACCTCCCAGCTATTCTTCCAAAGCTTCCGGCTACCACATTTTCACACACACACACTGATGCTCTGCTCTGATCGCTCTTTCTTAATGGTAAACCATTCTCTTTTCAGAAATACTCTCATTTTCCCCTTAGCTCTGTGGATCCTGATTGTAAGTTTCTGTTGACTCTGTCTTCTTTGTTCTCTGTTACCTGACTTGACTGTGTCTCCTTTGTGGACATTTTCTTTAAAACTCTGTGGCCGCCTATTCATGTTTGAGAAAATCCATACTAAAGGCCAAGGAGAACCCCTGTCACTCAAGCTACTACCACTGTATGAGTAAATAATTTCACCCTAATTAAAACCCAACCTGGCCACTGTTCACAATGTTCTGGGCCACCAAAGCCCAAGCCATTATCCTCTCCATTGAGTATGAGTACGGAAGTTAAGTGTTCTCTCTTGTTCTGGTCTCGCTTACGTCTCCTTCTCTACATAGAGCCCACTGTATTTTCTAAACTGAGCCTGCACATCACATGACAATTTACTACCGCCCCCTTTCAGAAGAGTAAGGGCTTTAGTTGGTGTGATGAGGAGTATCAGTGAGGGTTGTCTAGAGGTCAGGCTGGTCTGTCAGCATGCCTGTGAAAGGTCTTTCTTGATTGTACCGATTAGCATGGTAAGACGAAGCCCACCGTGGGCAGTATCATTCCCTGGCTTTGGGTCCTGACTATAAGAGGGCATAGAAGGTAAAAGGAGAGGAAGGCGTGAGTGTGCTCATCTCTCTGCTCCTGACTGAGGGAAGCATGTGACTAGCCCTTCAAGTTCCTGCCTTGACTTCCTCGGGATGATGGACTATAATCTTGAGCTAAAACAAATCCCTTCCTCCCTAAGTTTCTTTTTGCCAAGGTATTTTGCCACCACAACAAACTAGGATCCCTGGTTTATTCACTACAGAAACCCTTTGTTGAGTGATGGGCAGTGTATAAAGTGGTGGCCTGTCCTGGCCTTTGCAAGGTCTAGGTTAGACTTCCTTCTGGGTCTAAAGTGTCTCTCTAGTAAAGTCACTATGTGTGCCTTGCCGTCATTGAAAGGGTAGAGGGATCCCTTGATGTTCTTAAGAAGACAGACAGGGCAAGGCCTGAGGGATCCTAAGCTGACTTACCCTCCTCTCATTAGACCCCACAACAGCTCAGCGCTTCCCCCAATGCCACTCCCTAGCAATATAAGCACAGGCAAGGTGTGGATGAGGCACTCGGCTGTTTGTGATGAAGTGTTCAAGCCTGTCTCTGTGCTCTATTTCAAGAGTGATGACTACTGGGGACTTAACTTCCTTCTTGTATCAACTGTGTTCTACATACATGAGCAATCTAACCAGCATCTGCTCTGCTGGGCACCTGTCAGCCCCACGGCCTTCCTCATCTCTCTGTCCTCAGGGGCGAACAGAACTTTATCTCCCATTTCGTCTTCGACGAGGATCGAAAGCCACCTGTGGATACTCCAGCTTTCTGGGTGCTCTTCAGTTGGCTCTAAGTCAGGGCACTCAACCAGCAGAGAAGTGATTCTTCTACCTCACGAAGGTGAAAATATTTCTGGTTCAAAGCCACAAGCTATCAAATGTGTGTTGCTGATTTAGTATCAATCAAGGCTGAGATTCAGACTTCACAGACTTGAGCTGCTCTGGTGGATGGCTTCATCGCGTACATAAAGTCATTCAACACACTGAACTCCACAGAGTACATGCCTTCAAAAGTGCCATGCTAGCTGGTTATGGGTGGACGATGCTTCAGAAACAAAAACCAGTGGTTTCTGAACCAGCACAGATCCATAACTACAGCTATCATGAAGATAGCTTAAAATTCCGACTTGTTATCATAAAAAAGGTCAATTGATTATAGGATAAGTTGCCATGTTGAAAAGTTCAACACATTTAGGTGAGGCATCATTACACCTTTGAAACTGGCCCTTGGGAGGTAAATGCAGGTGGATCTCAGTGAATTCAAGGCTGGTCTAGTCTATATATTGAACACCAGTCAGGCCAGGCAGGGCTACACAGTGAGATACTGTCTCAAGGTGGTGTGAGCAGGCACAGTTCTAAGGGAGGGAGTAAAGCACATACAAAAAGCTGAGAAGTTTTTTTTTTTTTTTTTTTTTTTTTAAATCAGAATAAACCACAGGGGAAAAACTTCTAATTGGATATTCTTCAATTTTCAGTAAAAAATCTGAGCAATTGCTACAAAAAGGAAAGAAAAGAAAAAGAAAAGAGAAAGAAGAAGAAAAAAGAAAAAAGAAAGAAAAGAAGAGAAAGAAAAGGAAAAAAAGAAAAGAAAGAAAAAGCAACCCTTAGTAATACAAGTTAGGCCATTCTTTGGCCATTATTAATTTTGTTGCATATTCTACTAAAAAATGGAGGGTGAAATCACACACAGGCACGCACGCACACACACACACACACACACACACACACACACACACCTCTTATTAGAAAAACAGACAAGTAGATTCAATGGAACGGGACAGAAAGACCAGAAATAGATTTACATACATGTTCCATGTACATATGTATATGTATAGAAACTCAGTTCCAACAAAGGAGCCAGTGAGGAAAAGATTACCTATTTTATAAATGGTGATGGAATAACTAAAAACCACAGCCAAGAGAAAGAAACAAAACAAGAAAACCAACCTTTCTTCCTTACCTCACACCACACATAAAGATATTACCTCAGAGAAACTGGGCTAAATATGAGAGTTAAAACCACAAACGTTCTGGAGAAAAATACTCTGAAAATATCAGAAACCCATTCTCAACTGCAAAACAAGAAGCAGGTACTATGAAAAAAAATCAATAAATTGGACTTTATCAAAATTAAAACCGTTGCTTTTCAATAAGAACCTGTCTGGAGCTGGGACCGCATCTCACCGCAGTGCACTCAAGCGGCAGGGCAAGGCTCTGGGTTTAATCCCAGCACCGAGGGGCGAAACAAACTCTGTCAAAATTAAAGGGCAGACCACAGTCTGGACACAAACACTTGCCAAGCATAACTCACGAATTACCTACGGCGAGCATACACAAAGAATCCTTCAACCCAACCAAAGACAATTAAAATATCAGAAAATAACATACTTCCAAGTCAAATAAACAGAAGAGACATAAAAAACAAAAACAAAATCAACACCTTTAATCAGTATGAGAAATGGAAGATGCAGTGAGGCTCTACACACCCACGGGACACAGCGAGACTAGGACATGTGTGGGAAAGAGTGCACTGTCACTGGAAAGGCCAGGATGATGGTCAGGTTTGCTTGTCAACCTGAGAATAGTCTCATTGAGGGGCGGTGTAGACTGCGGTTGGCCCATGGTTTAAACTGTCTCTGGGAATAGCTAAGTTCATAGATGTGGGTAGAGCCAGCCCACGGTGAGTGGTCCTGTTTCCTCCCTTTCTGCAACTGTGTGAGTGGAGAAGGAAGCCAAGCCAGCCAGCCAGCAGGTGAGCATACAAGCCCTTGTCTCTTGACTGAGGACAAAGTGACTGTTCTGTGTCCCTGCCGTAACAAACTATAACCCTGGACTGTGAGCTGAAAGAAGTCCTTTCCCCTCAGCTGCCTTTTGTCAGGGTATTTATCACAGCAACAGAAATGAAACAGTTGGCGTGCATTAGGACAAAACACAGTGCCTGCAGCTGAGGTCACAGTAGGAGAGGCATTGGGCAGGAGAGAGCTCTCTCTTTGAGGGTTATTACACTGCTAGGTTTCTGACACGGCACTTTACACTTGAAAGAGTTTACTAAAGTAACTACACTATTTCATTTCAATTACAATCATGGTCTTTAAACAAAGGCATAGGCCATAAACGTAATCCAAAGTTTCATCCATCCTATGTAGACTACGCCAGTGTGCACAGCAGCCGTTCATGATAAATGGCATGGTTTGTTTCGCTTTGACAATATTTATTTACTAATTCTACCATCTTCCTGTTTATCTCTTGTTCTAAAAGAACTCTAGACTCCCATTAGGAAGGGATCCTGGGCATTACAGAGTGATTCTCTATGTAATTTATTTTGACCTGTCTGTCTGTCATTGGATGAGCATTTACTTACGGAGCTGGTCCCTACTGTGAAAGGATTAGTGTTCTATCACTGAGATCAGCCTAAGTGTGGCTGACAAGCTATGTATGTTTACAACAGAAAGTCAAGGCTCTGCTCCCAAGAAACGATAATTCTGAAAAAAAAGAGACTATGAAATCAGAAAGAAGATTTCATACCACTGCATACCATTTCTCTTTTTAAGGATTACTACCTGGCTCTGTTCAAGAACCCTTAATTACCTAATAATGTCAAGGCAATATTAATTTTCAAAGCTAGTCAGCAGTCCTTCCAGACCAAAAAAAAAAAAAAAAAAATACCCCATCAAGACTGTCAATACTTACATTGAAAAAAACAACATGAAATCTTTATCCTTTGCTTTATGCTCTGAAATTCATAGGTCAGAAATAAAGACACAGTGGGTGTGTCTGAGGAATTCATACAATGAATGCATCAATAACTCAGAATAGGACAGGGTACTGAGGGCATTCCAACTTGCACCACCACGAGTCCCAGACTAAATGCTGGGACTAAATGTTTCCGAGTCGCCGATGTTACTAAGAAGCAATACCCCCCTAGTAACTGGTCCCTAGTAGAGGTTAAGAACAAAACAGACTCATATATGTAAGAAAAGCAGAAGTGGGCCAATATTACAAGTCCAGCACTTAATTCTGCAGTGAAAGTCACAGGTACTTACAAAACAGTTTGACAATCCAATATGTAGGTGTGGTGGTTTCAATAGGAAGGGACCCCATCGATTTGGGTGTTTGAATACTTACTTGGTCCAGACGGAGTGGCGCTTTTAGGAGGTGTGGCCTTATTAGAGCAAGTGTGTCACCGTAGGGGGTAGAATTTGAGTTCTATGCTAAGGCTAAGCGTAGTGTGGCACAATTTCCTTTTGCTGCCTATGGATTAATATGTTGAACTCGGCTCCTTCTCTAGTACCGAATCACCATGACTATGGTAACAGATTAAATCTGAAGCCATAAGCCAGCTCAGCCCAGTAAAATGTTTTCCTTTAGAAGGTTGCTGCACCCATGGGGGTCACTTCACAGCAATAAAAACACAAGGCCATTAACACTAAAACTGTCATCGAAAGTCAACTCATTTGACCAAACGGCAAGTCTTACAAAAAAACAAAAATCAAATTTCAATTCCAGTGATTTCATCTGATTCTACGGGCGGGTGAAGTTCTAGAATATTGACCGTCATTCTGAAAACTGTCCTCACCTGTTCGATGACATAAAAGGCAAATTCCAGCCTCTGTTTCTGCAGCATCGGGATCAGGTGCAGGAAAAAAATCGGAAGATGTTCATGTCGATTACGGAAGGGAATGAGGACTGCCACCTTCAAAACAAAACAGAACGCCTGCAGCACAGGTAAGGTAGTGTGGCCGCAACCCAAATGCACACAAGAGCTGAGCCTTCAAAACTAGCCTTTAATTCTTTAACCTTGTGACAGGCTTATCAGACACACACAGGCTTAGCCCTTGCCTGCACACCCGATAAGGCCTTGTGAAGCAAGGGAGGACAGGCGACCTCTGAACAATTCTTAAACATCACTTACAAAGCCACCCTCCCACCCCACCCTACCCCACCCTACTAACCCACCTCTCATCCTCTCATCATCCCCTCGACCTTCCACCCCACCCTTAACTTCTAGGATCCAAACTTTGCCAGGCCTTTGATTCTGTCCTCCACAAAGCTCAAGTGTCTTCTAATTTACTTCCTGAATTTGAATTAGTTGGCCTTATTAACTTATTAATACAACTTGAAATCAACACAATAAATAAAGCTACACAGGAATTTAAAAAAAAATCACTGAACTTTCAAACAATTTAACAAATAAAAAGGTTACTAAAATGTCTGTATCACTTTATAGTCTGGACTTTGAAAGAACCACAAACCTGGAGTCTGTTGAGATTTCTATTCTAGACCAAAATACATTGATTAAGAATGCTAAATTCTAGGACTCATTTTACTTGTGCAATTAGGATATGACATTAGATATTGCCAACAACAACACAACAACACAAATCATCAGCAGAGCTAGGGGTGTAGTCTAAGGTAAAACACATGCTTAGCGTGTGTGGGTCCTGGACTCAGTCCCCCAGCACTAGGGAAAAAAGACACGTATATTGCCAGAATTACAGAAGAGACAAACTGAGTTAACGAGGGTTTACTTAAAAAGAGAAGAAGATCAAGCTTAGACGACCACACTTCTCTTTTCTTCACTGATGTGACAGCTAGGACAGAGACAATGCTAAGAGGCTGGCTTTCCCGCCGGCGATGTCACATTTGGCAAGTCATGAGCACCACCGTGATTCTCGCCCCCTGAGGACCCTGCTCGAGCTCTGGGGGATCTGCGGGAAGCTACAGAAGCACACAAGACTGCTCCCTGCTCCCCACTTGATGCTCACTGAAGGTGCTAAGCAGGAACTTGCTGTGGGCTTCTGATGGTTGGCACATCTGAGCGTTTCCTAACTCCATCAGCAGCCAACCAGCTCACGGGGCCTGGGGTCACAGTGGATATGAGGGTGGGGGGACAATTAGTGACTGTTACATCCACGCCCAGGGTCTAACAGTGGAACTGCAGAAAAATCTGTCCCCCTTGGCTTTGCCTCTGGCTACAAGTTGCCTACCTACGACATAATATAAAGGAGCTCCAAAGCAGCGAAGAGAAGTTACCGATGCTGAGCAGGGGAGCTGACTCGGGAAACTGCCTGACAAACCAGCACCAGGAGCTCCCCTCCCCCCCCAGCCACGATATGCTCACCATACACACAAAATAAATAAAAACTCCCCAAACCAAATTATAGGGGCTGGAGAGATGGTTTGTGGTCAAGATTGCTTGCTGCTCATGCAGAGGACCTGGGCTCCATTCCCAATGCCCCGTCTAAGTGGCCCAAAGCCACCTGTAACTCCAGTTCCAAGGGATCCGACCTCCTTTTCTGAGGACATCTAAACATACAAACACAGACATGTAGACACACACACACTCACACACACACACACACACACACACACACACACACACGGATGGAAAATAATCATTTAAAGAAACAGACTATAGATATTTAAGCAAAGAAGCCAGTCTGGATTAAAGACTTCCCCATGAATTAAATAAAATTATGTTGAGAAGCTGAACATACAGCCCTTAATGCTCCTAAGAGGAGTAGAGAAGTTTTAAGGGGTCTTAAAACACCAAGAGCCAGTTTTGGTTTGTTTTGTTTATAACTGGGTTTTTTTTGAGGGGGGTGTGATTGTTTGTTTTGTTTTTTTTTAGACTTTATTTTATGTATGTGAGTACACTGTTGCTGTCCTCAGACACAGCAGAAGAGGGCATCAGATCCTATTACAAATAGTTGTAATGGGTTATTAGGAATTGAACTTAGGACCGCTAGAAGAGCAATCAGTGCTCTTAACCAGTGAGCCATCTCTCCCTGCTGTTTTGTTTTGTTTGTTATCTTAGTAAGAAACTAAGAAAGTGTTCTGGCAAATAAAATTTTAATAGCAAATGCATGTTCAAATTACAATGAGATGCTATCACATGTAGAGATAATCTCTTGTGTGTTTTATAAAAAGCATTCACCTGTCAATAAAAAGCTGACTGACCAATGAGTTTAGACAGGAAATTAGAAGGTGGGACATCCAGCAAAGAGAGCAAAGGATGCTGGGAGAGAAACAGGTGGAGATTGGCCCCAGATCACTGATAGAGACAGCAGCAGAAAACTAAGGACCAAGTAACCAGCCATGTGGTAGACCTTAGACTAGAATAACTGCAGGACTAACTTATGAACGAGCCGGGGAACAGCCAAAGCTCATATTTGAGCCTCAGAGTCGTTATATCAGGAGCAGGACCAGAAAGAAAAACATGAGCATACAGAAAAACAACTACAATCCACATTTTAAGTGACAGGGCCAAAGCTTGTGCTCTCTCTGTCTCTGTCTTGGTCTCTCCTCTTACTCTCTCTCTCTCTCTCTCTCTCTCTCTCTCTCTCTCTCTCTCTCTGTGTGTGTGTGTGTGTGTGTGTGTGTGTGTGTGTGCTCACACGCAATAAACATCTTTAAATTTCACTTGACATTCATTTTGTATCTATGGGACAATATTCTTAATAGTTTGTAATTTATTGTTCAGTGTCCCATGGGGCCATCAGCACATCTTCCAATGTGTGGACTTTCCAGAGCCCCTCTCTTCTGAATGCTTTCTCTTCCCAAGTCCTTCCTCATCACCCCTTGTTCAAGAACATTTACCTCACTCAGTTACTTCCCGTTTTGGGAGCATCAGTCATTCTGAACTGGTTGTATACCTTCTGAGCCATCTCACTGTCTCTTAAGTACTCTATAAAAAGACAGTCAAGAAAATGTCCATCACACAGACTTTGCCCAGCAAGCATGCTGTTACAGGTGGCTCTGAGCCACCGAAACTGGGTACTGGGAATGGAAATCAGGTCCACATGAGCAGCAACCATTCTTAATTACTAAGTCATCTCTCCAGCCCCTACAATCTGGTTTTTAAAATGTATTTACTTGTGTGTGTGATGTGTATATACCCCCCTCTCATACACTGAATCACATATCACCTACATGCCCCAGCATGGCGGAGCTTCAGACCAGGCTGGTTTAGAGCCCAGCTAGCTGATGCCACTGAACTGGATGGAAGCAAGTATGAGCTACTAAGCCCTCATTCTCCTGGGGAGCACCCTTTCTCTTCTTCCTCATTTTCAGTGCCTATGGGAACAAATTTCAGATTGATAAAGAAGGAAGAGGGCAGTTCTTATCTGTTTCCTCTACTACAGTCATAAGTTCACATGACTTTGCTCAAGACTTGGCATGTTGTCCCTTAACATCTTGTATAGGCTCACATAGGTGGCTAAGACCCGTCCCTGAGGGACCTTGTGTGACATGAGGAAGTTCAAGTCTCTAATCAGGACAGCATCAAGCCTGAACCTGCAGGTGTCAGAGCAGTTACTCAGACCTCACTAGACCCTGGATGGAAAGCCAACACTTCAGGTAACCGTTTGAAAAGCACCCATCTGTCCCTCTGTGTCCCTGAGGAAGACAGCCCACCCCAAACGATTCCAGACCTGTGGAGAACCTTCCTCTCCAACCCGTGGTAGCAGGGATGCCCACAGAGCTCTAGAATCTTTAATATTGAAAGAGTGCAGTACAAACAAACTTGGGACTTAAATATAAAACAGCGAAAGGGAACCACAAAGAACCCGTGTCTAGTAACTTCCTTCTTTTTTCTCTGGGATGTATGGCATTAGAACGGGGCATTATTACAATCACACATGCAAGCAAAGGAGCTTCAAAATTCCTCCTGCAGTTTTATTTAGTTTAGCTACAAGTAAAACCTACGTACATCCGTTGTAATGGCTGTTCTTGGTTGTCAGCTTGACTACATCTGGAATTATCTAAAACCCAAGTGCTGGGTACATGCGGGGGTGGGGGGATTTTTCCTTCCTTAATTAAAACATTTTAACTGGGAATATCTACTTTTCATCTGGAGCTTTTGAGGTAGGAAGATCCACCTTTAGTCTGGGCCCCATGTCTCCTAGCAGCCTATGGGAAGAACATGGAAGAAGGAAACTTGCAGGAAACTTGCTGTCTTTGCCTGCTTGCTCTCGCTCTCACCAGGAAGTCCATTCCTTTGCTGGTATTAGAACCTTACTCCTTTGAGATTCCAGCAGACTGAAGACCAGCTGAGACATCCAGCCTTGTGGCCTGAACTACTTGACTCTCAGACTTTCCGGTGTAGGCAGCCATTGTTGGACTGGCTGGATCACAGCCTATCAGCCATCTATCTAATAAGTGAGACGCTGGACAGCATATAAACTTCCTCCGTATTGGGAATTTGGTTTGTTTTTCTATGAACACACAAATATGTTAGAAGGACACTGGTACTTTTTAAAAGGACTACTTCCAGGTTAAAGTCATATTATAGCCCATGAGGACATACACCTGACTTAATGACTCCTGGTTTTCACTGCAAGAGCCAGGCCAGACTCAAACAGAATACATACATACATGTTCATTCAGGATCAGCACACTACACACATGTTCATTCCGGATCAGCGCATTACACACATGTTCATTCGGGATCAGCACACTACACACATGTTCATTCCGGATCAGCGCATTACACACATGTTCATTCGGGATCAGCACACTACACACATGTTCATTCAGGATCAGCACATTACACACATGTTCATTCGGGATCAGCACATTACACACATGTTCATTCAGGATCAGCACATTACACACATGTTCATTCCGGATCAGCACATTACACATGTTCATTCGGGATCAGCGCATTACACACATGTTCATTCGGGATCAGCACACTACACACATGTTCATTCGGGATCAGCACATTACACACATGTTCATTCAGGATCAGCGCATTACACATGTTTATTCAGGATCAGCACATTACACATGTTCATTCAGGATCAGCACATTACACATGTTCATTCAGGATCAGCACATTACACACATGTTCATTCAGGATCAGCACATTACACACATGTTCATTCGGGATCAGCACACTACACACATGTTCATTCAGGATCAGCACATTATACACATGTTCATTCGGGATCAGCACATTACACACATGTTCATTCAGGATCAGCACATTACACACATGTTCATTCCGGATCAGCACATTACACACATGTTCATTCGAGATCAGCACATTACACATGTTCATTCGGGATCAGCGCATTACACACATGTTCATTCGGGATCAGCACACTACACACATGTTCATTCGGGATCAGCACATTACACACATGTTCATTCAGGATCAGCGCATTACACATGTTTATTCAGGATCAGCACATTACACATGTTCATTCAGGATCAGCACATTACACATGTTCATTCAGGATCAGCACATTACACACATGTTCATTCGGGATCAGCGCATTACACACATGTTCATTCAGGATCAGCGCATTACACACATGTTCATTCGGGATTATTTTCATAGTATTGAGAACAATGTTCCACTTTTTTTCTCTGTTGTTGTAGTTGCTCGCTTGTTTGTCCTAACGCACAAAAGGCTGACACGCTTACTACCTTACAGTTTCTCCAACCAAACCTTAAATACAGCTTTGACATGTGAAACACCTGCACCCAGGGAAGAGCCCAAAGCCTCTATTTCAAGCTGGGCCGTGGCCTCTGAGAAGCCTCTGATGGCCCAGTGCTGGACCCACTGAAGATAAGGACATTAGACCCCTTCCATTAGTCAGTTCAGGAAACTGTTGGAATCACTCACTTGCAGGTGTTGGCAGTCACCGGAGACGCCTGCAGGAGACAGATGGTTCCAAAAGGAAACCCATCTTGTCTTACTTCCTTACCAAAAGCTCCAGGGCCCCAAGCACATGAGCACACGCTCTGTGTGTGCACAAGTGTACGCACACACTCTGTGTGTGCACAAGTGTACGCACAGCCTTCGAAAGAACAGCACCAGCTGCGGTACCATGAGTGCATACATTTAGAAGCCTTCACTTTGAACCAAGCACATTCGTGTCCCCAGATGCTCAGCCACTGTCACATAGCCTGTGAGGACAACTGCCTCACCTTCCACCTGGGCTTGCAGTCCTTGGGTCTCCAGTGGCCTCCTAGCCCAATCTCTGAGTCCTTGGAGAAGAGCTGGTGGACTTCATCAAAACTGATTTCACTCACATTGACACTGAGGGATCCCCCTGCAAGTCAAAACACATAGAGAACGGTTTCACTCTTTTTTCTATTTACTTATTTATCTATTTATTTGCCTCAACCCATGAAGGATCACCGTCAGTCACAGAGTGGAGGACAGAATGGGTTATTCCTGTGGACAACACGTAGGTAATGAGTAGTACCTGCTTTCACTTTGAGATGGTAACTTTTAATGGCCACCACACTATATCTGGTACACCGATCTTAAGAAAATGAAAATCTTTAGCCCTTTGCTTCTAAGTAAAACTATATATATTTAGAAAATGTTAAACTGCACTCTAATACAGCACAGGCTTATAAGTATTTCAAAGTGTGTGTGTGTGAGCGTGTGTGTGTGTGTGTGTGTGTGTGTGTAAATATAGAGGTCAGAGGTTAGCTTCCTCAGTCCTTAAGGTATTTTCTACCTTTTGAGTTAGGGTCTCTCATTGGCCAGATGACCAGCTTACAGGAATCAGTCCATCTCTGCCCCTCATCTCTCCATCACAGGACTGCAAGCACACACACACACACACACACACACACACACACACACACAACTGGCTTCTACAGTCTTCCAGTGACTTGAACTCAGGTCCTCATGCTTAGGGGGTAAGAGCTGTCCAGATCATCAGTCCCTAGAATCCTCGAACCCACTGGGGGACACTGTTCTCTCTCTGACTCTGGATCCTCCTCTGTAGAAAGGTGCCATCCAAAGTAGTTGGATCCCCTTGATCCAAAAGCCTGCAGTATCAGCAGCCTCCACAGCCACAGGCATAAGGGAGCTCAGATCAAAAACATTTGGGAGAAAAATAGAATGTCATATAGATAGTTTTTCTTCCCCAAACAAACAATACACACAAAACCTTCATTTATTAGACAGTATAACCAATCTGGAGATAACCGGAAGTGTGCATGAGGCATGCAGGGACACATGCGAATGTAACCACATTTTATCTAAGGGGCTGAGGAGTCAGTCCATGGACTTAGGCACTCCGAGTTTGGAGGTCCTGAAGTCAAGTCCCCACTTCCTGAGAGAGGAGGGGACAAGACACACTGGATATACTTAGAAATATTGGCTGCTCTCAGTCTTACTGACCTTCCTCCCACCCTTCAGCCCCTAGCAGTGAAACAGGGCCTCACACAAGGCACAGAGAAGCTAGAAGCCTCTCATCCGAGCTATTTCGCATTTCTTACTAGCCAACAGTCTGGGAACAAAGTCAGGGAACAAAGAATCGTGTCATCTCATAGCGGTTTACTAACCCGACACCTGCTAAAGTCCAAAATAGATACAAATCAGTCTAGAATGCCCTCTGGTCAAGTCTTTCTTCTAACTTCCTCATCTAATAAAGTTAAGCCAACTGGCCGTGATGTTCCTGAGTCTTCAGAGCATCCTGCAGGCACAACTGCACATGGGAAATCACTTGGTCCCTTCTCCAGGAATCCCTCCTCTAGTCTGTGTGCTCAGGTCTAGATACAGCCTCCCCTGCCTTCCCACCTCACCTGACGAAGGCCTGGCAGAGGCTGCACGCCGTAGTCACACACGCACGCTACAGAGAAGGATTTGTAGGTAGAAACGCCAATACTTCCCTGACAAACTTAAAAGCAAATACCCACCCTTTCAGGAGACAAGATATGCAAAGCTGCTGATCTTAAAAAGGTCAGATTTATGTATGCAAAACAGAATGAGGGCTATACACTTAAGAGAGGAAGGCAAGTCAAATGTAAGAGAAACACTTCTGTCTTAGTGAGGGTTTTACTGCTGTGAACAGACACCATGACCAAGGCAACTCTTATAAGGACAACAGTTAATTGGGGCTGGCTCACGGATTCAGAGGTTCAGTCCGTTATCATCAAGGCAGGAGCATGGCAGCATCCAGGTAGGTGTGGTACAGGCAGAGCTGAGAGTTCTACATCTTCATCTGAGGGCTGCAGTGGAAGACTGACTTCCAGGCAGCTATGATGAAGGTGTGATAGTCCATACCCACAGTGACACACCTATTCCAACAGGGCCACACTTTCTAACAGTGCCACTCCCTAGGTCAAGCCTATACAAGCCATCACGCCTTGACATAAGGCATCCAATATGGAGACTTGGTCACAAAGCACAAAGAGAGTTTAGCTCTCATCAAATAAAAATCACACAAATAGCAGCTGGAAAGATCGAGCAGAGGTTAATATCATGGGCCAGAGGTCCTGAGTTCAATTCCCAGCAACCACCTCTCAACTAACAGTAGAGATGGTGGCTCACAACCATCTGTACTGAAATCCGATGCCCTCTTCTGGTGTGGCTAAAGATAACAACAGTGTGCTCGAATACACTAAATAAATAAATAAATTAATTAATTAATAAGTCACACAAGTAAATCAAATACATTTTGAAGTAAGTACCTTACTAAAGTGATAGCTAGTGACCAGGCTAAATTATAAGCAGCTCACCTAAGTAATGGAACATTTTGTTCTCGCACTATTAAATAAACTTCTTGTCTTTTCTCCAGCTTTCTCAGCTCAGCAGCTGGAATTACCACCATCAGGCTTCCCAACATCCTTTGCAGCTTAATTTCCATCTCCAATGCATATATGTGTTCCAC